>NC_070592.1:16379750-17579750 GCF_027409825.1 Scomber japonicus
ACAGCAAAAACATGCTCTCCATTACACATCTGAACACATCTGCACACGTAGTCACAAACACGCCGGCAGTGTGTGCTTCAGACATAAAGACACACAAACAAACACTCAGAGAAACTGCTAGGACAGCAGGAGCCAGAATGGCCCATTTTCCCCCTCTTCTCCCTAATGAGTCCCATAAAGAGCGCGAGGCATCAATATTTCAGCACTCTCGTCAGGCAAGCTGCAATATTTCCCTTTGATGAGTCTCAGCAGAGGTGTTTTGTTTTGCCCGGATGTCACTCTGATCATATGAGAATTCAGGAAACCAGAAAATTAGATGGACAATTCGCTGAAATTCTGAATTGTTGGTTGATTGGGTTTTCTGATACAGAATGACTCCGTGAACGTTCACTTCTGTCTCAGTTTGTGAATACACTTACTTTGATTTGGAAGATTATCATTTTATTATTGTTTGATCCTGCAGATTTTGACACGTTTGACACAGAAACAGTGTTTTATCCTTGTGCTTTTTTAAAAAAAAAATAAAAAAGCTATAGTGAGCTTTATTAGATTAATAGATTATAAAAACAAACAAACACACTATTAAAGGAAATGACAGACTTTAATACCTTTTTTAACTTTCTACCATGGAGATACCTTTTTTATAAACATATATTATCATATAAAAAAAGCTACATTCTTTTTATTGCACTTCTATGAACATTGTTCTGAAGAATTTTTCAATAAAATAACTGCAAAATTATTAAATAGAGTTTTTCAGTGTTGATGATTGAAAAATGAACACATAGTCTCAACTCCAGCTATTTTAGTATTGTACTAAACTATTTGAAACTGATTTGAAACAAAGAGGCACTGACACTGGAGGAAATGACACCCTACTAAGCGCTTCTTAAAAACTTTGAACACCATCTGGAAGCTTTTCTAGATTGCATAAAATCCTGGTGCCTGACACATCCAGCACCATCTTATTCTGATCGTTTCACATCACATTCCAGCTCACAGTGAGACAGCGGAATGTCGATGAAGTTGTTCACTCTCCCTGCGGGTTTTGGTGAGACCAGGCTGGCGGTGCAAACTGAAGTCGAGCAGACGTCTCCAAATGAGCTCTAAACGCCGTCTGTTGTTTCCCCCACTTTGGGAGTGTCCCACTGGGGTCGCAGACTGGGATGTCACAGCGTCTGCCACTGGAGGCTACAGTTACACTCATACATACCAGCTGTATCAGCTCACTCTGGCAGTTCAGGAGTCTCTGCTCCTTATCTGTTCGTCTCTGTCTTGTCTCTTTTGATGTCTCTTTTGATGTCTCTATCTCTGTCTATGAATAATTTTTGCTTTGATATTACTTTTTTCGCCCATCACTTCTTTTGTTGTTTCTACCTTCCTCTTTTCTCCTCTCTCTACAATCTAATAATGTATTCTTAGTCATATTTTAACCTTTTGTCAGGTTTCATTGTCAACAAAACCTATTGTAGCCTGCTTATAATACTAACATCAGTGCTGAGTTACTGTTCAAACCTAAAGTTGTTTCCTTCTTGAATGAATCCCAGTGAGCTGTGAACACATCTAAAATAATTCAGGTGGCAGTTGGAAGTTTTTGTGGCATTTGCGTCATGCCCAGGGATATTTTTGATGTAACGTATTAAAACTTTGAAGATTCATTTGATTAGTGCAGAAGTCTTTCTTTCTTTGTGTGTGTGTGTGATGGGTGCCTCTATGTGTTTGTATGCATTCAGGTGGATGAGCTGTATGAGGCGTTTTGCATCCAGAGCCGTCTGAGGGACGGTGCCAGCCGGATGAAGCAGGCCTTCTCCTCATCTCCCTCCACTAAAGGCACCAAGGAGAGCATCGCTGAGGTCAACCGCCGGTATAAAGAATACACTGAGGTATTGACAGAGCATAAACAACAATGTACATTTACTAAAGTATTGTAAATAAGTATTTTCCATTTTATGCTACTTTGTACTTCCACCACTACATTTTAGAGTAAAATAATGTAATTTCACTACTCTACCTTTACTTCACAACTAGTGAAACAGATGATGAATTTTACATTTATAATTAAGTACAGTCAGGAACACTCATCATCATAGATCGAACCATTTATTGTGACAAATGAAAATACAGTTTTACTTACGCTGAAGGCTCTACTCTAAGATGCACAATGCAAAACCCCCCTGCAGAATGGGCCAAAAGCAAGACATGAATTTCAGATTGACCCTAGAGCTATGATGGTACCCTGAACCAGAAAGGTGGAGGCAGCATTGTGAGCAACAGTGTTGGTGTAGCAAGATCAGTGTAGGTGGTAGTCATATTTAAATGGACCGCCTTATTGTGAGAATGGCTGTGATTGGTGTGTGACTGATAAAGTGTGCTGATTCAATCAGCTGCTGTTAGCTGATTACAGCTGGGGCGTATGACTTCCGTGTTTTGCATGAACTAATGTGATGCTCCATTTAGATTACTTTGTAGAGATCTATTTCACTTTGACATTAATGGGTCTTGTTCTTTCGATCAGTGTCATAAGTGTCAAAAAAACCTCATTACATCCCCTTTAATTCAGTGTGACTAATTCCAAGAGGCGCAGTATATCTGTGTTCATGTATAATAAATGAATTTAAGTTTGAAAGGTAAGTATATTTAGCAACTAATACATGTATACAATTACTTACAGTAAGATTTTGAATGCAAGGCTTTTACTTGTGAAGGAATATGTATACATGGTGACCTTTTAAATCCCAGTAACACACACACACACACACACACACACACACACACACACACACACTCTTTTAATTCATCACCTGTTGGGAGCTTGTTGGGAGTTACGACCAGCCTCCTCTGCAGTTTAGTGTTGACTAGCCTTGTCAGAGTTTTCATGATAGCATGATTGCCATTGTTGTTCTTGTCTTGCATGACAAAAGGCCGTTTATGCGATCTGTCTTATCTTCATCCTTCTCTCCTCCACAGAACATGAGCACATTTGAGAGCGAACTGGAGAACCTGCTTGGGGAGTTTCATATCAAGATGAAAGGTCAGATAAGAAGTCTTCTGAGAAAAACCCATTCACATATTGACATTAATATAGAAAGGATTATTTCACTATTGTTTTGGATGTTTTGGCTGACAGCTTATTATTCAGAGAATGTCCACACTCTCCTATAACAGGCAAAAAGCCCATGATTACCATAGTTAGAAACTGAACCTCTATGTTGTCACCCTGGATTAGAAAGTCAGCTAAGGTTACAGAACTTGTGGTTACCTGCATCATGTTAGTTTCCTCTTTCTTTCCTCTTCCCTGTATGAATAACAAAAGTGACAAATCAATTTCCTCTGTCTGACAGGTTTGGCCGGCTTTGCTAGACTCTGTCCTGGAGACCAATATGAGGCAAGTTCATTGTCCTAGCTTTAACACTCATGTTGACATCTCATTTCATGTGGAAAATGTCACAGTTCACACACAGTTTAATTCAGATATAAACATTTTGCAAGCAACTTTCCATTTGCTCACAGCAGTTTACAAAATCGTAATCTAACAAATGTGAAATGCAGAAATGAGACAGCAAACAAACAAACAAACAGAAAACTTCCCAAAAAGAAATAATGGGTCAAAAAAAGTTCAAATAAAGGAAATAGTTTTTTCCTTTTATTGAACTTTTCTTGACCCACGGGGAAACAAACAAGTGAAGTAATAGGAGTGGATTGATCAACAATAAAGCAGTAAATTATGTTTATTTAATGGGCCCAAGTTATTATTTCTATGAAGTGGGTGCCATTTTTTTTATTTTAGGTTTTTTGCTTGTTTGCTTTCCTTGCTGAACCAAAGTCCAGTCAAACTGGAGTAACCAAATGAATATTTAAGAAGTTTGAATGTCCTAAATCTCTGGGGATTACTCCCAATACTGCTGATTTAGGATTAGTCTGCAGGGAAATCTCCAAAAGGTTATTTATAAAAAATAAAAACTTGGAAAACAGCCGAAGAACGTGTACACAGATTTGCTGATTTAAATATTTTGTACTGGTTACATTTTTCATTTTAATGTTTCCAGGTGACACTAATTGTCAAGTGCGATTAATCCATCTCCATTATGATTACTGGAACATTCAATAATTGTACTAACTGGCAGCTATCAAAGCTTTCTCTGGATTATGACTCATTTCTTCCTTTTCTGTCTGCCGCCTTCTCATTCATTGCCTTTAGATCTTCATGCGGTACGGTCGCCAGAGGTGGAAGTTAAAAGGGAGGATCGAAGTGAACTCCAGACAGAGTTGGGATGGAGACGAGATGGTCTTCATGCCTCTCATCACTGACCTTATCAACATCAAGGTACTAATAATCTAATTTACTGCAGTAATATAAGCAAACTGTAAGTTGAAAATCAGACACACAACACATGCAGGTTTATTTTTTCATGCACAATAGTCTGTGTTTGACTTATCTGTAGCCAAGGATGATAGTTTACACAAAATCACGTCTGGTGCAACTAAACACTTCATCAACAATCACCTGACTTGTGGAGAACTTGACGATTATTCCCTAGACCCATGTAGTAAGTAAATAAACGCTGTCTTTGGCCCAATCAGGTGACAGAGCTGAAGGGCTTGGCCACTCACATGCTAGTGGGCAGCGTGATCTGCGAGACCAAGGAGCTGTTCACTGCCATGCCTCAGGTGGTGGCTGTGGATGTCAATGACCTGGGTACCATTAAACTCAACCTGGAGGTCACGTGGTAGTAAGTATCTTCTGATACGTACAGCAATCATTTTTTATGTTATTAATTTATGTTGACTGCAGAATAACACTGCTAAAGCCAACAAAAATATTCATGCAGTTAAAAAGCTGTTTTATCACTGCTTCATTCGTATAGTAGATTGTTTTAGTGATACTTTAATGTACTTGAATCGACAGATTAACAGTATTAATTAAATGAGAGACTGAAATTACCTTTTTTGTGATTATTTTATCTTGATTTTTAAAATATCATACTGCAGATTCATTCAATTTCACATCATGTTCACACCACTAAAGTTCCAATAACACTTCAGTGGGGTTTAATAAAAGGGACAGATGCTACTTTGTGTTCCAGTCTGATATATTTTAAAGACTTTCAATGCTTTGATACAGGGCACAAAAGTAGCACCAGCCAAATTATGGTAACATATGCAAGATGCTGGTAGATTTGCTTCACTGCCTGCTAAAAAACACTGGAAATCTACTGAGTGACTAGTAAAATTTGAACATTCACAGCCATTGGCCGATCGACAAAAAGTTTATCTTTCACCCTGCTTTCTTTGAAGGTGACATAACTAGGTTACAGGGTTGTGAGAAACCGTCTATAATCATTTTGATCCCTGCACAGAAAATATCTCCATCACTGGTTGCATGTTTGGTTGCTAATAAACACCTTCAGTAACTGTTCAATTTATTGTCTGTGTGACTTATGGTTTCCTGCCATCTGGTGGGGAAGCCTGTTCATTACAAGTTATGGAAAGCAACTCAGTTCTGTCCGGTAATAACCCCTGAGTTAAAGAAATCACTTACACAGTGAGTAAGCAGAGATGACTGATCCATTGTCTCCTCCAGCCCCTTCGATAGTGAGGACCTGACACTGTCATCAGGCAACGTGAGCAAAGCCACAGCGCTCCAGAGACGAGTATCAGTCTATAGCCAGGGCACGCCGGAGACACCCACCTTCCAGGATACCTCCTTCTTTGTGAGTCCAAAACACAAACCTCCTTTCGCTTGATAGATAGATGGTGGGGGACAGCAACTCTTAGCGTATTCTGCTGCTGTTTCCTCCCCAAATCAATGTAAATAAACACCTTAGGTACAACAGAGGGAACTGAACTGTATGTTTGTCAGGTCTGTAAACTGACTTCATAGTCTCTGCACACTAATTTGAGTTTTGCCTGCACCCTGCTATATGAAAATTAGAATTATGGCCCCAAATCTTGCAACCTTGTTTTAGTTAATGCATCTTATGTATGTGAGTAACGCTAGTGCTAACCCTAAACTAACCCTCACCCATTTCCCTGCTATCCTCCCCTTTGCATTTCTGCATTAAACACCATTACCCACACTCTGTCCTACTTTACACGTTTATCCCTCCTTCTTGTATCTCACTCACCCACCCTCACTCGAATACCCAACACCTTGTCTTATTTGCTTGCGTGCATTTGTGTAAAGAAGTGGCGGCCATATCCCGTGGAGCGCCAGCGCCTCTCCTTCCTGCACGTGCTCCGAGACACCCTGCTTGAGAAGCTAAGGCGTAGTCGCTCGTTTGGTGACCTGGCCTCACTCCGGCCAAGGCCCAAATCCAGTCTGGAGGTCTATGTGAGTGTGTTGTGGCCCCTCAGTGCCCCTAACCCGACTCTTGTGTGCCCCCTTCCTCACTGACATGGTGGGGATTTTACTCTTCTGCTTCTGCGGACACACTTGGGCTTGTTCAGTCACTTTCTGTTGGCTGCAAAATGCCATGTGTGGCGGTGTGCATGTTTATTTGCATGACATAACATGACTGGGTTTGTTGTTACCTGTTTTTGCTCAGACTCAACTTACACTCTAGGTTAAGCAGAACTGGTTTTAATCATTTAGAGAAAACTGTGGAGTTGGAGTAGATCTTTTAAACATGTTGAATCTCTTTGCCATCACTTTCTTCACTTGAGAGAGCTTTTTCTTGTACTGTTTGTTTGACATGCACTGATTTCAAACTACATCTCAGGCTTAATCTTATATTTTTCTGCTACATTTCCTCCCCTGTCTTCCCTTTCAGTCCACTTTACCAGACGATGTCTTTGAAAATGGTGGCTGTGGCGTGGCCGAATGCAAACGTCTCTCCTTCACCTTCTCCGACACCTCTGGCTCCACTCCCAGCCCCAGCCCTGCCCCAAGCTCCCACTCCCCAGGACAGTCCAACCCTGAGATCACTGTCACTCCACCAGAAATAGACCCATCACCTTCACAAATCTTCCCAACAAGAGGTGACTCCATCGTAGAGGAGCATTTAGAGGAGGAAGAGGAGGAGGAGTACGAAGAAGATGGTGAGACGGGTAGTAGAACGAGCAGGGGCAGCAGAGGCAGCAGGGGCAGTAGGGGCAGCAGAACCAGCGCCAGCCTCGCCAGTGACGATGCAGATGTTCAAGAAGACTCGGAGTGGGAGCGCACAGAGTCCCAGCGAAACTCAGGCTCCAACTGTTCGGCTGCTCCGTCCTTGTGTTCTGATGGCCACCTGTCTACAGTGGCCCCAGAGGATGTTTTCCTGGACCACGCTGATGAACTGAAACCTGTGGAGCTGGACACAGAGGAGGGGGAGGGAGGCAGCCTGACGAGGCAGCTCGTGAAGAGGCTGACTTCTTCAGAAATCGTGCCACTGATTGGAAGCTCCACAGAGGGTGAAGGAAGCCTGAGTTGGGCAGGGGAGGGAAGCAGGGCCTTCCTGGAGAGCAGCCTGGAAGAAGCCATCCACAGCCTGCTGATGAGGCTGGAGTCACTAACTCACCGCTGTAGAGAGTTGCAGGACCTGGAGCAGGAAGTGATGCGCCTGGAGGATCTACTGAAGGTGACCATCTCACTGCACTGAATGAACAAAGAAATATTTTATATTGAGTACTTTCAGTGCGTGATAGTTCTTAAATTTGATTTTCTTTTACTGTGTTCTTCATCTAAATTGTTACCTAGTTAGTCATGAATAAATGTTAGGCAAGTTCCAGGTTTTGTAATTAACATTAAAAATGAACACCAGCCCCTCTACTGTATAATACATGGGGCTATAAAAAAAAGTACAGTAATGCATCTTATGTACTTCCAGATCATAAATATAGTGTATATTAAAGAAATGTCCACTATTTGAGGCAAACAACACACATCTATTATAATTGATTACATCAACTGAAAAAGTAATTAGTGAAGTCATAAATTACCTTGAAACAGTAATTGGAGTACTGGAGCTATTCCAAACACTGTGCCAAATGTTCAATCTCCTAAATGAATGTTTTCTCACTGTGATAAAGTAATACAAGGGAAGATGATCACATAGAAATACATACTAAGAGTTTACCCTGGATTCTGAGGTTTAAAAAATTTACTTTGAAAAAAAATAGTTGACTTTGATCATGATGTAGAATTTAAGGGTTAACACGCTGTTACCACCTCTTTTCTGTAGTGTCGTCTCCCGGGTCATAGGAGCCGGTCGTCTAGCTTCAGTCTGACAGTGGAGAGCGCCCTGGAGAGCTTTGACTTCCTCAACACCTCAGACTTTGATGATGAGGATACAGGAGACGATAACGCCGTCCTCAGCATTCCCCCGCAGAGGTCTCCGCTTTTTGATGCAGACGGAGAGAGAATTGGGTAAGTCGAGGACAGAGGGAGGACGACAATAAGTACATTTCTCATTGTGTCATGGCCATCAAATTTATAACTATATGCATGGTACAGTTTGAGAATGAAAATTAAAGGTATCACATATGAAAAAGTTACAACAGTGACAGTATAGTTTTATTGTCTCATGCTAAATATAGCAGTCTGTAAAACCCGCTACATAGATGTTCAGACATCAAATCTGCATAATCGGCAGAGTAGATTGTCATTCTGTGTTTCTGCTGCCTCTTGGTGGTGACTCTGGGTATTTGCCTCCCAGTGGCCAGCATCCAGAAGCCAGAGGACACCTGAGCGAAGCCCTGACAGAGGACACTGGGGTGGGCAACAGTGTGGCAGGAAGCCCCCTTCCACTCACCACTGGAAACGAGAACCTGGACGTGGCTATAGTCATCCACCTGCAGTACTGTAATCACCTCATCCAGGTAGAGCGCCTTCTGATAACACTGTTATAAAATGATTTATGTCAACTATGAAAAAACACAAATTTGCTTTTGTTTCTTTGCCCGCTGGCAGTTGTTGAGTGGTGTGGGTGTGTGGCAGCGGCGCAGTCTACTCCTCAAACTCTCAGGTCAGACTCAGCTGTTAGAAGAGCTAGCGGAGATCAGCGTGGACAGACTGGGAGCGATTACATCTGCTGCTGACGGTGGGTACCACCAAGAGAAAAACATTTTTTCATTGGTATCTTATGCGTTTTACCAAACAACGTTGTATCTGCATAAACAAAGGACTTTCTGGTGTGATTATATTTAGCATCTGACCTTCTTTTTTTCCCCTCTCAGTACTCCCAGGCCTCGCTGAGCGCCCAGAGCTGATGACTCTGTGGTCAGAGTGCAGTGGGTCTGCAGGGCTTTTTCACACCACCCTGGACAGAGTGTTCAAACACATGAACCAGTGCTACACAGCAGTGCTGCAGGAGAGACACCCACACAGCGCTGACACAGGTTGGCTCACATTTATTTTGTTGCTGCAAACAAGCCAAAGGTTAAAATTACATCTTTTTGTTTGCACCACAGTCTGATTTTCTGTGTTTTTTAATTCAAAATGATTTGATTTGTAAATCATCAGTAACAGTTTAATTTATTCAAAGACACCAAAAGTGTAAGAGTTATGAAGCAGCTGTGAAGATACACATCATTGGGTATTCATCTACAGGTACTGTTTTTTTCCTTTCTCCTCCTCTAGTGATCAGTACAGTAGTGGGTGAGATGGTGGACAGGAGTGACCTGGTGGCATCCCACAGTCCTCTTGTCTCTGCACTCTCCCAGGATGTCCTGACCGTGTTTCAGTTTTATGGCTACATCTTACAACATGAAGTACAAGACATGGAGACACACCTGCTGCATCTGGGCAGAGAGGGTGAGCAGCAATTAATAACCTAAGACCCCGATGCCTGAGTGAGAATATATTTTCTTCATGCACAACAGCAATTGAGCTGGATTTGATAGTTATATGTACTGTAGTGTAAATGGGCTCTGACTGATCAGTGGGACTGTTTACAGATCAAATGAACAGCTGGAACTGTGTTGGTGTCAACTACTCACCTGAGTGTAAAATTGTACGTTATATGGTATATAAACAAACACATAATGGAGATAAAAGATAAAGTGTGTTTGAATGAACGTGCTGAACATGGGAATATAGTCCATATTGCTTATATTTGAATTACAACATATTTTTAATAATCAATGGATTAGAGTTTTGTTTTTTACTGATCATTTTTTTACAGAAAAGAACCAAAAAAATCAATTTCCATCACAAATTTATGTCCCCATGTAACCAGAGGTTTTCAGCTCCAAGAAATCTCTAATCACCACAGTCAGTCACTGTAAACAAGGTCATTTTACAGTGCTGGCAGCTCAGACAATCCAACAATGAAGATGGGATTTAGATAGCTAGTGGCAGAAAAGATCCCTCTCGATGGTTAAAAGTTTCACACGTGTGTCTGTGTTTGTGTATCAATTTCAGAGGTGTTTGTAGAGGTCCTGTGCAGTGGAGATTATTCTCAGTGTCTAGCAGAACTGGAGCAGGTGCCCCTGTCCTCTCTGTGGCCTAAAAACAGCACCCTGAGAGCCCTGGCCTCCCTGCTCACTGCAGAGGATCCTCAGGTCAACAAGGCAGCAGCCGACTACATCTCCTCTGCAGCATCACACAGCCACTTCAGGACCAGGGTGAGCAGTGTACATGAAAAGAGAGTTAGAGAGAAGTGTGTGTGTGTGTGTGTAACACCATTTCAGATATTCTTGACAGATGCCACAAGCCACATTTGAATGTTTGTGTGTCTACAGGCAGTGGAGTGCTACACCCAGGCGCTGTCAGAGGCTGGAGTTCAGAGCCAGAGGGCAGCGTGTTCAGCTCTCAGCTGTCTGCAGGTCAGTGGCTTGTTGCATCATGTGAAACTAAGAATATGGGACTGATTTAGGTCTCTGTTTGTGTCCCTTCAGGCTAAATGTCTTTCTAAGCGATACTGTTTAAAGGAGTGGTTTGTATTCATTGTAAAAGATGCAGAACAAAATCAACAGCCTATCTCACCTGAAGCTAATATGAGGGTTGAACAGTCTAAGATACACAAGTGGAGCCTGTTTCCCTGCCAAGCTGTTGCAGAGGGATACTCCCCTATCACTGCATTTAGAGTAGGCAGCAATAAACTCACATTGCCAGCACAAAAAAAACAACTTGCTTTGGCTAATGGGATTGCTGAAGCTTCATATTAGTTACAGCTGAACTTTAAAAGGCTTCTTTTTTTCACAGAAGAAGGGAATTTGGATTTTGTCACTTTAGAAAGCTTGACAGCCGGTGTGGCTAAGACTTGGAGGTCTGATCACAGTGAACTGACTCAGTGGAATTAGATTTGGGGAGTAGTATGTGAGGGATGAAGAATTTTATGAATTCAGCTAAACTGCTTAACATGTTGTTATGAAATGACAAGTACCCTCTTCTGAGATGTTTTCTGTCTGTTTGTGTCACCGCAGGCCGTAGAGAGTATCAAAGCTGTAGTAGCACTCTGTGATTCAGCTGATGAGGAGCTACGCCACGTCGCCATAGAAACCCTGCTCACATTTGGTGAGTGACAGTTTTGTGGAGAACTCATCTACACATCATCTTTATTTCCTACTTGCATTTCATACACATGTACCTGAATCCACCTCGCACCATGATGAAATGATGTAAATGCAATGTGTGCAAAAAAAAAACTGTTTTCCTTTGAACAAAACATTTTGTCAAATTTTGATTTCTTAAGATTCAGTTAGTAATTGGTGAGTTATAGCAAGTGTATACACACACAGGATTAAACTACTGGAAACCTAACTGGACTGAAAAAAAGGTGATGTGTTGACCTTCATTAGGCAAATGACGAACATGACGAGCTTTAATCCCGTTTCCAAACTGTTTTACATCCAACATTTAATAGCTAGACTGAATATATGTAGCAGATATCCGTAATTCAATTTTTCCTTGTCAAAATGAATATTTCAGATATCCACAATGAAATTCTTCATATTCACAGAAAGCAAGATAGGAACAAGGTCATTGTCGTAATCTGACATGTTCATTTTGACTTGGAAGAATTGAATTATGGATATCTACAATGCATATTCAGTCTAGCTATTAAATGTTAGAATGGCCTTATTTTTAAAGATTTTTAGATGCCTTAAATTTATTTTTGACTCCTACAAAGTCTGTAAAGTCGTATGTATCTTGATTTCTACTAGTTAGAATGTCATTGTGGGTATCTTTAATTGCCACCTAATTACCATCTGAAATTAGAAGTACAGTGCTTCAAGGTAACGTGTTTGTGTGTGTGTGTGTTGCAGGTGAGGAGGGGCGGCTGGCATACGAGCAGTTGGACAAGGTGCCAGGAGAAATAGTCCGTTTGGGCGCACGGCGAGGCAACGCCGTGACCACTGCCTTCTGAAAACATCCCAGATTACCATCCAAGCCCAGCACTGTCCCTCACCTTAACTCCACCCTGCACACCTCACAGCACAGGGCTGATCGGTTTATCGATTATGTTAAAGGTTGTTGGCTAGGACTTAAGGATCACCGCCACCACGTTTGATTACTGTTCTCACACTGCCTCCTAAAAAGGAACTAACACCAAACGAACTGTCTTAAACACAAAGACACACAACCTATACCCCTCCTGCACACATACACACCCACACCTCCCACTTTCCTCTCCCTGCTTTCTGAGCCAGACAGACTGGTCATGTTGAGTTTAACTGGAGAATTTGCATGGACAAGATGTCGCTGAAAGCTGCTCCAAAGACTGCGGAAACTAGAATATGAGCAATGCATCTTCACCCTCCACACAAGCACAAAATACTTGTACCACTTACTCACTGATCAATTATCACAGACCGAGTCAGTCGTTTCACGCAATATACTAATAATAATCTTTGTATAATCACTGTTTATCTCATGCTTTAGTTGGTGGTTTTTGCGTTAAGGTGCATAGAAACTGTTTTCTTGCGCTTTTGGAGAATTTGCACTGTTTGAAGACATGTAAATATGGCATATTTTACACAGCCGGTGTAACGTATGTGGTTGTATTCAAAATGTATATTTAAATTCTGTTTTCTAGTACGTTCCATTTTGGGTTTCAGGGATTCTTGTATGGTTGGAAGATGTGCGTGTTTCGGGGCAGGACGTTGAGAATGGCCTCTGAGAGAAAATGAGATAACGTGGTTAAAGAGCCAGAGTTTTAACAGCAGTTTACAGTCTTCTACAGATTTAGACCTCAGTTATCAGTGGAGGGACAGAACAAAGTAGAGGAACAAAGAGTGGAGGTGATGGCGCCCAACATTCACTCAGCAGTTTTCTTATACTTGCAGTTTAACAAGTGCAATTTTTCTGTACATATGTGACTCTTCTGCATCTCTCTCACGTGACAGCTTTGACCATTTGAGCCTTGATATGGTCGAGCAGGCGGGTTAATACACTTTTTGTAAATGTATTCTTGTCCTACCATGTACGGAGCTAGTCGAGGGCAATAAATTCTGTTTAGAATCGCATGAGAATGCACTTTCTCAATATATCTGTACAGAGAGGAGGTTCCTGTGGGCTGAGGAGAGTCGTCGCCTCAGTTGTGGTCGGCTGCACATTCGTAATGAGCTCAAAGAATTAGAAATGAAGCTTTTATTATGAGAAGCGACAGAATTAAGTGTTCTGCTTTCTCGGGTCTGCTCTGTTTGGGGGAAAAGTGATCCGAGGAAAGCGTCTAATTCCACCCTGTCTCATTGTAACTGTACTACTGAGTCTGGTGCTAATGCACAATGACAAAACTCACATTTGTTCACAAACACATTATTTATTGTTCACTCCATGTAATTCTAATATTCTCTGGAGTTAAACTGTACTAGATGACATTATGTTATGTAAATGAATTGTATATTTATGTTCTATTTTTGATCAGGTCTAGTATTTGAAATATTGTTTATCGTTAAAAAAGGCCTCCGTGTTATTGCCATGCAGCTGATCTCATGCTTAACTTTAATTGGAGTTTATTTTGGGTTAATTAAAGTAGATTATTATTTTGGAGAAGATTAAGATTTGCTAATAATCTAATAGTATTATAGATTTCTTTTTCCCTGAAAAGGTCCCAAATGTAATGGGACATTATATATTGAAAATGTTACTTTATTACTTGAGACTTACTATAACCAAAGGAAGAATTAATTCTTAAAATTGTCTTTTAATAAGAGCTCATAATTCATCAAGGAGAATGTATTTTCAATACCACATTAGCATTTTGGCCAGACTTACCTTTAGAAGCACAACTGAAAAATCAGACAAATCCATAATATGAATCTTGTTACATTTGGTTCTAACCGCACAGTCAAAAAAGCCATATTAAAAACAAGTGGTAATATTTTTATGAAATGTATTTTCTTTTGTATTATAATCTGTAAATGTGTGAAGTTGTTACTAAAAGCTAAAGATGCATTTTTTTTCTATTCAGCTTTTTGCAAAAACATGGTCCACATTTTACGTAACAGTTACTTTTATTTCTTCCATGATGTGAATAGCATTACAGTATTTTAGTATCCAGTTCACCCTCTCAGTATGTATCTGTTCATTTCTTTTGAGTGAGCTACTTTCTTTTTATAAACTTGCAGTTGACCAGTGTTAAGTTGATTTGTTGGCTTTACAATTCTTAATCACTGCAAAAATACAAGTTGGCAAAATGTGCACATCTTTAATCATTTAGAGACTGGTTTTAAGAATAACTTGGTACAATTTGCTGAAATTGAACTTTATTCATCTGTGGTCAAGAGCTTCAGTACTGATCCATTTAGTTGCATACTACTCTTCTCCATTGTGGTTAGCAGTATTTCCTCTGCTCGTCAAAAGTTGCAATAAAGTTTATTTTTGCATAATTAAAATTACAGTTGTGGACTTTCTTTTTCTTGTTACAACAGGAGAAGGCCTCAGTGTGTCTGAAGCAATGGTTGTCATTTTGTTAGCAGTGACTTTGTATTAATGGATATTCTGGGGCCAAACCTATAAAAACTGACTAACCAAGTAGTATTTAGATTAGAAGTATTTGATTTAGTCACCCATTTTACTTTCCTGGTAACCTTTTACCACATTTTGCCTCAGCTCCTAGCACTTTAGATATTTGAGAACCATTAAAATTTTATAGTAACAAAAATGCATGCATCTTATCTATGGCTTAATAGGAGTAGGTTAAATAGCTTGTGATTTTTTATCAGCTACTCATAGCTCTAGCCAGGGGCCTGTTTCAGACAGTCTCTATACCAGCTACTGTAAAAGTGCCCAAACTTAAATCTTGAAAAAAAAAAGTGACTCCTTCATTGAAACATTTACACTTTTGTAGTGTTGCATGTATAAAAGGCATTTAGGTGTTGCTTTCAAATATACAATATTAGATTTCACCAACTACTGAAATATATCAAATGTTGAATGTAGCCACTGAATGCTGTTTGAGGTAGAGCAGGCTAATCACCACAATTGCTTGTAATGAAATGATACCTTACTAGTTTGAGCTGTATTCTTTTATTCAGTTGCTGCCAAGTAGGCCTACGCTTTGTACCTGTTGGTCTGCATGAATATTAAAATGTGCCACACACAGAGAATATAAATGTTGATTAAGTGGACCATGACTTTTTTTTTTTTTTTTTAAAACCACACACATTGACTGTCAGTAATTTTCTACCACACCAGCTTATGCTCTTTTGCTGCTACTGTAGTTTTTTTTCTTATACATATATACACACACATCTGCATGCATTCACTAATATTTCTAACTCCACTGGGGAGAAGTAGGAGGACTGAGCCCTTTGTTTCACCTGTTGCCATGGTGAATCATATTATCTGTGCTCCATTGATGAGGGCTTGGCATCTCATGCACAATCTTGACTCAGGGTTGATTGAACCAACTGTTATCACCTGTTCTGAAACTGAAAACTGAGTTTGACAGCTCAGAGTTGGTCAACCTAGAGTTAAGGTTTTAACTCTAAGTTAGTTAAACCTGCTTCCTGAAACAGGCCCCAGGTTTCTTTAGTGAGTTGCTCCAACATGATCTTTCCCCATTGAGACCTCCAGCAGCTTAATGGAGTAACTGGAAGCCAAACATTTATTTATACATGAAGCCTTAGTCAGAATTTTTTTTTTTTTTTAAGTTTATTTTACATTAACCATATGTACACAACTCTGCCATAACATTACAATTTTACACTGTAAACAAACACTTGAAGGCTGTACTCTGGGCCACATATGGCAGTGAATTTAATACCATCTGTTGGTGCAAAAAAAAAAAAAAAAAAAAATTGCCACAATAGATCTTTTTCCACAACACAGTAGAGAAAACACAGGCGTTTATAGCAAACATTAAATATAATGTAAAAAGATGACAGCCCCTTCTGTTCAAGGCTTTAAAATTATAAAATTACAGGTGTTCAAGAATTCAGGTTGAAGTCAGGTTTTTTTTTAAAAAAAAAAAGAAAAAAAATGGATGGCTACTTGAGGCTGCAGAAGCACACGGCTAAAATCTGCTGACCTGGTTAAGAAGGTCAATGTCCCATGGAGTTGCCAGAGTTGTCAATTAATCCTGCTCTGAGGGTCCCGCTTGTTCATGGTCTGAGGTCTGTTCTTCCTCTGCATCACTCTGATAGCAATCAGAGTCTTCCTCCTCGTCATCACTGTGACTGGCCACGTCGCTGTCATCTACTGCCTCATCTTCATCTTCCACATCAAGGGCCATCTCCCTCAATTCCTCCAGATTGTCTGGGCTCTTCCCAGTCAGCCTCTAAAATATATAGAATATGATAGAGTGTAAATAGTTTTGTTGTGCTGAAGTTACCACCCTGTATATCCAAACATGTGACACATTAACTGGAGTAGTAACTGTAATTAAAACATTTAAGAAAAAATTAAATGAAAGTTGATACAGTTATGCTTCAGTTCAAACTATGTCCTGGAGGACATGCCTGTGATTAAAAGGATCGTTACTGTGTACACAAAATGTCAAACAAAAACATTGTGTCTTTAGTGTGATAACAGACTAGCAATGCATACCTCAATCATGTCAGCCATGTACTGCACATGTTGTGCTAGCTCTTGCAGTTCTTCATTGTCACCCTTAAGTTGTGTTATCTGTTCCTCTTTGGCCTCGATGTCTTTGTGTAACTGGTTAAGGAAGAAAACAAACAAAACATTAAGCACAGACAGCAAGCTCAAAAGGGTGGGCGTATCAAAGCAAAGCCATGGCACAATGGGCAAACTTAAGATTAAATTAAAGTAAACTACTTCAAAATACCCAGCAATCAGTCACTGAAGCATTCAGAATATAAGATGAAAGCTGCTGGGAACAGTGGAGCGTTAGGCCCCAACTTTTGGATCTCCAAATAATCCACCCCAAATGAGCGTATAGTAAATCAGATTTTATTACAGGATTGTCACCTTCACTACAATTGCGTCAAAGTTAAATAAACTGATTTCAATGAGTGCATTCAGACAGTTGATTCAAAATCCAATGCCAGCTGGACTGAAGCCAAATAAGGTTGACTCAGTCGGTGGGAGCGTGGGAACAGCTCAGTTGACGCTAAACATTAGCAGTCTCTTAGTGATTAACTCACCTTCTCATTCTCCTGTAGAACATTGTACAAGGCCTTCCTTCGCTCCTCTGCTACCTCTTTCCAGTAAGAGGAGGGTGGCGTTTCTAAAAACCAAAGTAGAAATTTAAGTTGAAGCTAAAAGTCAAAAGGTTTTTGGGGTAGAGGCCCCAATTTAGTAGTTAGTGCACTTTTGTAACACCATTCTTACCTTTGACCATGAGTTCATATGCTTCATTGGACATGCCATCTGTCAAACACTGAGATTCTTCTGTTTGGGTCGATTTGACTTCTACCTTCACCCTCTTTGGACCTCTGGTTTGTTCTGCGCTCCACTGTTTCCGTTTAGGAATGACCTTTCCTGCCTAAAGAGAAAATTAGTATAGAAGTCAGGGAGTTGTTTTGTTTTTACATATGAAAACACAGCTACAGAGATTGATAGACCTGTTCTGTCACTAACCAAATCAAATTACTTCCAACAACAAGACAGTGCTTACCTGACATCTTCCCAAGTCTTTGTTGACAGCTGAGAGTTGGAGGACTTGCAGGGATTGCCTGGGGGGTCCCATTGTCTTTTGAGAGGGGGTGAAAAAGCTCTGGAAGACATCAAGAAGTACAGTTAAAAATGTGACCATATGTGGTTTAGAAATGTAAGATACCATCATGTAAAAACACAGAAGATAAGCTGCTGCTGCTAGAACAGTGACGTACATCCCTCCCAGGTGAATCTTGAAACCCAAGATTGAATCACATGAGAAAAAACTATGACCTGTATTAATTTTCAAATTCTCTATTCACTGAGGCTTAGCATCACTTTTCACACTTTACTTAAGTTACACTGTCACCATGGCAGAGGGCATAAGTGAAGTGGCTTACACAACGCTGCCATGTACAACAGGCCTACAGGTGTGGGAACAGGGGCAGGTCCTACATTCTTTCAACAGCCGTGGGAACGTTTTTCCTTCAAAGTTCATTACAAAGCAGTTAGTTAATGTTTGGCTACAGCTTCACAACACTGCTTGTGTGTTTCATTCCCACGCAAAAAGGTGATTGAGTTCAGCCATGTAGAATTCAATACTGGGAGAATCTCTCATTGTTGCTGTCATTTTAAACCAATCTGCTCCAATAAGACTTTTCAGAGACATTTTGACATAGTAAGAAGAGCACAGATGTTACTAATACCAACAGTGGCTGATCATATTCAGGTGCCATTTAGACCTTTGCTTTTCCTACAATTACCTAAAAAAATAAATTAAAAAGAGCCTATTCCAGCTCAAATTTCATGAACCTATGTTTGGAATTTGAATTAATACACATGCTGATGGGGTGTACCCTCTATTGTATTTTTTGAATAATATACGGTGAAAACAGCCTTCATCCTGAGCTTTAACTGAAAAACATCCAGTCCATGCAGTCTCATTTCTGTCATCTATGGAAAGCAGTTATTTACAAAAGTGTGTACAATGAAACATCTTCCCTGTCTCATCTACACATACTGAGATCCAGCTGCAGAAGGGCCTGTGTGATGATACCATCCACCAGGAATAATATATCGCGATAATAACCCTTTACCCACAATCTTTAACTGTTACAATACATTTGGTGGACATTCACTTAGAGAAAACACATTTTTAACACAGAATCCATCGACAACGTTACTCACCTTTATGTTCTCATTAGACCTCTGCTGGGTGTGTTTAAGCTTTCCACCGGCACTCATTTTCTTCCACGGATCTGAGAAGACAATTATAAACATATAAGTTAGCACCATAGAGTGTGGTTAGCACACATTTAAAAAAAAAAGCGAATGGGCTTTTATGTTGCGACACCATAGTGCGACGACACACAAGGCCTGCCATTAACTGTTTACCCTGTAAAAGATAAAAAGCGAACTCATTACCTTTTTAAAGTACTAATTTACAAGATGAGCTGTCGACAGAAATACTGAACGATCAGTAGATGTGGCGACGGTTAAAATGAGACTGTTATATGATAGCTAAAAGTTAAATCCACTTACAGTTAATGAGAAGTACTTCACTGTTGATGGGGTCACCTTTCGTTCTTTCTTCTGAAGATCTCGCGCCAGGAGCTTAAATACGCCCATTCAATCACGTGGTAATGACCAGTCACGAGCTCGCGAGGAAGTTTTTTTTTTCATTGAAACTTTATTGATCGTAACATCCCATGTCGTCATAGTCCGGGACAGCATTTATCCAACAAATGTTTATCTTTCTAGATTTTTAGAAACAGATGACAAATGCTCTTTTTGTCAAACTGACATTTATTTTGTAATTGCTCATTTTGTGTAACATTTTGGAAAGTTATATTTTAAGCAATACTTCCCATTAGATCTGTACTGAAAAGAACAAAGTATTATTTCCTGTTTTGTGTATCAAAATATTAATATTTGTACCATCATAATCCCCTTTTTATTTTGTGAGGAAATTTTCATATCCACAAATCCAAAATATACAAAACAACGCCATAATTTAAGTTATTTTTAATTGAAATAAAATATTATAAAAAAAATAAGAAAAGTAAATAGTATGTTATCAAATTTTTTTTTTAATTGAAGATGACTTTTTATTTAGTTGTTTTTTCCCTTTACTTCTATTGATATTATCTTCTTTATACATCGTTTTAATTTTGTGCATTAATATTAATAATAAATAAAAACGCTGTTGTTTTTCTTCCTCGCTGCGGTCATGTGACAACATACGTCACATATCTGTAGTTGTCTGCGCAGCCATTTTGGGGAGGCTTGTGGATCGACGAGCTTGTGTGTGTGTGTGTGTGTGTGTGTGTGTTTGTGCCATTATTAGCTATAAAACAGCAACACACACACACAAAGAAACCAAACGGACACAAACGTTGGACGACTCGCCGTTAACTATGGGCCCGCCGGGAGACACGCACCGCCACACGTCGACTGAAAGAGCGGAGGATTTCAGCTGGATTGTCGATTTATCTTGACATGGCATGCAGCAGGGCGAGTCGGAGGTTGTGACGACGGAAGAAAAGGAAGAGAAAGAAAAACAAGCGCAGCAAAACACCTCGAAACTTCAAACGTGAAGGAGGGGAAAGAGAGAGTAAAAAAATAAGAGGGGAGAGATTTTGTTAAGGTTGTGTTTTTTAGTCGTTTGGTTGGCTTGTTGAATTATCTCTTGAATTATCCGTCGATGAAGTTGTTGACAAGACACGACTGGTAACAGCAACAGCAAACAAAAAAGCTAAAAAGAAAAAATGCTGAGCACAGGCAAAACCAGCTAGGTCAGTCAACCCCCTGCAGGTCTCTTGACTCTCACAGCACTGGCAATCATATTGAAGCAAGCGAGAAAATGTAAACGCGTAAAAAGATGACTGTACGCTAGCTAGCCAACCAACACACAGGCCTCAATTAAGCCAAGCCGTCAAGAAGATAAGATGTAGCTATATCGTCGGTTCACTACTAGTTAGTGTCGGAGAAGTGAATGCCTAGATTAGCTTGCTAGCTAGCTCACCTTAGCTAGTGTGCTAAAAATACGCCCGCATCATGACTATCAGCAGTGGCAGCACCGCGGGCCGTGGGCCAAATGAGTGGCAGTAAAAAGTCAAGGAAATGTCAAGTTACTTTCGCAGTAGTCTTCGATGTTACCCGGTGCCAATATCTCCTGGCATCTGTATTTATCTGCCATGTTCGTCTGTATCCCCAACCTGTCTGTAACACGCAAATAACGCAGTCTCGACAAGAGAAACAAACACACACACAAAAAAAGACAGCCATGGATGAGGGGACTTTGAAATGACCCAATTAGTAGAATATTTGTCAGCTTGCTAGTCTCTGTAGTCCTCAAATTCACTAGCAAAAAAAATAATATATATCGCCGATATGGGTTTTTTATAGTAGCAGCTGCTTCTGTTAATTTCAGTAACATCTACAGAAGGAAAAGTCAAGTCAAATTTGGGTTTCTCTTTCATTTAAATCTCCGTTGTAATCCTGTGTCGATGGCAGGTTGAAAACAAGCTCATTTGGCTTTAGTCATGTCTTAAAACATGGATTTTTGAATAAGTAATAAGGAGATGTAGTCTTAGCTTGTTGATCATTCCCCTCCTCAACACTGCCCTTTTTACAAAAAAAAAGTTAAAATGACTTAGTTTTCTTTTTGATTTGCTGACCTTTTCAGTTGGTAGTTAGTGAGTATTTCACAGATCTAGAGTTGTTTGATGCGTTGTTTCTGCAAAGGGTAGCTCGCTCCATCCTTTATCCAACGTATAAATACAAAATAGAGAGTGTAGACAAAAATATTCTGCACAAGAGAAGACGCTGCCATCAAAATCTAACCATGGGGGACCCAACTTCACGAAGAAATCAAACAAGAAATCGACTTCGAGCTCAACTGCGGAAGAAAAGGGAATCTTTGGCTGATCAGTTTGACTTCAAGATTTATATAGCCTTCGTTTTCAAAGAAAAGGTTTGTCAGTATAACGACAGAATTAAGAAAGTCCTGACATTATCTTAAAATGCACAAATCTCATGGAAGCTAATGTCCTAGAAAAACTTGCTCTTAATTACATGATCAAGCCAAAAGGATTAAATATTTGTCTTTGTTGTTGTCTTTACAGAAAAAGAAGTCTGCACTTTTTGAGGTAGCTGAAGTGGTGCCAGTGATGACCAACAACTATGAAGAAAACATCCTACGAGGTGTGCGGGATTCCAGCTACTCTTTAGAGAGTTCAATAGAACTCCTGCAAAAAGACGTTGTGCAACTACACGCCCCCCGATACCAGTCGATGCGAAGGGTAAGTGAACCGTCTTTGGAGCGGGAATGGTTTGAAGAAAACAACATCTTGCTAATGTTGTTAATACATTGTTCTTTTATCACAGGATGTGATAGGCTGCACACAGGAGATGGACTTCATCCTTTGGCCACGCAATGATATTGAGAAGATTGTCTGTCTGCTGTTCTCCAGATGGAAGGGGGCTGATGACGAACCCTTTAGGCCTGTTCAGGTCTGAGCTTTGCACCTTCTCAGATCCCTCAAGCTGTAAATGTTTGAAGGCTGTTGTCATTTTTTGATTGTAACTGAAGGTCTTTGTTGTGGCTGAATGTACCCAAAATGTCTTCTTTGCTCATGAATTTCTCATCTTATTCACAGGCCAAGTTTGAATTTCATCATGGAGACTATGAGAAGCAGTGCTTGCATGCTTTGGGTCGTAAAGACAAGGCTGGAATGGTCATGAACAACCCAACTCAGTCTGTATTTCTCTTTATGGATAGACAGCACTTACAGGTGAGTCAGTATATTGAATAAGTTATAGTTGTGAGAAGCTTTCAAAGATGCCACCGCCAGCTGCTTTATTTGGCCTCCAAACACATTTCCTGCTCATTTTCTTTGTAATAATCTTTTGCAGACTCCTAAAACCAAGGCCACAGTTTTCAAGTTGTGCAGCCTCTGCCTGTACTTGCCCCAGGACCAGCTGACCTGCTGGGGTGTGGGAGACATCGAGGATCACCTCCGACCATACATGCCTGATTAAGGCTTCCCGCTCCACCCAGCCACATAGGGAAAAGCCCTTCCCCACCCTCCTGCCTAAGCCTTCAGAAGCAAATTGATGTACTCATCTCCACCAGTTTTCCTTTTAAAAAAGATTTGAACTTGTGCTTGGATCTCTCCTTTTTTGTTAACTACTCGTTCTCCCTCCCTGACCTGAAGCTGATTCAGTTCCCATCCTTGTTTTCCCTCACGCTCCCAATGTTCCTCCTCTTCTCTCTGCCATTTTTGGATTGGTTCCCCAATTGTTGTTTTTTTTTATTTCACTCCCTCTTCATTCCCTTCTACTCACTCATCCAGTTTTGTTTATTTGAACCTGCACGAACATTGATTTTGAGTGGTTGGTTGTTCTCTTGGAGCTGCACTGTCAACAGCACCGGTCATTGAAGGAACTCTTTATGTTGCATCAAAACAGGAACAAACAATACACAGGTCTTCACGGTGGTTCTCAGATGGACGTGTTTTATATCCTTGTTGTCATAAGAAAGGATTGTTAAAGCTTGTAATGTCAATGGGGTTTCTAGAACAACTTTATACAATCTTTTGACCAAGGACAGGTGTGAATAGGTGTTAAAACACCCGTGTAAGCAAAGATAACAAGATGAACAATGTTTGTCAAATCATATGGTGTAGGTATTGCTTCTTATAAACCGCCTTAGTTTTTTGCTGGACTTTTAAAGAAATGTTTTGGTGTCATTTGCTTTCCTCTGAAAATTGCTAGGCAGGCCTTTGCTAAAATCTTGAGTGACTTGAAAGGCATTGTACACAAAGTTGAGACATGTTGGTTAGATGTTGAAGGTCATTGTCACCGTTCAAGCCGTTCATGCACTATTTCATTTAAGCTACTGAAATCTGATGTTTTATGTTTTTGTTTTATTTGGGATGTGGGTTGGTGAGAATCTGAAATGGTGACAGACTTTTGTTTAAACTTAACTTACCTAACACAAGTTGCTGAAGCTAACTGATTTTTTTTGTTTAATTTGACCTACTAAAAATAAGGATAATTTGCTGCCATGCTCATCAAATTAAAATTGGGGTTTGCAGGCTTTACTTGTCAAAGTATATGAAGTACATAGTACAAAATAATTTGTTGATTCAGTGTCTTCAGTTGAAAGGGTATAAGGCGTGTAACTTCTGGGTTTTTTCTGTTGATTCTCAAATCAATACTGCTGAGCATATCCCAATACAGTGCAAATTTTGAAAGCAGAACTCTTGTCCATTTGTTTTATTGCATGTGCATGAATCATTGATGCAGTGAGGTCAAAGTTGATTCTGGCCATACAGATATTCGTTTCTCTGTAACTGCAATATGTGACCGTGGTAACAACACGTCACTAAGTAACTAGCCATGAGCAGGATTTGTTGCACACACCACTGTTAACTACATTGTACACACAAACTATTTACAGGCTTGGAGTTCATTGTTATGACAGTACAGTGACATGATCATGTGAGTTACAGACTGGAGACAGTTTAGCTGCTGCCAAGGTGTTTGGTGTGTCTTCCTTGTGCTATGAGCTTCCCTGTGGCCTTGCTGGTGAGGTCCACTGTGGCAAACGCCAATGTCCGCCCTTGCTTTAGAACCTGAGCAGTGATGAGTACGTCCTCTCCAATCTTGGCAGCATTCATGTATCTGTAAGATAGTCACGTTTTCAGTCATTCATAGTTAAGAGATTAATTTTTAATCTGGCCGGGTTAAAATGATAGTGTGGAGTTCAATTCATATCCATTTTAAAACAAGGCATGACACATTCAGGGTTTCTTGTTGCCCGTCATGAAAACCTGGAAAATGAATTAACAAGTTTTGTTTTCTTAAGTCTGAAATCAAGACCAGTGAGATTTGTTATGTTGTCCTAACATTAGGGAGGTTTTCTTAACCCAGGTAATAAATTAAAATAAAAGATACACAAGTAAAATCTTGCACATATTTACATTTAGTCATTTTTAGGCCCATAAATATAAATTAATGTTAAGTATTCAAAATATATTCTATCTTCTTTTCCTTTTCTTTAACATAATTACTACTTGGAAGTAGCATTTAAACCTTCATGTTGGGAAGTAAAATGTGAAAATTCCACATTAAATAACCTTATAGACTTTCTTTTTAGTTACCTCTTCTAAAAATTTCAGGAGTAATTTGACACAAAATAAATAATAAATGTGGTTAGTTTAATGTCCCATATTTCACTTTACAAAGCATCAGTTATTAAAGCCAGCTTGATGTCAATACTGATATTAGGGAGTTAAACAACCCTGATATCAATATATTGGTCAATAATTTAATACATAATGTTTACATAAGCACATTTTTTGCAATGATCACTCAAATGTGCCTATAAAACACTTTTGACTAAGATATATAATTGAGGCATGATATAAAATGTACTTAACTTGTATAAAATGACACTGCACTGAAACAGTACACTTCACTATTTTTTCACTATTTCTAAATAACTACAAACAAAAAGAAAATGTATGTATATATTAAAGTTGAATCAAGAAAAAGGATTAAATATACATGAATCCTGCATATATAATTTAAAAATATTTGTTTAATTACTGGTGTGTATTGGACAAGAAATATACTGATGCCGATATACATTTGATAGGCCAGTATATCGGTCAGGCAATATTAGTTAAGAATTTATGAACCCTACCATTGAAATTTGTAGTGTACATTTGTTTATTTTAAAGCTCAAATGTCCATTATAATTACATACATTAATCTACACCTGCAGAAGGGGTTTTAGGGAGCAGAATAAATAATTTAAAGGTTTTCACCATTCATACACTCACGTTATGTTCATGTCCACACTAACCCCCGGTGCCCCCCTGTCACTGTTCATGATGGCCATGGTGGAGATGACATCGACCAGTGTGGCTGTCAGCCCGCCGTGCAGCGTCCCTCCACGGTTAGTGTGCTCCTCTTCCACCTTCATCTCACACACTACCTTACCCGGGACGGCAGACAAAATGTCCACCTGAGAAAACAGTTATTTGTCACAGTGGGACGACGTTTATGGAAAGCAGGTGAGTGCTGTTTTAACTACAAACATACGGAGTGTTTCCCATTCACAGAAAAGTCTTAAAATGACGAAGAAATGTGACGGAATGTGTTTCTTTACCTTCTTCAGGACTTTGTCGAAGCCTGGGGTATCTACCATGGCTCTCATTACTTGTTTTATCGTGTTTAAAGACAGCGAAGCCATATTTAACTCTAATAAACCCGGGGGGACAATGTCAAAGATATGTTTACTTCACACCGGAAATAGTTGCGTTTGGAAAATCGTCCGGGTGAAACTAGCCAAAATAGCTGAGCTGCTTATCGACCAGATTTATACATTATAAAGCAAAATAGCTGCACGATAATGGAAACATATGTTGAGATTTATTACTAATTGAAGATTTAGAGTGGTTGAGTTTTAATAACAGGTAGTTATCTGTTCCGTTTGACTTGATAAAGTTCATCCGGAAGTCTTTCACTGTGACACCTCAGATAACTTCCAAAGAGCCAAAACATGATGACTATTTGCATTTAATGTCCACTTTTGTTAGTGTTCCTTTACGGGTTAAACTAGCAGCTGAATTAGATGGCTGCCTCCTCAGACTCGGACAAAGCGTCAGTTTCTAATGTGGAAGAAAACAGAAGTCGTCTCTGCGATGAGTTTGCTGCTGTAGCAGGGACAAACAGCGCTGTGGCTCAGTGCTACCTGGCAGAAAATGACTGGGAGATGGAGGTACAGCCTATACACCATGCACAACTCAGAGATATTAGCTGGAAGTTCAAACACTATAAGTGGTGGCTAACAGCCACAATATTTTTACTGCTGCAGCATGTGATCTTGGGTATGGATAGAAACCTTTATTTACTCAGGGGACACTATTGTGAGCAAGGCTCTCATTTACAACGGTGCTCTGCAAACACACAACCAAACAAGTCATATAACAAAAATGTAAAAAGAGTAAAACCAGCAATCTTATTAAATAAAACATAAATGGCAGTCAGCATTCTCTGTGAAAGCCACAACTCAGGGGAAAGCGCTGCCTCATGACATAAGGAGCTGCTGTGCCATCAGCACATTAAAACCAAATTATAAAGTCTGCTAAAAGCTTTTCAGCTCTGTAAGATAAGATAATATATTCCTTTATTAGTCCCACAGTGAGGAAATGTACATTATCGCAGCAGCAAGTGGATAGCAAAAATAAAAAGAGCATCAATAGAAAGAACAAAGAACAATAAATAATATGTAAGTACACCAACCTATAAGAAGATAATAGCAGTAAAAAGAAAATCATAGTAACTTTATGTGCAAAAGTAATATTGGTATTGAATGATTATATATCTACCTGAGTATGATAATGTTATTGCACAAGTTTAAAAGTGAAAAAATGAATATGGATATCTTGCACAGTTGAACTGTAACCACTGACTCTACATTGTATTTGTTGTGCTATAGTGTGTAGCTTTGTACTTTGTTGTTTTAATATTGACCAACTGAAGGGACTGCAGATGAAAACTAGCTATAAGCTAACTCTGGTAGAGCACATCAAATGTTAACATTTATGTTTGACACATTAACGACATGTTAAAGAATAAAAGGAGCATTCATTATGTAAAACATCATCCAACAGAATCTTAAAATGGTCTAGTGATAAAAAAAAAAGGTTCTAATTTAAGGGAATCCTGAAGCTTATTCCAACCTATGAGGAGCGTAATAAGTGAATGTAGCTTTCTGAGTTCTGTATTCATAAGGGATATCCACATGTCATTAAAACTATGAGTTAGAGGATGAGCTATATTAGGTGCAGCTAATAATTAGACTCTTGTATTCAAAAGGTTTGTTTGCTAATTTGGTGTTTGTCTCCCTGGCTAACAGAAGTGCGAAAAACTACTTTGGTCTGTGAATGAAATAAATATATTCATGCAGTTGGTAAATTATGGCATTGAATAGACCCTCATTTATTTACTATTGTGGTAAACAAATGTCATTTTTTTTCTCACCACTTTCAGAGAGCTTTAAACTCATTCTTTGAGGCTGACATGGAGAAAGTATTTGAAGTAGAAGATTCTCCAGAGAGAGAGACCGGACCCCCAACCAAGAGACAGAAGACTGAAGAAAAACCTCCTCAAGACTGGTGTGCTGTCTTCTATGTTACTGTCTACGTTATTGTGCATTATAATAATAAACATTTTGTTCATAGAGCTCCTTTAAAAATAAAGTTAAAGTGCTTTTGACAGGCAGAAAAAAAGCAGGATATTCAGAAAGTAATAAAACAACATAGGCAAAAACAATATACATTTAAAATAAAATGTAGACAAGAAGATGCAGTATAGAGAAGAAAAAAAAGATGGCATCACATAAAAGTAATTCTATAAAAAGTGATTTAAAAGAAATCACTGATTCTGTGAGTCTCATCTGTTCAGGCAAGTCATTCCAAAGCTGAGGGGCCCTGATGGTCAGAGCCAGGTCACCTATAGATTTAAGGCTCAGGGAACCAACCTGAGAATCCAAGGCTGTGCACTGGTTCATAGTAGGGATGGGAATCACCAGAGGCTACACGATACGATATTATCACAATACTTGTGTCATTAAATGATATTATTGCGATTTTAATTATATTGCAATATATTGTAATTCATTACCTTTTTTCAACTGCAAATTATGTCCCCAAAGGAAAACTCCCTCCTGCATGCTGATTGTCACCTCTGCTGACCTCACCAGAAAACAAACTAGAGCTATCTAGTGGACTGAAATATCAATTGATTTTATTATTCTAGTACCAAAAACTTAAATTTTCATTTGCAATTTATATAATAAAAGATTGATACTTGCTGTCTCAATATTGATACAATATTGCCAAGCAAAATATAACGACACTATGCTGTATCCTCCCCCCCCCCACCACTAGTTCATATGGGGTCAATATATCCGTTATGTAGCTTGGAGCCAGACCCAAATAACCCAAATCGAACAGGCAGCCAGTGGAGAGAATATTATCAGCTATCTTTAATTCTGAATTAACATTTCCTGAAAATGTTGCAGCATTGATTTGACTGAAGAGAGTCCTGCCTCCTCACGCAAACCCTCAGAGGAAGATAACAACAAACTGTCGCTGATCTCCTGGAACGTGGATGGACTTGACACAGACAACCTTGCCGAACGTGCCAGAGGCCTGTGCTCCTTCTTAGTTTTGTAAGCTCGTGTTTATACACTGTAACTCTTTGTAGACATCACTTGATATTGTATTGATATCCAGATGTCTTGGTGAAACTCTGCTGACAAACATCAGAGTATGTGACTCAGCTAGGCATACTAGCATCAGAGTGGTTTTAGCCTTCTCGACTGCCTCCCCACAGGTTATCACATAGAAGACTTGTAAAGTGAATCTTCTTTTTATGTAGATACACTCCTGATGTGGTGTTCCTTCAGGAGCTCATTCCACCTTATATTCAGTACTTGAAGAAACGGGCCGTCAGCTACCTGATCATTGAAGGTAAAGTATGGTATGTTCAGAGATGTGTGTACTCTCACTGCAGATTTGTCTGCACTCCTTCTGTCCTCCATAGTTATCATCCAATAGTCTTTGTTGGCTCACACTCATATTATACAGGAGCTCAGCTGTTTAAACCACAGCTTGTCTTTACTTGTACTGACCAGGTGGTGAAGAAGGTTACTTCACTGGGATAATGCTGAAGAAGTCACGAGTTAAACTGGTGGAGTCTGAGATAGTAACTTACCCCACCACTCAAATGATGCGGAATCTGCTTGTTGCTCAGGTTGGTGTGAACACAGTCAATTGTCCAAGTAATCAAAATCAAAGCTCGTTGTAATGTTGATTCTTTGCAAATCAGGTGACTTTCAAAGGCCAGAAGCTGTGTCTGATGACATCCCACTTCGAAAGCTGTAAGGGCCATGCAGAAGAGCGGATGAAGCAGCTGCGAGTGGTGATGCAGAGGATGAGGGAAGCACCTGATGATTTGACCGTCGTGTTCGGAGGGGACACAAACCTGAGGGACACAGAGGTCAGTCACTGATTTTTCCAGTGCACTATTGTCCACACATGTAATCACAGATGTACCTTTTACATGACCTGGCTCTGTTTCAGGTGGCCAAGGTAGGTCTGCCTTCCAAAGTCTGTGATGTCTGGGAGCGGCTGGGCAAGCAGGAGCACTGCCGCTACACATGGGACACCAAAGCTAACAACAACAAGAGCGTTCCCTATGTCAGCCGCTGTCGCTTCGACCGGGTCTACTTCCGCCCTGCAAGCAAGGATGGAATCCCGCGTCAGGCTCCTGATCACATGGCATTGGTGGGGCTGGAGAAGCTGGACTGTGGCCGCTTCATCAGTGATCACTGGGGGATCTACTGTAGCTTCTCTGCCGGCTAGAGCGACACAAAACAAGTTGAAACACAAAACTACTGTTTTAGAAAAGCTGGTCCAGTTTGTTTTGTGTTTGTTTTCTTGCAGTACTGATTTCAGACCACAGTTACACTTTCTCTGTGAAAGATAATATTCTGACCTCATCTGAGGTTGGTTGCCTGTAAATTTATGATCTTGATTTGATTGATTTTGTCCTCCATTGTGTTTCTGAATACTGAATAGAGTCTCTGCTCAAGTTTTTTTTTCCTGCACATAAAATAAATAAATAAAAGCACCAATAAATGTTAAGACACTGAAGTTTGTACTTCTGTAGTTGATTTTGAGAAATTTTGTTTCCAGATAAAAATCCCCTTTGAAAAAAAAGTCAGCTGTTACATTATAGGATGAATGTGTTTGTTTTGCAGTCATTGCAGCAGGACTGTTCTAAAAAAAATACAATTGAGCTGGTGAAGTCAATGTAGTATTGGCATGTGGCCACAAGAGAGCACTGGAGAGACACATTTGACATTGTTAAAAAAAGGAACATGTACAGAGGGGTGACAAATTAAGAAAAAACAGGTACAGGTCTTCATACTTGGTTGGCTCTGTTATACTCTGGGGAACATTTTGCTGGCATGGTTTGGGTCCACTTGTCCCCTTAAAAGGAAGGGTCACTGCAAATTAATAATTCTGAGTGATCACTTTTATCCTATAATGATACATTTCTTTTCTGATAGGAGTGGTCTCTTCCAGAATGATAATCCCCCATGCATAGGGCATGAGGAGTCACTGAATGGTTTGATGAGTATGAAAATCATGCGAATCATATGCTTTGGTCTTCACAGTCACTAGGTCTCAACCTAATCGATTTTAGACTGACTTGTTCGACAGTACTCTCCACCATCTTCAACAAAACACCATATGAGGGAAAATCTTGTGGAAGAATGTTTTTCATCCCTTCAGAAGAGTTCATAGATTTGTAGAATCAATGCCAAGATGCATTAAACCTGTTCTGGCAGCACGTGGTGGCCCAACACCTTATTAAGACACTTTATGTTGGTTTTTCCTTTAGTTTGTTACCCGTCTCTACATATTATTGCAGTATTTCTAATGAAAGAAAATCTAAAAGGTAAAGAATGATAAAGAAAATTTGAGACGGCACTGAACATGCAAAGAAACAGGCTGAATAAATAAAAACAGCAGCTTCTCACTTATCGAATCTATTAGTCTATAAACTATGATGAGTAAATTACATGTCTCAGAAGACAGAAAACTAACCAAAATCAGGGTGAAATGGAGTTGAAGCATGTATAGCCCTTCATTGTAACACAAGAACACACAGTTCAAAAGATCATTCATTTTTGTTTTGTTTTTTACCTTCCAGCTATCCTTCATTTTCAGTGATGTAACTGTCACGTCACTCATGGGGCTTTGTCATAGGTGAGATTTTGAATTGTCATAGCAGGAAAGCACAGGTGTAATTAATACTATTCTGTATCCATTAATCCTTTATTAATGTAATTAGTTACACTTGTGGTTTTCCAGCTATGACATGTAAAAATGTCTGCTGTGGAAAATGGCCTATTAGCACAATGATGCATGTAATGATTTAATAGCAGCTATGATCTTATATATTCTTCAGTATGAGTGTGTTGCTGTAGGCCGTACGTCCTCCTCAAATCACATGTAACCTCCTCCTCAGACTCCGCCGCCAAAAGCCCTGTCAAGATGTCTCCCTCCCCTTCGCTTTCTGTGAGGCACCCCTCAAATCTGAGTGTGTTTTCATGTTTACTCAGCGCAGCTTTTTTTTTTTTTTAATCTGTTTTACGGCACAGTCTGAGGAAGAGCTGACCTTAGGAGAGGACACAGATGTGACTTTTCCCTGGGAGCAGGCATCATCAGAACAGGCCTCCCTCCCTCGTCTGTCCCCCCGCTCCCTGCTTCCTGATCAGCAAGGGCACATGAACTGAGTCTGAGGTCACCTAAAACCTTATTTAAAACAAGCAGCTTCCTCTTTTTCCTATGATTCATGCCGCACAGGCTCATGTAATCCAAATTTAACCAGTGCCGCCACAAATCTCTGATTTTCTGATTATTATTTGGACCAAGCCTTTGATATTTCATGGGTTTGCATGTACCCTACAAGCTGCAAGTCATTATTTTAATTATTGAATAAACTTTTTGCAGTCTATTAAATGTCATAAAAGGGGGGAATATGCCCATTAATGTTACAACAAATTATTTTTGTCCAACTAAAAGTCCAAAACCTAACTAACATTTGAGAAGTTGGAACCAGAAACCTTTTTGATATTTCTACATGAAAAATTACTTAATGATGAATTAATTAATCTGGATCATCAATTGCATTCAGTCTTTCAGTTGATTAATTGACTATTTCAGCTCAGTTTGGTTAAAGTGGTAAACAGTTAGTGCTGATAAATACAGTATGGTGATGTAATTAACTACACAAAGACAAAAACAGATTAAAGGTCAGCGTCCGTGTAACTGAGGGATCATGGGATACACATTAATCTCATCATCAAACCAGCACAGAATAGAAATCACATGCAAGTAACTGTGAAGGAGACAAAAATAAAAAGCATAAATCTTAAGTTGCTTCCTGTAAGGTCGTCCAGAGGTTCACTTCTTTGTCCTGCTTGTGTTCTCAGTTACGCTGCACAGTATAGAGGAGGGGAACAGGTCATGTACTATATAGATGGTACAGATGGAGACAACAGCTGTCTGGGCCAAGAAAGTGATCACGTGATTCATCTGTGTGCCTTGAGCAAGATTCCTCAAGCCAAGGCAGATCAACGGCTCCTTCACAAATCCATAAACATCGGTATTATACATTTCCCTCTGGAAACCTGTGTGGAGGTTTTCTGAGATCATCTCACTCAGACTGGGTTTTTTGTCTTTTTCTTTCACAGTTTCACTCTGAGATGTGTTCTTCAAGCACCAGCAGCCTCACAGATGTATTTTTGGAGTAGCCCTCAGTGAGGACCAGAGCTTTCTCATTTGAGGCCCCGTCAAAATGGATGTTCTTGGTTTTGCGTGGACGTATCCATGTGCCTGGCAGGGAGGCTTTGAGATGAGGTTAGTCCTTTTAGGCAGGGTTAGATGATGATGGATCGGACACAGATCTGACCTGAGCCCGGAAGAGATCGGCAGGCTGTGTGAAGAGCAACAGACAAATTTGTGTTGCAGCTCCTGGTAACAGATGAAGCAATAAAATGCAAGAGAAGTCTGCTCTGTTTGTGTTTGATTGATAGACTATGGCCTGGCTCCTCTTGGGGTTTTTTTGTATTTGGACTGTGGGCAGCATTTCCACTCTGTGTATGTGTTTGTGTGCTGTGTGATGAGGACTCAGTACTGCTCCCAAGAAGGAAAATCTATCTGAACCATGTCTGTCAGACACTGTCCACACAACCCCCCCCCCCTTCCCCTCCTCCTCCTCCTCCTCCACTCACCCCTGTACAAATAGCTTGTCACAGGCAAGGCAAGGGCAAGCGTAAGTGGTGGCAGCACTGCTCCACTCTATATCACCGCTGCCACATCCATCACTGCTTCACTTCAAAATCGCTGTGACAAAGTGCCCCAGAAGCCAGCATTATTTCTGGCCATACAGTGCCACCACTGCTGCCTCTGCTGCATATTTGAGGACCGCCAGTTATTTAGAGGTTTGCAAGATAAGGGGAAACCTTCAGAGCCAGAACATTTAGTCTTGAGTTAAGGATAAAGACAGGTGATATTTAAGGATTTATGCTGGGATTGAGGGTGAGTTTATGATGTAGGGAAAAAGGGATTTGATGAAATCTGTGGCAGCTCAACAAAGATTACCGAACAGAGAGTTGCATTTGGAGCTTTTCAACCCATTTCTCTGGACACATCTGTTGAGACGTGAGAGTTTCCCCTCTGATAGCAGTTGGGTTAGACTTTCTGCATTGAAATAACAAGGCTGACAGAAAGTTTAGTAAAGGCAAACAAGGACAGATATATTACGTAATGTCTCCTGAGCTGTAAATTATTAAACAAAGGGAAGAGTGGACTTGATGAATATATATATTAGTTTCTACTGACTCAAATTTGTATGTAGAGCTGTAAATTAATCAGGAACTGTTTTTTTTATTTTTTATTGATTCATCATTTAAGTCCTTTTTTTTCTCCAAGTAAAAACACTGAGCATGTAATCACTCCAGATGTTGAGATGTCAGAATTTGCTAGTAGTTCCATTACAGTAAATTCAATATTTGGGGGGTTGCAAGACAAACAAGGATACTGTGGATATTTTCCCTGTTTTCTGATGTTTTATAAACCAATTAATTAATCAAAAAGTAATCACCAGATTAGTCGATAATGAAAATAATCTTTAGTTGTAGCTCTGTTTGTATGTGATGAAAAGAGTGAAGTAATACAAAAAAAACTATACAGAAAATTTGTAACAAAGTCTGACAGTTTTTATTTTCTCTCTCATAAATAACACTGAACAAGCATCGTACAGCGATAAATATCAATATTTATACACTGTAAAATTCTCTGTATTACAAAATACAGTATATGTGTAATGCACTTGATACAGATGGGGAAGTATTGCATTTCATAGCACCAAACGACACCCTTTAAGTTAACCATCTCACACTGTATAAGTACCAACAGTTAAAGTGTGCAGTTACATCCCAGATTTAGGTCTTGTGTGGGTGTCTATGAAATATACTTCCCTCAGGAATCAGTTGTTGCATAACTATATCTAAGTAGAGCCCACCTAGGAAGAACCAAAGCCTTGACTGTGAAACTGCCCGTTTTTCCAACAATCTCAAGTTTTCAAAAATTCCAGTTAAGAGGCTAAAATATTATGAAGTGTCTCTACGGGGGGCAGATCAAGTTTCATGTGTTTAATTGTCTTTCCCACTTATGAGCAGAACAGCTACACAAATCACATTTTGTTTGGGAAAAATGTTCTAAAGAACGTCTCTGCTGTCAGGTGAAAGTCTTGTGTTTACCATTTTCTCATCAGGAGCTGAGAAAAAAAAGTGAATAAGTGACAGTAGTGAGCAGATTTCGTAAAACATACTACTCTCTTAGTGTGTTTTAGTCTGATTTTGAAGATTTTCACATGACAGGAGTGATAGTTTGATCGCTAAAACATCTATAAGCAATCAATAGGTTTAGGACTCTGTAGAAGAGAAGGTGCTACAAAAGCAGAACAAGCTGTACTGATCACAGATGTTGGTGCGTCTTGTCATATCTCCTCCACATCACAGGCAGCACAGAAATGTCCGTCAGAGGCAGCAGGAGGTAAAAGGCAGGTTGAACACTGTCAAACACAAACCTGGGAATGTTGATACTCAACCTTTCAGTGGAATATGGATTAATTAATAACTCGGATGCTTTTTTTTGTCCACTTTTGAAAAAAAACATACAAATACATCTTTAACTTAGGTTAAAGATCTTATTGATAGGATTTCTATCATTTTTATTTATTTTTTGCTTTTGATTTTCTAACATTATTGCTAAATTCAGACAGGAAGGGGCCTTTTCAACCAGGATGAAAACATTAAGTATGAAAATAAATCTACTGCTTTTTAGATGACTGACAGCGTGGAATGTGCTAGGGTGAATATTTAATCTGAGTTTGGGGGGAAAAAAACAATTAGTACAAAAATGAAAATGAAAAAAAAGAAAAGGTACAAAACAGGCTTTTGAGATAAAGGTGAATATTTCATATAGGAGCCCTTATTATTCCTCTATCAGACTGTGTCTGAGGAGCAGCATCACAATAATTCATGTAATAAAAAATAAAAAGTATTGTCACATTCATCACTTAGTGTCCGTGTTGTGTTTGATTGTCGGCTTCTGAGACACATCAGCTCCAACTTTTGACCAACCAAACCCCTTCCTGCTTTCTGTATGAAAATAATGTCTGTCTGTCGTAGTGGACTGTGCAAAAAAAAAAAACAACAGCACGAGAGCTTCAATGTTAAGAGCTATAACACAAAAATCACTCACAGGTCATTTCTATCATTACCAACATCATTAGGTAATAAAATAAAGTAAGTCACATGTACACTCAGCTCAGTGTCATGGTGTCTAATAAACTTGATCAAATTATGGCACATAAGAAATAACAGCCTCTACAGCTCATCTAGCTTATGCTTCTATAAATTAAATATAACAGACTTAGGTGTTGTGTTATTTTGTATGCATGAGCATTAGATTAGTTTGGTTTCAGCAGTGAAATATGACATTCATGCTAATTTCTCACGGTTCTTCAATGTATTGCACAGAATCGTCAAAACTATTACTGAAGCAAGAGCTAAATCATATAATCCAAAAGGATAATTTCAAATAAAACATGTAGAACAGAGTCTAACGTAAAATCTAAGTGAATTATAAATGTTAAGCAAAGCTCGACATCTTGGTTTCAGTTCAGTGTGGGGTTATCTCTGTTAGCAGAATGTGGCTGTGCTACCGTGGAGCTAATCGTGCTGCACTTCAACTTTCCTGGCAGAACATTCCTGAGTTTCCTGCTGTGAAATCTGCTCTCTCCCTCCAGCTGTTCTTATCAAAACTGCAGAAGCGCTAAAACGATCTCCGGGCAGACAAGGCCTATTCAGCTGACGTGGTCGCAGTCGGCAGAAATCACACAGTCAGAGAGGCCGGTAGTGCTCCGGTGAGAGCTTTTCCCTCCTCTCTATAGTCCAAAAATAAGACACTTAAAAATGAACTGGACTGAAGAGCCAAAACTCTCAAAAATATCAATAATGCCCTTATCATTTATATAGTGAATTAGCACTGAATGAAGACAAACAAATGTGAAAACAGCCTGAAATTAAACGTAAAACAGATGTAGTATGAAAGAAAGGTGCATAGGTTGGCATTTGTTTGACACTGAAATGGAAAAAACAATTCCTTGGTTCTCTAGAAAGCTCCAGGTTGCACATTCATCGGGTTAGCAGGCAGTTTGTGCCTAGCAAATATTTTAATGACTTACTCTCTCATTCACTCATTATCTGATATCTCTAACATCATCATTTCATTGACATCTCCTGTAACAGAGTTAAGAAGTACCTTAATTGAAATCAAAACTAAGAAAAAACAACCCCAAAACTCCCAAGATGATGTACCGCTCAATGATTTCTTTCAGCACCATTAATTCTAACGGTGCGTGGTCCCACACATCTTAAACATCGTACCGACAAAAAACGACAGAGCATAACCTGTCTGACGTTAGCCGTCATGGTTTTTCCTTATATGGGTGATCAGAATATGATGTTGAAAAAGCGGACGCCTTCTAAACTGAACCGCTTCCCTTAAGCTACGCAGTCATACGATCGGGTGACCCCGGCCACAGGAGCTGTCGTCACACCACGTTAATGCAGTTCCCGCCGCCAACTGTCGCCCTCTTGCTGCAGTAGGTGAAGCCGCTGTGATTGGTGGAGGAGCCGTTCATGTGCGATGACTTCAGCTCCATCTGGCAGGCGGCGATGGCAGCGTTGAGCTCCACCTGAGCCCGGTGCACGACGTAGAACATCAGGCCAATGCTGATGACGATCTGCGGGAGACAGAAGAAGTCACGATGTGGTGATTAAAATAGCTTTCTGTTTTTTCATCTCTGTGGTAATTTAGCTTGTGTAGTGGTGGAGTCCTGGACTACATTGCATTTTGAAGTGTACACATATTTTTGTATTCCTAATTAATACACAGGGGGACAGGGGGCATTTGTTTCAAAAATTAGCATAACAGTGAACACAGTCTTAGGTGACACCTGCATACAGACCAAACAGAACAGCTGCTTTAATAGCTCTAAGAGTTTGCTACTTAGTAAGTTACTTACTAGGCATCCAGGACAGATGCTGGTAACTTGTAAATGCACCGATTAAGATCTGAGTTTGATGCAACGCTGCAGGATTTTTATGTAAGGTAACAAATACATGAATACAACTGAACATATAATACTGTTTTATTTGCTCCACTGAATGTCACTGAAATGATAAATGTGTGTATGATATGTATCCTGGTCTGTGCACAACAGTCAAATCTAACTGGGCTTCATCAGCTTTCTTACAAATGGAGTTTCCCACCACAAGTGTTTAAAAGAGGCCTGTGTGATTTAGGGCTGTTGTCAAGTCTGAGCTTTCAGTTCTGCATGAAACACTGATGCCCACTTAGTCTTGACCTTTGACCTCTCAACTGTGTGAACTTATAAAATGTCTCGCACAGAAACGACCCTTTGATCCCGTGAGAACTACATGAAGCTGAACAGGTGTTTGAGATGTGATGACAGCTTCACGCGAACCTTGAACAGAATTGTGGCCGTGTTTGTGAGTGCATATATTTAACACTTAGCATTCATACTGTAGATGTTTATGTAATAGACGTCATAGCTTTTTCACAGGGGTTAGGTTTCATAGGCCTGGCAAACTAAATATAATAGCAACAAGTTCACAATGTAAAGAAGAAAACTAAAGCAGTGATCCTTTAACAAATGACTGTGTTTACTACTGAAGGTGTGGTCAGCACGTCATCTAACTTTACTGCCGCCACACTAATGCTGTTTTATTATTATTAGAGTTATTAAAATAATGCTCAGAGGAGAGGAGCATATGTGTCACCTGCACACTGAAATAGATATCACTGCCACCCGTCAGCATTTCACCAAGATTACAGGAACTCCTGAATGACGTGTTCATCCTGCATTTCTCAGAAGCAGACAGTAGGGATAGGATGATATACGATTTTATCACAGATCACCAAAAAAAAAAAAAAACACTCACGACAAGCTCATCTTGGTGAATTCCCATGAATGAACATGAATATCCTCACAAGTTACTTGAAAAAGCTGTCCACGTAAAATTCAGTGACATTTAAAAACACTGGTCACACAACATTATCGGCTAATATTGGTCTACCACAGATACATTGGTATCAGTGTATATGTTGTCTCATATGGGTCAATATATTTTTATTTTTTGTTTTCTGGGCATCAGAACTATGATTTGCTCTTAATTGAAGTTTAATGTATACATTTTTTAATTATAGTTCTTTATAATGATTCAATTCACAGTGAAGTTCACTGTTACAGTGTACTCATGTCATTTTATACAATGATGTTTATTGTTAAACTGTAAAATATCATATTGTTACATATCTTTATCACAAGTGTTTGACTACATTTGAGTGATCATTGCAAAAAATGAGTTCATGTATATATTATACGTTTGTAGGCCGATATATCGATATTGAACTTTTTTAAAACCCCAATATCAGTATTGGCCTCCGCTCCAAAAATCTAGTATCAGTCAGGCTGATATTTCTAGGCATTTCTAGGTCAGTAATCAAATTTAATAAAATTAGTGGCATTGACCAGCTCCTTTGTACAAAAGGCCAGATTTCTTATTTTTCTTCTATTGACGTGTTCAGATGACACTACTCATCAGAATCTCATTTCAGTAACTCAGCATGCAGCCAGTGTTCACCTGTTAGAAAATGGCTGTGATTCAAGTTTCCAGCAGATTGTTGCAGCTGACTAAGTAGCACTGTGACGGTGGGAAACATGGCATCAGAACTAAGTGAAAAATCTGTTATTTTAAGCAAAGAGGGGCATTCTCAATGTCAAACCGTGGCTATACTAGTACATGGAGCTTCAACAGACTTTGGAGAAACTTTATCAGTGGTATCCAAAGCAAAAACAATAGGGACTGACCACACCATCAGAACATCAATATATAAAGCTTCATTCTCTGAGAGAAACAAAACAAGCTCACCACAGATAAAGAATTAGCTAAATAAAGAACACAAGACTCCAATCAGCAAAAGTACTAATCAAAAGAACACTGTCTGTAATTGTCTCAGAGGACGAGTAGCAGTTTCTAAACCACTTCTCATGAGGGGAAATGAGGCCAAATGCTTGAGGTGGGCTAAGAAATACCAGCATCTCACAGTGGAGTCCTATTTATTGATGAATCCAAGTGCGAGATCTACGGCAGCATGTAAGGAGACGAACAGGAGAGAGAAGTGTATGTATGACTCATTCATGTATGATTCATTTCAATCTTCAGAGATATACTACACCCTCTGATTTGCATCTTTATGTACAAGGATTTATATTACAACAGGATAATGTCCACAAAACACACCTCAAAAATTTGCAAGAACCATCTGAAGACCAAAGAAGACAAAGAAGTCCTGACTACTGACGATGAACTTTCCTCCACAGTCACCTGACCTCAACCCCATTAAACATTTATGAAGACCCTTGTAGACTGAGAAAGCAAAGCATCCTGTAACATCACATGAAATTCTTTGGAACATTGTCAAATCACCAGTGCAGTGCCCATTCAAATCGAGTCTCGTTTAAATGACCTAAATACACTGTGGTGGAAAATGAGAGTGATGAAACAGAGAGGAGGGAAACAGAGGGGTGCAGCACCATGCAGAGAGACTGTTTCTCTGACTCTCTCTCAGCTCCCGTGTTAAATGCAGCAAAATCTGATGAACTCCTGTTTTAACAGACATCTCTACTGTCCAGTGTGATCAAATCTTTAGCTGCTTTTAGTCAGAGATATGAAGCCCCCCTGATGTGATGTCACAGTGTACACAGAGCGGCTCGCTATTTGTTTGTTTATTTAAAGTTCTCTCTATCAGCACACAATCACTATCAGCTCACCTGCAGGCTGAAGACAAAGTAGCCACTGACACTCTGCTCAGCGATGACGTCCTCCATGGTGCGAAGCGTGGTGCCCAGGTAGGAGTTCAGCAGCTGGGTGGGCAACAGACCCACAGAGGAGGCCACCAGGTAGTTTGGCAAGGACACGTCTGTGATCTTAAAATGAAGGTAGTGACAAGAAAAAAATTTACATGTTAAGTAAAAAATACACTTTGACTTTTAAATTGAAGTTTTTCAGTCAACATCAGTCCTCTATTAACAATTATAATAATATTTTAGTATTAGGGTAAAAACTTAATATTCAACAACTCAAGCTAAATGACTACCTGTATGTTTCTTACATTGTTTTTTGCCAATACCAATAAGAGGGAGAAGATTCAACAGGATTTAAAGCTCAACAAAAATAGACCCCCATCCCCCCCTTCTTTTTTCAAAACAAAATTGAGCCTGTCAGTTTCCTTGTAAATACAGTCAATGACTCTGAATGACTCCCTTGTACTGATGTGAGGCTTATAGGCAACACTCCAAAGTTTGGTTATTTTTAGCCAGTTTGGTCAAGACTGAAATATTTCAACAAAAACAGGAGGAATAGCCACAATTATTTTTTTAACAGATCAGGTGATGAATCCTAAAGATATTGATGATACTCTGACCACCATTATGAGGTTGACATTTGTGGTGTTGGATGAAATATCTCCACAACTGTTGGAGGGATTGTCATGAAATTTCAAACACATCTCTCTGTGGACCCGCAGTATCTACACAATACACCCACTTTACTACATGATACGTCCCTCTTGATTAGTGTTAGGCATGAGCAGTGAGATTGTGAAGGTTAGAGGTCAGGGGTGTGTCATGTAGTAAAGTGTAGAGTGTCGGAAATCTGATGCAGACATTAATGTTCCCCTCAGGATGAATTATAATAACTGTGGTAATCACATTTCATTTAGCGCCATCATTTGGTAAATACTTCACTTTGTTCAGTATTTTAACTTATGGCCAAATACCTGTAAGACTTATGACATTCCCATCAGCCTAAGCTGTACTTTGTGTTTACTAAGATGGTGAACATGGTATACTCCAGCATGTTAGCATGCAAGCATTCACATTTAGCTCCAAGCACTGTGGTGCTTAATTACAGCAGCCTCACAGAGCTGCTAGCATGGTTTGGTCTTGTTCTGGAAAATGGACTCAAAAAATGTCACAAGCTGAAATATATTCTTTCTGTTAAAAGCTGCAGAAAATTAATTGATTTTGGGTCACAATAACCACAAAAAGTCTGTGGTGTGACTAGACTATGACATGCCACCAAATGTCCGGCTCAATGTCTCATTTCATATCTCAGTACAACCACCTAAATATAAAAAAAGTGTCTGCATCGCTGTCACCCTTGATCCCCTGATTAAGTGATGACATAGGCTGATGTGTTTCTGTGCCGTGTGTGTGGATGTGACCTTGGCACCTGACTGTGACTACGCCGTGGCTGATAGCGGTGTGTCAGGGGCCGCGGTGTGTTGCTGCAACAACACTGCCTGTGCCAAAATGTTATCAGGCCTCAAAAACATTTATGCTAGAGCCAGCCTGGCCAAGTGTCCCCTCACAGCAATAAATCCCAAACCACCTCTCCTGTTATCACACTACACACTGATAAAAGCCACACCTGGGTTACACTTCATAGGACACTGATGTTATCAAAACCTGGTTAATCAAGCTAATGTTGTCGAGCTGTTCTTCATCTGTATGTTCCGTCAAGCATTTTTCCACAGGACGCAATCATGTAACAAGCCTTACTCCTTGAAAGATTAGCACTGATGTGTCCACACCATGTCTCAACACACTCAAAACGCCTTCAGCTTATCTCTGAGACATAGCATGTGAGAGCTGCAGAAGAAAAGGAATCCACCCCTTTTCTCTCAGCCATTGTCCCAGAGTTGTGAAACATATTTCTTCTGAAGCCTCTGCCTTCCCAGGCATCTCGTGTATGCAGCTGTCTCATACACGACCGGGGAAGGGCTAGTCACTGGTATTTTTAAAACAGCCCTGAGAATTCCCAGTGAACCTACTACTTGTTTCTGCGAGTCTGTAAATCGAGATGATCTGCAAATTCAAGTGAAAAAACAGCCCATCCTAGCTTGACCTGATTCATCATCAGAGCAGCAGCAATGCAGGTCTGAGTCTGTGCTCGTAGGAGGGTGTCTTGACTGCGTAGTAAATTTCAGGATTTTTACTGCGTGGTGCTGTTTTCCTTTTTATCTGGACACACACAGGGTTTTTAATGAAGGGAGAAGCACAGGGAGTAATTAAAGGCTGCACAGACATGTTTGCCTGTGGTCAGGGTCCTATAAATCACATGACAAATTCCCCATTTGCTCTATCTGCTCATTATGACAGTGGAGGGATGGGCCCAGGCCAGCTCGCAGTGTTAAAGGTTATGAAGCTGTAATAAATCACAGACGGGAACCTTAATATGCTCACTTCGCCCTCAGTGGATTCACAAACATTTTTTCCCCGAGCTGTCCTGTTGTTTTGCGAACTGCTGCAGTCTTTGTGCCGTTTTAGGTTACCTGTTATAATGTAGTACCATCCACTTCAGCAGAAAGAGGTGGGGGGCACGGTGAAATGTAGCCTCACCCACAGAAAGTGCTTACCAAGGGCAGCGCAGATAACACATAACTCCACCGTGAGCAGTATCCAGCCACATATAGTTTCACCTTTTATTAGTGAGAATAAGATCTTAAAGATACAATATCAGCCAGGCTTAATAATGAGCCTCCAGGTAAGATGAATTACAAGGTTTACATGAGAGGCTGAACTGGATTCGGAACCCCTCTGAGCTGGGAAGTGAAAACATAGCAGAGGAGGCAGACCGAGAGGGGGATTGAGCTTATTAGCCTGCTTCTGGCAACCAGCCCTGCCAGCAATATGAACTGCAACACAGGTGAAGGCTACACTCTGACATTCACCTCTCCAGCTGGAACAAAAGGAGTTTCACATTGAGGTTTGTCTGTGAAGGATCGAAAGCTTAACTAAACCAAGAATTAACCTTGAATTATGGTTTAGTTATTAATTTTCAGCTTTACTTTTTACTGACAACACCTCAGGTCAGCTTTAAAAACAGATCTAGCAAAGAGCACATCACACGTGAGCTTTCAGAACAACATGAGGCAACTAAACCAGTACAGAAGAGATCAAAATAGTGGCCAAACTGCACATGCCTGAGTAAAAAAAAAATCCTGTAAATCAATAAGGAAAAGTCACTAAAATAATATCAAATACAGGCTACATATCCTCAAACACAAGCAGCTGTTACAAGTTAAACCCAATGGAAATATGAAGAATTTCCAGTTTAAAACAATAACTAGAATACAGCCATTTATGACTCACTATTGTAGCAGTTGGTGGTTTATGGTCTACCTAAAAACTGACATACTGGTTTCCCCTGTAGATAATGACCCTCAGAGGCTGTATTTGACAAGGCCAGCCAGTAATACCAGTAACGGTAGCAGCAGCTGGGCAACATAGCGTTAAAACTCTGTCCTTTTGACTTTGACAGCTAATTTTCACCTCAGCAGAGTGGAACAGTAAGTTCAGTTTTGTGACTACTGTTAAAGCTTCAACCATTATTCTAGTGGTGAGTGGGAGATCTCAACCTTTGGACACAGAGATATAACATCCTAAGCTTGGAGCCTGAAGTATGAACTGACGACAAACAGGAGCCAGCGAAGTCATTCAGGCAAAACAAAACCATCTGTTAGGTTTGGACTGTATGTCCTGCTCAATATAGTCATTTTACATGTCAGCTGCTGACTACAGTGAGAGACTAACACAGGAATCATGTCGGTTTTTAGCATCAAAGACTCAAATTAAATTAAATTAAATTCACAGCACTGTTTTTTTTTTGTGGCAGTCTGAAAAAAACAACTTGCAGAAAAAAACCTTCAATTTAAAACATACTTAGAGTTGTGGTGCCAACATCTGAACAACAGAGGAGTAAAATATACAGTCTCATCCTCCATTCATTTGAAGAGCACCTCAACGGGTCAGCTCCTTACTCTCATCGCCTTATTTCCCTTGTTCATGCCAAAAATCCCTCTCTGTCTCTCTGTCAGCTCCCCACTCAACTCTGATGTCACAGCCTAAGCATTTGAATTTGAGATGCTTCTTAAATACGAACCTATTAGTCACAAACGTTTACTGGGCACTCTGCCACTTGCACCCACAGTCATCTGATGTCTTAGATGATCTTACCTGACTGCTGCCAAATAACTATTTCGCTTATCTGAAAATGCCCTTTTACTCATGAATACTGAGAAGCTTTGTAACTTAAAAAAATGAAGAGGGACCCTTTAGGCATTTGCTGGTACTGTACCATCATCCCATTAAGCAGTGATGCAATAATACAAAACGTGTATCTAATTCCATGATTAAAAATGTAAAAGTGAAGACTTATCACCACTCTATTGAAACAAAGTATGATGCTGAAATAAAATGCAATAACTTAAGCTGAACTGCATTGAAAACAAATTAATAACAAAAGTAAGGAAAGGCAACATGCTATTTTTAGTGAGGCATCAAAACTCTTCACAGGCAGCTGATAAGTGAATGTTTGCAATCGAACATCTGTAATAAACACACTGTGAAAACATCTTATTTCTCATTTTAAATGTATTAAACGTATTTCTAATTTGTGTTTGACTCAACTCTAAGGTGGTTTTCAAGAAGCTGTCCTGATATTGTTGTATAAAGTTATATTATTGTAAAAAGAGCTTCTAATATTTTTCTCCCACATGCATGTTAAAAGCTTTAAACCAATATGAAGGAATTCAGTATGACATTTGCCAGAGTTAAGTCAATACAGCTCTCAAGAGGATTTTAATTATCTCCACAGAGTGAGTGTTTATGTTGAAGCTGTTAGGAGTTTGCTTGTAGATCTGACAACAATCTAAACCCATATAGCCAATATCAATACAGCTGATAAATGTCTAACTAATCAGTCAAATGTACAGAGTTTTGCATGCAATTACTGTGGTTGTAAAACACCCTTACGTCATCTTATTTTTTCATTTCCTGCCTCTGGCTTGTGCATATACTCCTTCATGCTTTAAGCTATGAATGCCTTTCAAGCTCCACACTTTGCATCCTCTTCTGGATGTTTGTGCCACTGTTGCTTTCTGCCTTCGACAGTATTTTGATTCTCTTCTTGCTAGATATTTTTAGAAACGCATGGAGCAATATTCAAAACAGCTTAAGTTAAAAGTGAAAGGATGGAAACGACACTATTGATTTAAACTGAATCTATGAAACAGTGCATATGGAGACGCTTTGGACTGCACTTTAATCCAGCTGCTGTCTGCTGTATCATTTTGGCACTGATAACAGTTTTAAAAGCTGCATTCAGCTTTTTGAAATATGTTGGTTGAGTAGGCTAAACGCCAACTTAACTAACATAAACTGAACTTTGTCCTTTTTGGTGACGTTACGCTCACACCAGTTCTATTTTACTCATTTGAAATTGATGCATTTTGTAAAAGTTAAACTCAACAGCCTCACATTTTAATTCAAAATATGTATCTTCGCACATTGATATTGATAAAAAAGACTCAACTCAAAATGTTTGTATATACAACTTCCCCACTGTGGGACTAATAAAGGAATATCTTATCTTATCTAACATATATGTGGATGTCTTGCCAATGATTAACTGTAACTTTGCAGATTTAAGAAACACCAGTGCCAACTACTCAATTTCTTTTCCCCTTTTCTTTGTTTATAATTTAGTGTGAACAACTGTGTGAATATTTTTAGGGGAAAAAAACACTAATAAGACAATTACGTAACAGCTATGAGTGAGTTAAAATCAGAAATGAGGTTCTGGTGAGTTTACTGAAGCCTCTTGTGTCAGATATTGTATAATCTGGTGAAATTGGAGACAGTGATGAGATCATTTTGCAGCAGCATGGCCTGTCCCACTCTGGAGATTTGAGCCTGAGTCGCTACATAACATCAAGTTCACCCCCAGGTCGACATTCTTCATTTAGCATTCAATCACTACTGGTATACCATATTTCATGCCACGTGTCCTCCCAGCTGATTTTTCTACAATACAGTAAGATATCCTTCAAGGCTCTTACCTTTGGAGGTATCAATGAGTTGACCGAGAAGGGTAATCAGTGCGTATACATTATTCATGCTGTGTATGAAGGTCAAGTGCCTCAGGTTAAGTTTGGGACTGCAGCTGAAAGCGATATCCCACATAGGTTTATAATGTAGGTCACATGACTATTCTCTCAATGATTTCAGATTTACCGTGACTAAAAAAGACATCCATGTTTTGTTAATGTTTTGTTAACATCATCAGATACATCAGAAAAACAGTGTCCCAAACTGAAAAAAACGTGACTTCAACATGTGATACTGATGGTTTAATAATCTGAGAAATTGATGTCGTCAGGCTACCAAAACCCGCTCTACAGGATTCCAAAATTCATCACAGCTCATTTAAAATTAACACCTGCACCTGTGTCTCACTTGACCAGACAGCAAAATTGTTCCTTGAAACTGGTTTATGAGTAGATTTCCCTTGTGTGGCAGTCGGCCTAGCAATGAGAAAGAGCGTTCTTTCTAAAAATCAAAAAGGTCACACGTTTGATTCTTATCAGTTGGTTAATGGGGCCTGCTGCTGGCTGGTCCATTGCTGTGACCTTTCTGCTAAAAGCTATACCAGTTTATAATGTACGTTGCATGCCTATCTAATGTCCTCCTAAAGTGAAAGCGTTTTCATACTCACCGAGAAAACTGCATTTTGGAGCCCAAAAGGTATGGGGGTGAGTCTTGCTAAGGCCACAACTTTGAGTCCGCTCCCTCCTTCCACCACTCGTATAACAGCACTGAGCTGTTCGCTGTTCCCAACTTTGTTCAGCACCCAGTCAGTCAATAGCCGTTTACACACCAGGTGTGCCACGAAGGTCCCTATTAAAACCCCCACCATGACGAGTCCCATGCCCAGCACAAAGCCATAGAGGTAGCCAGCTGCCACATTAAGTACAATATATCCCCATCCACATGGGAATGACACAGTAATCAAACCCACTATGAACAGCAAGGCCCCAACGAAGCTGTCCAAGCTCTCCACCCATAGCAGGAGATCCTTGAGGTATTGCCGAACCAGGGCAACCGAGGAGAAGCACACCGCAGTCAGGATGCATGCCAGCAGGGCGCTCTTGAAGCAAAAGGTGGTGATACAGCAAGGGTGCCTAAACTCTCCACTGCTGCTAAAGGTTGTCCCTCCTGTGTCGCTGGTAACCTCGGGCTCTCCGTCTGACTTCCCAATGACAACACCTCTCTCATCGAAGGCGCTGCATATCAGGATGTCAATTTTGTCACACTCTTCTGTGGCAGTCCTCTGCAGCCAGCGGTTGAGGTGGATCTGCGCTTTGCCCACCGCATGCTTTACAAGCTTGGTGAACAGCTGCACGGTCGTGGACCCTGACATTGACATGTTGGCCCCGGCAGCAGGGCTCAGATGACCTGTCCGACCTGAAAACAGAGGTGACGTTGGAGGTTTCCAGACAGTCTTTACATCCAGGACAAGTCCATGTCTAGCAATGTGAATATACTGAGCTTCAACAGAGGCGAGTATTCATGAACTTTTAAGAGGATGGCTTTAGCAAGCACTGACACACAGTCTCAGTGAGACATAAAGATAACATCTGTCACTCTCCTTGGCCATTACATTAATTATCGATTTTAAAATGTTTATCTCGGGTATACTAGCTGGGAAATGTGCAAGTCCAATGACTTAAAAGCGCCAGTTTTGTAGTCTCTGTTTGAAACACTCGCCATGTTCAGAGTTGTCATCACTCAGCTCAGCTCAGGTCAAAGTATGGAGGGAGCTGTGAGGACGACGACTAAACTATCCCACATGTTTTTGCACTGATAACACTACTACGGGAACTTTTAAGGCTCCACCATTATTCTCCATCCAGCTAACGCTAACCTTCTAGCATTAAATCACAGCACGGCTAACTAACTAGCTCGCTGCGTGGATAAAGTCCCCCGCTGCATTTCAGGACTCAGACCTTCCCATCCGGCCTGCTGCGAGGCTCGTCGCGGACCACAGAGCAGCAGACAGCATGGACGAGTCCGACGTGAAGAGCCAGTTTATCCCTCTCTCTGTCAGCTGGGTGTTGTTGTCTCCCTGCACGGTGGATGCTGACGCTGTGCTCGCTGTTGAAGCTTTTCATACCGACCACTGTTTGTGTCCCAGAATGCCAAGTAACCCCCACCCACATGACTAACAATTTCGTTATTCTCCTCCAATCAGAGGCGTCTGCTTGACATCGCGAGATTTCACGACAAATTCTGTTTGTTTTGGAGCAATTATCGTTGGAGTAACTGGGGGCCACCGAGCTGCCACATAAGCAGGGTGTACTGCTATAACCAAGCCATCATGCGTTAATTATTACATATTAATATATTATTAATATATACAGATTCACTATTTATCTTAATTGTATAAATAAATGTGGTCAAATTATCCAGATTCACAGATGAAGATGAGAGAGGCAGTTTATTATAGTGTAGTAGTGGAAGAAACATAATTTACTTAAAGCTTAAAGTCCTCTTCCACTTAAAAAATTGTTTTTCTTGTTGGATTTGGATTTGGTTTGGATTGGATGTTTGAGCTTCACTGTGCAAAGTGATGAAGCCTATGTATAGATTTTGACACTGCGGCTGGAGGCTGCTTTTACATCCATACGCCGAAAGAAAAGTTTTTTGGGGCTCATTGGTAATCTGGTTTTAAAGGCTGAGCCTAAGAGTGTTATTTATGACATCACAAATAGTTTGGTATCCAATCCTGGTCCAATCATTAATTTATACGAGTGTGATGTGGAAACTAGAAGCATCTAGGGCACAAACACTGAGAATTTACTTTACACTGAAGCAGGAGACATCTTGTGTACAGCAGTTAAACTTCTGAAATGAAATATATTTGCATAGTCATAAACTCTGGATTTTTTTTAATTGGGGAGAAGGAGTTGATGTAATTAAAAGATTTTAACAACATAACATACATTTTGTGGAAGGCACACATTACATTCAAAGTAGTATTTATACATCTTAAAACTTGTTTGGAGGGGATCTTTAGGTAAAGGTAAACTATTAGTTTTAAGTATGTTCAGCAAATTAAACTAACTTGGCATCTTAATGGCTTTTATTGTTATTTCTCCTACACTGAATTGTCCCTCAGGGATAATAAAGATACCCTTGAACCCTTACTGTGAACCAACAACAATACATCATATTTTATCATTTGAATATATGTTCTGGTTGATATTAATCTGCAATGTAATCAGGAAAAAGGGTGTTTCATTTAAAATGGGAATACTTATGCACAGTCCCTGAAAGCGTGTAGAAGTTTTTACTGTAGTTACACCTCTGTAAGAAAATCAACATAAATATATAACATTATAAATAGCAATAATAAACCAAACTCCACTTTAGAACATGCCCTCACTTAAAAAACAAAATCAGGTACAAGTAGAAAATGCAAATAGAAAAAAATCAAAATGTACAAATTCCTAGTAAAAGTCCTGCATTCAGAATGTTAATTTCCTTGTGGAAATACAGAAGTAGTATCAGCAAAATGTAATGTATCAGAAGTTGAAATTATGCAGAACAGCTCCTTTCAAAGTACTGAGACTATATCCTTTATATATCTGTATTATTACTATTAGCAAATTAACATATAAAGTGAATTTTTATACAATGTGGAGCTTATTTGAACAACTTTGTGAGTTTGTTGAGTGTTTAATTGGCACTGTATCACTGTAAATTGTATGTAAACATAAAATTGTAATCTAGAAAGCACAATGCTTGTCAAATAAGTGCAGTGGAGTAGAAACTCTTCAATCTGAAAGGTAGGGAAGTAAAACATAAAGTAGCAAGAAATGGAAATATTTCACTACAGGTACCTCAAATTTGTACATTACTTAAGAACAGAAATTACTCAAGTAAACATACTTGGTTATCCTCCACCACTGAAAATCAGTTGTACTGAATGGAAATTATATCAAACTTATAAAATGGAATTCATAAATCTAAATTAAACACAGGATGTACAGTGGGGAGAACAAGTATTTGACACACTGCCGGTTTTGCAGGTTTTCCCACTTACAAAGCATGTGGAGGTCTGTAATGTTTATCATAGGTACTCTTCAACTGTGAGTGACGGAATCTAAAACAAAAATCCCGAAAATCACATTGTATGATGTTTAAGTAATTAATTTGCATTTTATTGCATGACATAAGTATTTGATCAGAAAAACAGAACTTAATATTTGGTACAGAAACCTTTGTTTGCAAGTACAGAGATCAGACGTTTCCTGTAGTTCTTGACCAGGTTTGCACACACTGCAGCAGGGATTTTGGCCCACTCCTCCATACAGATCTTCTCCAGATCCTTCAGGTTTCGGGGCTGTCGCTGTGCAATACGGACTTTCAGCTCCCTCCAAAGATTTTCTATTGGGTTCAGGTCTGGAGACTGGCTAGGCCACTCCAGGACCTTGAGATGCTTCTTACGGAGCCACTCCTTAGTTGCCCTGGCTGTGTGTTTCGGGTCGTTGTCATGCTGGAAGACCCAGCCATGACCCATCTTCAATGCTCTTACTGAGGGAAGGAGGTTGTTGGCCAAGATCTCACGATACATGGCCCCATCCATCCTCCCCTCAATACGGTGCAGTTGCCCTGTCCCCTTTGCAGAAAAGCATCCCCAAAGAATGATGTTTCCACCTCCATGCTTCATGGTTGGGATGGTGTTCTTGGGGTTGTACTCATCCTACTTCCTCCAAACACGGCGAGTGGAGTTTAGACCAAAAAACTCTATTTTTGTCTCATCAGACCACATGACCTTCTCCCATTCCTCCTCTGGATCATCCAGATGGTCATTGGCAAACTTCAGACGGGCCTGGACATGCGCTGGCTTGAGCAGGGGGACCTTGCGTGCGTAGCTGGATTTTAATCCATGACGGCGTAGTGTGTTACTAATGGTTTTCTTTGAGACTGTGGTCCCAGCTCCCTTCAGGTCATTGACCAGGTCCTGCCATGTAGTTCTGGGCTGATTCCTCACCTTCTTCATGATCATTGATGCCCCACAAGGTGAGATCTTGCATAGAGCCCCAGACCAAGGGAGATTGACAGTCATCTTGAACTTCTTCCATTTTCTAATAATTGCGCCAACAGTTGTTGCCTTCTCCCCAAGCTGCTTGCCTATTGTCCTGTAGCCCATCCCAGCCTTGTGCAGGTCTACAATTTTATCCCTGATGTCCTTACACAGCTCTCTGGTCTTGGCCATTGTGGAGAGGTTGGAGTCTGTTTGATTGAGTGTGTGGACATGTGTCTTTTATACAGGTAAAGAGTTCAAACAGGTGCAGTTAATACAGGTAATGAGTAGAGAACAGGAGGGCCTCTTAAAGAAAAACAGGTCTGTGAGAGCTGGAATTCTTACTGGTTGGTAGGTGATCAAATACTTATGTCATGCAATCAAATGCAAATTAATTATTTATCACACCATTTTCTGGATTTTTGTTTTAGATTCTGTCTCTCACAGTTGAAGAATACCTATGATAAAAATTACAGACCTCTACATGCTTTGTAAATGGGAATACCTGCAAAATCGGCAGTGTATCAAACACTTATTCTCCCCACTGTATGCATGATACTAATATTGTGCTTTATTCTGTTGTATTGTTGAGAGCATATAATGTAATAAAGTAGCCTGAAGGCAAACTCCCTGATTGGCACACTTACCATGAATTCATAATGAGTGGAGTGAAGCAGACAATATGTGCATTCATGCATCTACCACTGTTCTCCTCCTGGCTCCCCCAGCTGTGGGTGAAAAACCTGGGGGTGGTATTCCACAAAAATCTTTTTTGTTGCCTCAGCTATGAGTCTTTTTCAAAATCTTTCTAGCTGAAGTCATAGATGTAGACATAGATTACATTAAATGATCAGTGTTTACAAATGCTCTTTGTTTAAATGCTGCAGTACACTGTGTGTCATCGCAGCACTCCACTAGATGGAACTGTTACACAGTTTTACAACCACTCCAGGTATTTCACAGGGTTTGTTATTTTGGAATATTTGACTTGGATGAGCTCTGTTGACACATGAAAAACATGACAAAACCAAACCAAATAACCCCCAGGTTTAATGACTCTAATAAAACAAAGGCTGCCATGTTTTCACACCAGATTTATTCTTAATTGCTTAGTTTACAAAATGACATTCTTGCTAAAAATGGGTTGAGTCATATGATTATTAAAATTTAAATTGGCATACAAAAGACCATTTACACCTTAATGCTGCTGTAGATGTAACAACGTATCAAAATAAATAAATATCAAGTAAATCACAAATGATCAAAATCAAATTTTAAAAAACTGTAGGCTACAGAGAGAAGGATGTCTGAGGGCATGGACAAGACATCATGAACGAGTTGTTTAATTCAAGCTGAATTGACCTTTTATCTGCCCTTTGTATCTTTTAACAAAAACTTGGGCTATATATAGCATTCCTATCTGGCCTATGTAGGGCTATTAGTGCTGCTCATTTGGCTGCATGTTATATTGCAGACATGTTAACTGATTTCATTGATGAATTCAGACTTATTGTACAATAAAATGAATTATGCACAACGACACTAAAGTTCAGGACACTTAATTGCATTTGATGACTTTTTTTAATCAAACAGATGCACTGCAACAAGCTGATAGAGCAGCGCGTGCGTCAAGTCACACAGAGACAGATAGCATGCGACAGGAAGTGTAGCTGAATTTCCTTGCAAATAAAATAAATGTACATGTTTCAGCATTAATCATTAAAAGTGCCAATGCGTGCCGGCCCAAAACAAAAACAAAACAAAAAATAGCGACAAAATCATCTGTAGCAAAATTAAATCACGTTTTTAAAAATATGTTACATGTTACTATGGCTACGACACAGCAATGACGTCGCTAATAAGATTCAAATTCTGACCCTTTGGATGGGAAGTGGTGTGGTTTATTCCGGCTGACTTGACAGCCAGTCGCTCTCTCTGACTAGTGGCTGTGATCAGATCAGAGGTTGAAGCGCTCACATTCCTCTGCTGTTTACTACTGAACACACATTTTGGATGATGGATTGTTCAGAGGAGCTGCAGTCTGTGTCTGAGCAGCCCAACACTGCTCAAATGAACCTCAAGAAGGGAATGTCGATTTTCATTGATGTAAGTACATTTTTATTATTATTTTACTTATGTTAGTGCTATAATGGAGTTATTCTCACTCTTTTGATTGAGGGTATATTATATAGGCCTACTATCAATAATCCATAGCCCGTAGACTAGAAAAGCATTTTTTTTTTTAAAACAAGGAAAAAATTATTATAAACTAATTTATGGCATTTGAAGAAAAATTATGCAGTTTCCCTTTTCAAATCTGTCCAGTCAAGTTTTTATCTGCTGGAGATTGCAGATCACCTGAATTATTACAGATCACCAAAACGTATGCAAGATACATGAGGAGTCATTGAATTCATTCATTCGACATCTGTGTGTCTTTGTGTATATATATATCTATATATATATATAGATATATGATATACACACACACGCGCGCGCACGCACACACACACACACACACACACACACACACACACACACACACACACACATCAGTACAGCTAATGATCTTCCTCAAGTGTTTCTCTCTAAGGAGTTCCTTCTCCTGTTCCATGATGTTGCATCCTATCTTGCTATAACACCTAATTATATTCCCCCTCATTATTCCTACACTCTCCTCCCTTGTGATATCTTAACCATGAACTTGTTGGCTGCTTTCAGTGTGTGAGGGAGATGGGGGGAGAGGGGCAGCTGCACACATGAGAACCAAGAGTTATTAAAGGTGGGGAGCTGTATCCTCCACATCAAATGTCTCTCTGATGTTGAACAGGTGCTCCCTCTTTAGGCGCTGACTGACAGGGAATCAACTATTGCTTGTCTGCAGAGGCGAGTGTTGCCTCAGTTGTTGTTTGACATCTCTTCTGTTTGCCCCAGCCTCAGTCTGTGTGCCATTAAACTGGAGCATTTCCTCCTGGAACATCTTAGATTGGATTCATGTGTGTTTTTCTCTCTTTTATTGCTGCACTCTGACTTTATAAACACATATTAGAAGGGGGAAAATATCCAAAAGGACTATCAGACATCTATACTTGGTGACATTCATTTATTTAATTGGGTATGGGATCAGATTAAACCCAGATTGGTCCAATTACAAAACACTGATGAAGTGTCCAATCCTATTGATTTAAAATTATTTTCAAAAATGTAATAATTTGCACACTGGTGTACGAGTTTGACTTTTTCACCGCTAATTTTATATTAATAAATACCTACATAGAAGCACACGACTTGATTGTTTGAATTTTGTACAGTTAACAGGATTTATTTATTTATTTATTGTGTGTTCACTTGTTGACCTAGATGCCCAAATGTTGCCCTCACAGAGATAAATGAAGTTATGTATTGACTTATAGAGATTAGAGATCAGTAACAGGGAGAACTGAGAAAGAGACAGACAGGAGCAAGTCTGTATGCAGTTATAGGACAGCAAAAATAAGAGACAAAGACAAGGATAAGGAGGACATTTTTAAAGAATTACATAAAGCAGAACGCAGGACAGACTGCCAAGAACTAGAGGAAGGTGGGTGGATTTTTTTTCTATTTGTGTTTTTACCCCTTTGTAGCCAAGAGCTGAAGTCCTCCTTGCGGGGAAAATCCACCAATTGGAAATAATTTTTCCTCCCAGTCGTGGTTTCAAAAATTTAGATTTTGCACATACCAGGTTTTGTAGTCATTTTTCGCCTTGTGATGATGTGTAAATAAACTCAAAGTCTGCTCAGATTTCTTCTTCACAAGTACAAAGAAGAGAAAGTGGGCAATGCTATTTTGAGGTTGGTGGTTTGACCCTTTTAAAGCTGATGCGGCCATTGCCACATGCCTTTCATCTCCTCTGGACTCTGGGACAGCGCTATCAATAATTAAATGACACACTGTTTTTGACAGTGTGATCGATGACACACACACACACATACACACACACATTTTAACTTTGATGATGTGAAACCTTTTTATGACATCCCTCCTTTTCCCTTTTTTTTATTGCTGCAGATTTTACGGAGAGCTGATAAAAATGGTAAATATCTTTCAGACTCACACACAAATGCACACTTCTCTGTCTCTGGTGGCGGTCCAGCCCCTCTGTCCTCACGTGTGAAAAATAAACATACTTTCTCAATGAAATTCTGATCATGACTTGGTGCTTAGACTCTCTCAGTTTCCATGGAAACAGGAAACTGACCATGCAGTGAAGTTGAGTGTCAGAGCATTAATGAAGAAAAAAACATGAAAGATTTTTGAACCAGTTAGACACCTCTATGGATGACTTACGCCTTTTCATACAACAACACACACTGCTTAAGCACATTTGTTTTACCACAAGCATCAATTATATACTGATGATGGTTTTATGTGAATGATTGTAGTTTCCTCTTTTTTGTTAATCAGAGACAACTAAATGTGCTAATTTTGGTTCAAGATGAGACCAGCTCTCATTCTTGTGACTGTACACTGACAGCATCTTTTTCTGTCAAGCTTATAACAAATAATAACATTAACACATATCAAATATTAATAATATTAATAAATAATGGGTGAAATATAACACAGACACACACAGTCGACGTTCATTTCTGATGTGACACACAACCAAACAGGAATCAGGTGTCATCTGATGTTTCAACAAACCTGAGTTAGTTACAGCTGTCCTTTGAGTGAACAATATAAATGATCAAAAATAGCTAACCAGGAGTCATTATTTACATGGCACGACATGCTTCATTATTTATTAAATGTCCGACCCACGCTGTGGATGATTTGACTTCTTGTCGTGCAGCATGACAAGAAATCCCACGTTTGCTTTTAGTGCTTTAGTGCAAATAGCAGTAGTTATCAAGTCTGTTCCAAGATTATTTCTGAGTTCAGCACCAGTGAGTCACTTTGTCTTTGATTTATGTGCATGTACATTTGCCTTTGTACATCATCCAAAACAGTCTCTTTAGTGACATGAAAACCTCCTGAGCATCTAAGCAGCGGAAATTTAAAGATCAGCCACCTCATATCACACAAATTGAAAAGAAATCACTGCAGCCAGAGCTGATTGGTTTTCTTCATTTTGTTGAATTTTGGCCAGTCTCGGGCTCCTCATTCTTTTAAAATCATGTTTATTTTTACCTCATGAATAATTCATAGAGCTTGGGCCTTTTTATTCTGTTTGCAATCTCAGAGCCTTAGAGCGTATACATGACTGATTGTTTGAGACTGCAATCAAGAAGGTCTAATGGAAGAAATAGTAATGATCCTGTACATTCACAGTGTTGTTCATAATGATAAAAACAAGACTGTTTTATTACTCTGTTTCCTAAATGAAAGGAAACTAAATCTATATGCTTAATGCCCCCTTCTTTTGATGATTTGTTATTTATGGCCTACTCACCCACAATGTTTTCTGTTGTCATTTGAAACCATAAAGCTCATTTGACCAAAACATGATTTATACAACGGATGATGCTGTTTTGACTGAGCTGTCTAGAGTCATGTTGACAAGCTGCATGTGCGCTTTGCCCTCTAGATGATGGGAAGCTGTCCTTTGATGAATTCAAAGCCTACTTCTCTGATGGAGTCTTGACAGCTGAGGAATTGAAGGAGCTCTTCCATACTATTGATACCCACAACACAGAGTAAGTCCAGTTTTATTATTACATTGTTTCATTACATTAGACAGAATTGAGATATGTGTGATGCAGTATTGAGGTAGGAGGTGATAAACTGGACACAAACTCAACCTGTTTTTGGACTAAACACAGCATATATTTGCTTAGATTTTGTGTTACGTTCTGTGTGCTAGAAATCCTTTTGGTGTTTATTATTGTATTGTACTGAGTATAATATGAAACATCCAAAAGACAGTGTCTCTTGTCATACAGAATAAAATATGTATAGGATTTGGGCCACGCTCTGATAAGAATCTTCTATGTATTCATAAGCTCAGTATTATTTAAGCGGTGACAAGCAAACCAAGAAGTGAAGAAAAGCACTCCAGGCAGTGAGCTTGTGTTTTCTCTCTCTGCAGGACACAAGAGATTCATGTCAAACCAATCTCTCTGTTTGCCTGTCTCACATCCTTATTTCTTACATCTAAAGATTAAAGACAGGCTGACGTGTGTGTACAGTATTACATTATTTCAGCACGGCAGATCAAAACTATGTTCTCTCTCACTGCTTCTGGGCCTCAAACACATCAACAGATTTACTACCATATACACTACTACAGGAACTTACCAAGAATCATCCCCTAGCAACCACCACATAGCAACAATCTAGAAATTCTGCACATCACAATAGCAGCAACCAACAGCCATCTACTGTAGTAAGATTTTTATGACTGTATTTCAACCACACAGACAGCACATGTAGAAACCTCCTGACACACCTTTAACATACTTCATGCATACATGACAACATTAAAGACAACATTAATTAAAGTTTTATCTCATAATTACAAAAACACATGCTTCATCACTGCCAATGCAGAGGTCCCTTTGTACATTTTTGTTGTGTTGAATATCTCCTACTCAATATAATCCATTAAAACAAACAGAAGTCAAGTCATGTCAATTTTATTTATATAGCACCAAATCACAACAGAAATCTCAGGGCATTTGGCAGCAGGTCCAGACCACAGTCTCTAATTTACAGAGATCCAACATGCACACATCATCAAGCACTTGCCGCAAGGAAAAAACTCCTTTAATGGGAAAGAGGGAGGAGGACAGAGGAGAGAGGGACACAGAGAAGAACACTAACAACAGTAATAAAGATAACAACAATAATAACAATAGAAATATGACAAATAATAATAAGAGCAGTAGAATTAGTAAAACACAGCATTAAAACATTCAAACAAAACATTCAAGCAGCAGACTTTTGTTCCATGTTGCTGTCTGTTTAAGGCATAAAATAACTCCAAACTTATATTAAAAATGTCAAGTGGAAAGCTATACATGGGTTTAAAAGAAAATAAAAACCCAGAATTAAAGAAATTAATACTAAATAGGTAAAGGTGTAAGTGCAGATTGAGTAATGATGTGTGCTTACGGTTTAGTAAAAGGGAATTGGGAATTTAAATGTTTTTGCATGTTTTTGTCACTTTGGGGTATTTTATCGATCATTCATAAAGAATCGTGACTAATGACCACTTATATAGGTACAGTATTAGTCCTATTTATCTATGGTCTTTGTCCCTATCCCATTTTTCAAAAAGAGTCCAATCAACACTTTCTGTTGCTCCAGACATCAGTATTCGATATGTCTTGAATACAAGATCTTATAAATCAGAGGGTTGACCGGGGCCAGCCGCACTCCTGCAGTTTAAGAGTGCTTATTGAACGGCATTGACTGCTCCCCTTGTTCAGCTTTGTAGGCAGTTTGTAAGACTCTCTTTGATACTTGTGGTTCCCAGAACAGCAATTGAGTCCTCCTAACAGCCATGGAGGAGGCGGGAAAGGGAACACAGGCTGGCAGAAATGAGCCGAGGTGATACTGAAATCCTGACATCCTGGAGAAACACTTGCTGGCAAATTATTTTGCAGGTAAAAGAAGGATATTTTTGCCCTAGTGGATAGCTATTGTCACAGTTCTACAGAGGAAAGTCTACAGCCATGGAAGCTGCTCTGTCAGGCTGAAATTAGCAAGATGACATGTGAGTTTTTTATTGTCAACAAATCTGTGCAGAGCCAAACCAACAATGAACTCACCCTATTTAGAAATAATGTGTGTGTATCCAAAGCCTGATAAATCACATTCCTCTATGCCCAAACTATTAAAAACACACCGCTGCACTTTCACATCACAGAGAGAAAAAAGACACCTTTAAAAGTTTAATGTGATTTCTGGGCACTATATTATGATGATAGTATGATCTTACAGTAGCCTGGTTGTGTAAAAGCTGTTAATCTGCAGCATTACATTGAAGTCAAGGTTTGGTTAAGTACTTGTTGTGACAAGGGCCAAGTTATACTTTGTTGTTGATATCCATTTGAGAATATTATAATATGTGTTCATCTAGTCCTTATAGACAAGTAAAATAAAGAATAATACATTTAAAATGGGTAAAACACAAAGAATAAATAGGTTTATTTTTACTATGGTCTTCAATCTTTTGAAAGCGAAGGCAGCAAAATGACAGATCATAGGTCAGATAAGACAGAGCAACAAAACAAGCAAACAATTCAAACAAAATGTACTATTTCTAGGGTAATGAAGATATTTGTAGGTGAGGAGGAGAAGTTTGAAAGTAATGTGGAACTTAACAAGAAGCCAGTGCAACTGTTTGAGTGTGGGGGTGATGTGCTACCAGGGTTTGGTTCAAGTGAGAACCCTGGCAGTTGAATTTTGGACATGTTGGAGCCTGTCCAGCATTTTATTGGGGACCCCATTTAATACGTGAGGTGATGAATGCATGTATGAGAGTCTCGGCAACTGAGTCAGCGAGTGAAGGACGGAGTCTGGAAATGTTCCTTAGGTGGAAGAAGGCATATTTGGTGACAGATTTAATGTGTGTGTCATATGAGAGCGTGGAGTCTAAAATAATATAATAACACCCAGATTGCGAACCTCAGAGGACAGTGAGATGCAGGAGTCATCAACCAGGAGGACAAGATCTCAGGGTATATCAAGAGTCATTATTTCATGTTTTCAATGATATGATGAAGGAGTCATGGTGTTTCACTTCAAACCATTTGTGGGATGGTTGAATGCTCAAAAGGAGAAAGATGAGAAAGATCAGTTACTCTGATGATTATGAACAACATAATGATCATGTTCATCTATTAGTACACACATTAAGAATGTATCATGATTTAGTTATATTGACATTCATTGTAATGTATTTATATGAAGAGTGTTTGCATGATGCAAAAACAAACATATATGAATGCATCTACATCACTCATCACCCTGATAAATAATGGAGCTTCACTGGATAATAAATCGACATGAAGCACATGTCTGGTCCCTCTGAGACCATCACAGAAGGAGGCAGATGGTAAAGTTGTTAAGAAGTAATTTGGATGTCTTGAATCGAATCCTGTACTGATTAAAGAATGAGTCATCAAGCTGTAAGGTGTGCTTGACAGGCTGGCCGACCCGCTCAGTTTGATGTTGAACACATACCAAATAATATGATACTTCAAATTGAAAGACGTTTACATAGAGTACAGTATGTACTCTGTAGATGTAGACAGGTTAGTGGTATTCATTAATTACCATCCATCATGTTTTCTACACTCTTACAACATTATTCAGTGCTTCACTTGCGTCAAGTCATAATAAATAAAAGTACATAATGTTCCTTAAAATGTCAAAACAGGCAAGTTTTGAGCAACTAAAGTAAGACCTTTTCAGTCTGTTACCCGTGTAATGTGCAACCTCTGATTTACCTCCTCTGCTATCATCAGTCCTCTGTGGCTCTAAGTGTTTTCTCCTGTTTGGAAAGATTGATCGCTGCAGCACTTTTCCCCTGTGAATGACAGCTACAGTTTGTGTGGAATAGAGTTAAAATCAAGTATAACTCCCCAGCCTCACTATAACAAGGATGAAAATGTATCTTTGTGTGTCTTAAAGCTAGATGTACAGGGGATGCATTGGATAACTGTCCACTTGTGTCCACTCTTCACCTTATTTTTTCTTTCATTCTTCTTTTTTCCATCTCTCTCTGTTTTTGTGTCTACCGCAAGACTTCAGATTTCCCTAAAACACAATCATGCATAAACATTCATCAAAATTCCTCCAAGCTTTTTGTTGACAAATTCACTGTCTGATCTGCTGATCTCTCATGCAACACCTTGGGGACAAAAACAAATAAATTATTAAATTATTCATAACATACTCTGTTCGTTCCTGTTCCTGTCATTACACACTGATTCACCACACCATAGGCTGTCCAGGGAAAGTTTCTGTTTTTAAAGAATTCTTGAGTGCAAAGCTCTGATTTATTTGATCTACTTCTCTCTTTTTTTATTGTTTTGCAGCAATGTGGACACTGATGAACTCTGTGGTAAGTTGAGGCTTCACCCAAATAATTTCTTAGCTGCTACTGGTATACTACAAGCTTAACAAGAGACTCAAATGCTTTCTGACATTTCCCAGCACATGTAAAAAATACATGTAGATGTGGTGACTTCCTCTTTGACCAGACCCCGGGAGGCTGTGTCACTGAGGTGTCACATTAATGCTGTTTCAACAAAGCGCCTACACCTGTCGTAGTTGTTTAACTCACCAAACCTTTTTTTTTTCTTTTTTGGGACTTTCTTCTGTGAAGACTATTTCTCACAGCACCTTGGTGAATATGAGAACGTTCTCGCTGCCTTAGAAGACCTGAATATGTCCATCCTGAAGGCGATGGACAAAACAAAGAAGGTGAGATAAAAAAATGTATAATTTTGAAGATAAACCTGCTTTTTTCAATGAGAAACCTGCATGCTCTCTTGGCTTTTTTGCATGCACTTTTATGACCGTCCCTAACTTCAGCACATCTGTTTCAAACAAGTCAAACAAGTTTACAGGCTTCCTGAGGTATACAAATAACACCTGTGCAACATCAGTCAGTTCTTATCCTGTGCTGTGCTACAAATCTGGTATCTGGTTATTTGGGATTAACTTTAACAACAGATTAGATTTATAATTCTTGGGATCTTGACACAAATGTATATCACATCTGTGTGTTGAGATTTCACTGAGTTATGTATCTGAATGGCAAATTGTGCCAAATCAGGCAAAAACTATCTGCTAAATTTGAATGCTGTTTGTATCATTGCATTATTTACTCATACCCAACTGGTTTCTTCTTCTTCTTCTTCTTTTTTAACTTTAATTGTGTTCTTATTTTTGACAAAATCAGAATAAACAGACAAGGTAAAGTAAAAATGCTTAACGCCATATGAAGGACAGGAAATGAAAAGAAAATCAGATATATTACAGCATCCATGATTGTCCTTTAAGGTCTTAGAGGTCCCTATGATCCATGACTTTGACTCAAACTTTTTTTAATCGTCCACTAATTTATAACCTAAAGTCCATTCTGTTGACTCTAACACACAAAGAAAAAAAAAGTTCCCCCAAAAAAATACAAAGAAAAGAAATCAGATTACAGATTCAAATAAAACATCCAGTTTTTCCCCTAATGGTGTATTCTTATTTGTTCACATCCCTGTGAGACACTTGCCCACCCACACACCTCTCCACATGCTATCCATCAAACTGACATCTCATGCCGTACACATAATGATAACAATAGGAGATGTTTCATTTACTCACAGTGTCGCCTGAACTTCTCTCCGCAAACCTCTCCCAGCATGCTCCTCTGCTGCCCAGTCGGTTTCCTCAGATCTCCCATTTCCATTACAGAGCCAATAATAACGAGTCAGAGCTTATTCATGCTACTAATTAACCCCCAGAACAAAACATGTTATGTATTTTTTTAAACTTGTAGCCAATATTGGCGGGAAATTAAGTGGACTGCGTCTGCTTTACCGAACAAATATCGCTTTTGATCATGCATTGAAAAAAAGATTTATATCCTATTGATCTTACTGTAGAGATGCGGCTACAGCAAATTATCTTTCACATTATGAAAGAGAGAGGAGAAAAAAAAGGGATGAGGATGGTGAGCAGACAGAGAAAGGTAAATCAGAGATGACAGAGGAAAAGAGAAGGGAAATATAATGAGGAGAGATGGGAAGAGGATGTTAGGATGAGATGAAGGAAAAGAGGTGGCTCATTAGGTCTGCAGGTAGAGCCTCTTTTTATTTCCACCACTCTCTCTTTCTGTGTAGTATCTCATCTGGTTCATACTGTATGACACATGTTGTGAAGCTCAAATTGTCCCTCAGATCTGCACTAAGGCACACACAGTGTCTTTGTGACTCCTTCAGAAACAGAGTGTGGGAGTCAAACCGTTCATTTGTCAGTTGTAGTTTTTATTAGCACAGGATGAGGTGACACATAATGACATTCATCTTTTAAAACCTTTGAGTATTTTACTTACTTAAGGGCCAACACGTACATGAGGAACATAAAGCCACAGTTTTTATTACATAAAAGACCCGGAAGAATTATTAAAAAATGATTAAATTATTAATATAGTGGATTCAAGAGAACAACAGATTGTTTATTAAGTCAGGACTCATAAAACTTGAAGAGAAAAACAGAGTATCACTGGAAATTTCACAAACGTTAATTGTCTTTTTGAAGATGATGACCAGAGGTGGAAATGTATGCACAGACTACTTTATAGCAGATGTCAGTTGTTGGGGTCTCTACAGATTTTAAGGGTTGTATGAATATATTTCAGCTCAGGAAAATGTAAAAATAAAAAATAATTGTATGAATAATTGAGTGAAGTTGTCAGATGGGTTTCCTTAGCTGATGGTGAATTATTGTGTATGGATTTTCTTTTTTCTTAATTTTATCATGTTACTGTCAGTATTGCTTGTTAACTGTAATCGACATGCCGTCTAGTTCTATTGCTTATTTACATAATTTGGGTAAGGACAGGCTACTTTTTGGTCATGGCTTGTGTAAACTAACTGCTTTGACAGTTAAACACTCTTTATTTCTTTTCTGGATCTGTGCATGATAGGATCAAAAGAATAAAGACACTCTAATGGACCAAACCTGCACCAAATTTCATGGCGATCCATCAATTAATTATCAAGATATTTCAGTAAAAGCCATAAATGTCAATCAGCCTGTATTAGCAGTGATGAAGTCAGAGGGTTTTGATCATCAAAGTCAATAGGGTTCATCATTTGGGGTTCATGAATGTAAAAAAAAGTCATGACAATCCATCCAGTAATTTAAGCTTGGACCAAAATGGTGTACTGAATGGGATTGTTATTGCCATCCCTAAAGCCACACTATTGCATGGCTAGACAGAAAGTAATGTGGGGAGATTATATGTAGTTTAAATATACGGTACATACATAAAACAGCATAGAGTGTAAATGAATGCATCTGCAGAAAAACAATTTAGACCCTTGCAAGACAATTTTCACTCCAAGAGAATGGTATTTTTCCTTAAATAGGTTTCAAAAAGTAGGAGGAAGGAGCACAGCAGTTATTTACATGAATCTGAAATTCAGCCTTCTGCACAGGAAATGAAACATTCAGATACTTTTGCAACCCCTTTGCAATCTTTTAGAGCTGTGATGAGGTGTGAAAATCAAATTGCACCTCAAATCATTTTCTGTCCTCCAAGAGAATAGTCTGTATTCAAGTGAGAGAGACATGAAACAGCAGGAGAAACAGCACAGGCAGGACAGACACATATCTTAAGGTCATTTCACTTGAAAAGGAATTACTCACCTCTACTTTCTTAACCTTTAGTCAGGTCTCAGGAAAACCACCTTGGTTAAAGTCACAGATCAGTTTATTTACATAAATTTGTTCCCTTACAAACAAACAACATCAATATTTGAGCACAAATGAAAGCACATTTAAGCACAAATTCCTTGTCTGACTTATGAAAGATTGAGAGGATATGACACTGCTGATGTCTCCCCAGGAACCTTTTTAAAGTGCTTAGTGTTTACTACTATTATTTACCTAATTTATAGTTTTCTCTTTTACAAAGTGTGTGTGACACATTAAAGATTTCTGTGAACGTGTGATGAGACATAGCGCAAGAAAGAGACAAAAGTAAGGTATGACGTGCTGTATTCCTCTGTCTGTGCAACTATTGGCTGAGCAAGAAGGAGAACAGATGCTGCATTAGTCAGACTAAAGCTCGGTCGTCTCTGTTGAACTGTATGTATTTGAGTGGGTGGTCTGGCTGTGGATGTGTGTGAGGGTGTATGCTGCATGCGTGTTCATCTGTGAGGTGTCTTGTATTGGAATTTATGTGTATTTTTTGAGCTCATGTATGCACAAGCTCATTTGTGTTTATCACTGTAATTTTGTGTGCCAGCATAAAACATCCGTGCACATGTGCGGAGGAGCTGGAACAAGATTATGCATCTAAAACGGAGCCAGGCATAAATCTGATTGGAGACGCACAGGGTTTCATTTTGCAGATATTCATGCCAAAGCTATTTACAGACTTGCCCGTACAAACCCACCATCAGATTTGACTTCTAAAGACATCAGGTGTTCACCTGCAGCTGTTCTCACAGTTCACACTGCTGTAGTATTATGGACACAAGAAATGCATTTTTTTCATGATACCAAATGTTTATATTCATGGAAATACAATAATCACAAAAAGCACTGTGGTTGGCTTTGAAACCTAAAACATATAATAAATATGTAAATGGTGTCATTGCAATCACTTTACCTTAATCCTAACTATGAATCAGTTTACCAGCTCTTCATAGATTCAAAATTAGCCTAATAATCTTTAAAACTAGCAAGTAGTTTCTTAGAGTTTAGGAAGGACTTTACTCTCAAACGTATTAAGGAATGTTCTTGCCAATCACATCAGAGTTATAAAGGATTTCAATCATTGCAATCAGGATTTTAAAAGAACTAAAGACATTTGGCAGGTGCAGGGTGAAGTATGATTGCAGGATTGGGTGGGGGGTGGGAGGCAGGTGTCACTACAAAGCTTAGTTATATTTTGCAGTTTACAGTCCGAAGAAAAGAAATGTAGAAACCAAACCCACCACCTCTGACAAAACACTCATTTGACCTTTTGTATAGCTGAAAATGAGAGATCAAGAGAAATAAAAAAGAAAAAGAATCATATGGACCTTCAGCTGTTTAAAATGACCAAACATGAATACACACACACACAAAGGTACAGATCCCAGGAGGTAATCTATGCTCAGATGGCAGACAGGAGACTGACCTTTAGCAGTTTTGTCGTGACTCACTCTCACTGAGTGAATGTGCATGCATGCGTGTGGTGTGTGTGTGTGTGTGTGTGTGTGTGTGTGTGTGTGTGTGTGTGTGTGTGTGTGTGTGTGTGTGTGTGTGTGTGTGTATGTGTGTGTGTGTGTGTGTGTGTGTGTGTGTGTTTTGTTTGTTTGTTTGCTAATAATCAGAATGTCAGGGCATAAAACTATGACCCACTTTGGCTGCAAGGTGGTTTGAAACAAAATTTAGTGAAGACATTAATGTTTCCCAGACCATGTGTAATGATCACCTGACTCTCCTCCAGCACCATCATACATTGTGGCTAAGAGTGAAATGTCTCAACAGCTGTTGAATTTTGTAAACACATTCATGTCCTAATCAGGATGAATGGTCATAACATTTGTGATGCTCTGACTTTTATTGTTGTGCCATCAGTCCATTTTTATACAGTATATGATTTAAGATCATACATCTGCAAACGTGACAACATTCCCATCAGCCCCTGCTGTACTTGTCTTTAGTTTTGAAGTAGCAAATATTAGTATGTTAAGTTAACACCCTACAACAATAAACATGATAAACATTGTACCTGCATGTAAGCATTTTCATCATTGCTGTAGGCTTTTAGTCTTATTATCTGCACTGCAGATATTTATTTTGTGTATTTTGTTTTTGTGGATAAATTAGTCAAGGTTTTTAACATTCAAATCTCAGGACAGTTTGGTTTATAATCAGATATGTTGTTAGATATGACCGAGAAGAAAAAGCCTGAATCTAAAGACCTGCTCAGTATTCTAGACATGCTGGTGAGAGCTCAGCTTTCTCACAGAGAACTCCTGCTCAACATACTGCAATTAGTGTGTGTGTGTGTGTGCACTGAAGAACATATGATGCAGCTTTTAAAAACCATCCTCATTGTATTTTTGAAGATGATGTTACATCCATTGCTTAATAAGTTTGTCATATTTCCTGTCTAGGTCCCTCTTTCTTTTTCTGTCACACACACACTAACACACAAATCTCTATTGATGCATTAGTCATTCTCCAATCCATTTACTTTTAAACCCTTCATTGTTAGTCGTGGTGCTCAGAAATGTGGGAGCAGGTGCAGTGTGCAAACAGCAAACTCGCCATGAATTGCTCCCTCCCCTTTGATTAGATCCAAAACAACACTCAACTGTGCTGCTCTGGTCCAGGCATAACAAATGATGCCTCCCAAAAATGTAATTTAGTTGGATATTTTCTCCCCTGAGCTATGTGAGCCCACCAGCCAATGAAAAAATTAATATATCCTTGATTCACAAAATGACCATTACCATTAAAAACATTACCAGGCTGAGGCTGAAATACTTATAATGTAATGTAATGGGTGAAATGTATTTCTTTCCCTGATATTGATTGAAGTTGGGGATGATTGTGGTACTTGTGTTATTTTTAAAATACTTATCAACATTATGATACAGACACCTGTTGTGCCAATCACAAACGAGATGCGTCATCAACAGTCAAGAACTTGAGTTGTTGTAAATAAAAAAACAATAAATCAACAATGTGCACTATAACATGTGTAGGTCTTAATGATAAGCTTCAAAGTTCTTATTTGTTACCTGAACTAACTTGCATGATCCTGATGTCTTTTTATCGTACATTTAAGAAAATCAGTTGGCAGATTGTGAACTGTGATTGATTAAACACAATTTAGAGGGCGGATTTTGGCAGATAAGAGATGTACAGTAGTGTGTTAAGATCGCTCTGACAAGTTCTTTTCTCCTTTCTTCTCCTCTCCTGCAGCTCTCTTTTGTAATATTTTCTAAATGACTGATCTTGTAGGCATGTTTTAATTAGCAGGGGAAGTCTGGACACTGATTTTTTTCCCCCCTGTTTCCTCCTACTCTTAACTCCTCCTGCTCCTGATTGACAGGAATATCAGGAGTCCACCCACCTGGAGCAATTTGTGACCCGCTTCCTGCTGAAGGAGACAACTAATCAGCTTCATTCCCTTCAAAGCTCACTTGAGTGTGCCATGGAAACCACGGCCGAGCAGACTCGCCAAGAGAAGTAAGAGTACATTTCCCTAGTCCTTTTCACACACACACACACACACACACACACACACACACACACACACACACACACACACACACACACACACACACACACACACACACACACACACACACACACACACACACACACACACACACACACACACGCACGCATGCATGCATGCACAAAATTAGTCTTCAAAGTCATGAACAAAATGTATTATACAATGGCACCCATAATTACAGTAATCACAGCTGGTCCAACACTTTTGTCCAAACCACACACACCAATTTACATTCCTAATTTTAGGCTTACATTTTTGTCCAAGGTGCCACACAATACCACAGATTCTTATCCTGCATTTCTTAAGACCACCTCTCCTTATTTATCATGTAAACCCACTTCCTATAGGGAAACATAGACAAAGCGGAGCATGGAAGCCAGCATAACACGACTAAATACAAAGATGTATTTTATTTTTGTGGTACTGAATGCAGTACTTGCACTGAGGCCAGTAGTAGATACGCACAACAACAATAGCTTGATTGCACCATAAAATAAAATAATGAATTTAAAGCTTCCCTAATGAATAATCAGTATGGATCAGATGATTATGTGTAATGTGAAAGGTGACATTTAATATGATGAGCCTGTTTATTAGTTGAACCCTGCTTATTGTTTGCCCTACTGGTTCTTTTGATAGTACATAAGTCATACCTCTGTTTGTATCAAAAAGAATAAAAACAGGTTCATGGATGCCATTAAGGAGTAGATTGTAATTACTCTGACTTGGTCTTTAGTTCAAATGAGATATACCAAGATTTATCTACACTTTGGCCGCATGACAGTTTGGCAATTAGATTATGACCTGAATATGACTGATTATGAATACTAACCCAGTGGCTCTCTCAGTGTGAGAGGTGTGGTCTTTGTGTGTGTGTGTGTGTGTGTGTGTGTGTGTGTGTGTGTGTGTGTGTGTGTGTGTGTGTGTGTGTGTGTGTGTATGTGTGTGTATGTGTGTGCGTGTTTCACTGCATAAAGTACTTGATCAGTCGGGGTCTGCATTCAGAATCTGAGCATGCCCCTGGTGTGCTTGGTTCATTTGTAATGATGACTCACCCGCGTACAAGAAGATACAACAAGATTTCATGTATGGTTTTTGTGTGTGTGTGTGTGTGTGTGTGTGTGTGTGTGTGTGTCATGTGTTGGTCTTCCCTGCAGGTAATGTCTGTGCTCATTTTGTATTTAAAGGACAGGTAATGAAATCTTCCTCTTCCAGTTTGAGTTCACACTTTAGCTGCAACTCAGAAAAATGCTGGCAGCATGAGTTCTGGCACATGTTAAAATCCAGATGGATATTTCTGTATTCTGCCTGGTTCACTTTGCAGCCTTGGAAGCCTTGGTTATGGAAAAATATGATAACTGGTCAAAGTCAAAGTCGCCGTCGTTGTTACATACATACAACTAGTTCATACAACCTTGGAGGAAGTTACAGAAACAGCTGGATGCAAAGAAATGTTTAGAGATGCTGTCTGACCTTTCAACAAGCACTTTGTCTGGAACATTGACAAGCACATCCACTTAATGCAGCAGGTGGGAAAGTAGGCAAGATTTTAAAGTCCCTCTGTACTCAAATATGTGTTTTTCCTCTTGTTACTTCACCTGAATGTTTGACCATCACTGTGCATGAATGATATATGTACAGAGTTTGACACTAGAATGATGCTTTTTACCGTTCATCTACTGAAAACAGGAAGTTGCTCTGTATTTTCCAATGCATGATTTGTGATACTGCAATTATTTAAGAGCCAATATTTTCCAACTAACAGGTATGTGCTGAAACCTCCAACACACATACACTTCTCTGTAATACTTCCAGATAAACATTTGAAATTAAACATATTTGGATTTTTTTTAATGAGGAAGAAGAAGGAAATGTCATTTAAAGAATTTAAATAAGGTGATTGAACATTTTGGTGTGGATAAACCATATGAGACAAATTATTATTGTCATGACTTAAAACATATCGGAAGGGGGGTCTTTAACTTCTCTCTGCTCTGACATTACTTCTTTCTCTTTTTGTGTGTACAGCTGAGTGCAACACCTTGAATGTCTTCATATGTTTAGGATGTTGGTCTACATTATGTACACATCTGTCAAAATCATGGCTAAGTATGTCAACATTTATCAAAAGCAGCTTTCTTGCAGCATAAACCTGTAGTTTCTGTGCATGAGTTTAGTTTAACAGGATCCCAGAAGGATTTGTTGTGCACTCTATCGTGTCTCTCTTCTCACCACGACCACGTTCACACTTATTCTCAGAGGCAGACAATAATGGGTTTAGATAACTGACATCTTAGACCTTCACAAACTCTTCTTTTCTTTCCTCTCCTCTCCTCCCCTCCCTCTGTGTGTCTCTTTTCTCTGTTTCGCTCTTGTGTCATTTCAAAGTGTGACTGTCCCTCACTCCCAGAGCTGTTTCTTTTCCATCAGCATCCTTCTCTGAATTTCTTCACTTATCAAATTCCCCCGTGCGCCTGAATGCAATCACTCTGTTCTCCCTAACATATAGAGGGTCTGGTTGCTTCTCTGGTGGCTTTAAGTAGGTTACTGTGGTCAGTTTTATATGTGTGAAGAGGTTGTGGATGAGTATGGTTCACATTAATGGATGCTTGGTGTGACCCAGAGGCACAATACAGGGAAAACAATAGCTCCTTTTCTTCAGTTGATATGAAGGCAGCGGGGTAAGATGCTGATGGGATTTTTGCCCTATACAGTATCTGATCTCAGACACTTTTTGTAATTAAGGTTGCTACACTGTACTGTAGCCGAGCATATGACTCACTTGCAGACCAAGAGGGACCCGGCATCAGTTCTTCCTCCTTCATCAACCACATGAGACACATTTGACTGCAGCTTTTGAATTAATTATACTGCTTTTCTCTCAGGTGTGGAACAGGAGCATTTCTTCTAATATAAAACCTCACTCTCTTTAACAAAAGCAGATCCTTTTTAAAATCATGATGATGTTTTTCCCATGACTCATCCCATGATGTGGGATTTCAGTATTCTTAATTATAAACTAGAGGAAGCACACGAGGAGATCTTTTTATATGTAGTGTAATTACTTCACTGTGCATGAGATACTATATAGTAACACCCATAAACCTGAAATTAATGATTAATTTATGGGATCAACAGAACATAATTGGAGAACTATTACGATATCTGTCAATAGTTAAAGTCATTTATCAAGAACATTTGTTTAAAATTCCCTAGTTCTATCTTCTCAATTGTGAGGATTTGCAGCTTTTCTTCATTTTATTTGATAGAAAAAAACTGAAACTGTTAGTCAAAAGCTATTTGATGATGTTAACTGAATCACACAGCAAATCCCACAGCAAACTCAAAACAACAATTTTTGCAAATATCCTGCACAGTTTTGAATTGACCTTTAAATTTTACTTTAACTCCTCCTATTTAGCATTTATAAGCAGTATACAAACAGTTAATAAATGGTTTATAACACTATAATGTAGTTACAAGCAGGGATAAGGACAATTTTTAGTGTTCATTAATAAACCATTCTGTTAACAATTAGCCCTCCTGCTATAAAGATATATTTTATAATAGACTAATACGTTGCCATTCATTATCTGTTTATACACAAGCATCCACTTATGCCACAGGAGGTGTTATAGTAAATACAATAATAAACATTTATACTATATGTGTATAATAACATTATTTGGTGTTATAAACCATTAATTAAATGTAAGTGTTCTGCTTATAAGAGCTAAACTGTTTAACACTGTTGGTTGCACATGTAAAGAACAAAGATTAGCTGGAACTGCACAAAAAATAACACTAGTGGGTAATATATTAAAAATTATGACAGGCTGGTAGACAGCCTTCACTGAAGAACGCTTCATGCTTCTAGTTTTATGTTTCTGTCATTTGCACAAATTCACACACGTGTGTGCACGCACATTCACCTGCACACACACAGACACCCTGAGGTCTTCTCAAAATACGTAACCAAACGACTTGACAGCAGTAAGATAAATCTTAGGTGATGTCACCCTGTGGGTGCGTGTACCTTGTCACTGGCATTAGCATCACTGTCAGACCGATACGACATACAAACATAACGAAAGCCCAGACGACTTTAGGCTACCTAAATTTATTCTCAGCTTTGACGTCTATTTTTGAAATTGTGTGCTTCATTAATTTGGGTTCCACCTTATAATGATAATATGTAATATATGATGATAAGTGATCCATCCTGTTATTCACACAGCAAAGGGCTCAAACAGATATGGTTTCATGTTATCCAGTTATTACATTACATAATTATGTTTTATGTTTACTTTTGTTAGTCAGCAGATTATTTATACCAAATTTAAGGGAAAATGTTTTATTATGGGACCCATCTGGTATTTAGTGAATGCAGTGCCCAGTGACTACTGGCTCATTTAATGTGAATGTTGCAGAGAATTTAAAAGTCATGCGGTGTGTCCCTCAGCATAACAGTCAAAATGGAAATTTATGAAAATGTTATGCTGTTTGAATAATAATCACCCTGTTTTGTCTCCAGACAGGGCCCTGTGAAGCCAGATGTTTTGACCATCCAGTGGTCCAGTCGTCGCTCCAATCGGAGGCTTCAGAGGAACAGCAGCCTCTCTCCCAACAACCCGCTCCTCAGTCTCGTCAATTCAGGTGTGACTATGCCTTGTGTTGTGATGAGTGTGTGTGTGAACTCAGAAGCACCATTTTCTGCTGTGTAGTATTATGTTTAATTACGTTTCAGTGAATCAGTGAATCCTGTTCTGCTCCACTCTTCAGTTATGTTCCTGCCAGCACCAAAAAAAGCTTCTCAGCCAGAGTCAGTTTGTCTCCACAGGCCAGAGAGCAGAGCACAGGAGGGGAAGGAGGGTTGTGTGGGTGTGAGAAAGAAACTGGAGTGAGAGAGAGCCTGAAGAGGAGAGTTGTGTCCATTTGTGTTGGTTTCAAAGCTCAGTGATCCTGTATTTTGCTGGATCTCAGGCAGAGGTTGAGGGTGAGTGGGGGGGGGGGCATGTTTGGAGGTGAAGCTGTGATAAGTGAATCTCTGAACAAGTTACTTCATGATAGACATTTCCATTAGAAAATGAGTTGGTCAGGTATGTGATGTACATGAGCCCCAACCTGTATTGAAATATTAAACATGAATGAGTAAAGAAATGAATGCACAGTCTTATACAGATACTCCTGTGCATGTCAAAGAGAAAAACTGAAAAAAATTACTACAATCACATAAAAGAACGTTTATCAGTTACTAAGAGATTGATCACAGGTGATGACAACACCTAGCAGCCTTACTAAGGATCCTTTGCTTTTTCTTTCTAAGCTTGTTTACAACTCCTTGAATCATAAACCTTAACATAACTATAATGACTAACTAATATAAAAATACTAATAAAACCAATTAAAAACAATTGATTTTTAAATTAAATAAAATGATAACTAAATGAAACACATTTTGACAAATAAAACAGATACGATGGAATACAACTTTTAAAAACATGAAACATAAAATGAATAATGGACATAAAATATTCTAATCAGCCAGGCTAAAGAGGTAGCTTTTAAGTTTGGTAAATGTTAAATGGACTGTGTTCAACCTCTCAAAGTGCTTTTACATGAAATGTCACATTCACACACACACACACACATTCATACACTGATGGCAGAGGCTGCCACGCAGGGTGCCAACATGCTCATCAGGGGGGAAACTAACATTCAAGCACACATTCACACATTCACACATCATTGGCACAGCTATCAGGAGCAATTTGAGGTTAACTATCTTGCCCAAGGACACCTCAACCTGCAGTGTGGAGGAGCCGGGATCAAACCACTGATCTTCCAATTCCACTCTACCTCCTGAGCCACAGCTGCCACTTCGGTAATGTTCAGTAATATTTGTCCCCCCCCAGCTGTAAGTTTAATGGGTCAATCACATAAGTCCTGCTGGGATCAATATTATTCTGCCTGTTTATAGATGATTTTTAAATGAGTTATCTTTAAAAGTGAAATGTCTTCCTAATTGATTAGCCAATTGTATCTTGTTAGCATGAGAGTTTTAGTGCACTTAAATGCCTTTGGTCAACATGCTGTGACACAACTGCAGCTTATAGGGAGCTTATAAACTTTGGTTACAGGCCTCAAAGCTTTTCTATTGATTAGTGCAGCTGTCCATTGCATGACATGAAAGGAAACCTTGAAATGTCTTCCAGGACGCTGCTACTATTTCAGAGTTTTCAGTCCAAACAATCAATGGAGCAAAAAGTGTTTAAAATACAGTCGATGTATGTAGCAGCTTTCATCCCCTCACCTTTGTTGTTTGCTCTTTTTCCTCTCCCTCTCTACCTCTCGCTCTCTTCCTCTCTCTCTCCCTCACTCTCTGTGTATCTTTGTGTCTCTGCTAGGTGTTTATGATGAAGACAGCCAGTGGATGATGCAGGTTAACAGACTGCAGAAGCTTATCGACCGCCTAGAACAAAAGGTGAATTCCTTTCTTTTAACCTTTCCATACTCTCCTCACCTTCCTGCTGTCTTCTTTATTATTTTATTTCTCTGCAGCTTCCACTATTTTTATCTCCATCAGTCTCCTTGCACCATCCCGACCATCTGGTCTTTACATCGCTCTCTCAAATTAACCACAAATCATGGCAAGTGGATCCAAAACACTATCAACAAATTAACTCAACATCCGCCCACGTAACTAACACATTCACAAATTCACAATATATGGGGACAAATCAGCCGCACACAAACTCTCACAGCTGCTGCATATCTAAACGTGTTGAAAGTAGCAGGAAATCTTCTGTTAATTGACTCATTATAATAGCCCAACATGTAGACTGAACCCACTTGATCTGGTAAAGGCAGAAAAGCCCCATTGGGCCAAATAAAGGTCAGCAGACATTGGCAAAGATAAAACTGATTTAAAAAAGATGCACTGAAAAATAACTCAACTCGATGATTTAAAACAGAACAGAAGTCAGACCACTGCAGAAACCCCCCGAGCTATGTTTAACAAAATATTCATTTGGTTTCCTTTGTTTTCATTGCTGATTTTATTACACATACACAAATATGGTACATCAGTTGTTGAGTCGAGCTCCTATTTGGGACTAAAAGAGGAATCTGAGAGGTTGCAAGGTGATTAACAGGAAAAGAAAGGAAAAAACGTGTTTAGTTTAGTGGATTTATTTCTAATATTTAGTTGTTTTCTTGTAAATTGCTGGCTAATTGTCCTTATTCAATACTCTGAAAAGTATTCAAGGAACAACAAGTCACAGTCCACTCTTTAGTTGAACTGGTCATAACTGGGAGACCAGTGATGAGGCGTCACGGGGAGTCACACGTTTAATGGGTCACAAGTCAAAAAGGTTGGGAGCTGCTGTCATGGATATATTGATGAAGAAGATGAGATGGGTTAAACTAACCTAGATGTCAACAACCCAATCATGAGAGCATTATATCCCTGTGTTTTAATGCTTTAACTTGTCCTGTTCTGCAGGAGATCCGTCTGGAGCCTGTTGAAGAGGAGGTCCTGGAGAGTAAATCGGTTCGTTCTCTGACTTTCTTCTACTTTTCTGCCGTTTTGCAGCGGTCAACACTTGTGTGAATCTATTCTCACATGGTGGAGTAACCCTGAAAGGGATAATAAGTGCTCAGATGTTGTCATGACAACATCAGGGCTGAACTTGTCAGCGCTTTTCCCCCATCTCTTCCTTTGCTCTCTCTGTCTTTATCCTTAATCTGTCTGTTTTAGACTCAATATACAGTTACAAGCTGTTTTTAAGATGAGGCATTAAGTGGGCTGACTAAGAGGGAGAGTGTGAGCAGAAAGATGGAGAGAGATGTATTCCTGGATTGAAAAGCTTTTAACAAATCCAGCACTTTATTGCCAATAAATGTATTTAATATTAAATAGGCCTACATATATTTACAACATGATTACCACAATAACAGCACATACTGTATATCCATGTACTATGTGTGTACACCTATTCACAAATGAAATGTCCTCCAGATGTGTATTTACGAAGTGAGCAGATGTTTAACCTTCACATTTAGCGTCCATATGACAGAGCAGAGAGAGACTATGATCATCTCCCAAGCTTCATATCACTTATTTCATGGCTGAGAAACTCTGTATAGCTGACGACAGATTCAATGATCATCACAACAGAACAACACAAACACAGGGTTTCTTATGTTTAAAAAAAAAATGCTTTTTTTCAATTCCAAGTGGCTTAAACCTCAGTTAATGCAGGTTTAAAGAGAATATATCAAATAGAAAAGCAACAATTCACCCTCACACAATTCACATTTGATTAAATCATATGTAGTCACGTGTGGAAGCAGGAATATTATGTGTTTTTTATGATTTGTGTCACAGTGTGAGCACCAGTTGTTTCACAAAGCAATTCAGTAGTTATGTAATATGGGCAAAACCATGCATATGAATATTGCATATAAAACTGTCATGTCTCATCACTGGTTTGATACAGACGTTTCATCTCGTGTGAGAATTAATCAATATGTAATTGGTTTATTGCTGTGTGTCACTGGTAATGAGAGCGTTGCTCGGAGAGAAACCCGTAATGACCCACAACACTAGTCTGATGTGTGATGGTGTCACTGTGTGCGTCTGTGTGTGTGTGCGTCTGTGTGTGTGTGTGTTTGTCTTTCTCTCAAATTAGCCACTGAGAGAGTCCTGAGGCATTTATCAGTCACACACACAACAACAACATAAACTAGTGGCCAGCAGGCTCACTGTTCACTTCCTGTTCCCATCATCAGCCCCTCTGATGCCTCTGTCAACAATTCCTCATCAGCCACAGGAAATAATTAAGAGGCTCTCTATTGTCAGCATTATATCAGGGTTTGCTTCCTCCTTCTTGCTCCCTGCTGTTCACACCTCTGCAGAAAGATATAGACCCTTTAACATTTCCTCTTCTGCAGGATCAATGTGTCATGAACTTCAGAGTAAAATTTTGATCAGACTGGGTCATTGGTTTGATTCATATTTTCACAAAATGTTGCCAGGAAATTGGATTATAAGTAATGAAAATATATATTAAAAGATCAAAATGTTCATTTTGCAATTCTCTGAATCATGTTTTGCTAACAAGCTGAATGCCCCCCCAACCCCCTCCCCAGCTCCATCAGACACTCTGAACTTCTGACTTGACGTACCTTTATGTGTTCTCGTGTGTGTGTGTGTGTGTGTGTGTGTGTGTGTGTGTGTGTGTGTGTGTGTGTGTGTGTGTGTGTGTGTGTGTGTGTGTGTGTGTGTGTGTGTGTGTGTGTCTGTTCACAGCACATCCTGATAGTCCAGAGGCAGCTCTCGGTGCTGGAGGAGGAGCTGGAGGAGTTTCGTTTGGCACTCAGACAGTACATGGAGTGTGCCTGCGCCCAGACTGGATGTCTACAGTCAGTCCTGATTCTCTCTGTTCATTTTTTGTTTTTGTTTTTTTCCTTTTACATTTTTGCAAAGGGCTTTATAAAGAATGGCATTAGAACAAAATCCAAATCCAAAAAGAAAAGAAAAGTAAAAAACTGTCCCTGTAAATCAAGACCAGTAACATATAAATGTGTACCACTTATTTGCAGTTTATAAATGATTGTTAGTAAGCTACAAGATGTTTCATTATGAGTCATGTCCTGTGCAAAATGAAACAGCTGAAAACTTACATCTGCTTTACTGAGTGAACAACTTCAAATGCTGCATATGTTACCTACATTTTATGAAGCATGGAAGTAGGGTGAGTCTTATTGTCAAGAAATCCCATTAAAACCTCGAACTAAAACTCAGCTGAAAATGAATTGATCCTACTGTACTAAGAGGTATCGTGCCTGATGGAGCTCATATTCCCTTTTAAACTATTAAAAACACTTCAAATAAGCCACACCATTGCTGAGAGCACCAAATGTGAATTAATTTGCAGCTGAAAATACTCTCAACAAATGAATTATTATACTCCTTTTTCAATTATAACTAATGAAAGCTAAAACAGCCCAGTTGTTTCAGGACAACATTTTAACAAGTGACCATTACTAAATTAGTTGGATTTACATCTACAACACAAATATGTTCATATGTTTTCAGACATTATTGTTGAGAAGGAAATCCAACTCATTTAGTAATGGTCACTTGTAAAATTCAGATTCATTCTATTCTTTAGTCCTATTTATTTTCTTATATTTGGATCATAGAAATAATTTACTCTAACTAACATGTCTTTAGAGGATTTGAATTACATTTCAATCACAGAAATAACACGTCATCTATTTTTACTTTGATGTATAGTGGCATTTATGCTTGTGGCTCAAATCTGTGTCTATTAAAACAATCTACTCGATGGCTCAGAGTAGTATAAAGCAGTGTTTTTCTTTTTTAACGTGCATTACATTAAAGTGCAGTGCCTTTAAACGGTTCATTTATCATAATCTTATTGAGAAGTCTTATTATGGGCAAAATTAAATTAATCAGGACTCATTTTAAATTGAACTTCAGTGACACGGCTGTTAGAGTTTTTGCTCTCCTGTCAGAACTGAAGTCATGCTCTGGCTTTTGTGTTGCATGCTACCACGATAGGTTGTGTCAGCAGATGAAAGAAGGTTGGCATTGTTTTTGTCCAGCCACAGATTTCAAACCTCAGCTGTGTCGCCCTTGTTGCTCTGTGGCTGAATTCAGCAGAACAAACAAAATCACCCTCACTACCTCTTTGGTTTCAGACACAATACAGCAGCCTGAAGGACAGTGTGACATTTACATGTTGTGTCGTGACCATTTCTGTCACTCCTGATTACTCAGTTTCAATTTAAAATGAGACTAAAAGCTTTGACAAAACACTTGATATTCCTAATTTCATAGTGAAGCTGCAGAAAGTATTTAGTTGGCAGAGTCACATTGTTTGCACTCAGGCAGATTGTGACAGATATTTCAGACTGTTGGGATGTGGGACACATGATGTAGCACGCTAATTAGTGATTGCATGACTTATGCTCTCTCTTCTTTTGCATTTGGCAGCATTGCAGTTCAGCGGCTGGCGAATGAATCACGCTTCATTCTCTATGAATTCTGGGAGCACAACAACGTGTGGAAGAAGTAAGTGTTCATCTGCACCATACGCACCATGACTAATGCACCGTGGCCTGTTCACATCAATCCCAAATTATTTCCTTGCTCAGCTTGAACTCACTGAGACAAGGTCTCTTTCAAACTGAGGGTATCAACATCGTACTCTATGAACTAATAAAAACTAATGAAGAAAACAGGAGTGTTGCTACAACTGTAACTTCAGGTCACTTTTATTCATTACCATTTAAATTGATATCTCAACAAGTGACTTAATATTTTGAGCCATGGTTGTGTCACTCCACGTGTAGCTTGTTATTTTGCAAGACATTCAAAATGAAATGTTAAAAAGTTATAGATATGCACTTACTTTATAGATTAGGTGACTAAAATGTCAATATTTCATTTAACATTTATGCATTCTTAATAGAGATAAAAATCTACCTGAAATCTTCTTAAAGGATGAGTAATTAAAATAACTCCATCAAGTGCTGACTGTATCAAATTGAATTGCAATATATGAATTTTGCATTTTTAAATCACGATTTTGTATTTTAACATGTGTATGAAATGTGTGTTTTATGTCTGCTTTTATGAGGACAAACCAGCGGGTCTAAAGTTGTCCTTTGAAGATATGCATAAAAGCTGATGTTTAATTATGTTATCAGTTATCGTCACAACAGCACAGGTAGCACTGCTAAAATGACTTGCTTATTAATTTCCCATTAAACTCTACAGCTGCCACCAACAGGCTAACATACACTGAATACTTTCAGTTGACAATAACAAGAAAAGGATGATGATCTGAACCTGAGCTCAGTGTTGATTTCAGTTCATTTAGATTTCTTTAACAGAAACTAAACCACAATACTTCAGGGCCGATGGATATCATTCATTGACTCAACTACATTTTTTCCCCTTATCAGTACCACAATACTTTCTTTCTGTGCCCTCTGACCGGTTCATATAACATACAGAGTGATACTCAAACATGACACAGAAAAGCCAGCTTATAAAAATTAGACTTTACATGAGTTTTAAAGAGGATACCAAGGATGCTTGTCTTCCCAAGAGAAAGCTATTCCAGAGTTGTGGGGCTCTTACAGCAAAGGTCCATCCACCCTCTATCTCCAGACTTTAGAGATATTAGGTAAGAGCCGCCGTTTTGACAGCTGGCAACCAAACCATAAATGACAACCTGAGAATGTGATATTATGACGTAAAACCAGCAGAGTATGCCCAGAGATGACAAATGTAGCCTAACACGACCCATCTAACAGCTCCGTATTAGCATCACACCTTAGACACCATTACATAACCTCTGTTTTGTTGTGTTAAGGGCATCACAGCAACCTCTTGGTTCTTAATTAAGCTCTCCTGCACATCTCACATTATAACACACTCCGTCTCCCTTTACTGTTTACAAAATGGCACATTAGACACATTAAACTTTTAGGTTTGCACACTAAAGGATGTCACACACACACACAGATTTTTAATTTTATTTTTATTTATTGATGAGCAGTGAGTGAATCTTCTCATTTCTTCTTCACAGTCACCTGCAGACCAACTACAGCAAGACCTTCCAGAGGGGGAATGTGGACTTCCTGGAAACTCCTGAGTCCATAACCACCATGCTGGTTCCTGGTAGGATCTTTAAATTCCGGTCTGACCCTCCTGTCACATTACACAGAGAAACATATGACATCTAATAATCTCTTTGTCCTGATGGATCATACCCTCCTAAAGAGTAAACCCTTTAGCTTCACACGCTCTTGGATGGGCCTGTCATCAATCACAAAGACAGACAAATGATCCTGAAACTCACAATTCTTCATTTTAAATTCTAATCAAGTTTTCAAAGATATCAAAATGTCACATGGGGAGATCTTTGATTTGAGTATTTCACCCTGACGGTGTGATACAGCTTCAATAAAAAGCTGGAATACACATAGCTTTACAGATATAGCTTTTAAGCAACTTACCGAGATATTTAATAGTCTGTTATTCTTCCCAAAATCATATCAAAAACAACTTTCACTGCTTTTCATTCATAGTTTGTCTGCTAGTTGTAATAACAGATTTGATGTGCTTTAATCAATCATCTTTGTGTTGTATTTCCTGCATTATTACAATGAACTGATCTCAATTCTATCCAACAAGCATAATTACCCATTTCACACAACCACCCCCAAAGACTTGGAGAAGAGGTCAAATACATTTGTCACAGCTTACAAAAACACAACACACAACAAATATGCACACCACGTGCAGAGGAGTACGTGCTCAGTGTCTAACTGATTGGGGTCATTTTTTGGGGTCAGTGAATATTTTTTCTTCTGTGCCTCTCCTCCGCAGCCTCCTGGTGGGTCCTCAACAACAACTGATCGTCACTGACACAGGCACTGAGAGGAAACAGTCACCTGTCAACATGTCAGGAAGTCAACAGCAGCACACGCACACTCACACATACACACATACACTCACTCACACACACACACACACACACACACTGACTCAACACAACTGAAGTCACGGTGATTAGTATCAATTTTATGACCTCCATATTCCTTCATAGTGAGGTGGTAGCCAAAATAGTCCACGTGTGTGTGTGTGTGTGTGTGTGTGTGTGTGTGTGTGTGTGTTTATTTACACTCCTAGAAGAAGCTCTGACGTCCTTAAAGCAATGACCTCATCAGACGTTCTGATGACCTGACATCATCACTGTGTTTGACGTGACATCATCTGCAGCCCACGGTGGTTCATAAGAGCTGAACCATGCAGTGTGGACGTGCAGCATTCTGTGTGTGTGTGTGTGTGTGTGTGTGTGTGTGTGTGTGTGAGAGAGAGAGAGAGAGAGAGAGAGAGAGAGAGAGAGAGAGAGAGAACCATGTAATTGTATCAATCGTAGCAGCTCTGAGAGCTCATTAAACCATTATTGTGTCGTTTCTGTATTTGATGTGTCAAATTGAGATAAAAATCTGTTGGTCATAAATAAAGACGATATATTGTTGTGTATGTCCTCTTCACTCCACTCACTGTTCCTATTTTGTCTATTATTATAGAAATAACAAACAAAACACCTAACACCTTTATATCAACCATAGCTGACAAATGGTTGCATGATGGTCTGCTCCTCTCTGTCTGTTCATCTCCTGATGTGACACACATTTAAAGCTCTAATCAAAGCTGACTTTCAGTGAGTATTTGTGACTTCCAGAAACACATTTTCCAAATATTTGCAGATGCCTCCACCTAGTGAACAGAGAGCAGGACTGCAACTGTAAGAGAGACTGGCCACCTCTGTACAGGATTTAAGTATTAATGATGAATCACTTAATATCACGTAATAGAACATATTATATTTTATTTACCTTCATGTTCAGTCACTTAAACTGTAGCTATCTGTGTGCAGTTGTGTGTTGTTTAAAACAACTTTTCCTGGTATACAAGACACAAACTAAAGCACATTTACATAAAATATTCAGGGTACTAACTACAGAGGGGCAGGGGGCTCAGCTCCTCTAAATAAGACATGAGCTCCCCATAAAACATGATTTTTGAAATGTTTGTGGTCTTTAAAATATTGAAACTATGCTATTTTTGCCATGCATTACCACTTTTCTGTATCTTGATCATTGTGGATCATGTGTAAAATTGGGCAATCATTGATATATAATTCCTGCCTTGAGGGTGATCCATCTCTAATTAACTTTAAGATACTGGCATGCATACTATTTTTGCCATCACTACTGATGCGTGGAGGCACAATTGCATAAACTTCATTCACTTTAACTCAAAAATGAGAAAAAACAACACCACCACCCACCTGTGTGGATTATCCAGAATGGATAGGACAGTTAATGGGGAAACATTCTGCATTTGTTTTAAATACAATTTTTCAGTTCTGTAAACACCAACAATGAAATCACATTCAGCTCCAAGAAATGAAGCTAATAATAGCTAAAAACCTAAACAATTAAAACTGTCAGACTGCACCACTAAAGATAAGAGGGAAACTATCCAGGATGACAAATAAACACAACATGGACAGTTTTTACATTTTATTGATAAATTATCATTTTTAAAAAGACCCACAAGCCATATTTTCCTTCCACCTCACACTACAGTTCTCCAAGTACTGAATTTGAGCTATGTACAAAGAGTATCTTTAATATTATTTTCATCATCATCATCATCATCATCATCATCATCATCATCACATTCAAAACAAGGTTAGAAGTTTGAGCTGTGCCCACTGGTCAAAGTCAAGAGACAGGATGCTGAGTTAGCGTACAGCGGTGCTAGCTAGCACAGAGTTCAGAGAGCAGCGATACAAGCGGAGGGAGGAGGGTTTACATTCTAAATCACAGGCAGGAGGAGCTAAGACAGGGATATTATACGCTTTAGCTACCTCTCCGACACAGTTAAAAAAACACCACCTCAGTGACAGAACAAAAACAAGTCAACATGCAAATGCTTGTCACCATGTTTTGGGATCATTTTCCACCAGAAGGCAACAAAAATGCAGTGAACACAAGGAGATACTGTTGGGACTTCAGGTCAAAAGAACTCAAATGAGAGGATTATTGCTGTAGTGAGTTAACAGCTGCAATGGCACAAAAATAAATGAACACCGTAATAAAAACAAACTCCTGTTGATCAGATGCTCTTCTTGACTAATACTGGGCAGCACAGTTGGCAGGCATGGGCAGGATTTAAGTATAATTTCTTTTAAAAGTTGATCATTTCCAGAGTTAAAATCATATCGTAATACTATGTCAGTGTATACAGGCAAGGTAAATGGCTACGGTACAGTATGGATATGCAGCTTTAAGTTCAACTAGCAGCAAAACAACACATACAATTGCATATAATCGTAGTGCAATGGGCAAAATGGTTGTCTCATTTTGGTCTGGTTTGTAACAACAAGAAAGAAGTGAGTACCGTCATGTCTGCCAGGCTTCTGAAAAAAAAAAAAAAAAAAAAAGGCCCAGAAAGACCAAATCCAACCAGTTTGCTAATCTTTAATCAGAGTTGTCAAGTTGATTTTGTCATTTATTAAGAAAAATCACTTTTTGAATTAGTAAACTAATTCATACAAGTTCCTGATTTATGCATCTTTGTCGAATCTCTGCAAAGCCTGGGCAGGATTTGAGTCCTTGTGGATAAGTAAGAGGGAGTGATCGACACATATTAGCGAATTCAGCGAGTCACAAACGCACGCGCACGCACACGCACGCACACACGCACACACGCACACACACACACACACACACACACACACACACACACACACACACACACACACACGTTCCACTCCTCTGAACATGAACGGTTTGAAAATCTGAACAAGATGAAAAAAGAAACTAAAAGTGGGGTTTATGTTCTTTCAGCCGTGCAGGGCCATGCCCACCCTAGGCAAAGCTATTCTCTGGATAGCTGACTTTGATCGCTCCCCAGTAGCAGGCTCGTATCAGACAGATGAGGCCAAGCAGGTAGGCGAATGCCCAGGACACATAAGTGGCATTGTAACGACTGGCAAAGTCCCGAGTACCAACCTGGAAACACAGAAGAGCGACAATGTGAGAAAAAATATTATCGTTCTCATTTATTTTTTCATACATTTTTATCTTGCAAACACACAAGATGAGTCTAATATATTTCACTGCATTGAAAACATAAAAAACCCCAAAACAAATCAAACAATATTTCATTATTTCATTCAGCTGCAGAAAAATTAGGACAATCTGCAACAAACTCAGTAACTTTTAATTAAAATACTAAGTGATTAAGGTTCTAATATGATTATAGCAGGTTGTGAAAGTCTAATATGTGTCTGATATACTGTGAAAAACTGAACAATATGTGGTTGTTAGGACCAAACACAGTGCTTTTGTTTACTGAGCTGCACATCCTGCCAGTTAGTCCAGTTGGCTTAACGGACCAATGTGCATGTGATGTATTTGTAATATACTGTAACTAACACACACATACGCGCACACACACACACGCGCACACACACACACACACACACACACACACACACACACACACACACACACACACACACACACACACACACACACACACACACACACACACACACACACACACACACACACACACACACACACACACACACACACACAACACCTTCACACAAATGTGAAAATTCCTGTGGCACAAAAATATTTTTGAATTGTATCATGATAGTCTGTTTTACATTGCCTGGCTATGTATGGGTGTATAATATTTGACTTTATAATTAATGTGATATTCATGCTTTTACAGTTGTGTTTTATGACTATATGCTGCTGCTCACGTTTATGAACTAATAATTATCTTTTTTGTTAATGCTATTTCTTATTTTTTTGTTAATTCTACTTTGTCACTCTTGTGCTTGTTATAATCCTGCCTGCTTGACATTCCATGCTAAATTATGTTATTGCTTTTTTTCCCCCTTTAATTAACCAGAATAGTCTCATTAAGACTCTCTTCAGGAACAATTCATTACAAACACGATAAGACAGATGAAGTGCCACAAGTCAAAATGAGAGAGAATTTAATCATGACTTTCTTAGACTATCATGTCAGAAACAACCTGAATGTCATCTTGAACACCTCAATAGCTGCATAAGAATGCATTTCTTTGCTTTATGTGAAGCACTTTGAATTACCTCTATGTTTGAAAGGTGCTATATAAATACAGTCACATTGCTAGATCAATCCAAATCAACAATTTGAGACTTAAAATGTCATGATTTTTTCTTCCTATGAAGCTCTCATTTTGAAAAGTACCCCATAAATAAATCTATACTTAGATATTTATTATCTAAAAACAGAAGAAATGCTGCACTTACTGTTAAACCCACTCCAATGAAAATGCAGATCATTCCTATAGTTATATAAGCACAGCAGCGCCTCCTGGGGAGCGCACTGCCAACAGAAGATCTGCAGATAAAAAGAACCAAGAGAAGAAGAAATGGAAAGAATGTGAGCATGTGAACAGAGACTTTCAGAAGGACAGATATTTTAATACTTTTATGTATTTGTATGACGGTTCACTGATCCGATATGACTGTCTTTGTGACATCTGTTTTCCGAATGGTCTTACTCCACAGCACCCCGACAGCCTTGTGAGCCACAAGTCTCTCATTTTCCCTTTTAAAGTTACACGTGAAAGCACCAGAGGCCAGTCACATGAGCAGCTCCCAACAACTGCAATCCTGTCCAGACTCCATACAAACACACAGACACAGTCGTCTGCCCTTAAGCACCAGACTGGCATCAATTTTTTTGTTTTTTTGCTTCACTATGACTTTACTTTGCTCCCCCTCTCAGATCTCACATGCCTCTCATGTGACAGGACCAAAGTATTCTTCAGGAATCACTGGTATTCGGATGGCTTAGGGGGGCACGGTCACCTGATTTCTTACCTTCTCCCACTGCTTTTTAAAACGATCTGACTGCTTACACTAGCACCACCTGACCATCATTCATGTGACCTGGGACCATATATGGAGCGAACCTCTTCTTTTTTTCTAAATTATGTTTTTGAAGACTCAAGCTACCAGATGTGGACTGGGTTTGTCATGCATTTAAAACTAATAGAAAACATTTGCAAAACAGAAAAACTAAAGGATCAAACTGGAACTAATGTATATCAGTCTGACTGAGAGATGTGGGGGAAACTTTTTAATACTAATAAAAAACAGCCTGACAACAACAAGTTGCTACTATAGCTACGGTATCAGTTTCTGTTAAACATTAAAGTGAAATATCCTGACATAAAGCAATGTTACCTCAGTGCTTTGACTTCTCTTATGGGAGAAAGAAAGCAGTTTTAGGGAATAAGATAGAGGGAAAGAGGAAAATAAGAAAATAAAGAAATAAAAGTGAAACACGGAGAGGTCCCCATAAGAGGATAGGCTCTGTTTATTCATTTCATTTACTTCATTTCTCACTACATGATGATTTACTTTTTAGTAAAATCATCCTCTTCTGACTTTTTCTGGATAGATTATGAAGTACTTTGGTTGTTTTTTTAGAGGGGAGCCTTTTTTGTCGCAGGTTTTCTTTGTAAAGTTTGGGAGAGGGGACCAAGTTATTACGTTATAACATATAACGTAATATGTATGTTCTGTTTCTGATAAATGTTTCAATTCTGCAGCAGAAATTTCAGTATCTTATGAGCCCATGTGGGTTTGAAACAACAGCAAAAACAACCACAGAAAGACAGAGGAATAAAAGCATGGCTAGCTATAGATAGAGACGTAATCAAACTATAAAAAATGCATTCAGAGAGACAGAAAAAGATCGAGACAGACACAGAGGTTAAAAACAAAACAAAAAAAGATGCTGAGATACAGTATGAGACAGCATGTTTTGGCTGCAGCTTGATTTTCTGTTGCAGGCCTGTCTCTGTGTCTCTGCATCATTGCTTCTTTCCTTCCCAGATACTGTCTCTCATTTTCAGACACACACCTTTCTTTGCCCTCACACCACCCTGTGAACCTCCTACCCCATCCTCACTTCATGTATTGAGGCCAGGCTCTAATTCTTGTCACACGTCTAGATTAGCCTCTATTACCTCCCCTCCCTTCCACTCCCCTTCCAAGAGGAAAGTCCAGACCTCTAAAGCTCACCATCTGACTACACTGAATTTATTTGTAAAAGTAAACAATCGAAAAGTCCACCAGTAATAAAAATAAAAGGATGAAAGCTTTTAGGTTTTAGTATTTACATCTATAATGAAGTGTATCATATCAAGCCACACACCTACATGGCTGAGAGTTAAAGCAAAATCTCTAACTGGAAAGTTAATTTAGCGTTTTAACAACACTCCACACTGCTAGATTTAATTTTAATACTGAGCATCATTCTGTCCGCTGTAGCCTTTCTGCTCTGCGTATGTGTAGCTCAACTGCACCCTCAGTCAAACAGACACACAGACATGCAGCCCTTTATACATCCATCACAGAGAGATAGAGAGCAGAGCAGAGCAGAGATGGAGATGTACCCAGAAAAATCCCGACCTTACACCCTGCAAGCTGTTATTAGCTGGGAGAAACACGCCCACTGCCCTAAGGTTTATACCCAGAAACATCCTGAACACAGCAAAATACTAAGGAAATAAAAAACATAGAAGCACGGACAGAGTTTCTGCAGATAAATACACTGCAGGGTATTTATATAGTGGGTCATGAGTGATGATTGAGAGGGATTACTTTTGTATGAGTCTACACATTGTTTTATTTGGCAAGATCCTGCACAGTATACCTTTAAAGCAGGATGAGGTACGTTCACCTCAATTTGAGAAATCTCTTAAATTTCAACTCTTTATGGTGCTCTCCCAACTTCAGTTCCACCTTCCTGCCTAAATTCAGATTTTCTGTAAGTGACTGAAAAACTCCAGCTGCTTGTTTGTTCGCTTTTAGTTACACAGCTTAAACAGCTCATAGCTGTAAGTTTTTAAGCAAAAAGGCCATATGTTTGCTGGCTCCATTGTCTTAAATGTGAGGATTTTATGTTTACATTATAGTAAATTTAATATTCTTACACAAATGATTAATCAGTAAATCAAGAAAATGAATTGTGACTAAGTGGGTGAAACCCATCATTTGTCACCTTTTTCTTTCACCATCAACACCAGCTAACTTATTAATTTGACTATGCTTGTTTGTTTAAACCATTAGTTTACCAGTAATCATATGCAGACGCATACTATCCCTGTTTTGTATTTGGCTACAATTTACATTCAGCAAACTTTTGGTCATAGTAAAACAGGCATATAAGGTTCATCTTTATTGGCTTTAGTTTTGAGTTTCATAAATGATGCATTGTCTTTCTTTGTTACTTACCAAAGCCACCATGTGCTTACCAAACAAAGTGAAGAACTGCCCAACTACTTCCTGTAGTTATACACTGGTGATGTCAGTGGGTTGGACTAAGCAGGGGGGATTTATTTTACTCAGTTAAAAGGCTGATTTCATCTTTCTATCTATTTATTGTTTTGGCTTATAGAAATGTTGGGAATGATGGGTGGTAAACAGTGTTGACTGATACAAGTAGCTGTTGAGTGCCAGTTGTAAGAGGGAGAGAACACTGCTGCAGTAATGGTTCTGCCTAATTGAGTGATGTAGGTTTAGAGGAGGTCAGAGGATGAAGGTGTAGCTGTGTGCACTTGTTCATGCCTTAGTTGAGTATCTTGAGTTAAGCCAGTTCATTTTGAGTGTTTTTCATTTTTGGACACACATTCTTTTTGTTGTTACATCGGACTGAATAAATCAGTTTTCACTCATTCAAATGACAGCCTGCGTCTGCCTGCCTACCACCTTCCTTGTCACTTGAGCTACGCTACATCACATTAATTAATAATGAAAATAACCGTGTAGCCCTAGCATGGTCATTTAAATTGGAGACTGTGCTCATCAAAAGACTGAAAATAAATATATAGACATGAGAGCAGTCAGATAAAATATGAACTGTAGTTGAAAAATCCAGTGACCTGTGTGTTTCATTTTGACCTTTATAGTGTGTTGAACAGAAATGATGGACTCACATTTTTTTGCAGTGGGGACATTTGGCTAGTGTGTTAAACCGAAGCTCCATCCACTGTGAGAGAAAGAAGAACAGAGAAAAGAAATACAGTTACGTCACAGTACGGAGTGTGCACACATGCATTCACAAACATGCTACGGTCATTAAATCTGCGCTTTAAGGACTAAGGACAATCAACACAAGACTTACTGTAAATGATTTCACATGATCAGGTATGATGGTAAAATGATTCCCTTATTAGAGAAAGGATTTAAAAAGGTCAAAAAACTATAAGCACCTAAAATGATTCTTACAATATGTTAGTTACGAGTATGAATAGACACATTTTTTTGTTGAGGGTTCTGATGTTAAAAAAGAAGCACTATGGAATTGTTTAACCCATCGCAGATGAGAAAAGACAAAGGTCCTATTAACACAAGTTAAATATGTGACTTTTGACATGTGGCTTCTGTGAAGGAATGCAAATTGAAATAAAATCAGCAATTAGCCAACAAAGTCCAAACCATCTAGATTTAAGCCAATTTAATACACTTGAAATTCAACTCTTTTTGGCTGCAGCTCTTTTCAAAGCCAGATGTGAATAAAGTCATATTGTAACCAGTGTGAATAAGGCCACAGACTGAACTAGAGCAGGGTTAGGCTGTTGTTAATATGTCCACCAGTGTGACCAGCTTTTCTCAACCTGTTGTTGTACTGGGGGAGAGCCATCACTGGGGAGGCCAGACATTGGCTGGGATGACCTGGCGTCTTCACTGCCCTACAGACGCCGCAATCGACAACGTGCACACATTAAAGAGGACATGATTTTGACATACTAGAGTGGGTCATATAGACACCTGCCAGATGTTTTAATAAACAGAAGTCAATCAAAGTGAACATGTTGCATGTCAGAAATTTTGATCCTCAACACAAGGTGGCAGGATGACATTTAAAAAGAATCTGCAACAAGTTGGTGCAGCTGCAGGTTAGAGAGGTACGTGGCATGTCTTGTAACCAGATGTGACTATAATCCAGTGCGACCTGAGTTTTTGTTTTTAATAAGACAGGCAAGGAAGTGATGACAGCCACTTGCAGACATCATATTCTGACCAAATCTGCAACAGGATGAAGGTTTTCATTTCATGAGATAAAAGATGATTCAACAGGAGAACTCATAACTCTAATGTGTGCTTGAATCTGACATGAATAAAGTGTGAATAGTACACAAAGCTATACCACCTAGAACATCTGTACAACTCTGCTATAACACTTCAGAAAATCCAACATTTACATGAGGGTTACATGAGGAAAAAACATGAAGGAATACACTGCGGTTTGGCCTTCAAGATTACTAACATGCATGTACCAACAACACAGTAACATAACGCTGCATGAACAAGCCTGTGACTGGTTAAGCTGGTTGTCTTGGTGGGTTTTACGTACTAGGAAGGTGTTGCCACAGTGACCGCAAACCACTCTCATCCCCTCAGGCTGGATGGGCAGTGCCGGCTGGGCGGGTTGCTCCTCTGGGATCACCATCACCGGGCTCAGGTTGATGATGCGTCTGCTGTCGGAGGACCAAATGGAAAAGACAAAGTTACGATCGCAGCACATCCAAGACCGAACTATAAAAGTTTCTGTTGACTTAAGTAATATGGAAAGTACTTATAAAAGAAGTCGATATTAATGACTCCACATGTAACAATCGTAAATTCAGCTCTAGACAGGACGTAATCCTGCAGAGAGAAATATCAAGCTGAATACCTCATTTATCTCCCACCTACCAGTTTGGTCGCGGGCATCCTATCCTCCTGGATGTGTCTTTACAGATAAGCAAGCAGTTACAGGGACACCTCACATACTTTTTCCCTGTTGGCGGGTTCTTGATGGGCTGAGAGACAACGGAAAAAAAATCAGCTCACTGGCACCAGCACCTTGTCACAGTATAGTGCAGACACTAACGGGGTGGATAAAGTGCTGTGAAAAATCAATAGCTTTGCCTTTAATCTATAAAATATAAATTAGTTCAACCATTACCTTCAAATACTCATATCACATACTCTGTCACGCTGTATTTGTCAGCCATTCGAGAAGCAATTCTAAAGCCTCTAAAGTTTCCGTCTCACTCTGTGCTGCCTGCTGATTGATTGAAATGGTTGTGCTTTGCAAAGTCTAGAATTAGACCACACAGTCAAATTTTGTACTTGAAGTTGATCAAAGGTTGCAATCAATATTTTTTATTAGTATCATTATTGACAAATCGTTCTATCAAACTAAATTATTCTGCACAGTAAAACAGAACAAGACACTAATGCTACAGCTGAGCGTGACGTCCAGAAAATGCATCTGCAGGTGTGATTATATTGTCACAGAGATAGATCGTAAATTGAGTGTAAAAGTCAATGTGAGGGGAGGGAAGAGGAGGGCAGGTGAAGGGAGAGAAGGTGAAGGGAGGAGAAGAGGAGAGGTGGGAAAAGGAGAAAGAAGCAAAGGAGAGGAGAGGAGAAGGGAGGAGAGGAGAGGAGAGGAGAGGAATGACAAGCAACCCAAACAACTGCAGACTAAATGTCTTCACTGAACTTGGCAGTTGAACTATTACAACTGTCTGTTGACACAAGACATCATTCATAAAGCCGTCACCAGCCTGCACAATAGCCGCCTCTTACCGTAGCTTCGTTGCAGACTGTGCACTTGACCACGTGCTGATGCAGCTTGCCATCCAGGTTGATGAGAGACTGGCATACGCGGCAGTTGATGACAGGCACACCGCCGGCATCGGGGCTGGCGATGGCTGTGTAGGGAGGAGGTAGTTCGGCTTTGAGAGGAGGAGGGCAAAGCAAACAACACACAGCAGGCTGTTAATCGCATGCATCTACGTTCAGAGCATCAAGAACAAAAACATGGAGTTTTACATGCAGTGAAAAAGAAGTCATGTTTGTGTTTTGTAAAGGGACATTATCTTGAATGGGTGGACACTGTGGTTTTAACAGGTGCTTATTATTCTGTACAGTTTACACAGGTCAACAATGTATAAAATGCCTAGAAGGGAAAACAGTTTTAATTTGTGCTAAACATGGTTTTGCAGTAATGTTTAGTGATGTCTGGGTCTGAGCTGTGTATATTTGCAGCAGGTTGTGCTGCAAATCCATGAATGTCAAATTACCTTCATAACTGAGCACACAGCAAAACATCTTTGTTTTATCAATATACCCCAGATAATGTCATATAATATGTTAATATGCATTTTGTGCTGTTGGGGCATTTTTTTTTGCCTTTACAGTATTTCACAGCAGAGAGAGTGACAGGAAACAGGATGAGAGAAGGGAATGACCTGCAGCAAAGAAGCCAGAATCGAACCAGGGATGCTGCCATTAGGTGGCATGCATGGTAACCACTCGGTTACCAAAAGTTAAGACTTTTTTGTTATCAAAAATGACATTCAACGACATATTGTGGAATAAAACTGAGATAGGCATCTCTCTGTCTCTCTCCCAAAAAACTAATCTTAAAATAATAATAATGATGATAATGATAAATATATATCATAGGTCAGAAAAATTATAAATTCACAATTAAAGTGCCAATTGCTGAAGTCTCTGTGTGAGACTCTGATTAACAACATAACAGAAGATTTGTGGGTGTCGTAAAGTTTTAATCATTTGATTTGTGTAAAAATATTTTATAATAAGCTACCCACGATTTACAATACAAAAATAAATGAATGATACATCCCAATACAACCTACAGAGAGGAGCTGCCAGCTAACATGACATGCGATTATTAACTGTTAGTTTCCAGTCACATATTCCCAAAACTGTATGAAATACCCATACTTTATGTTACTTACAACCTGCTAGACGATCACCCTAAGCCTGGAAACATGTGAAATGATCCTGTGTTAAGTTACATTCCATCATAATGTCAGTTCTCATTCTTCATTCACGGTTTCCAGCTTAATTCCTGCACTACTGTATGCAAACTCATGACAGCCTGTGTTCGGCTCTGATTGCTCAACATGTGACTCTCTCTTTGTCAGGGGCCCCGAGTACCACTCTGTATGTTTAAGAAAGAAACAATGAGCCCTTTTAGATACCAAAGTGAAAAATCCACTCACTGTCAAGCTGCATACAACATGTAACAGTGTCTACTTATTATAAATAAAATGTATGTAAATGCACTTAACACTTGTTACGGTGGCCAATTGTTTGTGCTTTATGAAGAAACACCAGTGAAAATCATTTAAATTAGCAGGGATATGCTCATTGCAATTATCACAAGTTATATCTAACCACATTTTTAGACTTCACTGTTGAAAATGTACATATATTAAACTGCATTCATTTGCTGAGTTGTTGCATCAGTTGGATGAGCAGATAAAATAAGATGAGCGTTATAAACACCTGACCAGTTTGGCAGAGAAACAAAGAATAACCAGACCACTGATGATTTTTTATGGTCAATAAACAAGTGTAATCAACCTGATCAGATGTACAGCCTTCACAGGTTAAACAATTATTCTCTTTATGTCTGAAAGAATGGCTGTAACTCCAGTAGCCACTCAAATGAACTCTGCACTGTTTAATCCCACATTAACCTTTTGTAATTAGTCTACATTCCATGTGTTTTTCAGGGTTTTAATACATTTAATCCATAGATTTGCACCAGTCACTCTACTGTAGTACTCACGCATACTTAACATTCTGTGTTATAGAAGATAAAGCCGGCAGCACGCAAACTCTCTCTTCTTTCATTTCTACAATTTCACCAAACCTTCGGTCAGGATTCAATTAAATTAACTGAATAATTTGCTCTAGAAAGAAAATAGCTGATCATCTGGAACATTAGACTTGTAACTGTCCATTATTTCCTTTCATATCTGTCCATTATGTTTACAATTTGTCAATTAAATGCCAAAAATCCCTTCAAAACAGAAAAAAGAAATGCCCCTTACAACATCCTGCAGCCAAACGTGAAGTCTACTTTTTGTTTTGTCTGATGAAAACAAAGATTAAAAAAATATATATATATATGTAATGATGTAAAAATAGAGAAAATTATCAAATGGTGTGTTTCTTATATAAATGAATGAAATGCTTTGGTGATTATCAAAATTGATGAATCAATCAAATATTCCAGTATTAGAGAAAACATAGGAGTACTAGTATTATATATACCAGACAGACTTCATTAAGTACAATGCTTCATTTATTTCCTTTGTATGTTGTTTTATACAACACTGTTTGCTCAATTTTGCAACAGAATCATATGAAATGTGTGTCTGCAGTTATCTTACTAGATACATTCTTCATGGTTGTATTAAAGGATGGGTTCACATTTTTTCAAGTCTGTCTTAAAACAACAATCAGGTATCCATACAAACATTAAATTAGATTTTTCTTGTTGTAATCATTTCTCCTGTTTATATTGACGTCTTTCAATGTAAGTCATGAGGGACAAAATCCAGAGTCCTCATTGTGTAGCTCAACACAAACAAAAAGTCAATAAACAAAAACTAATAAGACTGTAACTTTGAACTTAGGAAAGGATCTTTAAATGGCCAGTATGAACAGGAGGAATGATTACAGCACTAAAAAATCTGTTTCAATCTGCATATGAGAAAGTGACTGTTGTTTTAAGACAGGTTTGTGAAAGTCTGACTGTTGGACAAACACAAAGGACACATCTAATCTGACAAATGACCAGTTTCCTTCTGATCTCAGCTCTGATTGAGATAATGGGGCAAGTCAACAGGTACACGAGTTTGGCTATGAGATTCAGTGATTCTCAACCAGTCAACACCACAGGGACAGATGGGACACCCGGTCTACATTTGGGCAAACCCGGCTGTTCTCAGCAGAAATACAACCAGAGCATGCCAAAGACTGGACCCTCCTGCTGTGTGTAGTTGGTGCCTCTTACAGGAAAAAAAAAACATAATCCTCTGCTAACTTGGGTTAATCGAAAATGTAATGTCAGACAGATGCAGACCTTCTCTTCTTAAACCATAAACTCTTGTATAACAGTACAAAATAAACCTCTGATCCAGCACTCTTCCCTCTACAATCTACCAAAGAGGCCTGTTACTTTTTGCTTTCTCTCCTAGCTGTGTGCACTGGAGAAACTGAATATAGCAGCTATAGGTTTTCACTGGCTGCCCTTGGAGCCAGAGGTAAGATGAGAAGCTCCTACTACTACAACCACCACCAGCACCACAATATACAGTTGCCATCACATCCTGCCTTGCTGGCGGCTCTATCGCTGACTGGATGACCAGCTGATTGTGGGACTTGTGGTTTGTGGGGTGTAGCTGAGTAGCTGGTATCAGCAGCTAGAGGAGGATGTTTTCGTTTTTTTCTTGTTGCACATGTGGCATGAAATAATATTCTCTTTAAAGGGTACATAGCATGCTTTTTGTGATATACTCATTTATATACTGTTATAATTTCTATGTTAAACATGATCAAAGGCCTAAAACCTGAGGTAAACGCAAGTAAAAATTATAATAATAATCATAATAATAACTTTATTTGTATAGCACCTTTCATACAAAAAAATGCAGCTCAAAGTGCTTTACAACAAAATAAATGATATTCATTGTATGCTTAACATGAAAAAGACAAAAAAAGAACATAAAATCATGTTCAAAAAACATGAATGTATTATTACACATTGGCACTATTGTTTTGGCAAACAATCAGAAAATAAATAAGAAGTGTATTTGTTGGGATCTACTTTCAGCTACAATACAGACTACAATGCCCATATTTGCAGTAATGAAGGAACAGTTTTTAATAGTAGGGTTAGGGTTAGGAAAACGATATATCAGACTTTGGATACAAAGACAATACTTTTAGTAGGATTAATTCTTTGTTGGTCTTTTTGTTGGATTTGTTGACAGTAAGAAAAATATAATATATCATCATAGTCATTTATTATCTTTATTAAAGTAACTATTTAGACTAATATTCTTGAATCCTGGCAGACAATCACTCCCAACCGGGAAACACTTGAATAAATTTGATAGAAATGTTTATTTTAACAGCTCTTTCTGTGTCAGTGAAGCACTGTATCCAAAATCAAAAATGAGGAATCCATTTATCCATGTCAAGATTAAAAGAGCCTCAGAAAGGCATTTAGTTGCAGTCAATTTGCTCTGCCATTCAAGCATTAATATATCCAGTAAGTGGCAAAAAAAAATCAAGCCCAGCGCCTATCTAACCATTCAGAGGCAGCCAAGGTCATTGGTCTCCACCCCTTACCACACGCTGCCCACTGATGGAAAATACAGCAAACAATGAATCTCTACATACTGTATTTCTCATTGTCAACCTGCTACTGTGGAATAAAAACTGATGGTGGACAGCTCTCTTCGGGTAAAGGAGTGACAGAGATAGATTTAGAAAATTAATAATTTCACAAATTACAGCTTTTACTCCTAATCACACCTCACATTAGCTCATTACCTCATTACAGCCGATTATTTGTCAAAGCACAGCCATTTCGTTTTAGAAAAATGTCTCAGTTTTGGCCTCTTTGGCTCAAATTAAGCCACCTTAAAACTGGTTGATAGAGGATTGTGGACCAACAAACCCCAAGAAACTGGAATTAGCCATAATCCAGGTAGCAGAGAGGGAGGGAGGGAGAAACTAGGCCATGAAATATACTGAAATACAGTGAGTTCATAAGTTATTACAGTCTGGTGTTAAAGGTTTTATGATTAATCCTGTGGGTAAATGTGAATTTTGTAATCCTGTGGGTAAATGTGAATTTTGTAAGATTAGATTTAGATTACATAGAACTGCAAAATGTTCATTTCCAGCATTCGTTTCCTTGATATTAGCCGTCTGTCCTGAAATGCTCCTAAAAGAGTATTACACGGTCAATGAATCCATTCATTGGTAGCAGAACAACCGGGGAGGCAGAGAAATGCTATTTGTAGAGCCTTTAACAGAAGTTGAAGCTCAATTAATATCAGCTTTTCCACACAAGTTCAATCTGAAAGAGAGATCAAGCTGCTTAAATGAGAGATAAAACAAAAACATACCCTTTTAATAAGAGAAACTGATCTGAATGTTTTTTGTAGAGAAACTGGGTCTTAAGTGAAGCCTCTGGCAAAAAAGGAAGAGCATGCGTATTTGATATTTTTCTGCACAAATTCAGAGTATGATTGAACCTAATTCAGTGTAAAGGCCAGCCCTGACAATGGCTCCGAGTCCTAGACAGGGTGGTTAGAGGATTTATGAGCAGTAATTGCCTGGGTTAGTCAGCTCCCTGCATGCATTATGGCTCTGTAACCTACATTCATCTGTTTACTAAGCAGACTATGGAGACTGTGGCAGTTCTCTGGCCATAAACAGATAACAGATACAGAGAATGACATAACAAATTCAAACTGCCTTTGCCAGATAAATGAGGCCAACTATTTGTTTTTAACAGCCTCACTTTCATGCAAATTGACCATTAAACACGACAGCATGACAGTTAAATCACGCAGTGTTGTTGGTTTGGTCCCATCCATAAAAGGGCACATCTGGGCATTTTGTTGATTTGCAGCTGGGACAAAAGACTGCTAGCCTGCCTTCATCTGCAATGGGTCATCTCTTTCCCCCCATCAATCAACAACTTGCGACATTCATGCAAAAACCTAACGAGGCCTTGCAGTCTTGCTACATCACGACTGATATCACATTTTTGGGAAGACCCAAAACATTAAGGCTCCCCAGCTGCGTCGTGATGTAAGCATTTCTGCAGTAAAAACAGAGGTTGCTGTTATTGTAGGCCCCTCTTGTCTAACCCACTGCTCCAGTTCTCACAGTGGTAGCTCCACCTTTTCCTCAGCTGCAGATTGATTTCCCACCGATGCCCTTGCTATGCCTCGCTGCGGTTTATTTACGCACTTCGATACGCCCGAAAATGATTCAGCATGCAGGCGGAGGGCTCGACGTGTAGCGTGTTTACCTCTGGGACTTGAATCCTGCAGGTAGGGGGGTGCAGTGGGGGTCACATTCTCGGAATTGGGGGTCGACAGGAGCGGGGATCGCTCGTCCATGCCGTCGGAGGCCATGTCGTTTTTACCGTGAGCGGTGAGAGATGACAGGACGGGAAGGCTCCTGGCTGCACCGAGTCTTCACTCAGCACGGAGGAGCAGCCGGCGGCTGGTTGTTGGTGCCGAGTTGCTCCGGTCCAGCAGCGCCGGTGACGGCAGCCTGGAGGAGGGAGGAGCTCCGCGCTGCTGCCCGCCCCCCTCTGACATAGCCCTGGGCATGGGCAGATCCGCACATCGCCTACATGGAGCTGAATACAGCATACATACCACTGTGGCTTCCACTGAAGGAATGTAGTTTTAAAAATGTGTCAACAAGTTTAACCGAATGATTTTACTGCAGCTTGTAAACACATGTTAAATTCTGAGTCCTCACCATATTATTTTCAGATATTTACAATTTTCTACTTTAATCCAAACAAGCAGATCCAATTTAGGCTACTGTTTTTTATTGATGCAGGGTCCCTGAACCAGTAAAGCAACAGTTCTCACTTATTACCACTAGATGTCACTGTACAATCACTGAGGTTAAGACTTGCTCGGTCCATCAACAATGGACTAACGTGATTTGGACCAGTGGTTCTCAAAGTGGGGGGTCCAGACACTCCCAAGGATCCTAAAGTTTAGGAAGTTCCAAGGGGTCCCCAACTAAAACGGGGATAATTTATTTTCACTATAATCACATCAAGTAACACAACGCCAGTATGTATGACTATTTGATCATGGGGTTCGTACACTTCAACTGAAGGTAAAATCCTGAAACAAATGAAGATTAACTCACTCTGTACTTAATTGTACAGTCAATGGCAGAGCATCATTAATTAATACAAACTGTCTGCTGATGTCTGCGGGTTGTAGACTTCAGTCACTTAATATGAAACATGTTTTTATGTCATGACTGAGAGACTAAAATGGCTACTGTTCCTAAATGATTCACTGGATATACAGATGCATAAAGTCAATTCAGAAAATCCAGGAGATATGGATGTCTTGCAAAAAGATGGATTGACAAACACAAACTTGATCAAGGAGACAAGAGTTACATACCACAGTGCAGGTGCTGACGTGGTGAAATGCCACATCAAGTGCAGGAGAGTTGTCTTCATGCCTATTTAAACCTCTCACCCTGTCCAGATAAGGATCCCTGCACAGCAGATACCTTTGGCCCAAGTCACAACATGCTGAACCTTTGCCATACTTAAACCCGTTTCCACTGGCAACAGCTTAGTGGAGAGACTGAGAGATAATATTCACAATATGTATGAACATTCCTTCACTCTGTCTACTGTCATGTCTCAGGAAGTGTGATCTCTCCTATATTACCTCTTTTATCCTATTGAAGGTTTTTTTGTGGATTAAAAAAAAAAAATCATTGGTCCAAGGACAGAAGCATCATGTGTTCTATATATTATCATGAGACAAATGTGTTATTTGTTACTTTGGGCTTCATAAATAAGAATGACTTTTACAGATCCATGAGATTTAGCAGGCCTAAATGCCAAAGTAATTACTTATAATTGACACATTATGATATAGATCAGGAGTTTTCAAAGTCAGAGACTGGGCTTCCCCTCAGACAAAGCCCCACCCCTTTAGTTTACTCGGTTTTTCAACAATTGAGCCAAGATAGCCTGCCATTGCTGTCTGACATACTTCAGAGTACGCCAAATACATAAAAAGTCAGTCTGAAGGCATTTATTATATTCCGACTCTGGGAAAGTGAGAAAAATAGTAAAATTCCCCAAAACTACTGTCTCTGAACTATCTCTTTAATCAAATCACACACATTTAGGGTATTCTACATGATCTCCTATAATCTCCTGTACACTGTTCATCCACATTTTGTATGTGTTGTGAGTGTATGCAGGTTGTCAGTGAACTGCTGCAGGACCTGTTATATTTATGTTTTGCTGTACTGCAGTTGATATAAGTGTTTGAGTGTGATTGTGAATGCATCTCAAATTTGGTACAGTCATTTTTTTTCATTTCAAATGCAAAGTTGAGCACACAGTCACACAACAAAGACACGTGTCACTGTCAAAATACTTAGACTGAACATTTACATGTGACTATTTTTCCTACTGCTCAATTTGCTCATATATTCAAGTCAGAATCATGACTGTGCTTCATCTGAATGAAATTGTCAACCTTAATTTCGTCTACTTCTTGTCTCAAAATGCATTCAGCAGAAAATGTTCCCAAATGGTTTAAAGATCATTAGCAGGACTTGAAAAGAACATCTGGCTGCCACCACCAGCTGTGGACCAAACCTAAAGAATCTGTGTGCATAGAACTGCAGTGACTTGAGACGCCATTTTGCAGGAGTTACCAACTTTATGTTTTACAATTGAACCTCATATTCACATCACATTTGGAGGTTGATGCTGTGGGCCTCATGTCCATCCCTCCACTAAAATTACGACACCCTTGATTGTTTGTGCCAAAATATGTTTCCCATTCCTAAATGCTTATGTCAGCGTGCAAGCCTCCAGTTAGATCAATTCATTCCCTGGCCATTTAAAAGACTCACTAAAGAAATGCAGATGGTGTGAATTAGTCACAAGTTCAGCTCAGGGAGGGTTTTGGCACATTTTAAAACCTATGTGTCTGTTCTTAAAACAGTAATACCACATACTATGAATGTATATTTTTGATGTAAAGAGGCAAAGGTTTAAATGTGTAAGTTCAAAATTGGGCTACATTCAAGCTGGTCTTGTTTAGGACATTGTAAAATGGCTCATAAATTCCACGTGCATTTCAACTCCCCTAGCCTTCCATTCAATCTCCAGAGCCTTGACTTGTAGACTTCAGGGGAGAAAAAAGCTCCATAATACAAAAAGAACAAACACTAAAGAACAATCCTGCATAGAAGCTTAAATCCACAATGAAAGAAATACATTTTAAGTAGACAAAGGTAGCAGAAAAGATTTGTCAACACCTTCTCTCAGCAAAGTAGTTTTCAGCCAGACTACAAGTATACCCCATTTGTTCATTTCCCACATATTCCCTCCATTAACTCCGAGGGAAAGTCCTTGCTCCTGCTCTACTGTTAGTAGGCCAGTAAATAGTGATTCAGATTGCATGTAACAGGCTGCAGTCAACGACTCAGTTTTTCCAAAGACTTCAGGCACCAGAGGAGCGTCGCAGCACTCACACACTGCTCATTCGCCGGGCTTTCTTTGCAAGGTAAGAGATATTACAAACACACGAAAGAAGCAAAAATAGGGTAGCTTTTATGAGGAAAATTATGTTTGTAATAAGTGAAGTTGTTGCAGTGATCAGAAGTTGCAGTGCTCCATTACTTTCCAAAAGTTTTATAGTGGCAAACCACTGTGAAGCCACCAGTAACGAGGACACATGATGCATTTTATGAATAAATCTGTGGTGGCATATCTTGAATATATTGGCTTACATGTCCTTTGTCTTTTGTTGTTCAATTTTTTAAATGTTACACTATTTACTATTACTATACTTTGATTTTAAAGGTAAAATGAACATAAATCGCATTTTGGCTCTCTTCACACTTCCATGCTAGTAAAAAGTCTCACTAAAAATGTATTAAGATTTCCAAATCTCCACAGACACAATTTAACTGGCCTAGAAATGTCAAGTTGTCTTTTTTTTATTTTAAGGGTTGACTAAACAAGGTTTTGTTTTTACCACTAAAATAACTTCCAGCATCAGAGGAGAAAACAGAAGGTTTTAGGGGGTGGGTTTTTGGTGGTGTTTCTAGTGAGAGGAGAGTGTTTTGCTTTGTGTCAGTGGAAAAAATGTTTAGTGGATAAGAATTGTCTGTCATGATGCCAACAAATGGACTTTCCAGTCATTACAAGTCTCTCTCTCTCTCTGTGTGTGTGTGTGTGTGTGTGTGTGTGTGTGTGTGTGTGTGTGTGTGTGTGTGCGTGCGTGTGTGTGTGTGTGTGTGTGTGTGTGTGTGTGTGTGTGTGTGTGTGTGTGTGTGTGTGTGTCTGTGTGTCTGTGTGTGTGTGTGTGTGTGTATTAGCTATTTTCCTGCAAGTCTAATCATACATTTGATAACTTCACATTTCAGCCACTTTGGAGATGCTCCAGGGGGCAGTGAGCAGGGCTTGGCTCTGCCTGTCCTGCTGCCTCCTGTTAGGGGTCTGCTTTCCTGCAGAGGGTGCAGGGCCAGCAGGACCCCCACCTAGTTTTCCCCCTGAAGAAATATCTGGGGAACCAGACCTAGACGACTTTGAGTGGGGCTCTGGATCCTCTTTTCTGCACCTGCTGAACAGCTTCCCTGCTGACAGCCCATTCGTAACAGAGACCCCAGAAAAACCAGTCAACTGCACACAGCGCTTCTGGTTACCCCCGTCCTCTGAGATCTGCTGGGAAAACATAGCTGGGCCTGAGGAGTTTGCCAAGTCCCGCCTGCTTGTTCTACAGAACAGGGCTGCCCTGCAGGCTGTGTCCACCTCCAGCGGGGTGGAAGAGGGAGGGATCTCCTATGACCACCAGGCCAAAGAGGAGGTCCAAGGGATCCACTCAGACCACCAGGGCGTGGTAGAAACGATGCAGACCATGGAGAAGGTGTTTGTCTCACTGGAGGAGAAGAGGAAAGAAGGGAACGAGCAGGACGTATTCACAAGGTGAGAATCGAAATCCATGGATCATTATGTATTGAATTTACAGTACATTGAGGTCACCTACAGTATGAGAACCTTTTATGGCATCTATAGACTTAAAATTCTTTGATAAAACACATTTAAGAGTGATCTGCTGACATTAAATGACTGAAGCTTCCAGAAGAAGAACAGCCTGGACTGGGCCTTTGTTAAAATGGCAGGGGTGTTCTCTTTCCAGTCCAGCTTGTTATCCACAAAGATGCCAAGGCACTTGTAGTAGGGGACCACCTCATTGATAAGTAAAGGAGTCACCAGTATTTTTTTCTTTCTAAAATCAATGACAAGTTATTTTGTCTTACTTAGATTTAAAATTAAGTGGGTTTTCATCACACCACTTGACAAAGCTGTCATTTTCCTTTAAGTAGGATAAGTGGTTGTCTCCAGTGATGCAACCAACAAGTGCAGAGTCATCAGAAAATTTCTGTAGGTGGCAGTCAGAGACCAAACTTGACCTCCAGTCAGAGGTATACAAAGTGAATAAAAAGGGTGAAAACACTATACCCTGTGGTGATCCTGTATTGGTTAAAATTGTTTTAGATACCTCATCACCAATTTTCACAAACTGGTGTCTGGATGTGAGGTATGGTCCATGACCCATGCAATAGTGTTGTTATTTATATCTCTATCCAGCAATTTCTTAATAAAAATATGTGGCTGAATTGTATTAAATGGATCCTGGTATGCAGAACCTGCCTACTAAAACGCCCAAGGACCACTCTTTTTTCTCCACTGGCACAATACATGAGGTTTTCCAAGTCACCGGGATCTTGAACTGAGTGAGAGAGAGAGAGAGAGAGAGAGAGAGAGAGAGAGAGAGAGAGAGAGAAAATAAACCGTAAAACATCACAGAGTTGTTCTGCACATACTTTCAGGGCTCGTGGCGAGACCCCATGGGCCAGGAGCCTTATTTGTTCTGAGCCTCCTCAGCTCTGAGCAGACTTCATCAGATGTAACTGTTATTGGGGGGCTAAGATTACCATCAGACCCCCTTAGAGAGATGGTGGAGCAAGCTACTTCACATTCAGCAGTGAATGTCAAACCTAGCAAAGAAACAGTTTACCTCATCAGCACAAAATACTGAACCATCCTGTAACTTAGCAGAGGTAGGACTAGGGCCATAGCCCGTGATTAATTTCTTGCTGTTCCATAAATATATTGATTGTAAGATAGCAGACTAAACAGTCTTAGTTTGTGATAACTCCTTGTCAATGCATCACACATCAGCACAAACAAGCTGTTTTTTTAAAAGGGACTAAACCAAATTGTACTATGTGCCCCATTTTTGTCTTTTCCACAGGCCATTTTCTTGGCCATTTCCAAATCTGCGAACATAGCTTGAAAAATATCAGAGATCCTGTCACTGAAGTTGAGATATTGGTGTTTTTTTGTGGCACTGAACCTCTGCAGACAGCAATGTTGGAGTGGCACCCATCACTCAGAGGTCAGCCGTAATGTTAGAAGATAAAGTGGTGTGGTTGTAGTTGTAGTAGCTTCAGTGGTGGTGGGTATGGATGGTGGTGTTGCACAGAAATGTGTGACAGATACCTGTGTTTTGTGTCACATAGCAGTTTTGTGGCCTTGCACTCAGAATGTGGGACTGGTCCCCATTGAGGCTACACTGATCGCCTTCCGTCACACAGAACAATACCCCTCACAGTTATTCCCAGAAACAGGCATTAGCCATTGTTCCACCAACTTATCCTTCTCCAACCATTTGAACAAAAACTTGCTTACTTTGTTGTTTAACAACCTTTAAAGGGACCTGTACGCACAATCAACCAGTAGTCAGTCAGTGGGTCAGTCAACAGTAGTCCGTGTCCATGCAATGATTAAATTCAGGCAAACTTGGCATACAACTTGCCTGATGTATGACAGAACTATCTACCCACTACACGCCGTTTCCATTTTCATTCTGACATTGCCTCCACTCAAACCAATTTGCATGGGAAGGACATTTTCAACATGGCCGGGTCAAAGACTTACTTAAATTACAACTAAATAATACACTAAAATATGTTTCTGAAAACATTTGAGGTGAGAAATGGGCAATGCAGTAACAGAATCTTGATTAATATTTAAAGCACTGCCCAGTTTTACTCCTTATTGGGTTCAGCACACAGTTTGATAACGTTAGTCCTCAGTCATCTCGACTCGGTGATTGCGCTCAGTCAAAGGTCTGGACCAGTTACGCATCCAACCTCATTCGACAAATTCACATATTGACAACAAGCTATAAAATTTAATACCTTGGAAAATGGCATTTACCCTTTTTAATACTTTTTAAGGGCTTTTGATAAATTGATTTATCAACCTTCAGTATTTTATAAGACTCCATGGACACCCTGATAAATCATTGGTTTGGCAGTTACATTTCCAGTAAATACTCATCCAGTGCCAGCTGTGCAACTACTCCTCAATTAATGTTAGTGAGGGAATCGGGAAACCTGGATCAGTCTTACTTGTCTGGCCCAAACATAACACTGCTCAGATGCCAAAGACGACAGAGTGGAAACCCTGTCCAGACAACCAGCTGAGTCATCTCAGTGTTTTCCAAAATTTGTCTGTCATGACATCTGGCTGAGACGAGACTCTGGCAGTAAAATGGTTGTACAGCATGAACATGTAACTGTGTCCTGTCTACTGGATGTAAGACACTTCACTGTACGTCATGTCACCAATTTCATGGAAAGCGGAGTGTGTGTATGTGTCTGATATTTTTGGTGGTTTGTCATCCATGCAGCATGAAGAAGCAGCTTGCCAACACAAGGGATGCCATAGATGGCAGAGAGAACACAGCCAACATCCTGGAAACGCAGTTTTCTACTTTAGAGAAGACTCTGCTGAACATTCAGTTTCGACTCCACAAACTCATCCAATAGTAACAATGTGTTACAGATATGCTGCCTCTTCTTTTTTCCCTTATTGGATATGTATTTATGTATTCATGTATTATACAACCATTTAAAAAATGCATGCATGCTATGTAAGAGATCTGCCTCCCATGTAACATGTGTAACCTTGAATCAGCACAGATAAATAAACTTCACTCTATCAGGGAGTTTCGATAGACATGTAGCAGTTAAATTTAGTTTTATATTTCCAGTTTGCAGAGCTGCTCCATGTGGAGATTTCACGGTCACATTTACAAGCACTAGTAAAACCGCACAACACTTGTGAACCCAGGAATAGAATAAATCATCATTTATGCTCAATAAATGCTCTAAAATAAGATGCTCGTGTTGCAGAATAATTACTAGACAGCATGAATTTATTTTAATAACAAATTTAAACAACAAATTTGTAAATACATGAGGAAGATGCCTTGTGAGGTGGTCAGATATTGTATGCACTTTAAATATTCACATGTATTATACTGAGCGTGAATTGATTAGTTCAAACAACAAGTATTCAAGTATTTATGACAATCTACTTACAACTCAATCATGAATCACTTTGCTCTCAATGAACAGCAGGATACAGCACATTTCATAACACCTGTCCAAAGTAGAGCTGCAGAGACATGAAATGCATCCAGTGTCCTTTTGTTTTGTCTTTTTAAAAGTCAGCCTCCTCTTCTTGCATTTGCTCCAAAGACTTGAGGTAATCTCGGGCCAAGATCTTTTTGGGTAGGATATCTGTGAGTCAATAAGAGAAAATCACACAGTTAAAATATTTTTTGTCACATTGTTCTTAGTTTCAGGAGCCCTCAGCCAGAGATAGCAGTGTTTTGATTTCTCAGCAGACTACACAGCTATAACTGCAATCATTTTAAAAAATAATTAAAAACATTATTAATATTGCTGAAGACATTCACTTCGCATTATTGAAAACCACACTAACGCCTGTGTTTGTGTGCATTTTTTTCTTATCCCATATTTAATTCTTGAACATTTAACTAACCTTTCTAATTCTACTCTGGCACACAAATGTTGTTAAACACACAGAGCAGAAAAGTAGTAGAAGTAAAACACCAGAAACTACATTTAACGTTCCTTCCTCCACAGTAAAAGGAAAGTAAAGAGGACACAAGTTTTTTAAGACACAAATATGTACCAAAATTAATGATGTGATACAGCTGAAACATTGTCATTCTCCAGTTTTATACATTAAAATTATACTTTTTTTTACTAATAAGCCTATCGAACCTGCAGGCTGATTGACATGAATAAGCATAGAGCTGCAACGACTGGTCAATCAGTCAAACATAAGAAAAAACAACTATTTTGATCACTAATTAATCATTTTGAGCCAGCTTCTTACATGTTTTGGTTTCTTTAGTCCTCTATGACAGTAAAGTGAATATCTTTGGTTAACTGTTGGTAAGGACAGAATAAGGCATTTCAATGTTGCAACTTGGGCTCTGGGAACCAGTGATTACATTTTCACCATTTTATAGACCAAAAACAAATCAATTAATGGAGAAAAGAATTTGCATATTAATAATGGTGATAATCACACACCACCCCCTGCCTTTTTCTTTTCTTTTTTTTTACATCATTGCTTCATTTAGTACAGAAAATACCTGTATGTTCATCAAATGACCAAAAATAATCTCTAATTTTGTTTATTTGTTTCATTATTCATTAATAAAGGTAACATGTTCATAACCACTCAGGCTTAATTGTTTATACAGACTACTCAAGAAAATGATTGACGGATTAATTGATAATGAAAAATGACTCTTAGTTGCAGCCCTAAATACTGTAGGTGAAGTGTCAGGTTGAGAAGGTTGACATAGCCTTTTTTTTAGAGTTTTTGGTACACCTGACCTAACTAAAAATACTGCTGTCAAATACATCAGCACCACAATGAATCCTAAATTCATGGTAGCAGGATTTCAAACTGCAGCTTACAAAATTATCATATCATTAGGACTTATTGCAGGGACTGTTAGACTAGGGCTGCAACTTACGATTGTTTTAATGTGACTATCTTTTCTCAATTAATCGTTGGGTCTATAAAATGTCAGAAAATTGTAAAATGGTTTCCAAAAGTTCACAATACAACCTCAAATGTCTAGTTTTGTTCCAACCAACAGTCCACAACCCAAAACATTATTACTTTATGGTTATAAAGGACAAAAGAAGCCTGAAAATATTCAGATTTGAGAAGCTGGAATCAAATCCATCGATTTGGACTTATCATTACAGCCCTATATCAGACTGCATTAGTTTTAGCTAAATCCATCCTAGTATAAACCATCAAATGATTACTCACTATAACCAAGAACAATAATTTCCATGAGTCTTGCAAGGTTCAGGATAATTTTGGACCATTAATGACCAGCTGTACATGTTTCAGCTGATGTCTGAGGGGGTCTGTCCGGCTTCAGCGAGGTCTTACCTGTAAGAAAGTGGAAAGTGTCGTTCTCCTCTGCGGTGTTAGCCAGGTCACTGTATGACAGACTGTTGGTTTCCTTTCCGGAGCCGCTGTTGAATGAGGACAGAGCCAGATGCTGCACAAACAGCTCCTTCAAAGACGACAACAACAACAACAACAAGTCAGCTGAAGAACAGGTTTGCAGTAAGCAGCTACCTCAGAAATAAACTAAAAAGAGCCGCCAAACTAGCACGGCGCTAATCCCTGTTAGCAACAGATGAATGAGTTGATAAATTTGCATCAATGTGAGCTCACTGTGGCCTTGGTCGTAAGGAAAATCGCGTCCTGGTTGATGCTGGAGACGTCAGGGGAACTCTTCATGATCAGTCTCACTCTGGAAATCGGGAGCGAGATGGTTTTTTTGTTAGTTTGATCATCTTTTTCGGGATTATTTTGAGACATCTTCATGAGGAGACACACGGCGCCAGACAGCCGGAACTTCAAGTATTGTTTTGAACTGTGACGCTTTTCTTCTTTCCTAATCTCCAGTTTAAGAAAAAAGGTTGTTTCATCGCCACCTGCTGGAGCGGAGGCCCATGTACATTAACATTATGAACCCTATTCTGTCCACACCAGTATTGTCAGAGAAAAACTCATTTGCATTCTTATAGTTTATCCTTTATTAACAGTTTGATCACAAATTAATCACTACTTTGTTTTATATTCATTTAATTTGATGTACCTTCATATAGCCTATGCTTGGTCACTGTAAATGTAGGCCAGCATTAATGTGTATTGTGGTCGTTATCATATGCCTTGAAAGAAACAGTGGTTCTAATTGATTTATATATTACATGCATGTGTGTGAATACTGTGGCCTTTATTTATTTGAAGAGGGTTCAGAGACTTGTGATGTGTCATTATTAAGTATAAAGATTTCTATAGGTTAAACTCATCGGGTTTAACCTATGGATGAGAGCTTATTTTGACTAGTTTATTATAAAAAACGAACTATACCACTGTGTCACATCTTTGAGATGCTGGAAGATTCCTATGATCTCCATATTGTACAATATATTCAGTCTTTTAACAACCTGCAAGTGTTTTGTGTGCTTTGTTTAAGTTTCAGAAGAATTTATGATAGTTTTCTATGACAAGATACAAAGTTGCAAACAAAATTAGAAGAAAAAAATTCAAAATAATGTGTCATTTATCCATAAAAAATTGATCAAAAACACAATTAGCTTAAATTGTCTTCTCATTCTTAAAGCCTCTTATTGTGGTGCCAAATAGTTCTTGATAAAAATGTCCACAATTGGGCTTGGAGTCCTTGTCAATGTGGATTTTTCCCAATAATAAAGTGAACTGTACAGAAAACAATATAATTTCCCTTCTCATTAACTTCAAAACATATAAAATGTTATTATCCTGAAATTGAATTGTTTTACTCAGTTTTCCATCTGACATAATGCTGAACATCCACCCAAAATACTTTGCATACAGCAATTGCTTCTTCTTCTTCTAGTCCACAGAAATCACAAGAATGTGTTTGATGCAAAATTTTAAAGGAAACCTATTTAACTTGATTACTAAGATGGAAATTTTCCCCAGCCAAATTTCCTGCCAATTGATTTCTCCATAAAGTGAGTAAAGCTTGTATTTAGTTCCTGATGTATTTATATAAGCATTTATTGTTGCTCATGTCAGTTTCTCCAAGGAGTATACCACCAATGTATAGATCAATCATTGAACCCTTGATTATTGAACCTCTAAGAAGCTGTAGCACACCCCTTGAAAAGCATCAGAAGCCACTGAAAATTCTTTTAATGTAACTGGCAGCCTGAATTCAGAGAGAAATTCATTATATAGCTGTGTAATTTTCAATAATTTGGTTTAACAGCATTTATTGTTAACAACTTTTTCCCTCCTTAACACCTAGTTTTACAAAATTGCAAACAGGTGACTGAGGGTCTCATGAAGAAGGCCATGTTTAACAGGTAGCTAATAACTTCTTCTTCTTCTTTTTTTAATCATAGCCTCCTGCAGCCTACATTCTTTTAAGGTTACCAGCAGTGATGGTTGGGGCTCAGGCTGGGTTAACCCCTAAATTGACTTAAATCGTATAATATTTAGGTAAAAATAAGTTAAAAATAGATTTCCGGGTGAGACACTTCTGGTCATTGAGAGGGGTTATTGCTTGATGGTTGGTTTGTTAGTTTTCATTATTTCAAGTCCTGATAGACACTCCGATACAGTAGGTGGCAGCAAGCACCTTTAACGTTAGTTTGTAGTCCGCCAGTAAAACCGAAACAGAAGAAGAAACAGCGGCCGCTTAGAAATGGCGACTATTTGGTTTCACAGAGTTAACATTTGAGCCTGTAATTTAACGGAGGCGTCATTCCTGTAAGTAGTCTAATGTCATAGACAGTTGTTTAAAGAAGGAGAAAGGACATACCTTTGTCTCTGTTGGTGGCGTTTTCTAGAGTCACAGCAGCGTGATATCAATGACAAACAGTAAGCAGGAGCAACCAAACCAGACTGCATCTCATTGTTAAAAAACCTGAACCCCGACTGCGTCTTCTGGCTACTGGACTCACGATGCCGCTGGGGCTGAAACCGAGCTGTGCTGTCTGTAAGACGAACTCTTCATCGATGTGGAAGAAAGGAAACCTGGGAGAAATCCTCTGCAACAACTGTACAGGGAAGAGCAGCAGCGGTGGAGCATCAGGACCCTCCATGTCCTCCAATACCCAGCCCAGCAATGGCGGGGGCAAGCAGGTAAGATACTGTGTGCCTCTAACATTAGTTAAGACTCAGGGTCCACACTGCCCTCCATACAATATAAATACTGATTTATTGTACACAGCTCAGTGGGTGAAGTTGAGGCTGTAATGTGTTGATTACAGCAGAACAATAGTGGAAATGCCTCATTAACTTCAATTCAAATGTTAATATGATTTTCCATTTTAGCAGCACCACAGTCTGTATGTCTCGGCTATATATCTATTATCTTTTCACATTGAAGTTATTGTGTTATTTATTGACCAAAAGCAGCATCGACAGGAATCGGACCCCTTTATGATGATTTATAACTGAGAAAAATAAAAGAAGGCACGTTATAAAGAACTGAAATATGTGAAGTTTTGATTATTTTAATGCCTAATTAGCTTAAATAGTGTACTAAAGTGCTTATGGTCCTGGTGTTACCTCTCAGGGTGTGTCTGCTGGGTTTTGTAAGGTGTCCTCTGTAAATCCTCACTTAGACAGATAGCTTCCTCTGTTTGGGGCATCAACATGTGGAACCCTCAAATCTCAAAATGGGTCATGTCTGGGAACATTTTAGATAAAACTGAAACAGCTTTTAAAGAGGAATCAGTCATGTATTCATGAGTGATCTGCTGCTTTATGTTTTCTTTCTTTTAACGGATGCATTTGGGCAAAGCCTGCTTATATGAAGCTGAATGCTTAAATGTATTGTTTTTGACTTTAGTCCAAGCAGGAGATCCACAGGCGGTCTGCACGTCTCAGAAGCACCAAATACAAAGCTCCTGCATCTGAGAAGAAGGTGTCAACAAAAGGAAAGGGGAGACGACACATTTTCAAACTCAAGAATGTAAGTTAGTGATCAGCAGAGTAATATATTTCTCTCTTTTCTTTGCATAATGTTGTATACATTTAACCCCCGTGTGTGATTTATTTTTTCCCTCCTCAGCCAATCAAAGCACCAGAATCTGTAGCAACAATCATCACTTCAGAATCTCTGTTTTATAAGGTATGGTGAAATAATCTGACCATTTCTGAACAATATCAGAAATAATTGTAATCTTTTTCATCTGAGCAATTTTCCTGATCTGTTTTCAGCATTTCTCAAATCACAGCTTTAATGACAACAGGATACTACTAAACTTTCATTCTCTGACGTCTGTGAGAGAAGACTCAACTTCAGTGTTTATATTGATACCTACAGGGTGTTTACTACCAGACAGGAGATGTGATCAAGGTAACAGATGAAGATGACGGTAAGCCATACTACGCTCAGATTCGAGGCTTCGTACAGGACCAGTACTGTGAAAAGAGCGCCGCACTGACCTGGCTCATCCCCACCCAGGCCAGTCCAAAGGACCTGTTTGATCCTGGGACATATATTGTTGGTACGCAATAAGAACACAAATTGTTATATTTATTTGATTATTATTATAAATTACTATATTTTTTGCGCCATTACTCAACAATTTTTAAGAACCGTTTGATTTTGTTTTAGGTCCAGAGGAGGATTTGCCCAGAAAGATGGAGTACCTGGAGTTTGTGTGTCACGCCCCCTCTGAATATTTCAAGTCACGGAGCTCGCCGTTCCCCACCATTCCCATCAGACCAGAAAAAGGCTACATCTGGACCCACATAGGACCCACACCAGCTCACACAGTCAAAGAGTTTCCCAGTAGTGGAAGTTAATAGTGTTGTGATATGGACTTAGTCTGTTTAAACAGACATTTGTACATTAATGTAATATAATGAAACCAAAAATGGCTGTTGAGAACGGCTATTATTTCAGATGGAAATTTGTAATTTGATACAAAGAAAAACAAGTTTAACTACGGTTCAAATGAGGCAAAATGATGCTGTTGACACAACTGTTGCAATGGAATATTACTTTTGTATTTAGTAATAAACAAAATAGCTCTTTTCAATTATCCGTTTTATGTCCGGTCTTGTCTGATGTTGTTTTGTTGGTAATGGATCAATACAATATGACTTTCTTTCTTTGCAGGTCATTTTACAGGTTCTCTTTCTGTGACTCAGGGATGTTTCTTTAATTTGGATAGATTATCAGTGAAAGGGAGCTCTGCTAAATGTTTTCATAAATGGGACTCATTCATAGATTAACTCTGCAAACTTTGCCCCTGGTCTATTTCCCCCCACTCCCATCTGCCCATTTTTTAGTTTTATATCATTTCTGTCTAATCTTGTATTGTTAATGTTATTTGTTTGCATATTCACTTCTTATCTACTTATTCACAATTATTTGTATGTTTTATATATTTGAAATATTCATACATTCTATAATTACTAGTGTTATTTTCCAAACAGTTTTGGTGTCCTTGTTGTTGGGGCCCTACTTTGAGGCCCCTGAGGATATATCTGTCATAACAAACAACCAAAAAATTTGAAATACTTCTGTTTCCTTTTTTGTATCCATAATAAAAGATCTATTGAAGCCCATTTCTGCCAATGTGATGGGGAAAAAACATCCTGTAAGTTAATATAATGAGAAACTATCTTAAAGTAATGACTTCATAAGTCACAAGTCATTATTTTGAGATAGTTTACCATTATATTGACTTACATGATTCCCCCCCCCCCCCCCCCCATCACATTGGTGGAAATGGGCCTCAATGAAGATAAAAAATGTAATTTAAAAAAAAAAAAAAAAAGAACTAGGCTTGCAAACCTCTGTACTGGCATGGTGATAATATTCATATAATCATATTTCATTTTTGTATTGCCAGTTTAAATACATGATACAGTCTAGACTAGAGTATGTACTGGATCCTATGTTGTATGAAGAGTAGTCGAGTGGTTAAACCGGAGAAGGAAGCGCGCGACAGTGAAACCTCTAGCGCGCGCTTCGGGTGTACTCTCGGACAAACATCCCGGTCCGTCAAACTGTGGAGCTTCATCTCGTTTGTTCACCCGGTGCTGCCGCAGGGAAATGGATAATTAACCAAAATCAAACGTTTTTTTCTTCGTCATGTGTTGGACATTATGAACGTTTCTCTGTTAAATGGGCCGGCAGGAATGAGCTATGGGCAAATTCCAGTCTAAACTTGGTGAGACGTTTTATTGGACTACATGTGGAAGAGTTTATCAGTAGAATTATATTCACTTTATATTAACTTTTCTCTCCTTATATCGAAAGCTTCGAAACGCAGACAGAGACCTGAAGGTAAGACAGTCAACATGAGACACTATGAACAAAATATGTCTTTGTAAGTGTGTGTTTACCTGTTTATTATTCTGCTCTACAGGTGGGAGTTTGGCGTCCAGTGTGTTGACCTGTCAGAGGGAGCTGGAGCTCATCCGCACTCATAAAACTAAACTCACTGAGGTAGATTTTTATTTAGTTGTTATCATTTATTCCTGTTTATATCAGTTTGAGTCAGTCTCCTTAGCTCTGGAGGTTATTTATCTACTCTAAACTCTAATATTATGGTTTATATGTTTTCTTGTACTTTGTTTCATAATGCATATATTTATTTTGCAAATTTAAAAAAGGGTCTAAAATAGAATCAGCTTTAAAAAGACACCATGTGTAATATATTTGTGTAATTGTAGAATCTAAACCCATTCTTAGGTTGTTAATTCCAAATTTACATAAAAAAATAATAAAGTGATGGTCCTGCCCTGTGATTTTGTGGTTTGCTCCATGATGGACTAACACGCATATAAACACAGGTTAAACTGAGCCCTGTCCTTCATACTTTCTACTGTTGCACAAAAAAGATCTCAGGATGATTATGTTGGTTACAGGATTGAAAAATGATGTTGATAATCATATGGTGGTGGTGATGACAGCCACAGGCTATTAAGTATTGATGTTGACTGTACACTAGAGATAAGCAGAATATTACAAATTAATAACATATATAACAACACACAAGTATTTAAGGTCAGATTTCACCATACTGACTTTTTGTAGAGCCACCAGATTCATCTCTGTGAAGCTAGTTTTGGGACAAACAGTGTTTGCTCACATCACATCCAAGAGACATAAAAGGTGTTTGGAGGTACAGTCGTATATTTATTCTTCCACCCTTCCTCCTCCATCTCTATAAAGAGACTTCCAAGTCTGTGAAGTGCAACCCAGCCACCCCCCCTCCAAACAGCGAGGTCTTTATGCTGCACTGGAAAAAAAAATCCACATCTGGTACTGCTTTCCTTCTCCAGCAACAGACAGCCAGACAGACTGTGGCGTGGGGAGGGGTGTTTGGTTGCGTAAACGGCATCACATGTAGATCATTGGCTTTAATGAAGCAGTCACGTTTGGGGCTTGAGTTTATAATCCAAAGAGATTATCTGTGAGAACTGGTGACCGTCACACATCCGCCTAATAAGTATAAACACACTGATTAAATCTGTGAAACCAGATTTTATGGTCAAAGTATGGACAGTAAATTCACTTATCCACCCATCCTAGTAATAATGTGATAAACAGTCAACATGCCAGTTTCACTTTTCCACAGTTTGTTTGATGTCTTGAACATCTCTGGGCAGAGGTACTGAAGCCATGAGATGTAGTGAGCCTTACCACTGGTGTGGTTGTTTTGAGGTTTATTAAGTGTTAGAACACGAGGACATATTTGTACAATTGGGAAAAAAGGCGTTGACCCTGCCAGCTAGTTTAAAAGGGTTGTGGTGGAGTTTCTGCACTCATTAATTGCAGAGTGGAGAACTTCCTGCAATTAGATTTTAGAAATAATGACTTCACTGCTGTGAACTGTGTGTAAGTGGTAAAGTCTAATTGTGTGACACATTTTATATTGTTTTCGGACAACTTTTGGTGTTAGACAAAGTCCCCAAGGTATTAAATTTTGCCTTTTACTTACTAATTTTTACATTTCTAGTCCTTTAAGATGATTACTGACATGACTGTGAAGTATTTAAAAAAAGACTTGCACTGAAAGACCTTTATAGCAACACAGGTAAAGACTGGATAGTTATAGACATTATTGCACATTGTTTAAGACGCTGCGGGTTAAAACTGAAGACACACACAGACCGTTAACTGCATGTTTACATACTTACCTGTCACCAGTGAGTCACACTCAGGTGACGATAACATCGCTTTCTAAAGAAACACAGACCTGTTTGTTTTGCTCTGAACTCTGGATTAAGCTTGTGTGTATGCGTTTCTCATGAACTATGTAAATATTGTAACATTCTCAAGCAAACATCATAAGCAGAGGTTTGTGATCTCTTCATGTGTCCACCCCATATTGTCTGACATAACTAACGACTGGGAGTGGTTCATTTGACTCCTATAAGCACAAAGAGAAGTGTATTATTTAGTTTGGGCAGGGAGTCCACCCTTCAGTCCAGTTCTCAACATTAGTGTTTTATTGTGTTTCTGTTTTGAGTGTCCACATGTCTAAAGTCTTACAAAGACTGGCTTTTGAGAGGATAAAATGTGTGATTTTGGGGGCACAAACCTCCCTTCAAGCCAGTCATAAAATAGGAAACCTGATTTGTTTGGTTATATTCCTCATTTATTTCAAAACCTGTCCAGAAGTTTTCTTGTTAGTGTGATAAAATAGAATTACTATTCATTTTATGCATTCACTGGTAAAGGTTTTCAATGTTGTTGCAGGTAATTTAATGTACATTTTACAGTGAACTGGAGGCCTCAGAAGACACATGCTAGCTGTTAGACAGTTTAGTCTAACTGCAAAGTACTTCCTGCCATTAGAATTTCCAGAGTGATATCATGACACTACTCCTGTAAACTTCATGTAAATGGCAAAGTCTCACTGTTTTCTGACAGCTTTTGGGGTTACACAGACTCCATGGTTACGATATGTCTGCGCATAGAAAATAAAGTCACTGCCACTTGTTGATATTAATTGAGATGCAATGAGTTACATCTGAGTTGTCAGATCACTGATAAAACACAAAAAAGGTGCTTCTTGACACCAAATTATCTATCTTTAACATTTACCCAGAGGATTTTGTAAACAAAGGCAGCCACTGTCCTGCCAGTTCTGGACACTTTGTAATCTCAGAATAGATGAGTAGATGATTCACTTTCTCCTACCTGCATCCTCCCTCTTCCACCTCTCGTACTCCTTCCTTGGAAATCTTACCCGGCACCAAAGCTTCACAGCAGACAGAGCGTGGCGGGTAGATAAAAGAGGGCGTAGTGAGAGATCGGTTATGGTTTGTGTTTTGTGTATGTGGGTGTGCGAGTACGCTCTCCACTTATCATCCCATTTGTTCCTTATCTTCATCTGCAGCAACATTAGTGTGACATTAGTGTGACATTAATGATGGATGGATGTGTCGAGAGATTAGAAATGGAGTAGATGAAGTAGTGAGATGTGGGTTTTTTAATCATAGAAGTTTTGATTTATAGTATTACAGTTTTCTAGAGGTTTTAGGTTTTATAGTTAACTTAATAATTTGACAATTGTCTGCGTCTGATTTTTGATAGGAGAGACAATTTGAGTGACAACACTGAATATACAGTTGTAGTTAAAGCTCTGTTTGCTTTTCCTGAGATGCTGCATCCGAGCGACTGAAACTGAACATTTCAAATAAACCTGGCTTTTTGATTTTATATTTAATAGTCAAACTGAAGTTGACGTGGAAAGGAAAGGTCAAGATGTCAACAAGATGATGTTAATGTGATCTATTTTGTTGCCCCATTTATACGTTTTTTTCTGTGTGAGTTGATAAAGAAAGAATTACTTCACTGCTTCATTTATTGATCAGGATGCTTGGGGTCAGAAATCACTTTGTTGATTGTAGTTGAAGTAGAGTTGGTGTTTTTGAGAAAAACTAACATGAAACCACAGATGTTCAATGATGGCTCAGTATTGCTCACATCTGCAGATCCATGACTGCACTCACGGGACATGAAAATCACTTAATTGCTTCCTCTTGCATTCTCCTCTTGTAATTTACAGTTTTCTCAGGACTTGTGCAGAGAATTGAGAGAAGACGCAAAGCCTGATGATAACTGCCACCTTGAGGGTGAGTAGAGACTTAGAAGCTGACAAATACTACATACTGCAGTCACTTACCAATCATGTAACAGTCATTGTGTCGATTCTAATGCATCAGCAGAAGCATTAGAGTAGTGATTTAACACGTCAGGAAATAGTGAAAGGATCCACATCTGTTTTATATTTGTGTGGGAAAGCTTCACCCTTTGGATATGCAGCTTTCTGTTAGCACTCTGTTTCCCTCTTCTGCCAGACATTCATTGAAAACAGAGCCAATTGCCATGAATAAATTTATGACAAACATGTGGCATGTTAGCGTCATAATGATTTTGGTTACTCTCAAACTGTGAGTCCATTAAATAAAGATTTTCATGATCCAACTATGTGTGTTTAGTGGTTCTGCCAAAAGAAAAGGGATCTGATCGGGACAACATCATCCACTACCCAGTCAATAAACAGACAAGGAGAAACAACCATGTTGGTGTGAGTATGAAAAATAGACAAATAGACTCTGGATCAAACAGAACAATTTGGAGAACCAGATCGTTTGGGGTTTTTTTTCTGTCAGTCCCATACTGTCTATGGTCAAGTATTGATTAGCTTGTGTTATGAGTTATGTTTGCTGTACTCTTTGCAAAATCTGATACTAATAAAGTTTTTTATTACCAGTTTTGATGGTCCTAAGAGTCACTCATATGATACATAAATGATTGTAAGAATTTCGTTCTACATATTGTTCAGTGTGTTAAATATTTATTACTGTAGCTTTAAGTATCTCCTTTACAGGACACAGAGTGTAACATGGTGCTTGAGGACGACTCCCGGGAGGAGTGGGTTTTCACACTGTACAACTTTGACAACAATGGCAAAGTCACCAAAGAGGTACATTTTATTTTCATGCATATTGTTTTAGGTCAATACTCTTTTAAGTGTCTAGTCTTGCAGACAATGTGTATGTGTCTGTTCTGCAGGACATGTCTGGTCTGATACACTCCATGTATGAGGCTCTGGAGGCATCAGTGAAGCAGCCTTATGGTGGCACCACAGCACTGAGGATCAAGCTAGTTGTAACTCCATCAGCAGGTCCACACAAGACAGGTGTGGCTCCAGGAACCATAGACATAATTTGTGGAACAAACATTGAAGAGGTCTAAACAGTGAACTGAACTTAACAACAAATTACTGCCACTGTTGTGATGGTTATGTCCATCTCTTGTTGAAAACAGGAGCAGAGAAGGAGCAGAGTGCTCAGGAGAAAGGAAGTCCAATAAGGAGAGTCTATTGTGTGGATGAAAACATAGAGCGCAGAAACCACTATCTGGATCTCGCTGGCATTGAAAATTATACCTCCAAGTTTGACAATACAGGTATGTTAACTCCTCATTCCCTGTCGATATTTTGTTTTTCATCTAGAAGTATATAATTATCTGGTGATTAGGTTAACTGGTGACTTTAAATTCACTGTATGTGTGAATGTGAGTGTGAATGGTTGTATGTCTCTATACTGTATGTTGGCCCTGTGATTGACTGGCAACCTGACCAGGTTGTACCCCATGTCTGCCAAATGTCAGCTGAGATTGGCTCCAGCTACACTGAAACCCTCTAGAGGATAAGCATTAAAGAAAATGAATGAAAGTAATCATTTTTCCACCTTTTGTCCAGAATCGCTCTCTCAGGAGCCCAGACATGACACTCATTCAGCTCTCCAGCACCACTGTGTGGCGACTAGGGAGAACTGCATCTCCCCTGGGTCTCCCAGAGGCCTCTCTGCCCTTCATTCCCTGAAAGGCAAGGCCGTGCCAGTCAGCAAAGACAGGAGTGGCATAGAGGGAAAGTCCTGCAGGTTACATGGACAACATTCTGCTTCATTGTGTCAGCCTCCAGCTCATAGTCACCTGCAGCATTCCCACAGCAAGAGGCTTCGATCCAGATTACAGGATGCTGCCTTGCCCTTTAAAGACAGAGACATATTTAACCTTCAGCCCTCCTGTGTAGCCCCAGCCCCTGTGGCTAAGAGACACGAGCACCATCACCATCATGAGCACCATCATCATCACCATCACCACTACCACCCTTCATAAATGCATTTGAGACATTATATGGGGCTGGATTTAAGCTCAGGTGAGAAGAGATGGGGTAGTCTCATTATAAAAAAATGTGTCTTTTGTTCACAGGAATATACAGTGTTTTGTTTATCCTGATAGTAATATATTTGCTTTCTTGACAGATATCTGTATGACTGAGCAAATATTTAATTAGAATAAATGGTTTCACATGTCATCATTCATATTATGATTACTATCTCACAAAATCTATGCTTTGTTTTCTCATCTCGTCTTTCTTTCATACATATTTGTGACAGCTAATAACAGCTGATGTTTAGGAGTGATGTTTAGGAGTAGTAACATAAAAACAACTGTTCAGTACAATTGCACTCAATACACTTATGAATTAATTTTTGTGCACAACTATTGTTTATTATTATATCTTTTATATCAGAGGAAAGACAGACAGATTGATATATGCGCACCAATGTTTATACAGGGAGGAAAAGCAAAAATACCAATGTCACCTTGACAAAAGCTTCGGTAGACCATAATACATTGCAACCACATGACTTGTTGCAGTTTACAGTGACAAAATGTTAAGTCTATAAATAAATAAGGCACCTTGAGATAGCGATGCTACCAAAGAGCAAGTAACAACAACAAATTTCATCACAAAATCACTTCTGGCCCGAAACATGCAAACTCAGACAGGGGATTGTTTTATTTCTGCTTTCACAACATTGTTTTCTGTAGTTGTTGCAGCTCATTGTGCATCATTGCAAAGAGGTGTTTGTGAATTGGGACAAGTTGGCCAACAGCATTTAAAATGTTGTCCTACTTAGCTCTCTGGTGAAAGTTGCAAATAGACAGAGTGTCCGACGAAGGACATGAGACAGCTGTTTCTATAAATAACCTCCACCCTCTTACCTACCACGAGACCCCCATGCCTTCTTCCTACTCTACCACAGCAAGCCCATTCCAGACAAATGCAGAACATGCAGACAGACAACAACAGAGAACAACAAAGCAGTGACAGCAGAGGACGCAAAACACTGACACACAGAGCTGTTTGACAGCAGCTTTTATCAACAACCAAGAAACTCACGGGCGTGTTAGAACCTGGAGCCATGAAGTCACTGCGATTCTTTGCAGCTGAAGCCTTCATGCAAAGTGGATCAAGTGCTATAGAAAACCTCAACTGTGTGCCTTTTAACATGTACCCGCTTCTCTTCAAGTCCTGCTACCTCCATGAACAGGCTGACATGTTGCATGTTTTGGTCCAGAGATGGCCTCTACCTGAGCTCAACCTTCAAAGACTCCTGGGAACGACTGCTGACTGTCAGATCGACCTTACCTCACGCACCTGCCGGCTTTGTCTGGAGGCAATTATAACTGGCTTAAAGGTATTTGAATGGTATTATCTACTCATGTCAAGTTCCTTGTATACATATTATTTATTATTTATGTTATATATATTTGCATGTTCCTTTTCCTTGCTCTTAATTGCTGATCCTTTCTGTATAAATGACTTAAACATGCCTCAGCTTGTTATTTCCTTAAAATTGATCATAAGTTGTTATATTAGAGCTAGATTATCATTCTTTGTCTTCCTATCTAAAGGAGTATGTGCTGTCTCCTCCATCAACTTATGCCAAGAGCCTCCATGTGGTGGACCTTACTGCCTTGAAAGACGTTGAGCACCAGGCATGCCCCTGCAAGTCCACCCTGGGTCGATGGGCGAGAACCCACCTCCTAACACAAATGTGCTATGAGACCATGGTAGCTATGCAAGCCAGCAATGTGTTCCAAATGGCCTCTGAAACAACTATTGATGTCCGTCTGAATGGCTTTGTGACAGGCCGCAACTATGAGATGGTGTCCCAGGCATTCCTCCTCCTCCGCTACTGTCCTCTGAAGCTTCGTTTCATCAGTTTTCGGGCTGACTCCCTAGCTCTCAAGCAGTTGTTTTATGTTCTTAAACTAGCAGAGCCTGAGTCCATTACAAAACTGGAGATGGTCCACAACGTTCCCCTAGAGGCTCCACACCTGGAGGTGTTGCTGTCTAGGGTGGAATTCCCCAAACTGCAGTCTTTGACCCTGCCAGCTGGGGCATTGGATGTTAGGAGGTTAGGCTCTGATGATGATGATCTGCTGGCCACGATCGGCAACCTGCTTGCACAGGTTCCCAGTCTGACTGAGCTCTATGTTGGTTTTTCTACTCTCACTGGACACCTACGAAGACTTCTCAAGTGAGTAAATGAACAGAGAACAAGGTGTCCTTGATAACATCAGTGTGAATGAGGTAAAGGATACTGGTGATGGATGCTTCTGATGTCAATTTTGCAGCATCAAGAACTAAAGGCTCACAATAATCACAGTCACAGCACATTCCAGCTTTAAAGCTCTTGTTCAACAATAACAGGTATGTAGCTGTTAAAATTGTTGACATGATGCCATCTGGACAGAGCTACAGGCTAGTCTGATGGATACACTGTGAACATGTTTTGCTAAATATAAAGTAGTAAACAACATTGGGGGATTTTGGAAATGTTTTGAATTTTCCAAATGCATGCAATTTATAGTTAAGACAACACCACATAAGATGTTTCAGAAAAATATTAAATTGAGATAGTCTGTTTGTGGTTTTTAAATAAGTATTCTGGCAGCAAACCCACATGACCAATCCTACCTATGAAGGACTAACATAAACCATATGCATCTGCCTTTTTCCATTGTATAAAAAACAATAGACGCAACTGTTTTTACAGTGGATCCAGCGCTTTCTGGTATCACTTAATTTTGTCCTCCAACAATTCATGTCCTTTAACCTTCTTTTTCTCTACTCAGTCCTCTCACCACTCCACTAAAATGTTTGGAGTTGGCCAACTGCTGCCTGAACCGTGTGGACATGACGTACTTTTCCAACAGCCTCCACAGCGAAGATCTGGTCCGCCTGGACATCAGTGGACACAACATCTTTGGCTCCTTCTCCACATCTTTCCACAAACTGCTCAGCCGTTGTAAGGCCTCATTGGCAAGCCTGGTCATAGAAGAATGTGACATAGGTGACGAGCACATGGACGCCTTCATCAATGCTCTGTCCTGCTGTCAAGCACTGGAGGAGCTCAAAATCTTAGGAAACCCTCTGACCTCTGCAGCCATGCGTCGGTTGTTCGCCACACTATCTGCAGGCTTTCCAAAGTTGAAGTACATAGAGGTTCCAGTTCCCCGTGAATGTTACTCTGAGGATGTCACTTACCCACTTGACGATACGGTCCTGCTGCAGTATGACAGGGAGTTGTTTCAGGAAGTCAAGGGCCAGCTGATGGGGATCCTGGCAGGAGCTGGGAAAGGGAGTGTGGAGGTGTGCACTCCACTCATGGGGGCATACGATGCGGACATTAATGAAACCAGTAATGAGCTAGGGGTGTCCATGTTAAAGTCTTTTAACAATGTCATTGGGAACTTTATAGGTACCATAACTGACGTGAACAACAGGAGATCGCAATCTCAAAATGACTGATGATATTGACAATGGAGGGATAAAAATAAATGGACTAATGACTAGAGTAGGGCTCGCACAGCTTGTTCATGAATCTAGATGTTTGTATAAACCAGACCTTGAGTCTTGAACCTTGTAGGGAGGTTCATACTACTGACCGCAGTAGACACGGAAGACTTGACCTAACTTCATGCTTCATAACGTTTTTTTGTGCAACGGAATGTTGGTTATATTTACAATTAGATTTCTTTGGCTTGAGATTAATTTTAGTAATCAGCCTGTCAGCCAAACAGGTGTTTTGTACAGACAGATGTAGCCACTGAGGTGGTTATGGTAAAAACTTTGCTTAAGATATTTTGTACATGTTGTTGCACTCTGGTTAAAAGATTGTATATAACTGGATTTGTAAAGGTAAACATTATAAATTTGCAATATGGGACAGATCCCAATTTAAAATGTTGATTGTTTCACTCTCTCAAAGCAATAAAACAGAACTTCGAACAGCCTTACATCCATTTTATAAAAGATGCAACACTTACACATCTTCCAAAATGTGTATTTTTATTGAGTACTGTCTCATATAGGTTACATTTCATTTTAAATATTACAACAAGAATAACCATGTACTGGACCCGGAGCAGGGATTAACACCTTGACCAGTAACCATTTATTTCTTCATCCATTCCTCTCTTTCTTTCCTCTCACGGATCACCTCCTCCAGATATGGTGTCAGGTAGTTGACATCCTAAAGGTAAAACAAGGTTAGGAGGTTAACATCTTAAATTGACGTCAGTAAGTATCAAAACTGAAATTATTCAAAAGCTAATAACTTGTCAAAAAAACTTTAGTGACTGTATAGAAGGAGACACTATTAGTATCCAAGATTCTCCAAAACTTTTAGTTTTCTCCCCACCACTGTCAGGTTCTGCCTGCCAAGAGGCTCTGATCAACCATGGAAACAGTTTCATATTTACAATAACTACTTTAATGCAGAGAATTCACATTTATTTCTTCAACTAGTTGCAAAATTATAAAGTAGATTAGTTTAAATTAAGCATGTTATGTGAACATACACTTAGGAGAATTCTACTGCATTTCATATGTATATATTGTACCTCCTCATATTTAGTCCACTGGTCTTTAGGTAGGATTTGCATCTTCATGGAGAGATCCATGGCTCTCTTCACCCTGAACATCCTTTCATTGTACATGTGCTCTGGGAGCCTCTTCAGGGCCTCTTTCACGTCTGAATCCTCATATACTGTGTCATCTCGCAATAAACCTGAAAAAGTAAAAATACAATGGCAAATAACTAAAATGCTAGATGGACAATATATCTATTATAAAATACAGTTAATATGTATGCCATACAGTGATCTTTTCTGCTTATAATGTATTCACAGGAATGTTTGGGATACAGTGGCCTTAAAACTAGTACCATATGTTGCATCTAGGGTTTAAAAATAAGTATTTTTACCATCACATTATTGTTATTCTTACCCATCTTGTTGAAGCCACACATGCCATAATACCATTTGCGAATACCAACCAGGAACTTGCCTGCCTGCGCTGTTAAAGTAAAAAAAAGATACAGACGAATCAGTCATGCAGCAAAGCTTATATTAGAGCTCAGATAGGTTCACAATTATTCAAGTCTATCTTAACCTGTTAAACAACAATGTGCCACCTGTGGGACATATTAGCTTCTGTAATTTTGGTTCAGGATTAGGGCTGCAACTAATGATTATTTTGATAATCGATTAATCGGTCGATTATTTTTTCGATTAATCGATGATTTGAATAAAAAAATAGTCCACCTCTTCATTCAAAAACAAAACATTATTTCAAATTGACAATGCAAAAAAGTGCTCAAACAACATGTTGCTGCTTGGATGTCCCTGAGTTGTTAAAGTAATACTAAATTATAAATAATTTAAACAAAACAACTAAATGTTAATGTCTGATAGCTTTAACAGAATAACATACTCCACAAAAAGAGGTATTTTCTGTTGTTCAATTGACCTGAGCTGTTGGAACAATAAATAAAAGATAAATAATAAAGAAAAATGAAAATTATAAAACTGTTAACAGGATTTGTTTCAACATTCAGTGGCGGTTCAGTTATATTATTTATAGCAAACTATAACAAATTGGTAATAAAAAACCTATGTCACACAAATAGAGCACACTTCAATCAATATTACCCTTCAGCAGTGTCAACCAAGAATAAAGTGTAAACCAGTTCATCTTAAGGTGGTGTACAGACTGGTTTTATATTATTCTTAATGATTTTCACACAACCCAGAAAAAATACAACAATTTGTCTGTGAAACTATACATTTACAGTATAAATTGTGGTTCATTTTCGTAGTTACCAGTTTTACTTTTTCCATCATGAGGCTACCATACAAACTATGTGCGCTAGATTCCCCTGCTGCTCTCCTCCTCTCCTTCTACTGACTGTGAGATCTGAGCAGGTAGAAGCTGATAGTTCACTAACTATAACCAGGGAGCACACTGCAACACGGTTAACGATCCACACTGTGACATTATAATCACTGATATGACGCACAAAAACGATAGAAAACCGATCGCTTCGTGTCGACCTGGGTAGGATGCACACACTTTCTAGTTGTATGTAGTGTTAACTGCTCCTACACAAGAAGATTTCGGGCTGTTTTCTCCGCTTCTGCCGATACCGGCTCCGCTCAGCTGCGTCTGAACTGCTCTACGACTTGGCAAGTAAAGCAGTAATCGCGCGACACAACAAAATAATGAAATTCGTTGCCAACACTTAATTATCGATTTTATCGATTCGTTGTTGCAGAACTATTCAGGATCACGTACATATGGACCTTTCGGTTGTAAAATTTCAAGAGTGGCCTTTCAAATGAGAGCATGATTATGAATAGTAACCTTTTCGCTTTGGATTCATTTTTTTCAGGCTGGTGCACAAAAATAGGAGAGGTTACAACAATGGTTGGGTCCCCAAAGGAACACTGAAATACATTTTCCTTTAATTATTCCTCCCGTTCATTATTAAAAGATCTCCTTCAAATGTGCCTTCAGTGTAAGTGGGGACCAAAATCTGCAGTGTGTCCACAGTCATTTTGAGCAAAATTGCATTTAAAAGCTGACGTTAAGCTTAAATGAGGCTTCAGCAGTCTGATTCAGTCTTATCGGGTGCATATCTGACACATTTACAGTCTTTATAGCATCAACTACCCTTTTTTGTTTCCCTGTTGTTGAGCTGCAGTAGTAGTATAATAACAAAAAGAGGGACTTTGGCTCTAAAAAGACTGTAATGTTGACAAATATCCACTTGATATGACTAATTGGGATAACTGAACCTTCATACTCGTTTCAGATAAACATCTAAATACATTGTAAGCACAGGAGGAGAACTGCGGATTTTAGCCCCCTATCACTTATATTAAAGGCACACAATGAAATGATCTAATGATCAGTATGAACAGGAAAAATGTTTTTTTTTTTTTTTTTTTAAATGAGGCACCTGACTAAGGACTTCCAGCTTATATAGAGAGGGACAGGGAAGTGGTCCACATAGTACAACATCAGATAAAATGTATTTGCTCATCGGACGTTCAGATGACCCGTTTCTACATAACTTACCATCTAAACCTTTAGTGTTAAAAAGCAGATCCTGCAGTCTCAACATGAGCTGAACAATAAGATAAAGTTCCACCAACCGTATTATACGAAACAAATAAGTGACACCATTACCTATCTCTCTGTGTGATATTGACATTTTACCCTGATTAGCACCACTGGCTAACGCTAGCTGCCTAGCATCAGTTAGCACAGGGACACTAAAGGACAAACACAAGTCAAGTCATATTCAGCCGGAATAAATAAATACAACACAACCCTGTGTGTCACAGCATATAATGTGCCACCAGGTACTAATACAACAAGAGGTTTACATTAATTAATTAGATGTTTCATATAAGAGCGATGTTCACTAACCTGGTGCCCTCGACGCCATGTTTGTGACTGTGAACGACCGCAGTGGATTGTGGGTAGAGATGACCTACGTCACGGTCACTTGCGAAACTTCACATCACGTGACTCCAGGTAATTTTTAATAAATAAGGACATTTAAAACTCCCCTAAAAATCAGTTGTGAATAACGAAAATAAAAAAGTTATATAATTTATCGTGATGAAAAGGAACCAGTCGTCTTCAAGATCTGACCTCACTTTGGTTTCATGTGTTCAGAGTGAAGCTCATCAGTGGTGGACAGACACTGAGTACATTTACTTAGGTTCTGTATAGTTGTGTGGTAGACTACTTGTACTTTTCTTTAGTATTTCCATTTAATGCTACTTCATATTTCCACTCCACTATATTTCATTTATTATTTATTAGTCCCACAATGGGGAAATTTATATTATTGCAGCAAGTGCATAGCAAAAGACAAACAGGAAGAGCATCAGTAGAAAGAATAAATACCTTTAAATAGTAAATAAGTACACAAACAATAAAACAAACAAAACAATAGTAGTGAAAAATATATTTTAAAGATTTATGTATCAGAACTCAGTTTTTTCTTCTTTCCTCTCTTTTTTATCTGGTGACCCTTTGGGAGGGTCCGACCAGGGGTGCATTAATGAATGGGCTAACCTGGGCTCCAGCCCCAGGGACTCCACTATGGGGGGGCCTCTAAAAATTGAGTAATAATTATGTAGGCTAATGAACACTCAACCGTAACACACCAGATGTGCACTACAGTCACATCTGGTGGTAAAAGTGATGGGGATGGTGTGACACCGAGAGCACCCCCCCCCCCCCCCCCCCCCCCGATAATCTTTCATTTTGATACAATGTAACAAAATCACACTATATATATCCAACACTCAGCTTCATAGATGGTACACAAAGTGACAGGCAAGACGACACATAGCCTATGTCTCTGGGCTGGCCTGGGAACGCCTCGGAATCCCCCGGGAAGAGCTGGAGGAGTGGCTGGGGAGAGGGAAGTCTGGGCTTCCCTGCTTAGGCTGCTGCCCCCGCAACCAGACCCCGGATAAGCGGCAGAAGATGGATGGATGGATGGCATGAAACGACTACTTTGACTTTAAAGCTGCAGTTGGTAACTTTGAAGAGAGAGAGGACTTAGCATCAAATTTGAAGAAGTACAACTTTCAGATCCCCCCCACTCCCTCTCCGCTGCACTCCTGCCCTGCCTCCAAAGTCCCTCCCCCAGAGGAGGCTGATGTGCGCGCGACGCCACGCGACCATGGATGTGTACGTGTATGCTGTTGTTGGTAACGGAGGTATCGGTAGTTTTGTCCTCGCTGATGATTGTTGCTGCGCCATTACTTTCTCTACGCTCCTGAAGCCACTCTCGGAGATATGAGCTTGACTGAGCTGAGGAGGAAGGGGGAGGGGGCTGTGTGCATGAGCAGTGATTGATAGCTGTCAGACACTCCATCAGACACAATCCTGGCTCTGATTGGTTCTTTTTATCCGGTCGCGGTGGATTCTCGCAATTTGCAGTCGGGCTAAATAAGCCTGTTTTTTGTTGTTTTTTTTACAGATTACTAGTTTCATGTAATGCTATCTTTACATAGTGACAGGCAAATATGACAAAAGGTTATTTTTATAAGACTTACCAACTGCAGCTTTAAGTACAGTTTGCTGCTCTACTTGTACATAAGCAGGATTTCTCATGTAGGACTTGAAATAGAATATTCATACATTACTATGTTGGTACTTTTACTTCAGTAATGGATTTGAGTACTTCTTCACCACTGACTCACATTAAAGTTAATGTTTCATTAATTTATTAGTATCACTGATGAATGTAAGATGTAAGCAGTATTTTAATGTAGCAGATCATGTTACAGCTAATTTCAGAAACTTTGTGTTAAATCTTTATCTGCAATGTACCTATACCTGTCAGATAAGTGGAGTAAAAAGTAAAATTAAGTGAAAGAGAACAAAGTACAAAGTAGCATAAAATATAAATACTCAAGCAAATCAGAAGTACCTCAAAACTGTATTAAAGCATTCAAGTACTTGAGTAAATGTAATTAGTTACATTCCACACAACCCACTCTTGATTGCAGGCAGTTTCTTTTTTGATCTTTGATTATTTTATACAACCCCATCCCCCAATGACGCAAATGTTTTTACACAGCCTGGGCTGTACAGGAGTTTTGCCACATGTACAGTGTCCTTAGATAGACAGCAAATGTCAATAAAAAGCAGTATTTCAGGCAGAAGAAGCTTACTAGTTTACATTTATTTCACATCATATTTACAAAGCAAACTTTTTTATTTCACACTCAGCTGATATCCGCTATCTTTAAATACAGTTCTGCATGTATCTGGGTGCTCTCTCACGCTCTTGACCACTTCTTCTGTAGTTTCTTTGAAAAATGAAGAATGAAGAATCAAAGTGTCTTTTGGAACAAACAAAAATCTTCCATTGTGGCCAAAGCCAACTCAGTGCAAAAAGTCTCATCTGGTAAGGACACCAGGCGATCCAGGGAGATATAGTTGGGTTCAGTTGGGTCGTATTGATCCTTTCCGAGGTACTGCAGGAACAGGTGGCGCTCTTTCACACGCAAATACCTCGTATTGAGGACCTATGGGAATACATCAGAAGTTCAAATAATAATTCTGAATATGGACATGATGAGTCTTGAATGATTTAAATTCTCAAACATAGAAATGATCCATAACAATCAATACTGGACACTGGATCACGAAAAGAAATCTACCTGTGGGAACTTGACGATCAGGTGATGAGGCACCTTCATGGTGTTGTGGAGGAAGTCAAATATTTGGATTAGCTTCCTCTTGTTGGCGGTCAGCACTTTAGGAACAGCTAAAACAATGTGCTGGATCTCATTTTCCTTAAAGCCGAGTTCTATTTCGCACACCTAAGGGCAACGCAATTACACACACAGATACACACAAAGAGGGTAAGGACATTTAAACACAGTATCTCAAGGTTACACTATCAATGTCTGTTTAATATGTCTTTACCTTCAGATTTTCTTTAACAGGCTCCAAACTGCTACACAGTAATCTGGGCAGACGAGCGATAATGTTCCGAGTCTGGAAAGAAAAAAACAGCTAAAATTGAATCGATGAATTCTTTTTGTGAAGAAATGATAATACACTGCAATTATACAATGTAGAAAGAGGATCACACATTTTCATAAAGACACTGATATGGCTAAATTTCTCAATGAGACCATCAAAGTACACACTTACATTTGAAGCACTGAGGCTGAGTTGCTGCTGATAGAAACCAAGTCTGTTGTCAAGTCGCTTCACACTGAAGTTCAGCAGATAAGGAGCTCTGGACACCATGGATACAACAGTCTCAGAGCTGAACTTCTTTGACTTGAGATAGTTTACTCTTTACAAGCAAGGAAAGAGAGAGAATATGTATTGATTAATAAATGTAAAAACACTGTAAAGACCAGTCTCACAGCAGCTGCAACTAAACGGGTTAATGATGCCTGCCCTGTGTCAATACAACGTCACTTGACTTGTTAATCAGAATGAAGAAATCAAGCATTTTTCTGAGATTAGTCCAGGTCACCTGGCCTGAAGGTTTTCCAAATTCTCGGTGAGAATGAAGGGGTTGTGTGAGATGATATAGCCAAGGCGAGAGTCCTCCACCCCAATCCCTTTGAGGAACAGTAGCCTCGGGGCCACATCTGTATTGAAGTTGAGCCTCAGCAGCATAGAGCCCACATTGGGCCTTTGTTCCAGCTTCCACAGGTTCACGCCTGCCATGACAGATACATTTAATTCAAACAAAAAAGAGTTTTGGGTGAAATCACCATTTAAAAGATCATTGCCTTTATCATAATAGTAAAACCTATAGTTTAATTACCTAGCTGCACCAGTTTGGTAAGCGTCTCAGACTTGTCCACGTAGTGTCTAAGTGACGTGGAGGCTGGAGGTAAGGCAGTCAGCACAGATAAAGCAACAGCCTCTTCATTGCTGATCTCCTCTAATGCCGAAAATTCTGCTGCAGCATCCAGATCTAGTAAATGAAGAACATACAGACGAGAAAACGTATTCAACTAACTTTCAAGACAAATGACATATAGATTATAAATGCTGTTATTGAATTAAAATGTTTTTAATGGTCAACAACAGCAAACCAATACCTAATGACATCTGGTTTTCAGTTACTGGTGCAGCATCTCTGATTGGCAGCAGTGGGCTCTTGTATGGCACAACATCAGTTCTCAACAACTCTTCAGTATGCTCGTATTCCTTAGCTTCAGTTTCCAGATGTTTACTAGAAAAGTCACTGTAATAGCACGTTTGTTGTTTCCATATCTGTCTTGCCCGAGTTGTTGTGTGAATGCCACTGATAAATGAAGATCCATTTAGGATTTTGTTTGATATCCTTGAGACTACAGTGCAATGTTGAATTTGAGTAGACTGTTGCCAGGTAAGAGTTGCTGTCTTGGAGGAAAGAAGACTTCTGCATCTCAGACACAGCTGTGCACAGGAAGACGCCATGATGATTCTGGTGCTGTTGATATTGTAGCTACACACTGTCAAAAACAAATTTATGGGAGGCTTTAAATCCAACAATAACATATAACACATATACAGTACATGTGAGAACTAGAGAATATACAACACAGTATTTATATAAGAATGCTGAAATGAAAATTGCATGGATATTACAGATGTATCCATGTAAAGAAAGCATCCTCTCTATACCGAGCTGAGGCAGCTCAGGAGCAAGTTCAGCCAAAGACTCATCCAGTCATGTGCCTCGGAGTGCTTGGGGAGCTCTTTCATATCATCAGCTATCAGACTGTACAACACCACAGCTCCCAGTAAAAAAGACTGATGCTGTCCTTATTATGTAAATCACAGGAACATGCAGATCTACTTACACAGAGATTGTTAACTGTATATAGTATTTTATTTTATCACGCTGCTACTTTTGTTTCCACTGAACTACTGTGTCGATTTGAATTTCTCCCAAGGGGGATACATAAAGATACATCTTTCTTATCTTACCTTACCTAGACTGACTTAAGACAATGAAAGGATACCATCAAAATTACTATTCCCACTGACGCCCACAAGGTTTGTGTAACACTATAATACAATAAATCAATATTACATCGATACCGTGATGTGAGATCAGATATCGTGATATATTTTTTTAACATTGTTATCGTGATGTGACATCAGTGTTGTCTTTTCATGGTCTATAGGCTGCATTACAGTCAAGTGATGACATTTTCTGAAATTATCAAACTGTGTTAGATGTGCTATTGTGTGCCTTTATATATTTAGTCATTATATCCACATTACTTATTACCTTTAGTTATGAATGGAGGTAGAAAGATGTAGACTGAACTACTACAAGACGTATCATTAAATGCTAACAAGCTAGCATAATAGCACGCATCTTCCTCGTATAAAAACATACACGAAATAAAGCCAGCACGTTATTTTAGATGGTTATCTTTTTACTCACAGTTTGTGTATCAAAGTATATCATCCACAGATCAGGTCCATCCTACCAGTAGAGCTCAATGTCAAAATGTTTTCACGTGGAAATCAAGCGGAAGGACTTCAACAAACGTCACAGTCAGGAATGAACCAAGTGCGCCGTGTGTAGGGGTGCCATTGCATGCTTTTAATCTACATATAAGGAAATAAGGCTAAATAAGATAACTAACACAATACATTAGTCAACAAATATAATTAAATATTCCAATTTTATGTTTAGGTGGATAGCACAGCATGCATTTTCTCGTTAGCTTTGTGGTTTAGTCCATCTTCACGATTTCTACATTTCTAGCTGCTTGAGGAGCATTCATGTTTGCATCATCTTGTTTACGTGCTTTAACTTTAATGGTTTATAGTCGTTAAAATTACTCTAGTAACATTCAGACTATGTCACACAACAGCCACATGGCAGCAGCAGAGGGATCGCGGACATGGCGGAAGGATGAAGCCGACTTTAAGTTACATTTCCGAATGATAAACGAGCAACAAGTGGAGGACATCAGCATTGACTCCTTCTACAAGCCGCATACCATCTCTCTGCTGACGGCCACTGTGCTCAGCTTGATGTACTTTGCTTTTACCAGGTAAATAACAGCGTCCACTTAAAATATATATATATCATTTTATGTTAATGGCTTATTGATATTCGTGTGTTAAAGCAAGATTCAAGCCTTGAAGTCAGCACTCACAATGAGTACTCCTAATTAAACCACTTCTATTTGAGTGTAATAGTCACGTTACCTTCAATTACAAAATAAATGTTATTGCAATCTGTTACATTTAATGAGAAAAAATGGGTAATTAAATTACAGTTACTGATGATTACAAAGGGTTAGAAGATTTTGCTAAGGAGGGTTTATTTCCTCGTTGTTTTAACATGAATAAATACATTGCTGTTTTTGATTCTTTGAAATCAATATTAACTAACATTGTCTTATTTGGACCACACATGGGCTTAAATGGTGTCACAGTACTAATTAATCCCATGCCAGACTTTTGACTTTTGTCTTTATTGTCTTTATTTTATATTCCAAAATCTACATGAACTAATGAATACATTTTCAAATAAGAAATGAATTTTGTTTTATAAGAAATTATCTCCCTTATAAATCATGTCAGTATCCATGAGACAGCACTTGAACTTAGAAAAGTAATTAAAAAAGTAATCAAATAAATACAGTGGTTACATTACTTATTACATTTTAAATAGGATAACTAGTAATCTGTAACCTATCACATTTCCAAAGTAACCTTCCCAACTCTGTTAATAGTGTACTACAGTGTTGGATATATTTTCTTTGCTGACATGGGATGCTGTGATGTGACAGGGATGATGAGCATGCAGACAACAACCTCCGAGTTGGTCTACTGGTGGTTATCTCCTTCTTCTTGGTCATCAGTGTCCTGGCTTTTCCTAATGGTAAGCAGCTATGTAGGTACCTAAACTTTCCATTGGCTCAGTTATTAAGTTGTATGCGCTTAATGGTAACTATTTTTATAATCAATTAATCATTAAATAACTCTCTGGCTCCAGCTTCTCCAATGTGAGGAATTGCTGATTTTCTGTATCTTATGATATAGTAAATTAAACATCTTTGGGTTTTGGACTTTTGATTGGACAAAACATACAATTTGAAAACATCACTCTGAACTGTAGAACATTGTAAAAAACAAAAAGATAATCAATTATTTGAGTAAATTATTGACTGATTATTCAGTAATTTATTTAGTGGCCTGACTTGATTCATTGACTCAAATATGCACTAGTGTGGGTACCTTTCAGCCAACTGAATAGAACCAATTTGCAGTGTAAACATTTGTCTGGTTTCAGTATGAAAGTTCACTCTTAGAACAAGGAGTCTGACCAAAACAAACTCCAATTGCCTCCCATTTTACCCAGAGCTCTAAACCACAGCTCAAGCTCCTCCTTTACAACAAGCTTGTTAAATTTTCATGGAGATAGCTCATTTATTTAGTGTGTAACTTCAGTTGTATCATTGTAGGTTGTCCGAAAAAACCTATCTCCAAGACAACGGAGCTAACTCCACTCACCAAGGTTGTCCTAATTTCTCTTTTACAAATGGTACAAATGATAAACTAAAAGTCTTTTTTTCCCATTAGGACCTTTTACCAGGCCACATCCTGCAATATGGCGAATGGTGTTTGGTGAGTGTTCTCCCAAATCCATCAAATTCAGAATAACCAACTTTTCAGCGTGGTTCCAGCTATGAAAATTTTCTTTATCCTGACTCACTTTCTCTAGGTCTCAGTGTGATCTACTTCCTGTTTCTTGTCTTCCTCATCTTCCTTAACTGGGACCAAGTGAAAACACTCATGTACTGGGTAGACCCTAATCTGCGCTATGCTAAACGGGAAGCTGATATCATGGTATGGATCATTTAGAAACTTTAATGTGAATCGTAAACTTGACATGTGGAAATCTCTTTCCACACAGTTTGGACCTGTTGATGCTTTCAGCACCTTACAAAAACTTAGCTGTGAGGAGCGGTGGTCATCCTGCATTATCTACAATGTAAATTGTAAAATAAAGGTTTAATAACAAGTTGCAAATGAGGAACCGTTGCTTGTAATTGACCTTAAATATAGACTAAATCTGTTTAAATTTGACTACATTAGAGCCTCTTAAGACAACATTGCCCAGTTAATAGGCCTTGAATTTTCTGAGTCAGTGAAACACACACTAAAGTGACCTTATGTATGATGATGTCTCAGTTTTCAGAATAGTTTAAGGAGCACTCACAGCTTCTATTTTCTCGTTAAAGATGTGTTCTTTTTTTCTTTTTGGTTGCATTTATGTTTTTAAATTTTTTTATTTACCTTTGTTCCACAGGCATATGCTGTCAACTGTACTGTGATAACATGGGAGCGTGTCCTAAGCCATTTCGACATCTTTGCATTCGCCCACTTTGCAGGCTGGGCCATGAAGGCTCTGCTGATCCGCAGCTACGGACTCTGTTGGACCATCAGCATCACGTGGGAACTCACTGAGGTAGAATGCATGTCATAAAGATGACCTCAAGCTTCATCAGCCTGCGTTGAAAGCTGTGATGTGAATAATGTACAAATGTTTGCAAAGTCCCAGGACCTAAACAGAAATTCAGCCTTCTGAGTCTGCAAGTTCATTAAGAAAGTCATTACTTTCATACAGGTGCACAACATTGCTTCAGTGTGTCTGTGCCAGGGTTATTATAGTTAACTAAAACTAAAACTAGTGAGTGAAAAATAATTTAGTTAACTGAAATGAAAAGAAAACTAAATAAAACTACAATGAACAACACAAAATTATCTAAAACTAAACTGAATTGACGATAAAAAGCAGCTTAGAACTTAAAACTGGTCAATTCCTCAAAATAAAAACTAAGCTAAAACTACTTAATTTCAAAACTATAATAATGCTGGTCTGTGCAGGCAACAAGGATTGATTGTTTAGGAGAAACTCACCGTAACAAAACAGTATTATGAGCAGGAATTTCTGCACATAATGAGAGCTGTTGCCTTGACCCCTGACAATTGTTGACTGGAAGGATTAGATTACAGGATTTAGCCTAATACCAGATTTACTCATCCAGCATCAACTGCGTCAAGGATCCTTAGGCCAAACAAGGTGTGAGAGGCAGAAGTCACCCAGAAGATGCATACTGTACTGATAGCTATCAGTAAATTGAACTTATCAGAGCAATTTTAGACATAACACAGTCAAGTATCAGGCACTGTCAAGCACTGACAAGCTTGCTGCCTTTAAATAAAATGTCTTGGTAGCTATTAGAAAAATGTACAGATCTTTGTCTGACCTCTGCCTTCATCTTTATTCTTTTGGATACAGCACCACTAAAAGTATTTTAAATATGTGTTTATCTTCAAACAAGGTGCTTGAACCTTTGGTATTACATAAATAGATTTTTAAAAGCCTATGATTTAAATCCTGAAACAGAACAATTACTTTTCTCTGTCCTTTCTTTCTCTACTTTTTTGCACAGCTGTTTTTCATGCACCTTCTGCCAAACTTTGCTGAGTGCTGGTGGGATCAGGTGATACTGGACATACTGTTGTGTAATGGAGGAGGCATCTGGCTGGGTATGACAGTGTGCCGCTTTTTGGAGATGAGGACGTACCGCTGGGCCAGTATCAAGTCAGTGAAGCTTTTTTTCTTTTCTGTGTTTTTCTGATGTGAAATACAGTACCAGTGCTTTACCGAAATTATTCAAATCAGATTTATAACACTATAATTCTGGACAGCTCCATGTTATTGTTTGAAGCGTGGCTGCATATGTACATTTATTTCTGTATAGTAAAAATAACATATTGTGTCTGTTTAGGGAGATCCACACCACCACAGGGAAGATAAAACGAGCCGTGCTCCAGTTCACACCAGCCAGTTGGACTTATGTGCGCTGGTTCGACCCAAAGTCTTCTTTCCAGAGGCTGGCAGGCATCTACCTCTTCATGATCCTGTGGCAGGTACTCTATACTTTGAAACAGCTGTACGACTGTCAAAGCAATCTGGTTTTAGGCAATACCTGTCTGTTAAATTATCCTTTTAATGAATGAATGAATCACATATTCCAGAAAAGCTCTCGTGTTCACTGTGCCATCAAGTACACGACACATCCACAGAGAAATCCTATTAAATCCTGTCTGTCTTACATCCTTTATCTCAACAGCTGACAGAGCTAAACACATTCTTCCTCAAGCACATATTCGTCTTCCAGGCCTCTCATCCTCTCAGCTGGTGTCGTATCCTCCTTGTTGGAGTCATTACTGCACCCACTGTACGGTATGTTCAACCTTCAAAATGACATTTTTACCTTCCATCTATTGGCAATAGGAAATGTGATATTCTGGATTTAAATTCCACCTAAAACCAACTGTGTTTTTAAACTAAGGTAGCATTTATGAATTGTCAATTGTTCCAGATGCTTTCCGAATTTCTTGAAACCTTTAGTGTTTGATAACCTTTGTTTTTGACAAGTACAACTTACCTATTTTCTTCTGTCTCTTTCAGACAATACTATGCGTACCTGACAGACACTCAGTGCAAACGAGTTGGCACACAGTGTTGGGTGTTTGGGTAAGTCTCTTGGGCTATCCGCTCCTGTTTGTTGCGCTTAATCAAAGATATTAAGGATCTGCATTGGTGCAAGTTAATGACCTTGTTTCCTCTTTGATACTGAAAGGAAATGTTTAAGGCCTACTGACTGCAATCTGACTGAACTTTGTCTAGAGTCTGTTAAGTCTTCTTTTTTGGCATACAATAGCTACATACCAAACGGTCATTCCCACACCCACGCTGGTTGGTTATTAATCAAATAAATCAAAGTTGTAACTCAGGACTACACCATGAATCAACAGTGTCACGTGTACTCATCTATTCCTGTTTATTGTTGAGACTGTTTGGCAGACGAGGGATGTTGTAGATTCAAATATGTCAATGACCGCAATCAAAGTTCTCAAATGATTTCAACTGAACAGACTTCATAGACTTCCCACCAGTGGCAACAACTCAGCAGGACTGATATTCCCACTGAAACCGCTGTTATTCTGGCTACTATAAGCTATTTTAGTGTAGCTGACAAATGAAAGGGTGAGGTTTTAACAAAGATGTGGTAAACACCAAAAAGTCAGAGGTTTCAATTTAATATTAGTTCATTAATTTTCATTCAGACTTAAGTGTTTTGTTTCAGTGGAGCTTCATTTATATTCATTTTACATTTCACACTTTATAGCAGAGTAGTTGCTAGTCAATTGAAATTCATAACATCCTGAAGTTATTGACCTCATCTCAGACACAAAGTTGACGATGCCCCCAGTCTGCTCCAGTTTCTATAGCAACGAGACGAGCTCTCTCTGTCTGCATCAGATACTCAACATTGAGACTAGTCTGTTGTTTGCGGTTTACCCCTGCAGTGTAACCTTTGAGACTGAAAAAAGTTCCCACTCTAGTCTGGTGAATGAGTATTGAAAAGTTTGAAAAGCCAGCGAGCAACAAACGGAGCACGCACATGTGGATGTACAGTATGTGCCAGAAGTGTTCTGCATCAGTAGAGAAGCTCCATTGCAATGAGACAGCACTACCAAGAGAGGGTGTTTTTAACTCTAACAGCCTGTGTTTGAAATTGAATGAGCAATTGTACCAATTTTACTTATTGTACTCTTGTGTTTCTCTTCAGAGCCATTGCTTTCCTGGAGGCTCTTGCTTGTGTGAAATTCGGCCACGATTTGTTTTCCAAGACACAAATTCGCTCCGTACTCCTGTGGCTGCTCTGTCTGGTGAGGAGAGACACGTGTGTGTGTTTGTGTTTGTGTGTGTGTGTGTGTACTAGCAAAGGGTCAGTCAGTCTTGAACAGGTGTATTAGTATTATGTAACTAGAATTATTGTGTAAATAATAAATGTGTGCCTTTTTGGGAAAAAAGAGACCAATATACTGTAGACTACACAAGAAATGACCTCTGCCAGTTATTTCTGATAAGTCTTGATAACATAAACGCACTATCCCAAAAAATAAAGATGGCTGTTCAATGCTGTATGGACCATCATCTGCCCCAGGAACAGTTGCTGTGATTTCTGGCACAGACCTGAAGCCTGTTGACAATGCAAAACATCTTCCCAGAGTTAAAGGGTGCATGCTTCTTTCTGCACATGCTGCTTATGAGTTTGTCCCAACGGTATTCATTGTACACCACTGAGTTTTGCACCTTTTGAAAATCTCAATACATTCTTGGTAATGTTAAAGCATAGCCTAGCAGCACCCTCTGTATTGTTTGTTTTAAGCAGTTGGTAGATGTTTACATGCAAAACACAAAATATGTAATTTTCTTTTTAGTAACCCTTTAAAGTATCATTTTTGTGTCTAACACAATGCATTGTGGTTTATTGTGTGAAAATAAATTAAAACTGGTAGGATAATTAGGGTCTGCTTTTTCTGCAGAGGCATGATTTCAACTTCCTGGTGTATATTCTGGTATGTCCCTGCAGAAATCAAAACTACTGTGTTTTATCCACTTTTTTTCTTCTTTAGGCACTCATCACACTTCTGTGTTTGTATGGGATGGTCTGGTTAGAGCAAAAAAAAATGAAGGTAAGATGTTGCGTTGATGCTTTACTGAATACTTCCATGATATCTTAAGTGTTAATACAAGGCAAAATTGAAAAAACAAAACAAAGCTGTAAATCATATTTTGCTTCTCACTCTCACTTGCTGCAATTATATACAGGTATACTTAGAATGTTTCTAATATAAATGTGAAGTCAATTAGAGTTGTGTTTGTCAGAAATGCCATTCACTCTGAGCTTCCTCTGTTTACAGAACGTTTATATGCAAAGTGAAGATTGTGATGACAGCAGTGTTGTTGACTCACATGGTTTTGTGCCAGATGGTGTTGCAGGTCAGTCCAATAACAGCCACTCTGGTGAAAACTCTTCCCTAAACTCGATCTTGAAAGTTTAACAAAATTATCCTTTTTTTTCTCTGTAGCTAAGAAGGATTCCTCGAAAACTTCACAACCTGCAAAACGGAGGAAAGCCTCCGGGAAGAACAGATTTGTGAATGGCCAAGGAGGAAAAAGACAATAAACAGCACAAAAGACTATTCACATTCCAACCCAGCAAGGGGAATATGCACTTAATTTAGTATTTTGACCCCTAGAGGGCAGAAAGCAGTCTTCAAAAGTGACCAGGCTTGATCTACTACATCAACTTATCAAGTTCTTACAGCAAACAGATCAAAGGAAAAACACAACGAGAATGAGCAAAAAGACTCGCAATATGCAGACTAGAGTGTTGATTCTCTTATATAGGCCATCAACAGAATTGATTTGGTCAAAAATATAAAATAAAATAGAGTTTACTTAACAATCTAAAAAGAAGAGTATGCACTGGATTTTTAAAGACACTGTGGCCTTAATTTATATTGTAAGAACTAGCATGCCTGCCTCAGCATCATCCTACAGCCATTTTCTACCTACCTGTACTGAATGCTGTTGGATGCTTTGCACGATGAGACAGCGAGATATGTTCAGTCAGGGTGTGCAGGCTCTGTGTACTAAGTCTAAAAGCTTTACTAGAAAACTAAAAATCAATGATTGTTGTGTGTATCATTTTGTATGTCATTTGAGTTGGTGATGGTTGGTTCTCCACTTTGTTGATTTAATATATTTGTTGTTTTTATATCATAATGGCCAAAAGTGACCACATTCTGCACTTTTCTATAATATATAGTACAGTTTAAAGTACTGGTGTTTGTAATTTTGGTATTGCCATGAAAGGAGATGATTTTTTCAACCAAGTGCACATCTGCAGCTGTAGTACAAATTACTTGTAGACTTTGAGCTTTCATCTGTGTGAATATTGGAACTGTTGAAATGTGTGTGGGGCGTGTGTGTTGTTGTCGTTTGGTGTTTTTTCTTTTGCAGTTGTGTATATATGCGTGTGTGTTGGTGTGTTTGAATTGGACAGAGAAGTAAGGGGTGTGTGACTGGTGTACCGACAAAAAATACTGTGACATTCAATGCACTACTACTGTGGAGACGTTAAATCACAGAGGATAATCATTGAAGTGTTTTTAAAGTGATCTAAATAAATAATGTGGGGCATTAATGTAACTACAGTTACTGGTGTAGCTCTTAATATTATTAAATGATGCTCCACAGTTTCATATTCAGCATTATGGTGTGTTTATTTCTACTACGACCAGTGTTTTTATAACCCAATATCTGTTTATTGAAGTTGTTTGAATGTGACAGGCTTTTGCACCATCCTGCCTCAGTGATCCCAGTCTTCATGTGTTAGACTGACTACACTGTATTTAATATTAGATGTCTAAAATCTATAATTTTGTAACCTGTGATAAACTACTTAATATTACTGATGTTTTATTTTATATAGGTGGGTTTGCTTGTTTTGTACACATAATTAAATGACTGCATTTCTTACATTTCTTTTTCATGGATTCATTATTTCATTTCCTTGAAAAACTGTAGTATGTAACAACAAACAAACTTTGGTACAATACCGCAGATGTTACCTCATATCACATATGTTGTATAATTATGAGATTTCCTGTGAATATGTACAACAGACCTCAGAAAAACATGATTCAGGTCAACAAACCACACTATGACCGTCATGCCACAGAAATGCCAAAATATAAATTATGGGGTAGTGCACAGAGATAGTGGTTACTTTCTCACCTGAATAAAACTTCTGCAAACCATCACTGTGACCTCAAGAAGTCACAATAAATTCTATTACATCCACTAATTGGATTTTTCTGATTTCTGTGCATCAACACAACATTTTTAAAATGTAGCGCTGCTACTAACAATTATTTTCATTATTAATTAATCTGTTCAATTTTTAATTGGTAATTTTTGTTATATAAAACACCAAAAAATACAGAAAAAATCCTGTTGAAATCCCTGAGTCCACGATAACATCTACAAATAAGCTTTAAAGTTTGTTATTTCAAACCTAAAGATATTTAATTTATAATAAAATAAATCCTCACAATGGTGGTTGGAATAATTATGGTATTTTTGTTTTATAATTGTCTAATTATCAAAAATAATTATCAAAATTGCTGCACATTAATTTTCTTTTAATTGATTAATTGACCTTTTTGTTTCCACAAAACTGTTTTTAATTCTTTGAAATCAAACAAATCATGATGCAGATGATGATCTTTATCTTATATTCCAAAATATACATCAAATGAGAGATACATCTTGTTTTATAAGAAATGATCTCCCATACATCATAAGATAAGATATATTTTCATGGGTTGTATATAACAACAATAAATTAAGAACTAAAAAGGACCTTAAAGTGCAGGAGTGCACATCAGGAGAAAAAATAAATAAAAAAATGCAATTTTTGTGTAGCATTGTAGATTCTGTCGCTGAAGAACTGCTTAAGGAGCTGCTTAAGGCCCTCCTACCACCACCTGAACCTATATTTTGGTGCTTAATGGGTACACTTACCCTAACAGCTGACAAGATTCGTTAGAAAAGTAATCAAATGTAATAAGATGCATTACTTTGATTAAGGGATTGAACTAGTTACATATTATATAGGGTAAGTAGTAATCTGTAACCTTTTACATTTCCAAAGTAACCTTCCCAACCGTGATCCTTGGTAAATGCATGGATGGTTTGAGTCTTGGGATAACGACGCTATTGTACTCCATGCTTTTTGTTGTTTGGCTACTACATTTCCCATGATTCCTATGGTGACTGGCCGCTGTGGTGGATGACAGCTATCCGGCGCCGAAACGACAGAGCTCAGACGAAAGAGCCATGGCGGCCACGGGTGGAGGGAAAATCAGAAGCAGGAGATATCACATCGCCTCTAAACCTTACGCCAAGACTAAACAGGTAAATGGAGTGAAAGCTTCCGTGTGAAAACCCCGTGTGGAGGACATTACGGTGACTGCGGTGCCACTATATTTTATCTCTTGTTTTTGTTTTGTTGGAGACATTTTATGGCCTGCTGTTAGCGCTCGTGGCCTCCACGCGTTGAGCTAGCAGGCTTACAGGGTTAGCAAAATGAGACCTAACCTGACAGGTCAAATCACGGCACACTTTGAATCGTTCACACTAATTCACCAGCACTTTGGTGAAGTCCACGTCCTCACATGACACGCCGGAATAATTAGCTGTAGCACCGGGAGCAGGTTGTTAGCTGCTAGCTGAATTAGCGGAAACCAAGCAGGTTCCAGTCTGTGCTAATGTAGCATTGACGGCAGCTAGCAGGCTAACAGCGGCGCATTGTTGTCTTCGCCTCTTTTAAGTTTGAAGGCATCACACCGGTCCCCGGTAAAGGCGACGTGATTGTCTGGTCCTAATTAAACATCTCTCCACAGCCACGTGTAGCCGGCTTTCACGCTGATACATTGTTAAGTTGTGTTACCGGCGTGTCGGGAAGCATTTTGTACATTTGTGCAGCTAGCGTTAGCCAAAGCTCAGCCAGATGGATTGCGCAGGAAGCATTGCTTGATTGGGAACCCACATGGTTGGCTTGAGTGGATTTATTAGCCGCTTGGACATCTACTCATGATGTCTTTTAAAACCATTTTCTGTGAAATCACTCACAGAGTATCGGTAGTTATACAACCAGCTGATTGTGACTTGCTGGAAGGTTATCAGTCAGATACACATTGAGGCGAGAGCTGTCAGCAGTGTGTGTGTAATGAGAACACAGGTTTGTCAGTGCTGAGATGCACCTCACTAACAAGATTTAGATAGAAAGCTTTTGTTGTCGACATTTTGTAACACTTCAGATTATTTAGCATTAAAACAGATTATTGTGTTTGTATAATATATGTTGTCAGATGTAATAGTGGCTTTAATCAAGACATTAAATAAAGCAACTGATTCGCATTTGTATAAAAATAACATTGCAAGTTCATCTTTGTAAGTTGTTGTATTTGTTTTGATATGAATCTGCCACCTGTGTACCATTCTCTTGAATCTGTCCTCATTGATATAGATGTGATGGACAGAGCCAGTATAATTTAGGACCAGCACAAGCAGCCCTAAAAATGACCATTAAGGTTAATTAATACACATCTAGAGCAGTTACAACAAATACTGAACATTATAACCTCCATGAAGATGGGACTCAGTTCAGGGCTGATGTATTAGACTACCATTAGATTAGCCCATTAAACAGCAATTGGGTGTTTAAGGCTTGGTGTAGTTTATACTTAGAAAAGTAATGTAATTTCTCTTTATAAATGCTGTTGACTTGGCAGGCAGTATTAGTATCATGTTAAGGTTCTTGACACCTTATCCCACTTGATCAACAGCCAAAACATCTGAGCAGTGGATGCTAATCCTATCAACAAACGGTGTTAAAATGAAGACAGACTTGTTGCAATGATGCATTTGTGCAAAAAACAAACAAAACCTTAACTGACAAAAATAAACTTGTAATATTGAGTTTGAATAAATGCAAATATAATTTGCACTTGGCATCAGGGAGACGTGATTACATCTTTAAACTCTCACATATTTGACTAAATGGCAAATAACACACTTGCATTTGTAGTCCATACAAATATGTGTGGATTGAAGTAAGCCCAAAAAAAACAATGATTATCCAAATTCTGTATACAATTGTGCTGAAAAGACAAGGGTGAGCTTTTATTTAACAAACTTGGTTTACACATCATGACTGGGTAAAAAGCAGAAGTAACATGATAAGACATGCAGTGTTTGCGTCATCTCGCCTTGCATCTTGTGTGATTGCTTGCAAAAGATAGTCTTTCTGGGCAGTGCCTACTTCTCCACATGGTACAAATATGACAGTACAAATACAGCAATTATCTTAATGGATCTAATATGACAAGCTCATAACTCGAACTCACATCATGCTTTTGCTTGGAAAGCTTGATGCACAGATTCACTTAAGTACTTGGTCATTCAATTAAATCAGAATCGCCCTGTATTTGAATGTGATTGCCTCCCGAGAGAGCGGTGGCAGTCGACCGCAGGTCCCTTAGTCACATGATACTGTCGACAGCAGAATTGCGGCACCCTTAAATCCTCATAACAATAGCTTATATAGCACTAAGTAAACAAACGCTGTGGTGGTTATTACAGTCGCTCTTGACATGTTAAAGTGGTGTGTTTGCACATAGGTCAAAGTGCAGGGAGAACCCACAGGTGTATATCACAAAGAAAGAGGCCCATACGGCTCTTATCGGGGGTTAATAGCTATAGTGGACTAGAACATGTGGTTATGTGGTGTTCACAAGGTGGCTAGTTAGCTATATTTCTCTTCTCAGTCTATTTTGTCATAGGAGCTCGAGGTCCATTGCCTTAATTTGAAGACACTCAAGTATGTTCTCAATATCAAAGTTAGAACCAAATGCATATGATATGATGAACAAAATTGGCATGTTTGCACAGGGAAAAAATATGGCGGGCTGGCTAAACTTAAAGTTTTTGCACAACCTTGCTCACTGTTCTCCTAAACACCTTTTAGCTTTAATTGCTCATTGCATTCATAATAGATTTTTCCCTTTTTGTTGTCCTCTGCTACCACGTGTCCAAAACTGCTCAGTCTGGTGGAGAAGTCGTTCATTAAAACTGACCCAGTCCATGGAAAATTTACCAGCATTTACTCAAAGCATCAAGGTCGACAGCATTTCAACAACTTCTGTAAACAAAATATACAGCCCTCCTCACTCCTACGCCTGCAAACACAATCAGAGCAGATGGATAAATTACAAGTTGCAACAGCTGATGAATATTACAGAAGAGAGCTGTTTATATATTTAGATTGTGAAAAAGCTGTTTCTTTCTATGCATGGTGTAGGAGACAAGACTCATCTGTATCGACTGGAATTCATCCAACATTAGACCTCACTACAGCACAGACCAGCGTCATTTGCTCAGTGCTTCATAGAAGCATACACAGCGCCTAGCCTGACCCAGTTTCTGTCTTACTGAGCTTGTGTTTTTGCTTTGCACTGGGGAGGAAGAAAGGCTTCTCTTTGCAAATGGGCCTGTGCAGCTCATTCAAATAATAAAATGTAGAGTTAATTGCTGTATTTTCATAAGAGTGCAACTGTTTTAACAGGATTGCAATAGGCCTCAAAAACACAATTTGGAGTTGTTTTTCCACAGAGACGAGCTTTTTAGTTGATTTCTTGTGTATTAGTTGTTGATAAATAAATCAGAAGACCATGATTGTCGCACAGCTACTGAAATGTATCCATCGTTTCTTATAATTTCATAATTAGCAGACTAGAAATAATGGCGTGATTTGATTGTTCTCTGTTCTGTCTCTCTGCATTTGTCTCTGCCTCACTCATTTCTTCGCTCCGTTCACGGCTTCTTCTCTCACATTTTTATCAGCAGCAGTCAGGCCTGATCAGTCGAGTAACAGACACAGTAAAGAGCATCGTTCCTTCCTGGCTGCAAAAATACTTTAAGAATGGAGATGCTCCTGAAGGAGAGGGAGCTGTACAGGGGACAGACCAGAACTGCCAGCCGCCGCCTCCTCCTCCTCCTAATGGCAGCGAAGAGGGACCTCCTCCTTTGGATGGGCGCGACTCACCAGAGCCAAGCACCAGTAACACAGGTGAGGTATCTGTTCAGTCTCTTGGGTCATCAGAAAAGCTAGCTGCAGAATTTGGATGAGAACTGAGCTTGAAATGTCCAGATTTATAGCTCAGTCACGTTGTTCATCTGTATCACTGCGCTCACCCCAAACTTTCCTCTCTCACCCAGAGCCCTCAACCAGCCGAGCATCACTGAACTTTCAGGAATATGTATTATCTCGGCCCCCTCTTAGTCGTTCTCACCTACACTTTTCTCCGCTGGACGCCTCCTCCCCGACGCTGGGGGTCTCCAGTAGCCTCTTCTCCCAGCCCTCAACTTCTTCAGCCCCAGGACCTTTTTCCACAGGCTTCTCCTTGGTCAAAGAAATCAAGGACAATCTCTCACAGCATGAAGATGACAACATCTCCACCACTAGCGGCTTCTCCTCCCGCGCCTCTGACAAAGGTACAAGCACAGTGTTTAAGAAAAAGGTGTTGTCTTTCCACATGGAGACATGTATTCAGGTGTTTTTGAGGCTTTAATATCTGTATAGGTACAATAGCACCATAGCTAACTTTCCACACACTGTCGCCCTCCATTGTGGTGAGAGGTAATGAACTGCAGACCATTCAGTTGTGCTTGTGACGGGGGCTCACTTTGTAACTATAGATAAACAACTGAATCAAAAGGAAAGAGTTCACAATTAAACTAGTTATGCGTTCAGTAATTTATGTGGTGAAATTCCAGATTAAGGTCCTAGGAGATCATGTAGATTTTGCTCTTTTGCATTTAAATTCTTGGATTTTTTGTTGCACAGATGAATTGTTTCCACATTTTGTTTTTGTTTCGTTTTTTTTTTTTTATAACTGATGTGGACACATATAGCTCAGTGTCAGAAATTTGCATAGATTTGCATGCATAGTGTTAGCCTATAAACAGACAATGCTTTAATACATGACTACAACTTCTGCTTTGGGTCTTCTTTTCTCTGATTTGTTGGACAAAGCAAAGTGTTGAGCGAACTTACATGTTTAACAAAGTTGATTACAAGATGAAAGAAATTTATTTGAACACAGATTTTATTTTAAACAAGTTAATGCTGCACCCAATATGGATAGAGCTTGCCAAATAGTGTCAATTAATTGATTTAATTTGTTTAGAATATTTGAAAATGATGAAAAATGCTATAATTTCCTTACTCCCAATGTGATGCTGGCAGACAGTTTAAACCCCCCAAAATGTTCAATTTACCATCACATGAGACAAAGAAAAGATCACATAAACAATTAAGAACAGTTTCTGATTAATTGTGTCTGTTGGACTAATCAATTAATTGTTTCAGCTGTAAAGCTCAAGCTAAGTCTGTCCAAAAGAAGCATCACAATATCTGTATCGTGTTTACAGTTTACAGTTTACCTGTACCAGTGTGCTGCGCTGGGTTTAATAGAATTTCTTGGCATTGTTGAAAACTCAACACATAAACACGAACCATGGAGCCAAAAATTAAATCTTACAAATGTTTAATGTTATAGTAGGAGGAGTCTATTGTGATTATATGTTGTGTGGATTGACTCGGGCCTGGAAGGTCAATAGTTCGCTGGTGCTCTCTTAAAATGGTCTGAGATGGTTTCAAACTCCTCTTTTTTAGATGTCCCCACTTCCAAAACAGCATCACTTCCCCAGCTTTGGTCCCCAGAGATGGACAGAACAAACTCTGGGACTCAGCATGCCCAGTCCAGTCTGAAAAAGCCTGCTTTCAACCTGTCTGTCTTTGGAACCTCCAATGTGAGTATCTGTCTGTCTGTCAAGAAAACAAAAAAACAGTAACGCTGGCTTAAAGAAGAGATCCGTGCCACAAAGCCAGGAATTATTAGTGTTTCAGGGTTCACTATAAACTGTACCATTGAAGCAGTGACCCACTTAAATGTAAAATGTCCATAATTTTGGTCACTGTACCCAATTCTTCAAAGTCAAGTCTACCACAAACTTATACATATTTCAGAGTTTACATTGGTTTTTAGGTGTAGATACAAGTTTACTTCAAGTTTCAATTTTAAGTATTTAATTATTTTTTAAATTTTTTATTATTTTAATTATTCATTAAACGCAGCACCAGAAGAATCTGTGTTATTGCCGTTCAGCTCACAGCTAGTCAATGTCTGAGTTGTTTTATAGATCACTGCGTCTGTGGTCAACATGCTGCCCTGCTTTGATGTGTAGCCTGACTCAGATTTCTACCAGGCAAAAAGAAATGTGATGTTAAGATTATTAAAACAAAACAAAACATAACATCTTAATGTTACTTACTTTACATTTTTCCGTATTCAGTCATGTCTCGAATCTAAATATGGTAATCAATTTGACATTTCTTTATAAGCCAAAGTATTCAGCTGGCTTTTCAGGATTAAACAAGTTGAAATATGAATGAATATGGAAAGCACTGCAGAACTTACTTGTAGTATTACTCAAGATAATGTTTTGTGTGGCTACTTTATGCATTACAAAAATAATAATAAAAAAGAATGCCACTTATTATTAATATGCTTTAAGTGATTTAACTTTACCCTAACCTAATTTAATTTAACCTCTCTCCTCCAGTCGACATTAAACAGCACAGTGTTGAACTCCAGCCAGCTTGGAGACTCGCCATTCTACCCTGGGAAGACTACGTATGGCGGAGCAGCTGCAGTGAGGAGCTCTCGTGCTCGTCCTGGAACACCATACCAGGTTGGTTTGTGAAACTTGCAACCGCCAACCATGCATTTAATAATGTTAAAATTAGTTTTAGTGAATAAATTCATTGGAGTTTTTTTTAGCTGATCAAGTTAGAATACATGACCTATATTGACTCATGTTCAGTCAGTGTTTTGACTTTTGTAGGTGAGCCGTTAATTTCTGACACTGACGCCATAAGATTGATGTCACTAAGGTGCGAATATCATTAATTTAATTGGGGACTAAATTAGCTCATCTGATCCGTAGGCTCCAGTGAGGAGACAGATCAAGGCCAAGCCTGCCAGTGCGCAGCCCTGTGGGGTGACGAGTGCCACAGCCAGACGCATCCTGCAGTCCTTGGAGCGCATGTCGAGCCCTCTCGCTGTGAGTATTCTCACACACACACATAAATACATACTGTACATAGCAGACATGCACCACCATTTGATTTGTGTTTCACAGTGTTATGACATTTATTATGTTGCCAAAGAATCTGTACTGTAAACAATACTAATGTGTTGGCGATAGTCTTCCTGTTTGATAAATATGTCTCTCTGAAAACTGATAGATTTGATTTCTCTTCATCTGCAGGATGCCAAGAGAATCCCGTCGGCAGCCTCGTCTCCCCTGTCAGCAGTAAGTGTTTGTAGCACATTTACATGTATTGTAGGCTTTGCTTTAGCTTGCAGAACACAGTACAATACAGCACAGGATGTGACCAGGAACACAAAACAGATAACAAATTGATTCTCGTTAGTGAATGATTAAATAACACATCAAGCTGAAAACATCCTTTTGATTTTATCTCACTGAAAAAAAAAATTTCCTCACACAAGTTTTTTCTTTGCAGTCAATGGATGCCACAAATCTAGATGTTTCACATTTCCAGGCGAAAAAGAAACGGGTAAGTGCAGATTTTAAAATTCCTGTCACATTTTCTTTTGTTCTTGGCTCATTAAAAAGTTGCATTTGCAGCTTTCCAAAAGCAGGCGTCTTTTTTTTTACACCTCATGTCCGTGTTTGACCTTAAGCTTGTGTGCACACATCAACAAATAAACTTCACTTGTGCCTTTTGGAGTGTTTGCAGCCAAGCAGGAGGCCTGATGATGTGAACAGGGATGTCATTGTTCAAACCCAGCAGCACTTGCTGTGGTTTGTCGTCTTGTCATTTCTGTCCTACTGCCTGGCGGCCTCCTTTACACTTGTTAACAGCTTTCTCCTCAGCTGGGACACAGCTGTTCACTGCTCTGTGTGTGTCTTTATGCGTGCAGGGACATACTTGTGAGCAAAAGTGTGTTAGGCTGTATGTTGTATTGCCTCATAAAAGTGTGTATGTACAGTGTGTTCAGTGTTAGTCCATTGTTAAATAATCATGCCGGCTCTGTACTGGACTTGTCTTCACTAATAACTGTCCGGCATTCCCAGCTGCGACAGCTGTTTTTTAAACTGCAACAATAGTGTATTGACCCTCACTGGTCTAAGACAAAAAAGCCCATTTATCTAACTGGACCTTTCACAGCTGATTGTTGCTTTGGGGTTTCACCTCAGCAGCGTCCAAAATTAAAGGATAACACTGGATCTTATTAATCTTTCTATCAACAAATCGCATGAAAAGACCAAAACCCACAATTCATTTATCCTGCTAACAAGTTGTGTGTGCGTGTATGTGTATATGCGTGCAGGCTTCAAGAGAAAGTCGGAAGCTGAAGTTGAATGCTCTTAATTGTTGTAATTTCCATGGAAGGATATTTGGAAAGCTGAAATGAAACAGAAATATATGAAAATATGATTTAACTGTAAACATGAATTACAAGCAATGCTTTCCAAGGCACAAACAGAGGAAGGAAAGGATAAGGTAGCTGATGCTGACCACAATCAAAGAATTTTGTGAAGGGAATCTCTGAACTCCTGACCTGGCTGTGTCATGGCTAAAACAACCAATGAAAACAATAGCAGGAAGTAAACAGGAATAATAAATTACCCCCAAATGACCACTATAGTGGAGAAAAAACTACAATTGGATGCCAAGGTCTCACAGAAAATGATGGTCTGTGTTGCCACCAGTATGTCTGTGCCACAGAACTTGATTGAACTCATCCTGACATTATTAACTCAATATAAAGAACCTGGCTGTTGCATTTGGGACATTTTGTATGGCATGTGTAGCTTTTTTATAAATATCAGATCTGGACATCTTACTGTGCGTAGAGAGGAATATCCTGCAATGACTATGAATATTCCTTCATCCCTGTTTTGTAGTTTATAAACAGTCTCAGAGTGGCATGTTACACGCTCCATCATTATACACATTCAGATTACCCTGATGATCATATATTTTCCACTCTGTTATATTTCAGCTGGATTCCTCCCTCCCTCCGGTGCAGAAGCTGGTGGTTCCTGCTGCAGTGTCCATGTCTGGAAACCGCTCCGTGTCTTTCAGGCCTACATTGACCCCTGGAGGAGTGAGCCGACCTCTGGACAGGACCCCAAGAGAGACGGTCTGCCCACACACAAATTTACGCCACAAGGTTTGGCCAAATGGTGTTGAATACATGCCTGATGCTAATTTTTGTTTTTGTTTTGTCTTCTTAGCCCACGAGACAATCACCGCAACTGCCTGAAGAAACCCCAGGTCCATCTAAAAGGTACTGATGCATAACTATTAGAGATGCTCTGATTTATCAGCTAGCCACTGGAGTAAGTTTAAATTTATAGTAAAAGAAATTAAGTAGAAGACTCAAAGGTATGAATTTGACTATGCATAAGGTTTTGCTGGCCTTTCCTTTAATTCCTTTAAATGTAACAACTCTTCAGCATTTCCTTTCTGTTCTCACCACATCTCTAGTAATTTTCTCCAGTAACTATTTGCTCCTGTCTATACCTTCACTAGCACAATTGGTTTCACTGGCCCGACCTATCCTCTGTCCAGCACACCTACAGCCAGTAGTGTGAGCTCTGGAGGGGGCAAGATGAAGAGAGAGAGGACCAGTACACGGCCCTCCTCCAAACGCACCGAAGATGACGAGGTGAGAGCTTTGCATCCTAAAACAACAAGGCCGTGTTTTCAGAAGTCAGGAATTAGATTGCGTTGGATTAATTTTTTCACATTTTAACAACACAAAAAGCTCTTGAAGGAAGTGATGAATAGGTATTGTTCCTTTTACGCCAGGACAGCATGAGACTTTGGAGAGAGAAAGAATGAAAGGTCATAAATCTAGATCAGATAATGATGCTTATCTCATATCACTGTCAGTCTGAAAGCTCAAACTTTTTCAAAACTGGCAGAAAGGTGAAATGATACAGTTACAGTTACATTCATGCTTGTTTTCTCATAATAGGTGGCCGAGGTACCGGAACTTCCAGCCATTTCACTTCCCATCAGTAGCACCGCATTGCCCACCTTCAGCTTTTCCTCCCCTCTACCACCTTTCACCACCTCCACTACAGTCAACACCGCCCCCCAAACGACACCTGTCACTCCTGCTAAGGAAACATTAACAAATAAGGTCTGTATTAAAAAATGTCTACTTCAGCATTAGTACAAATCTAATGGTTAATAACATTATGAATGTATGCATGCGGCTAATTTTTGTGTGTTTCCAGGACAAACCAGCGGCCTCGACACCCCCTTGTGAACCTTTTACATTTTCCTCCCCGATTGTCAAAGCAACTACTGCTAGCCCTCCTTCCTTTTCCCCCTCAGTAAGTACAGTTACTTTTCTTAAGGATTTGTAATTGTTTAGACTGCAATGATTTACAACTGTAATATGGATTATAATTATTTTATTTTATTCTTTGTAGGCTGGATTTACTTTTAGTGCACCTGTAGCAAAGTTGGGTCCCTCCATGTCAAATGGGAGTCTAGCCACTCCCATAATGGCAGCAGGTAAGAGTTACTTAGTTTCTTTTAGGTTGGCATAATGATTTTTTCCTTTCTTGAGAAAATTTTAACTAACTTTTTGGTCGTTCTCCTGTTTCCTACAGTGAAGCCAGCAACAAGCAAAAGCACAGAAGATTTTGAAGGACCCTTTAAACCAGCCAAAACCCTGAAGCAAGGCAGTGTGCTGGATCTTCTTAAAGCACCTGGTTAGAATCTTTTTTATGTATTGTTGCAATTTTTCAAGGTTCAATCTAGAGTTTCTTTAGTATTTCTCTTCTATTCTCTTCAGGTTTTGCCTCTCCTGTTGCCCGAACTTCCCCGAGTCCCGATGATGCTCCCCAGCAGACCTCCACGCAAATCACTGCGCCCTCCACAACCACCACCCCCCTCTCCTCTTCAACAGGCTTTGGTGACTTGTTCAAACCAACGGCAGGCTGGAGCTGTGACGTCTGTTTGGTGCAGAACAAGCCGTCAGATAAAAAGTGCGTTTGCTGCATGGCCCCCCAGCCCAGTTCCTCCTTATCATCCAAACCCAAGGACAGTAAACCCAACGCCACCTCAGTCGGGCTGGAGAGCAGCAGCACAAACAGCACCTCCACCACAGGGTTTGGCACTATGTTCTCCAAACCTGCAGGAACCTGGGACTGCGATACGTGTCTTGTTCTAAACAAACCCGATGCAGTAAAGTGTGTGGCCTGCGAAACGGCCAAGCCTGGGACGGGGCTTAAGCCCTCACTGACTCTTCCTTCTGCCTTCTCATCTGTTAAGACTGTATCCAGCCCTACAGCCCCCATCACTACAGGGTTTGCTGGATTTGGAGACAAGTTCAAAAAACCTGAAGGTGCATGGGAATGTGATACATGTATGGTACAGAACAAGGCAGAGGATACAAAGTGTGTGGCCTGCATGAGCGCTAAACCAGGTAACAAGAGCACGACTGTGATAATATTTTCTAGTGTACAAACAGCTGAATGCTGGTTCTACTTTATAATTAAAGATTCATCAAATGTTTAAGTGACTAAATATGTCTGTTTTTTTTAATGTAGTGAAGCATCTTTCTTATCTTGTCAACACTACAGGAGCATCAACAGAGTCCTCAGATGGCGCCTCTTCTTCAGCTAGCAGTGCTCCAGTGTTTGGGTTGGGGGACAAATTTAAGAAGGAAGAGGGTTCCTGGGATTGTGACATCTGTCTTCTACAGAATAAGGCTGCTGATGTACAGTGTGTTGCCTGTCAGGCAGCCAAACCTGGAGCCAAAGTGGAGCCCAAAGGTAACAAAAATGGCAAATCTCTACTTTTCTTTGTTTTTTTAGTTTTTGCAACAATAGTAAATAGTGGGACCAAAATGTTTCTTTATGCATTAGATTTTCAATTATTCTGACTTGTATACGTATTCATCACATTTAAAGTTTCAAGATAGATGCACATTTAGACAAATTATAAGGATGTGAGACTTTTGAAATATAACTCATAACCTTTTTTTTCCTCTTCTGTAGCTTTTGGTTCATCAGCTGTTGGAACGTCAAGCTCCTCTACCTTTGGCTCTTCTACCTCTACTACTGGAGGTTTTAAGTTTGGCACATCAGACAGTACCTCAGCATCTGGATCTGGAAATTTCAAGTTTGGGGGCTCATTTACAGAATCGTCCTCCTCTTCTTCTTCTTCAAGTGGATTCAAATTTGGAACTGCATTTGGGAGCTCCTCATCAGAAACCACTTCCAAAGACACTACTGCCTCATCAGGGTTCAAATTCGGCAGCTCATCTGAGGGCTTTAAATTTGGGACTGCCTCTAGCGATGATAAAAAGTCAGACCAGCCTGCCACAGGTTCTGGATTTAAATTTGGTGCCAGCGGCGGGATAGCGTTTGGAACTGGATCATCTAGCACAGAAAGTAACTCTAAGGGCGGCTTCACCTTTGGGTTGTCAAAACCTGAAGAGAAAACGTCAGACACCACCACTACCACCTCAACCTCCGTTACTTTCACTCCCCCTACTTCCTCTCAAGACAAGGATGACAATGTGGCATCATCAGATGACACCACATCAACAAACACCAACACAACCACCACCACAACTAGCTCCGCTGGGTCTGTATTTGCGAGATTGGGTGAGCCAACTTTGACCACCACCACACCACAAGGGAGCTCCACTTTTGGATCTTTATCTACAGAAAAAGAGCCAGCTGCTCCCACGTTTACCTTTGGGAAGCCAGAGGAAAAGAAAGAAGCGGCTGCCTCTGCTGCTCCGTCTAACTTCCTCTTCGGTGCTGCTAGTAAAGATGCTGATGCTGCAGTGGCCACTACAGGAGGTTTTTCCTTCAGCAAGCCGAGTGCTCCAGCAGAACAGCCTACACCTGCGTTCACTTTTGGAAAGCCAGCAGACAAGACTGAAACATCAACTTCAGAGGCCCCTAAGCCTTCCTTCACTTTTGGACAAAGTGTTGCAGGTATTTTATTTGTCAATGTATTTTTTTAGTAAACCTTTGATACATAGTTACCTCCACGAATTATTAAAGGTTGTTTTGTTTGATAGTTTGTTAAAGGAATAGTTTGACATTTTGGGAATTATGCTTTTTAATGTGTTTTTCCAGGATGTTGCTGCACGTGGCCAAAAATAATGCAGCACATAACACTTACAATGTGTTATTTTACACCTCAGTTTTTGTATAGAACAAACAAGACATAATGTGTTAGTGAGTTTTAGAGATGCTGGTAGCTGGATTATAGCTTTTGAAAGAATCAGGTCAGATTTCCAGTCTTTCACCTAAACTGACTATCTGCTGGATGTAACTTCATATTTACTGTACAGACATGAGTGGCGTTGATCTGCTCATCTAACTCTTTGCAGGAAAGCCAATAAATGTATTTCTAAAAATACAAATTCATTTTTTTTTTTTTTATATATACTTTGACCACTATGTTGCAGTTATTGTATTTGTTGTATTTTCTATAGTACATAACTATAGCATTATGATGACATGGTGAAAGATGATAACTTTCCAACTGCAGTGCAACAACACAACATAAGTAATGCTTTCCCCTCCCTGACAGATTCTGCTCCGGCTCCAAAACAAGCCTTTTCCTTTATGGCTGGTAATCCCACCAACACCACCACTTCGTCATCCTCTGCCCCAGCACCAAGTCTGTTCGGCAGCGGCGGCAGCAGCTCCACCCAGGCTCCAGCTTCTACTTCAGCTCCCAGCACTTTCATGTTCGGTCAGTCTGCTGCGACTTCCAGCGACGCTCCTCCAGCTAAAGCCTTTGTTTTTGGCCAGAACCAGGACAGTCAGCCGCCTGCCCCATCCGCGGCCCCAGTGAACTCTGCTCCATCTCCAGCCCCCTCTCAGCCCTTCATCTTTGGTGCTCCTGCCAGTGCTGCTCCTGCTGCTGCTCCCTCCTTTGGTTTTGGAGCAGCAGCGCCCTCTGCTGCCTCTTCTGCAGGTCTGTGCCTCCTCTGGCAACTCACAATGGTTATTTTAGATTTGAGATGTGTATATTTGCAATTTATCAAATTTGGCCTTTATATTTATAATCTGTAGATGTATTGATCTTTACCTCCTCTCTCTTTCTCTCTCCAGCTCCATCTGCAGCTCCTCCCCCGTTTGTTTTCAGCTCAGCCCCCTCTGGTGGCTTCGGGGCCAACCAGACTTCCTCCTTTGGTTCACCCTTTGGATCCCCTTTCCCAGCTGCATCCTCCCCAGCGCCAGCCTTTGGGGCCAAGCAGAATGCCACCCCTGTCTTTGGGCAGCAGGCCAACTCCACACCTGTATTTGGGGCAGCTGCTAACTCTGCACCAGGTGGGTGACTGAAATCATCTTTTAGGCTGTCCAATAGCTTCTTACCCTTTTCATTATGTGCAACATTTAAATGTGCCACATTTTTTTCAGGTGGAGGTTTTCAGTTTGGAGGAGCCAGCGGATTTGCACCCTCGAACAACAGCTCGGGAGTATTTACTTTCGGAGCGGGATCAGCAGCAACTCCTGCCCCCCCTGCTAACCCCTCTATTGCTCCCCAGGCAGGAACACCAACACCAGGATTCAACTTCGCACAGCCCCCCGCGTTCAATATGGGGTATGTTGGCCTTCTCAGTTTAGGGAGCTGTTCCAGGTGTTGTTTTGAGTCATTTGACAGTTGTTACTGGTGGCTGTCTATTTGATGAATAATGTCTTTGCTCTTCCAGGTCAACTAAATCCTTCACAGCCTCTCCTGCTGGACAGCAAACGATCGCTGGACGCAAGATCAAGACAGCAGTGCGGCGCAGAAAGTAGAGCCTTGTGGACTCGACTAGAAAGTAGACTTGACTTTGACTTGACTTTATCCCCACTGAAGGCTGAAATAAAATCCTGGATGGTCTCAACTTGACAGACACTGAAATGACTTTGCATGTGAAAAAAGGGCAGAGGCTTCAGGGGACCGCTTTGCGTTCGGGCTGGATGGGTGGGCGGGTTTGAACTTATAGGCTGGGCTGACGTTTTCAGAGGCTTTCACATGTAAACCATGAGACGTCGACGTGAGACCATTTACACAGGAAGTTCACATAAATAAAACTGTTGACTGAACAATGACGCTGACTTAGAAAACAACAATCAAGCAAAGATCCGTGCTCAACATGAAAAACAAGCAAGACAGTCATATCTATATTTTCAACACCGGCAAATGTCTGCAAGACTTTAGGCATGACTTTTTGTAATAAAATTACAAAGGCAAAAACTGCAAACCTAAAGAGTTGCGAGTGTACACAAAATCCTATTAATTAGTATGTGTGATCAGGTTATGAGCTGTGATATGCAGAGAGGTAGTGAGAGCTGTAGGGTTAATCTCCAGTGGTAATCCCACAAACTAGACTGCTCCTCTAACAGGAATCAACAGGTGCTGCTGGAGATGTTGCCATGGTGTCAGTGCAGAGTGCTGTATGTACAGGGATGAGCGTGTTATCTTTGTGGTGAATGCAGCGTGATTGTTTTTTGGTTGTTTTGTTTTTTTCTTCCCCTCTTATGTACAGACTTGAGGTGTGTTTGTTTTCTTTGTACATGCTGAGGTTGAGTGTCGGTGTGCGTATGAAAACTGAACGACAGAGTCAATCGCCTGGGTGGCACGTGCCGCCGCGGTCGATCAAGCAAATGAATGTTTAAAAACAAAAACAAGGGGAGGAAGGAAGGAGGGTGGGATCGGGAGAGGAGAAAACGTATCCATGCACTGTGGAGGATGGACCGGGCCGGAGGCTCACGCCCTCGTTCAACTCCTTAGGACTTTGTAAATGCATAGTTTCAAAAGTCATGTTACATGTTTAATTCTTTGACCTCTCTGGTTTTGCTCCACTACTCTGCTTTTCGTGCCCTCTTGTCTCTCTCTCTTATTCCTCCCTCCTCCTGATTCCTTATACTCTCCCTTTACCTCTCTCTGCCTATCCCTCTTTATCTGTCTCTTAATTGGCCTTTGAATATTATTATAAAAACCTGTAAATAGTGATATTTTTTTTAATCTGTGAAGTTGAATTTTTGTGTTACCAACTCCGCATTCAGCATTTTTGTCTTTAGAATTTATTATGTAAGTCCCTACATTCAAAGTTGCCCGAATCCATTTAAAAGGAGCTTAAATGCAAATTGGAGAGCCTTTAATGACTAAAGGTATATTGGCTTTTCTGATCCACTTTTGTTTGGACCAAAACCAGTATTGTATAAAGTATTAAGTATATATTTTTCTATTGCGTGTTTAAATGGACACGGGTGACTTTGGATGATAAGGAAGTCAGTTTAATTTTAAAGCCATGATTATTACTGGATGAGTGATAACATTAAAACAATGGATAATTACCATCAATAAAACTATAAAGAATAATTTTTCTGTTTCTGGTCTTTTCAGACATATTTCAGTTTGACCATTAAATCTGCCATTGTTATTATAAATGTATCAGCACATGCAGTACTATATCTCATTTGTTAAGTAACCAATTGTAGTTCAGGATTATTAAAGATATGTGGGAGGTCTTCATTTTGTAGATTATTTTTCTAACAGTGAAATGTCTCGATCAGCACATCTTTAGCACAATTCCTTGATGTCCACATTAAATGGATCCCTATCAAAAATGTTATGTATTAGCTAAAAATATGCGTAACATTTGTCAATCTGTATTGGCCTCAAAAATTACATTATTAATTAGGCTTTACGCCCATCTATATCGGATCAGCCGATATTTCGCATTTTATGCAATTAGTGAGATCGGCTGTAATGTCTTAATTCGCCGATCCGATCAATGTCATGTTGAAAGTTTTTGCAGATGGCTTGTGTTTTATGTCTCATTTCCACACCACCGACATGTTTGTTTGAATCCGACAGTTAGTTTTGAGCCCTGTCACGATGTGACGGACAATAAAGTTTTTTGAATCTTGAATCTTGAATCATTAGCTGTCGGATTCAAACAAACATATCGGTGGTAAGGGCAGACAGATAAAACACAAGCTATTTGCAATCTGTGCAGCCCTAAAGTACGTCGTGGGGAAGCATCTGCAAAATGTTTCAACACCACAAATTTACCTGGATAGGGAACACGAGGAGGAGCATGCCGAGTTTAAGAAACGGAGCGTGGACAAAGAAGACGTGATCGGATCGGTGATCGGTTTATTTAAACTCACTAATCGGTGATCGGTTTATTTAAACTCACTAATCGGTGATCGGCCCCAAAAATCATGATGTGTAAAGCCTATTATTAATATAACTTAAGTGCATGGACTCTATGCTATACGATGCAGACGTTATGCCACTTCTCAGTTTTGCAGCTAATTTTCCCCTTTGGCCACTTTTTAATGCAGTGAAAAATCTTAAAGGACCAATAAATTTATTGTAAAATGACATTGATGTTAAGGAAATACGCTAATTTGAAATACCGAATATAATGCCTACTTAAGCAAGTATGTTCTCTGAAATCTCCATTCTTGTGCAAAACACTCACTTTCCAGTACTCTTTGCTTGTGTTGAAGAAAAAAAATTGAAAATAAATTAACTTCCTAACCAAATATTTAATGCTGTGTCAAAATATCAGAAAACAGGAGACATAATATTGTCACACTGCTTTCTCCTGTCTTAAAGCCAAAATATTCCCAAAATAATAATTAATTTTACATATATTATAACGTAGATGAATTGCAATCATAATTTGATATTATATTGTGATTATTATGAGCTTATTTAATAAATGTAAAGGGTTTAATGTGTAATAAATATATATTATTTATAGATAAATAGTGGTATTTCCATATAGAATGTGTGAGGATTCTTAGTTCTAATTTATGCGAATGAGCTGCTTGTCATTAATTCCATTGCTGATGTCACAGTAAACAGATTCCATATTAAGAGACTTCAGTTTGGTCCTGTCACTTGAACTGAGAACAAGTGTTTCAGCAGCTCACCTTGGTCAATTTGACGTTTTTCACGTTCCGTCACTGAAATACCCAAAAATGTGGTAAGTAACTCACTTCAGTTTTTTTTTCATGTAGTTTTTATTCAAAATTAAAGATTAAAACTCCTTCACAAACCAGGATTTGGTCAAAACCAAATCACATGGGAGAAATCAAGATAACTTTAATTACATTATAGACTTCTTGTCACTCTGTTAGGCAACGTTTCGCACTAAAAGAGGACCAGCAGATATCGGGGGTCAAATTCACTCTGCCCGCGCTGCCTAATACCAGCCTGCTGACCAGCAGACCACTTCAGATGTACAAAGTGTTTAAGCTTGATGAGGAGCTCGCCTGTACCCTGGGTGATGATATTTCACGGGTAAGGAACATCAACTGATCCTCACATTGTGTTTTACACTTCATATTAGTGCTGGTTAATATAGACAAAATCAAATATCACGATATTTTTGAGTAATAGGAGAGAATACAGAGTATTTATGAAGCTGTAATTCAATCTAATGTTTACATGTATTTAATTGTGAATGTCTTTATTTACATAGATCCCTTCGGCCACTCGTAGCACCATGAGGCATCTGAGCTCTCGACATAATGAGGTCAGCCAGTGGCAGGCCCAGATCTCTGAGAGCATCAGCCGAGTGGACCGAGAGATCAATTCGGTGGAGCAGGTAAACACATACTGTATATAATAAATAATAATATTATACTAAATAGCTAAACACTTGAAAATTACTTGCAAAAACAGGAAAGAGAGCACTGATAGAGTTAAAAGTAACAGCAGACTATCATGTGTTCCTTGTGTTCAGGTGAAAGACACAGCTGAGTGCTATCTCCACGAGAAGCAGTTGTACAGCCAGCTCATGCGCGACTGTGTGGTGCTCATTAACAGTCTGAACATAGAGGTGTTGGTACAGGACCGTGTTCAGTTTGAGTTGAAGAAGGAAGAGCAGCTGACCAATGAGATCAGAGAACTGCTCCAGAAGCAGATCTGCATCCTGCTGCAAAAACTGAGGTCAGACAGACCAGAATTCTTTCAAAATGTTTCTGTTTGATTTTCAGGATGTCAAAAGTTGTTACTGCTCCTTAATTTAAAGCATTCTTTCGTCTAACTGCAATATGTTAATTTTTGATTTCTTTTGTTTATTTGAACTTGATGTAAAATCTAAAATAAGCCACTGCTGCGTCTCACCTTTACTTCTGATCCTCCATCCAGCTCTCTGAAGGAGATTCGCAATCAGCTGCTGGCTGATTTTCAGGATAAAAGTGAAGCCATCGAGCTCACCACCAAATGCATCACCCATGAGCGCAACACCCCGTGCTCCAAGCTGCCTGCTGGCCAATACAGGCCCAACCATGTGAGCTATGACAAGTGGCTGTCGCACTGCAGGGACCTGAAGGTGATGGCTGAGAGCCTGATCAAAGAGTCTTCTTCCTTCAGAGGAAACCTGAGGTTTACACTGGCCAACGTAAGACAACATCAACCATACTAGCATACAAACAAACAACCAAAAATAGTTTTAAGCTTAATATTGAGTCTGTGGTAATTTTCATCGTCAGTATCAGTGCGTGAGTTTGTAGATTTTGTATTCATAGACATTGAGTCTGATCAACATTTTATCAGTTGGTAATCTTTAAAATCAATACACCTTTTAGTATGTATGCATCAGCAACATCCAAACCTGTAGGGGTTGAGTGAAAAAACTAAAATATGACTAAAAAATACTCTTCAAACAAGTAATTGCCGGATTGTTCAGAAACATTACTTTTATCTTTGATTTAATATCTGACCAGTTAAAAAATACCCAAGACTGCCAGCGCCGCAGCACCGATGACTCCCTGAGGAAGAAGATCAATAACACCAGCAGGCTCCAGGATACAATGATCTGGGAGAGGCAGCGGGTCAGTCCACTAGATTCTAGATCAGAACTTGGACTACTCTTAATGTTGAATATTCTGTTTCCTAAATCATTAGTACACACTTATGCATCCACAAAATAATTGTTTGTTGATGTTTGCAAATTATTTCCTCTAAATTCCAGGTCAAGGATGAGATTTTGGATCTGACCAAGGATGCACAGAGGCTGTCGGGTCAGATCAGAAACTGTGATTCCAAGCTCCACCAGGCCACTCATCGCCTGGACATCCTCAACCAGAGGCCAAGACGAGAGCTCTGTGTGGACCGGGTAGGAGCTCCACTAAACTCCCCATGCACAAAGTTTTCATTCAGACAGTAAATGAGATGGCTTTAACCCACTTTTTCTGTTTGTCCTCCAGCCCTATGTCAGCCTCACACTGGAGAAACATGACCTGGCAAAGATGTTAGGTGGACTTCACCCAGTGCTGAAGCGCACCCAGTAAGTCTGTCCATTCACAATTTTACTTATTTACAGCTTCTCACCTCCTGACCTGCATTTAAATATTTTGACTATCTTCTTTAGGGAATCTTGAATGTACTTATTCTAATGATAAACCTCATTCATAGGCAGGACACGGAGGTCAAACGCAGACACCTGATGATTGTGGAAGATAAGCTGGCCAAAAACGCTTGTGCCTTGGATGTGCAGCAGAAGTGCCTGAACCTGCACCAGAGCTTCCTGCCTGCTCTTGACACTGCTGTGGTCCTTGCCAACAAGCCTCGGATCTGCGCAGCCACTGGCCGCCACACCCCCATCGCTCACTTACAGTAGAGTCCGGGAGAGCGCACCAGCCCTCTGCTCTTTTCTAGCTGGTGTTGCAAAATTGAATAAAATATAAGCAAGATGATGTTGGCGGGTCTTGAATTGATATGGGCTGTACCTCGAAGTGTTTTGAACTGTTTTTCAGGGTAGTTGAACCACCAAGTAACATACAGTACAAAATCTGTTTTTTGAAACAGTTGAAAAGCATGTATATGTGCGAATGATCATGTGCAGAGCTTAACACATTTAAAAAAAATAATGAAATCAAAAAAATTAAATGACCATTGCAAACATTGCCCAAAAAGGGCCATTAAGTTGCAGGCCAGTTAGTGTTAGCCAGCTCAATTTATGACTACTGTTGGACCAAATAACTAACCAATTAAATAATCAACAGATTCATTGACAATGAAGATAATTGTTAGTTGCAACCCGAGTGCCTGGTGACAGGTTAAAACAGTATTTAGACCTTCATGTTGGGAAATAAAATCTCCAGAAAATAAAATAATCCACCATAAACTTAAAAATAACATTAAAAAACATAAATTATACAGAATCTTTTTTCGGGTGGAGTGTGAGGAATTTCACTCATGACTTCAGTAGGCTATTTCTAAAATTCTGGCTCAGATCCTGTTGGTCCTTTTTGTGACCTGGTAAGAAGTCTATCACAGGACTATCAGTGTCAGTAACACCACTGATGGTGGATCAATGTAATAACAGACAGGGTTAGGGTTAGGGGTATTCTGTTGAGACCTTTTGGATTTCCGGAGCCCATGACTGCAGTTATTATTGTTTTCAATGTTGATTAATTGTTTGTCACTATGCCTCTCTCTCCTCTCTCCCTCTTCTCTCTTTCTTCCTCAACCCCAACTGGTCAAGTCAGATGGCCATCCACCCTAGAGCCCAGTTCTGCCTGAGGTTTCTTCCCATTAGACATGCCTTTATTGTCACTGTATTTAAAATACAATGAAATTGCTAGTGCCCATCATCTGCATACATACATACATACATACATACATTCCGCATCACACACAATCAATCATGACCCATCATTAAACTATACAACAAAACAAAAACAAAGGCAGGTAATAATTAAGATGAGGCAGGTGGGTAAAAAAAATAAAGTGCTTTGAGTGTGAGTTAAAGTATGAGTTTTTCCTCATTGCTGTCGCCAAGTGCTTACTCATTTGGGAATGTTGGGTCTCTTTACATTAAATTAAAGGTATGGTCTAGACCTGCTCTATGTTGAAAGTGCTTTGATATGACTTTTGCTGTAATCTGGCGCTGTATAAATAAAAGATTGACTAACATAATATAATATTTTTAACTCTTAAACATGCAGGAGCAGAAAATTAGATGTCAATTATTCTTTTATTTATTTTTTTATCTACTTTGATGTTATTAGTTATCTCATTTGCACCTTAAGTAAACATTTCCACAAATCATTTTAAAATATTTTGGATTTTATGAGTTGTATCTCTACTAGGATATTAAGGTATGCATCTCCTGGTGCATGTTGCCTGTTTAAGGGTTATCTTAATATCAAAATAAATCTATAGCTGTTTGGGGCCCTTTTAGTTGGGGGCCCCAGGCAGTTGCCCACATTACTTAATAGTAAAGTCCGCCCCTAATAACATCAGTGTGTGAGACAGTTGTGTCCTGACTCTGACATCTGCAGCTTGTCTCCGGGTGTCACCCCTTTAACCGGGTCAGATTTGTCGTAGCAACGGCCCTTAGCAACGCCCCGTGTCCTAGGAGACCGCAGTATGTCTGTCCGTCCGTGTGAAAGAATGTCAGGCTAAAGAGGTCAATATCCAAAGAGAAACCCCCACGAAGCTGTGATTAAAGTAACGTTTATGACTTTTATGGACTTCTCTCACACCTGTGCTTTGAGAAGATGGGATGTGGCAGCTCCACAGACAACGTGGTCCAACCTCTGAGATCCGACGAGGTAAGTTAGGAACTACTTTTAGCTAAAACTGTGGAGTTACACCGGTATATCCTCATCGAAAATATCCAAAAAAAGTTTATCAGGTCCTTTTTTGACATTTTTGAGCAGAATGTGAGGTGCACTGAAGAGCTGTTACTGTGAGGGTAGGTGTGAGGTTGAAATCTGTGACCACGGAGGACCCAAATACTGACAGCTCACCCCTTCACTGCCTCTGGTTTTCTATTCTTTTTCTAATCTTTATCAAGGCAGCAATATCACGATATAGAAATAGTCCAAATTATAAGTGAGTTTTACCTCCAAAATCCCAGTGAAGTGAAGTACAGAGGAGCAAAATGAACTTCAAGTGTAAAAGTGCTAAAGTGTTAAAATTCATTGACAATTTTCATGTTATCTAGATGTTTTAATCCCTTATGATCCCATGTGTTTAATACATCTTGATATGTTACAATTAATTATCTCCATATTGGGGGTGAACCTCTACATTTGAACCTTCATTGAAAAATATTTAGGCACAGTCGAAATTCCCTGCTGGTAAAAGTGCTCAAATATTAACTGTCCTTAAAGTTACAAAAGTGAAAGCGATCAATATGCAAAATGATTATTTTTAGTCTGCTGTATTCTTATAAAGCTTGTATGATAATTTTGGATTATTAGTGTTAATATTGATGCATTAATCCACTTTTTAATTGTAGCTGGTCGAGTTTATATACTGTTGAGCAGTTTGACGTGATTATTCATATCATCACCATGTTTGTATGTATTTGAAAAATAAGCAAGCCTCATTGTACGTTAATGCAGTGAAATGAAATGTTGAAACTCAGAATGTATGATGTGGCATAAAATGGAGATACTAAACTACTCAAGCTTAATGCTTGAGTAAATTGTATTTGGTTAGGAGTAGCTCATAACACAGAGTCACAGAGTTTTATAGGTGACAGAAAACACTGTTAAATCAGCAACAGCTTATCTTCCAGCTAGCCATGTTAGACCAGTGATATTAGTTAGTTAACTATACACTAACGAGGCCGATAATTATGCCAAGCTTTGATTTGAAAGTTTCTCTCACAAACACTTTTGTAACAATAATTTTACATATTGAGGAATCAAATGATGCTGTAGCCTATTTATGAACTGATGTTTCATAAAGTGTCCACGACACCGTCAACAAACAGATGCCACCATGACAACATCATGTTTATGATACCATGAAGAAAGCTCTCTGTCGAGTCCTCTTGTGGCATCTTTTCCTTCTCTGTAACATGGCTCTGTGCGGTCAGGATGAGACCGGGAGTAAACACGGCGGCCGTGGAGACTCGGCCGTGTCAAAGGGCACCGCAGACAGCGGGGTGGTGATGGAGAACAGAGAGATACTCGAGTTACCTGGAGCTGTGCCCAGAAAACCCCTCTTACCGACATTGGCCAGAGAAAACGAGGCGGACAGTGTTACACAAGACGGTGAGTGTATTTGACATGCTCTACATCGCAGAGAAAGTCCAACGCTTCATATCAGTGTTTGTATGGCGTCTGTCTCCCTCTGCAGCCGACCCGGGCTCGCTGCAGCACGAGCGTCAAAGGTCCAGTGAGATCCTGGAGGAGCTGCTGAACCAGGGCATCATTCCAGTGTACCAGACCAGAGAGAGGGGCAGCGGGACTGGAGAGGCCTACAATATCATGGTGAGTACCTGGTTCACAAATGCTAATCATCTACCAGCAGTTCACAGGTAAAAGATTAAAAAACTAGTTCTAACTTTCATGACATTTTGAAATATATGAAATTGTTCATTTTTTCTATTCTTGAAAGTTGCATAACAGTCATGTTGTTAAATGCCTGATGTCAAGGAAATTGTTGTGCATTGGCTCATCAACATCATCTCAGATTTCAGAACAGCCTGTGATGTTTGAATGGAAGCGTTTCTGATATTAGCAGCTCTATTTAATTACTTAAGCCATGGACAGAGAAAGCAATAATCCTAAATGGTTATTGTCATATATTTTTTCTTTGAAATGTCAGAAAAGAGTAAAAACATCTCCATTATGTTCTTGGTAATGTTTTCAGAAATCAAACTCAAAGGTTTAATGTCATAGAAAGAAACATTTGAAAGGCTGGAAATTGACTTTTTGCCATTTTGAAAAAAACCACAGACCCTTTAGATCAGGGATGTCAAACTCATTTTACCTCATGGACCACGTACAGCCCAATTTAATCTCAAATGGGCTGGACCTGTAAAACCACTGCATAATAACCTATAAAATATATATAATATATATAATACATATAATACATTAGGTATACCCTGTTAAGAAATACTGATAAAATGTGTCCACACCCAACAGAAAAAAATATGTCCTTCAAATCTGAATCACATTGCAAATTGCAGTTATCTCTAGTTGGAAGGTCAGAAGTCTTGACAGTGAATGGCGAGTGAATATAAGCGAGAATAGTAGTGCATTTTATTTTATTTACCCTGCAATTTTCATACTCTGCAAAGTTATCCAGTGAGCCGCATCGGACTCATTGGGGGGCTAGTTCTGGCCCACTGCTATAGATCAAGTATGAACTAGAAGCTTGAAAAGAAAAGTCCAGCATACATGTCTCCTAATTGTTGTATGTTTGATGCTAACTAGCAGTCACTGTTACTTGAATGTCTGAATGAAAGTAAATGACCTGAAACAGTGACTGTTCATCATATCGCACTTTGATATGAAGGAAAAACTGAACACGGGAACGATTCAGGTGGTCTCAACCCAGACAGCCATTTAAACGTGTTTGTCAGCCACACTAATAGCAGTTCTAGAGGAGTTTACACCCGCAAGAGCTTTAAGAGATTTAACATGACACTCCTACGGTATAATAATGTGTGTGAAAAAAAAGTATTGCAGCACAACCAGGAATATTATCTGTTTTTATTCCACATGTTCTTCTTCATTGTCTAATCTGGCACTAATATGATTTAGGCTTCACTTCACTTGAGGGAATTTACACTATACTATACAAATTCTCAGACACATGCAGACTTTGATGAGTAAAATCTGTGGTGTTGCCCTTTAAATATATTATAAAGTATAATAAAGTGCATTCACCTGTAAGGTTCAGTGTTCTTTGTCTCCCTCTGCTCTCTGTGTGTGTGTGTGTGTGTGTGTGTGTGTGTGTGTGTGTGTGTGTGTCTGTGTGTGTGTGTATCAGCTGGATAACAGGGAGGGGATCAGGCGAAAGCCTCCTGCCAGACTAGAGTCTCTAAAAGCCAAGAAAGAGCAACGTCTCCCCAACAGAGAAGAGCTTGAGGAGAAGATCAAACTTGCTGAAGAGAGACGCAAGGTACTTTGTGTGTGTGTGTGTGTGTGTGTGTGTGCCCACCTAGAGCCTGGTTCTTCCTGAGGTTTCTTCACGTTAAAGATGAGTTATTCCTCGATGCTGTAGCCGAATGCTGTTCATGTGGGAATGTTGGGTCTCTTTAAATTAAATGAAAGGGTCCGGTCTAGACCTAGACCTGCTCTATGTTAAAAGTGCCTTGCTCTCTTTGTCTTGACTCTCTACCTTCAAACTTGGCTGGTGTTGGTTGGTGTTTGCTGGAAAGTACCATGATATCATCCTATGATATCATCCGGATATCTTGACAATGGTACTTTCCTACCACGATCTATCCTTTCTTTTTCATTTTGGCACACAAGATGTCACCTCCACCAGCTAACCTGTCCTTGACACCAGTTATTTCTCCACCACGACCATCCTGGCTTATACAGGCTTCTTTTTTTTTTTACAAACAAACACACATTTTCTGCTGATACCATTATTTCAAACCCCTTAGCATTGGTTTCTTAAAAAATACAATGTGCCTTCTTTAACAGACACATTATATTCTGGCTTCCTCTTACTGCGTTTAAAAAAAAAAGTAATGTAAATTGATAAATATTTGGTTTGTTTCACTCACTCTCTCATCTGGTTATATTTCACATCTGTGGGTTACAGAAAACTCAATCAGTAGGTGGACATTAAATAAGCAGGTGTAGGATAAACATTCTTCACTCTTAACCACATATTATAATCTTAGTGTAGTCATCATAAACATAATAACTTAATGCAATTATCATTGTGGGTATCTTATATTTACCTACATTTTATACCACACTCCCTCCCTTTTCTTGCAGTTAAAGGAAGATGAGCTCAAGGCACGTTTGAGGACCAAGTCGGCCCGTGTTCGTGGACCTATCCCCACCTCCAAGACTGAGGAGAACGAGGACACAACCGTCACTCTCGTGGAGCCTCTACAGTCACCTCTCACACCCAACCTGAGTCCAGCTCCGCTGCTTTACAGCCAGATCATACGTGAGGCAGCCGAGGGAGGAGATTGTGTGAGAGAATCAGGAGGTGACGGCAGGGAAAACAGAGAAGGAGTGACCACAGCAGGCGAGAGAGGAGGGATGGATGGAGGAGGAGAGAGCAGAGATAACAACAGGGGAGGGAGGGGAAGTGCAGAGAGGATAAGTGAGGATGGTGATGGGGCAAAGAAGGAGGAGATGGAGGAGGAGGAGGAGTTGACCCAGGTGGAGGAGTTCAAGGTGGGTCCGCTCCTCTCAGCCTTAGAGGAGCTGGAGAACGACGACAGTTTTCTACGTGCAGAAGACAAAGAATACGTATTTTAAGTTATTACATGAATGAGCCATGAATTAGCACTAGGAGAGGGAGGGAGGAGCCAAAATAGTTATTTTTGCACAGTCATGCAGTCTGTCGAAACTTAAGAAAGATGTAAAAGAAATATATACAGTACATATTGTGCCGTGATTGGTCTTACAGGCGAAATGAGGCTCATCTAATCTCATTTCCAGTGCTGGGAAAGTGCATTAATTGTTTTAATAATATTGTAGCTCAGTAATAAGCACAAAGGAACATGAGGGTTTTCTTTCTAATGCAAATGTACCTCAGTGAATGCTTTAATAAATATGACCAAGACTTAATGTTCTTGCCAACACACCAAACTGATTTTAACGTTTGTTTACTGTTTACTGTAAAATATTATATTATTCAGTCTTGTGAAGGGTGCATTTGTTATGTTGGACATAAGATGGCGCTGTTTCAGTGGGTTTAAGTTGTGTTGACTCCCTGAAGTCGGTACACTTCATCTGCAAGATAAACTGCTCAGAGGAGGTTTTTGTCAGCATGTGAGGAAGAAAGATGTGTGAGGTGACGTTTTATTAATCAACAAAGTTTCCTTTTTTTTCCCAACATGATGTTCAGCTCAGTGATCTGTCAGAATCTAAAACTTTATTAAGTTAGTTTAATGTCAAGAAAAATAAACTTTTAGATTTCTTTCTAAAAGAGAGGGAGCGAAGGGTGTTGAGGCTGACCTTGATGTGACTGTGCTGTGGGTATTCAGCTGTTTCAGTGACCTTTGACCTCCAGCTTTTCTCTGCCTGGCAGGTGCATGCTTGGGTCAAATGGTTTCAGTTTCAGCTGTGCGGCCTTTGTCTTAATCAAACTGAAAAAAATCCCTACAGATGTGACTTACGTGTATGAAAACTTTTATTTGAATTAATTTACAAACAGTTGTGGATGATTACTGATTAATATCTGCACATGTCATATCTCACTCATTCAAATTGTCAGTTTGACTATTTCCAATGTTTATTAGAGAGAATATCATTAATCAAGCTTTAAATGGGAACAAAGGCTTTATTGTATAACTATCAGATGATTCAGACAACATGATGCACATTAACAAAGAAAATAAGAGGACGCAACCTTTTTAGATCCCCATTGTTGAGCCAGAGAAACTGGATACGGTCCCCTTTTTTCACGACTGCACTCTGACTTTAAAGGGGCGTGTGTCTGCATGAATAAAATAGTGAGTGAACAGAGGTGCTGCGGACAGACGCTCGATCAGGTTGCATTTCTTTGTGATCTGAAGTTCTTGCAGTGGCAATTCACATTTAGATGGATGGTACAATATACGGGTACCTTACACATTTTGTGCAAGAGTGTATGTTACTTTTTATCATCAGCTTACAAAGAGGCAAAAAGTAATCAATTATAAAGTCTTTACACTGTGGTAAAACACATCTGAAGATCCAGAGCACAAATTCTTTCTTCTTCCAGTAATTTTTTACTCACTTTACATGGGAAATTCACACAGGAAAATGACACATAGTCATGATCCTGGTTCAAATTTGTGAACACATCCTGTTAGGTGGTGGTAGTTGGGTGGGTGGGGGGTATGTAGGCCAGCATATGCAGGAGCACAACGATCACAGAAGAGAAGCTGCCATGAATAATTAACAGCAGAGTTCCATCTCACATTACTAAAGGTGTATTACTCGTGCTGGCTGTTCAAAAGAGGATCCATCCAGCAGAGCAGAGGACTTATTTTAATCATTGATGTTCAGAGGATCTTGATTGAATTGATGTCTGACTGTTTCACCTGATCCCTAACCTGTTATAATCACTGTGTGTAACTCTGTGACGCACAAGTTACTGCTTCTAAGTTGATTCAAATATTTAAATGTGATCAATATAAACATTTTTTTTATGATCAATAGGGTAGATTTGGCTCAACATTTCCATTCCAAAGACCCATACAAGACGTAAATTTGGTCCTGTAGGTTGTCAGACATGACTTTGTAAACCTTTTGTTAATGCATAACAGTACAAACAGTGGGAGCCACTGTCTTTATGACTTTTCAATAAAAAAGCAGACCTTCAAATGTTGCTGGACAAAAAGAAGTTTCACTTCTCTTTCAACTCATCAGCACCATCACACAATATGGCTGTTTCCATGGACACAGAAACTTGTCAAAACTCTGTCAAACCCCCCTAACCCTAACCCCCCATAAGTGAAGGCAGATCCCTCCAGTGGAGGCTCAAAGCTGCACCTGTCTATCTTCTCCCTGTTGCTGCTGTGATGTGTCTGTGTCCGGACTGCTTCCAGACCCCGACCCACTGTTTATGTAAGAGGCCTAATCCATGTAGGCCCACAGTTCAAAGTATGGCAACGATTAAACATGGACAAAGAAAGGTGATCATATCTCAGCAAAGAGAGGAAATCCAATCCAAGAGTTTGATGATTTTCTCTAATGTTTGATCACACATGTATCATCTCTGCTCCTCTTTGACCCCAACATATAATCAGTGAGAGAAGGTCTTGATGGTCTCTGATGGTGAATTAAACGAGGTTATTGGTATCTTTTTGTATATGTGTATATGTGTGTGTATCCATGGAGTGGCTCCAGAGTTTCATACAGTGCATGCGTGAATTAAACTAAAATTTTGGTTTATTAGTGCGTTTCTGTGTGTGCAGGAAGTCGATTCGGTGTTTAACACGCAGTAGACCTACAGGCTTCACAGCTGTTTGTGCGCGCACAGTGGGCGGGCAGAGATGGACAGAAAGCTGGGTGGAGTTAGAAGCAGCGCTCCCAAACCTATGAAATGGGTCCCAAACCTATTCAGTTAGACAGCAGAGTTACCAACAAGAGCTGGAAACACCGGGTGGTCTCTTTGGGACAATCCGCTCCATATAACTCCCCTCTTTAACTCTCGGAAGATAAATCTACCTCCAGGCATCATTTTTTTTTGTCGCGTTTTGTTTTGTTTTCTCTTCTTGAAAAGTAACAGCGCTCTTTCTCTCTGTCTTTCTCTCTCTTCATCCAAAGAATTACTGATAAGGAGACATTGCACTATTCTTTTTTTTAATTGTTCCTATTTATTGTATTTTGCACTAACGATGCACACCACGCAAAAGGACACGACCTATACGAAGATTTTTGTCGGGGGTCTTCCCTACCACACCACGGATTCAAGTCTCAGGAAATATTTTGAGGTGTTTGGTGAGATTGAAGAAGCGGTGGTCATTACCGACAGACAGACCGGCAAGTCGAGGGGTTATGGATTCGTAAGTATCACCATATAACACAATTAGACAAGTTTACGCTTCATTTGACTTTTTTTTTTTAGTTTTTACGCACGCACATTCCTCCACCGTAAGTCTTAGATAAAGTGTCTCTCTTAAAGTGCGCATCTGTCGCTTTTTTTCCCTCCACAATATAATGACCAACATTAATATATCTGCAGTCATAGGATGTTTATGTTTCGATAAGCAGACCCTGCCTCAATTTGTCATTTCTCAGCCACCAACTTGTTGCGCGTCTCTGTGCGCCCTGGCACGCTTTTCACCGAGCTGCCCTCTAATTGACAGCTCTGGTGAGTTGAGGAGGGGGAAAAACACATGATGACGACTTGATATCGTCGCTCAGACTTTTCTGAAAAGGGTTTCATCATCTTGGAGCTATTTGCGACGTTGCTCATTATGTTGGGAAAATATGCTCGCTTATAAAACCTGACTGACAGAAAGCATTTGAGGCGCAGTTGTCGAGAGAAAATGCAACCAAATGCTCAGTTAGCACGCTTAAAAATGTATACAATAATGGGTAATATATACTAATGTGGCTAAAGAGAGATCCGGACACCATATTGGCCCTTATTTGGCCTCCTCAGACCAGGATTTGAGAAGATATTTGGCAATTTTCCCCCCAGCAGATAGAGTAAAAGTTGCACAGTCACTGTTGATAGGAATAAATGTATGTATGTTTATGTTTGGTCCAACTTTTCACACTAAATCAATACACTCAAATTCATGCCCTTCAAAACCCCTTCTGGAGAGGTCATTTGGGTGTATTTAAATTGCAAAACTTTACAACTGAACTGAGCTGTAAAGTTTGGCTGTTATATTGAGAGCAATACTGGAGCCTCTCAACCAGGCTCTCATTCACTGATGATAGTTTTGACACATCCACATGAGGGTGATGGATGTGTGGTGCTTGCCAAGTACCTGCTGCTGTAACGATGGCCACACACACTCATAGACAAAATATATCCTCTCTTTTTCCTTCAGACACAGAAATGTCAGAAATGTCTCAACACTTAATAAGGCTTTATCCTCGTGGCTCTTTAGTTCAGTGCAGCCTGTTTCCTTATGTCAAGTCTGCAGGGAAATTAAATATCATTTACATTTGGACATTCAGTAATCTATATCTTTCCCATCCTCTATGTTTTTCCCTCCTGTCAGGTTACGATGGCAGACCGCTCGGCTGCAGACCGCGCCTGTAAAGACCCCAACCCAATCATCGATGGCAGGAAGGCCAACGTCAACCTGGCCTACCTGGGAGCCAAGCCTCGGGTGATGCAGCCAGGTACAGACAATAAAACACAGATAATGGGTTTAATTTCCTTAACAAGCCTCATGTTTTTTGTCAAACTTTTCAATCAGATGTGGCCAAAATGAGAAAAAGTTAGAATTAGAAAATGAGTCTCTTGTATTGATTCTGAAGAGGCAACATTTTGTTGCTGCTTTAATTCTCACTGTGTTTTTTTAGAACTACTAAGTAGTTGTGTAGTTGGTTTTATAAGTAAAGCCGCAAACAAGAAAATCAAGTCAATCCTTCCCCATTTTTACCTGAGGGTTCATTTGTTTGCTCTTCAGGTAGCGTTTGTAGTTGTAAGGACATAATATGTTATACTTAACTACTGTAATGAATCCTGCAAGTGAATAGAAAGATTTACAAGATTTTATTAATTCATATTCCTTTTTTTCTGCAGGTTTTACTTTTGGTGTTCCCCAAATTCACCCTGCGTTCATCCAAAGGCCTTATGGGTAAGTACTGATAAATCCACATGTTTTTTGGAGGAGTGTTGAATTGTAGATATTACTCATGTAGGAACAAGTCATTTATTAACTTGTTATGATTTAATGTTTCCTCAGTTTAATGTGTGATAATTGCTACTATCAGTCTTCAAACCATTTGTCTCCCCGAACATAACTGATGTCTGATAATTAGAGGTGGACAATTAGAAGTATGTAGCTTATTCTTTTTTATTATTGCCCACCAAAAAAGCAAGTCAAACTGCCTTTTCTAGGTTTGCCTGTTTGTGAACATGTGTGCGAGTGTGTGTATGCATACCTGTGTGTGTGTGTGTGTGTGTGTGTGTGTGTGTGTGTGTGTGTGTGTGTGTGTGTGTGTGTGTGTGTGTGTGTGTGCGTGCATGTGTGTTGAGTGGACAATGATGGAACGTTCCAGTCTGACTCAATGTTATCTATCTTTCTCTGGTTCGACAGGCTCGGTCTCGGTTAAGCTAACTGTGCTGGTTTGTGGAATAGTTCTGCGAACGTAATCACAGATCAGAGAAAGGAATTACCTGTAGAGTCAAACACACACAAACAAGCTCTCAAAATGGTGATTATAGATGCATGTACGTGGATTTCATTTTGACTTCTTTCGTTTTATTTGAATAGAACTTTAGAGCTTTGAGTGTGCGGTTATGAAGTGGTGTTGTTAGCTAAACCGTGTGCTTTCTACTTTAATGACCAACAAAAAAAAAAAAAAGCTGGATTGACTGAATTTTTGGGGTGTTCTTTTTGTGGTTAACTTTGCCAAGGACGAGCAATTTTTCTTTTTGTTTATTTTTCCTTATTGCTTTTAGCTTGTGGTTGACCTGTTTTGTTTAACAGGATGTGCTGTTTTATGTGTTTTTTGGCTGTCTTGTTGGAGTGAGTGGTGACTTTTCTGTGTGATTTATTTTGTTTTCCCCTCCCAACCCACTGCTTGCGTGTGCTTATAGCATCTTCCTGATTTTACTAGCAGTTTATCATATTAACACAGTGTAGCAGAGACAACTTTTTGACACATTTCTGCTGTCTTACTCTGTCATCTCTGTTCATCTGTCTTCCTTTCTGTATTCATCTTTGTCTCTTTCTCTAAATATCATAAACCTAAGGTCATGTACTGCCATTTTCCAATCACAAATGTGAATGTCCGATGAATGAATGACAAGTTTAGTAATTAACTGGGAAGCCACGGCCAAACTTGGTCGCCATTCAAACAGGAAAACACTTTGTAATGTGTTTAAGTGTGAATGTGAACGTGTGTGAGCTGTATTCATAGTTGTATGTGAACAGGTGAACACGTCTGGTTGATACACATGACAGTGTGCTCTCATTGTGTTTGTGTGCGTCTTTGTCTGTCCACATGCATTTCAAGCTCAGCTCAACGCACCAAAGTCTCCAGTGTGACACAAACAAATGTCTGGATCTCTCTCTCTCGCTCTCTTATTCTCTCGGAACGAGCTTTCGTCACATGGGTCCATGGTGTTAAGGAAAACAAGCGCACCCATTGTGCCACACAAAGCCCCGAATGCTGACACTGCAGTCGCATGAAGCTCTGTGTTTCGTGTGTGTGTTTGTGTTTCGTGTGTGTGTGTGTGTGTGTGTGTGTGTTGGGGATGTGGGGAGGGTGGGGGGGGTGGGGATCTGGTGAGGGTTAGCTGTCTCTCTGTGTCATGTAAGAGCAGGGCAGAGGCCATTTAAACAGGGTCAGAGCGAGTGTTTAAATGTATAGCCTCCATGTTCACATACACATGTCCTAACCACCTCATCAGTCCATAGTGACAACAGAGTGTCAGCTTGTCACACTTAGCACTCCTGGTAAATACTGCAAACAATTATATAGAATTACAGACACAAGTATTGGCAAAGTGCAAAGCAAATTTGAGCTCTAACCAGTCTGCAAGTAAACATTTTGAGAGCATGCAGGGACAGATTTACAAGTGCAGAACATGTTTTGAGACTCATTAACAGATTTATGAGCATAATGTAGATTTTAGGGAGTAATAGCACCTCATTTCCTTTTCTAAGCCGTGAATGCTCAATTTTGTTTCCCTCATATGTAATACCAATATCTGCACATTTATAGATTCTGGATTTCTCCATGAGGGAGACGAAGATGATGTCATTTTAAACAATTTTGATGAGGTGATTGAACCTTTTTGTGTAAAAACCATAGCTGTCTATGTTTTATTTAAAAGCGGAGTATCTTTTGTATGTCTTAAAACATGTCCATAAGGGGGTCTTTCAGTAATATAATGTGACTTTTTAGTGAGATCTATCAACTTTTGTAGTCATCTCAAAGACTTTAACTGTGAGAAACTGTGAGACCAAGATTTGTCGGTGTCCGGTTGAATATTGCCATTAAAACAAATTGTTGGTAATCATCTTCTCACATCCCGAAAATACTCAGAATCTAGAGGAAATTATGAGAGCAGGTTTCTAACTGAGCATCTCTACAGCCATTAGGAAACTGCCTCTCTGCTCTTTGGGATAATAACACAGAAACTACCATGATCCAAGTAACTTGCTATGTGTGGAGGATGACTAGAGTCCCACTGTGCTTAAAGTGGAACTAGACACCAGAACTATCTGTGTCTCATCTGTGGTCTTATGAACAACTCTATGGAAGTAGGACAGGTGTTCACCACCAATGTCACACACACACACACACACACACACACACACACACACACACACACACACACACACACACACATACACACACACACACACACACACACACACACACACACACACACACACACACACACATTAAATACTTTCACTTCAGTGTACATTCGTCCTCTCCTTCAGGGCAACGGCACAGTGCCTTTATTTAGCCTTGAACTTTAATGACCGCTGGGTTGCGTGAACATGACATTCCAGTCAAGTCACACACACACACACAGAGTCGGACACATCATAGGTACCAGCATTGCTTCACAAAACAGCCTCACATTTAACTTTGATATTTTTGATAATCTTATTTTATGACCATCCCGGGGGAAAGGAGGCCACACTGAATGGGTCAACCAGAGCTTTGTTTCCCATGGCCAGAATGTATGCTTATTCTATTTGTGTGTGTGTGTGTGTGTGTGTGTGTGTGTGTGTGTGTGTGTGTGTGACTCCTATACCGTCCCATAGTGCGATGGTGGGGAATTGGAGACAGCAAAGGTTCAAACTAGAACCCCACTAGATTGCATTGAGTTGGGAGTTTGATTACAACATCAGAGGAGATGGGCACATGCCACCAAAGTCTTAAAAAAAAAAAAAAAGTTAGACAGGCGTAAAATAGTCAGTCTTTGATCTGCAGCTTCTACAGTCAATCACCTACAGTAGCTGCTGGTGAAAATTTGGCTGAATCTTGTTTAATGTAATTTATCCTGAGTCACGAGGCTAATTTAAAGGCCAAGGGCTTTTAAAACACACAGGCAGTAATAGTTACAGTTAATTTTTTTATCTGACTAGATGCAGACAAAATGTCTCAGTCTTCTTTGGATTAAATCAGTACACGATCATTATATATGGTGTTGGACATGAGGTTTAAAGGCCCCCTTGTATTTTTATTCTTGTTGCTTACGATGAATGTTTGAGCTTCACTGTGCAGAATAATGTCTGTGCAGAGTTTGATACTAAAAGGCTGTTTTCACATTCATTTGCTGTAAGTGGAAAGTTTTTCTGTGCTCATTGAAAATCTGATTTTAAGGGGCAGGCCTATGAGCACGACATGTGACATAATAACTAGTCGTCGTCCAGTATGCAACTTACACAAATGTGATGTGGAAAGTTGAAGCCTCCATTGTATAAACACAGAGCATGAACTTTACAGTGACATCCTAAAGTTAAACTTTTAGAGTGAAAAATATATGCATATTCATAGACTCTTTGACTTTTTACATAGAAAGTCCAATCAGACACAAATTATTATTCAATATTTTTTATATGTCTTAAACATGTCTGGAGGGGGTCTTTAAATACAACAATTTACCTGCAGCTGTAGCTAGAAGTCATACATGCACAAACTGTAAACTCACATGTAAAATTTCCATTGCAAGACAAAACTGATTAGAATGTTTGGAAGTGATAAAATGAATATAAAAACAATAAATCCTCCACAAAGAATTCTTAACTACATGTCAGTCAAACATGATGAACTAAACATGTATTTTTTTATATTTAAATAGCTCAAATGAAGACACCAGTAAACAACTGTTAAAGAAAAAACTGTTAGCTAATTGTTTGTGAATCTCTTCAACACAGATTAACACCAATCAGACTAATACTGATATATTGGATACTGTCCAGTGAGCGACATCCAATTCCAGTGTGAGGAATTTCCTCCCTGTTTGTTGTTGGAGACTGTTTCCACTGATTTCATTCTTCATTGCATTATGTGGGAGTTCTTTTTATTAAGACTTCTTTTAGATATGGCGTCCTATAAACTCTTCCTGGAAACCTGCCTTAACCTGCTGAGTTTCATTATGTTTCAAAGGAGGGTGTCAGTGTCACATGATGATGACAAATATGCTATTTTGGAGGCTCAGAGAAACTCAGATGAAAACCCAAAATCTTTTCTTTTCAATCCAGAAATGTTACTGGCCTTCAAGAATCAGTTTAACCTGTGTGTGTGTGTGTGTGTGTGTGTGTGTGTGTGTGTGTGTGTGTGTGTGTGTGTGTGTGTGTGTGTGTGTGTGTGTGTGGATGTGTGCAATATTTAAAGCATCTGACAGTGACCCTTTAGTAATAGTCACGCCTCTACTTAGTTTATACCTCCCTTTTTTCTTTTTTTTTGTGTCTTTCCAGTTGAGTGATTGTGCTGTGCCCTTTTCGTGTAATCAGTCAAGTCACGGTGGACTATTTTTACATATTTCTTCCTCTCTGACCCCTTGCTGTTGTTTTGTTTTTCCTGTTTTTCTCTGGGCCCACTGTTTTTGGTTGAGATGTGATTGGATTGGATAATGGAGTGCTGACAATAGGGTTGCCACGATAGATCCCGCCATTCACTTTACTTCTAACATTTTCTACACTTCCTCTCTTCTCTCCCAAACACAGACACCTAAGTGACCACATGAAGGTCATTTATGCAAACTCTACTGATTATATTTGGTTTGCTTGATTTTTTCTGAACAGATATATATTTTTTAACCATCTTCATTCAAAGCTTACCAACAGACACATCTCATCCAAAACAGACACATAGCTGTTTTAGGAGTCGATAAAATTATATTGTTCCAGCAGCAAGTGAAACCTAATGCTTCTCATTCCATCTGAATCACAGTGAGATTGAATTTGACTCTACTTTTCTCTCTAAAGTGGAGGGTAGGGCAGTTTTTCAAGATATCAAAGACTCAAATTCACACGAAACCAAAAGCTTTCAAGTTGCATCTTCTTGCTTCCACCTAGAGTCAAAAGTTGACACTTCTTTGAACACGTAGTGTTAATTTTTCAAAAGCTCCCGTCATGCTTGCTGTCTGACTGAGTTTCCAGACCTTATAGAGTCTGGGGGGGGGGGGGGGGGGGGGGGCGGGATAAGGCTATGTCATGGAGGGCAGAATGTGCTCATTGTTCATAATTGTTTATTTAATCGAAACATCCCTCTGGGTGCAGAGCCTAGTCCCGGCTCCCCCCGTTGCCTCCCCGGCTCTTTGTCCCGACACAGAGGGGGAAATGGCCAGCAGCGTCCCTTTTTGAAAACTGTCCAGCTGTCAAAGTGGCAGTGACATTTTCACAATGCTTCCCTGGGCTCATCTCCTCTGTCCGCACCCCCGCTCCCGGCACTGTAAGCCCCCTCCCTCCCCGCATGCCCTCCAGCAGGGAAGGGGGACGGCACCAGAGCCAAAACATGTGGCCCACAGACAAGCTGCAGGTTAAAACTCCCAAACCTTTTCTGTCTTTGTCTTTTGGTCTCACCTCCCTCTGCCTCTCTGCAGCTCTGTCTCCACAAACACAACCTCAAAGTGCCCAAAACAGATAAACAGAAACCTGTTTCCCATGATACATCCCAATACAGAAGATGACATCATCACCCAGGCCTCATTTCCTCCAAATGTGATCATACAGATGTGATTTGGGTGACCCAGAGGTTAAATAAGCAGCCTCTGGGGGTTCAAAGTTTTCTTCACCTTCCAATCTTCTTTTCACAGAGAGATTTCTATTTTGGCAACCCTATATTGTTCTAATCCCTACTAGCAGGCATTTCCTTGGTGTTCTTGACTGGTGGATTGGACTGGGGCTGTGTGGTGGGAGGGCGCTTGGCCGCAGTGTGATGGAGTTGGGTTTGGGCTTCAGGGTGAGGGATCTTACTCTCAGACAGAGCTTTGTGCTGAATTAAACTAACCCCTCATATGTGTTTGTTTGTCCTGCAGCATCCCGGCCCACTATGTGTACCCTCAGGCCTTCGTGCAGCCTAGCGTGGTCATCCCTCATGTGCAGCCCACAGCTGCTGCACCTGCCACTGCTTCTTCCCCCTACATCGACTACACCGGAGCAGCCTACGCGCAGTATTCTGCAGCTGCAGCCAGTGCCGCCGCCGCTGCCGCCTATGAGCAGTATCCTTATGCCGCCTCCCCTGCCGCCACAGGCTACGTGGCCACTGCCGGCTATGGCTATGCAGTCCAGCAGCCTTTAGCCACCGCCGCCCCGGGCTCAGCCGCCGCCGCTGCCGCAGCTTTTGGCCAGTACCAGCCCCAGCAGCTGCAAGCGGACCGCATGCAATAGCAGCCACTGCAACCACTGGACACGCAGAGAGGGGACTCCCGCCCCCAGCCACAACTGATTGGTCATGAGGAGGAGCGGCAGAGGAAAAGGAAGAGGGAGTGGCTTTGAGGGTGGGAGAGTCAGCGACTCAGAGGCAGAGTTGCTTAAAATAAGATGATAATGATGATGATGATGATGATGGTGGTGGTGGTGGTGGTGGTAGTGATGATGATGGTGAGGTGGGAACTTTTACAGTAACTTTCCAACTTGCTGTGCTTCAACCAAAAAATGAGAAAAATGAAAAAAAGTCACAGAACAAATAATGGAAAATGATTTACTATTATTGTTGTTGTTATTACTATGATTATGATTATTATCATTACTATTATCACTGTAGTAGAGTACCTATTTTTAGAGAAGAAATGCAGGAACTAATCCCTGTGGTTGGTGTAGGTGTTAAACTAAGCCTTTAAGTCCTATTGCTGTCTTTAACGTTTTTAAGTTTAGAGAAACTGTTCTTTTTTTTGCTTTTTTTTACTTGTGGTGTTCCACAAGTGTTTTCAGTTATTTGACGCCCTCGTAACGTATATATTTATTATTGTTATTATTACATATTGAGGGCTCTCCTTGTTCTTTTTGTTTTTTCAAGTGCATTTTTTGGAGTTAATATTTTCTGATAATCAGGGAAATGGAACCGTTTCCAATGTGTTAGCTATTATTATGTGACCTCTGTCAGGAAGTTGAGGAGTCGTAACTCGTCGTGTCACACATATTTGAAGAACTACCTTTTTATCTTCCTGATGCTGAATGTCCCCTTTTTTTTACTCTGTGTCTCGACCTCTCAACCTATGCAAAACAAACACATCACCAGGAGACAAAAAAATACAAAGAAACAAAAAACTGAAAATGTCATCAACTCTGACTTGACTCTTGGACTAAAAAGGGGGACTTGGCAAACAAAACAAAGGCACTGACAAAGGAGAGAGGTTGAAAATGGCTTCAGACAATGAGAAACACTAAATCAGTCGCTTTTCCACATGTTTCACTCACACGTACACCGACACATGCATCCAGAGTTGCACACATAGCAGTCGAAAAAGACAAAGGCAGCACAGCCGTGTTTCTCTCTGGCTCGGTGCTCTGGGATGGAGAGAAAGAAAAAGAGAAAGAAAGAGGGGGAGAGAGAAAGGGAGAGAGAAAGGGAGAGAGAGAGAGAGAGAGAGAGAGCAGCTGTTGGTGGGGGTTGGACAGAGCCGCTCCAAGCGCCACACAGACGGATCACTCTGGAAAGAACGCATCACTTGTGCTCGTTTGTTGAGCTGTCACATTTTAATCCCCGGGCCCATTTGGGAACCAACTTTACAGCCCTCCACCCGACACAGAGCCCCCACAGCAGAGCCCCCCAGTCATTCAGCCCTGCCGCTGTCAGCACTTCCACCTCTTTGCTGCTGCTGTAGTCTGGCGTCAGGTACACACTCACAAACACACTTTTTTTCTCCATTTTTTTTTCCACCAAAGCCACCCCAACAACTGGCCTGCCTCATGTCTGTTAAGAAACGCCGGGTGGGGTGAAGAGATCGAGGGGGTTGACTCGTTGACGTTAACATTGTTTTGTGTGCCTTACATTTTTACTGCTATTTAAGAGAAAAACAGAAAAAAAGAGAGAAATCTACTATTTAAGATATTTATTTTTGAGGGTTGACTATGTTGACGCTCTGAGAGTAGAGACTTAGTGGCGGTACTGTATTAATAATATGTACTCATCTCAAGGCATATATAAGTTATTGAATAGTTTTAGTAATAATATTATTATAATTATTATTATTAACATACTCAACCAAAAATGTTGATGTAGGAGTTATTTAAGATACAATTCTGTTACGTGCACTGTACATTTTTAAAAAAATCTTCTTGATCCTTTAGAACATTAAGTATTGGTTAGCTTAATGCCTTTTTTGTATGGAAGAACTTCATTTATATGGAGGCCTGTTTGCATGCAGATTGTACTCTGCCTCTTCTGTGTTTAGATGAGAGTAAAAATAATAATAATAATAATTTTGACAAAAAAACAAACAAAAAAAAAAACAAGCGACATGCTGCTTTCTCCACTAGAATGTATAGTCGTCGTCGAGGTTTCAGTAGCTGTGCTTCTTTTGCTTCATATTCATCAGATGGGCTGTTTTACACTGTTGGGAATTTTTATACTTGAACTATTTCTTACAAGGGAAATAAGAAAAATAAATTACAAAAAAACTTTTTAAGGAAGCTTTTCATTGTCACTGGATGAAGGCATGTAAAGTGTTACTATTTAAATACAAAGGTCCTGTTGATATTAAAACCTTTACTTCAGAATTTTCAACATCATTTACTCAAAATTGGAATAAAACATTCTATATTTAAAAAGCTTGGTGACAGTTCTTTCAATGGAGTCAGTAATATGAATGTGAAATACCTCATGATGATCATTTCACACACAGCCAAATTCTGTTTAAACTTCTCCTAAAAGTTCATCCTTGATTAATTTCTTTTGTGTGTGTGTGTGTGTGTCTTATTTCTCTGGCTGCGCTGTGCCAACAGCTGCAAGGTGAAACAAACACATCACACAGATGCTGCTCCGCTCTTCATCATGAATCCATCTCAAGAGGACACTGTTTGAAACACTCACATTACGGACACACCCAGAGTTTTCATGGATACGACTAACAGATAATAAAGTCTCTTAGGACTCAGCTTATCAATGATTCATCAGCTCTCTAATCAATAAGTCATGTCAGAAGTAGCGTGCTGTCGTGTTTCTCTCGGCTCCAGGGAGTATTTTGGTCTCTGGTGAAACATGAAACTGGTCCGCACTGAGGTGGCTGACCATGACACAGCATGGATACAGCAAGGCCTTATGGGTGAAATCAGTAGCTATAATGGCGTTTGACGTCAGACATATTAAATAAGCTGTTTCTTTATTAAAAAGATGATGAAAGATTGTGATAGTGTTCAGATGAGACTTCAAGCTCAATTTACTCATCATGTATCAGCTGTAAACAGTGACTTTGTTAAGAAGTAATGAATAATTTGAGTCTTTGGCCGTTTCGGTCAATATCTGGCCTTTTACAGACCGAGGGTGTGAAATCTAACAAAAAATGCAGATTTTGACATGTCTTTTTAAATCTTGCAAAAAGGCGCAATACTAAATTGTGAATTTCCCCTCTAAAAGTGGTGGACGATGGAGGCATTTACTTGAACTGTGCAGCTGTTGTCTTTTTGACCCTTCCGTCTCTGCAAAACACCAGAGCTCGGTCCGCTATTTCAGTGAGTTAAGTGTATCTCACTATAAGAAAACATATCATCATACAATATGTGAGCATCACAACTTGGTTGTAGCCTGTGGGGACAGAAGCTGCCAGGACTTCACTGAATATGTATCTATGTTTTGTATCTGTGTTTTGTATACAGGTCTCTGGTATTCAAAACCAGAGAGGCCACAGAAACTTTCAGTCCAGCCTCTTTCCATCTTTTGAGCTCCCAAAATGGGTCTAGCTGCAGATTGTCTCACACACACTGGCACTTTAAAAGGGAGGCATGAATGAATATTTCTCCTACACTGGTTGTGTGCACTGGTACTCTCTTCATATAATAAGACTGCAAAAATAAAGTTGGTTGAATTTGAATTGATATTAGTTGTGGTGCTTTTTTACTTTAGGTGTTGACCCTTGACCCCTGTGAAGTTAGGTAAGTTTAATTGATTTAACTTGAGCAAATGTTTACTCTCGCACTTTATTTCCCTACTTACTTGTTGATTACATAGCTGTTATACAGTACACTCATTGCTTCAGTCAGTTTCACTCAAACACTTCACAGATTTCACTGATTAGTTGTGTTACTTTTCTGTAACATTTAACAATTCCGAAATCTAATTTGTTTTATCACAGAATCTTTATTTTATAAAACACAAAAGAGTTGAATCCATCATAAACCTTAAAGGGAAATTTCCTCATCAGATATTTATTTTTTATATTTTAAATAGACCTGCATATTAAAAATAAAAATGAGGTTAAAAAACAAAAACAAAGGCTGTCAGTATCCAGAGTGATAGACCTGCTGTTGACATGAGGAGGGGAGACGTGAGAAGGGGACTTTCTAGGATGGAGGTCAAACTATTGTAACTCCTAGAGACTCTTGATTATGATGAAGATGACGAAGATGATGCTGACCCCAATGTAGCTAAGTGTCGTTCCATACCCCTAGAGAGGACCCATGCAGGACTTACATTTCCACAGCCTCAATCACTGGGGTCTATTTTTAGCAGGCTGCTTGTCTGAGGGTGCTATGTTGCTTGGGAGGTAAATGTCCGTCGGCCCCAGAGAGGAGATACTGCAGCACTGAGTCATGGTCCTGCTCTGTGCGCGCTGTGAGGCTCTCAGGTTCGCCGTGTTGCTTAATTAGGACATCCCGGAAGAGTCCCGGTGGTCCTGTGCGCAGCTGAGTGACGGGGCTGGGAGGCAGGGGACTGTACGGCAGCAGCAGAAAGCCACGAATCCGTCCCGGGATATTGACAGCCACAACAAAACATCCCGACAGAAATCCACTGCGGATCAGAGGAGGGAGGTAAGTCGTCTCTGTACTGCCGTGTTTATCACTGAATGTGAAGTTTGGTGTGCTTTGGAGGGGGATGATACCCTGCTGTGGGGGTGTCCGACAGAGATGTAGGCTATGCGTTTTTGCGCAGAAAATCTTCAAACAAAGTCATCTTCACCTGCGCACTGTGTCCCAGGCTGGCACAGAAATGGCGTTATAGGGAAGAAAATCGCTTCAATTGGTTTTTAATATGTTGTTAAATCTCCTATGTATTTGAGGGGAACGATGATCTTGTGCAGAGCAGGTGATGCATCACAGATTGGACTGAGGGGCGGTGAATATCGTGTCAGCATGTGGGCGCCATGTCATGTTTTATTATGGTGGGTCGGTGTTGATCTCATCTTCCGCCTCGCATGATGGGGACCTGACATCAAAACCTATATGAGCTGTAGTGATGTGTGAATGTGTTTGAGTTCACTCTTTACCACCTCGAGGTCCATTTATTGGATGCTGTGAATTGCTCTCCCATGACAACTGATGAAGTGGTCAAAAGCTTCAGAACAGCCACTAAATGGACCTTGAGGTAATATTGTTTTGTCTATACATTCTTTGAATATAAGATCAACTGCCTCAGCCTCTAACAGGCCTATAAACACATCATAAACACTCTTCAAATGCTGTATTTCAGGTATCTGGCCTCTATAACACTGATTTTATAGCTTTTCTTTATTGTCTATTAACCTCAATATATTTAGTATATCATCTTTTTAGATTTCACTGTATACTTACTTTCAATTACATTTAAATGATCTATTTGAGTTGCTTTTGACGATCTTTTAACACCACACCGAGAGGCTACTGCAGTTTTTTTTGTAGACAGCTCATCCTGATGATGTCACAGTTTCCTGTTGTGATGGCTACATAAACAGTTGCAGCACCTGTAGAGTAAACACTACACTGACATACAGCAGTTTAACCTCGATCTCCTCAAGATCACAGCACACCGATAACTATACGTTAGAATATCTTACATTACAGTTGGCCTGTAGCAGTACAACGCCAGGCTGTGGCCCAATATAGCCTCAAAGATCAGATACCAGGCTAGAGGGTTCAGGAGACACATGCGGGTCAGGGTGAAGTCAGTAATAACTTTCCACTGCAGGAACATGTGCGCTTTCTCAGCTGTTGGTTGGAGTCTGGGGTCTTTATGTGTCTGTGGTCCACCTGTCTGCAGCAACAGAGAGAGGAATGTGTTCAATCAGTGGAGACAATAATAAAGCCTACTGAAACTCACAGGCAGATTAATTATGCTTTTTGTGGTTGTGTACTTCATAGTCTTTGTGCCTTTGTATATAACTGTATTTCTAAGCTTAATGGTTTGGACTCACTCTGGTTCCCATTCAGTTTCTGTGATCGACTGAATATAATAAGTCTATACAAGAAAAGAGAGTCACATGTCTTTGGCTAAGTCTTTGCATTGCCATGGTGAGTTTGGCTGGTTGACAATACAGTCAAAGCAGATGCTGACTGTTTCTGCCTTATGCCTTTAAACAAAGTCTGACATTATTATTGAGTCAGGCAGTGATTGAATAAAGTATTATGGACTTGAGCAAACATTGTGGTTGATTCAGAGAAAATTATGATCACAACTTCATTTGAGCCCAAACCTTATGTCAAGTACCGCCTTCTAAAGGGGTTTATAAGTTGCTACTGATGCTTTATTGAGGTTTAATGCATCAAGCCTGCAGTTGCAAATGTTAGTAGTCATTAATATATATATATGTTTTTTTTAAGATTTATTTTTTGACTTTTCTTGCCTTTATTTATACAGTAACTGGTAGAGATGCCAACAGGAAACAGAGAGAGAGAAAAGGAAATAACCTGCAGCATAAGTCCCTGGTCGGATCCGAACCAGGGACGCTGCGATTATGTGGCATGTGCTCTAATCATTCGACCACCAGGGCGCTCCAGTAGTCATTAATAATTAATTATTGTAACCTTTTTAATTGTGTTAAAAGTAACCCAGTTAGAATCAATCATGAACATACTGGTCTTTCTGCAGATATGATAGGGCAGCAGATGGCTTTGATGCCAACAACATGTTGGATAACAACAAAGCCTGTGGTATGGACTGCATTAATGCAGAACATTTAAAATATGCCAGCTATAAACTCTGCCCTTTGCTTTCTATGTGCTTTACTGGTTGTTTGGTTCATGGTGTTCTGCCCAACTCTATTATGTCTGTAATATTAGTGCCTGTGCTTAAAAACAAGGCTGGTAATCTCAATAGTATTGACAATTATCGGCCTATTGCATTAGCCAGTATTTTGTCTAAAGTACTGGAGAGAATACTGTTAACAAAGCTAGAAATGTATGTCCTTACTACTGACAATCAGTCTGGTTTTTAAAAGAAAACATGGAACTGACCTGTGTATCTATGCTCTTAAAGAGATTGTATTCAAGTACACAAGCCTGAATTCATCTGTATTTCTATGTTTTATTGATGCGTCCAAGGCATTTGATAGAATTAATCACGAGAAATTATTTGTGAAATTGTTAGATAGAGTTAACCCTACATTTTTAGTGAGAATTTTAGTGTTTTGGTATGCCCATCACGTTTCAGGTCAAATGGGACAATGTGTTAGTAACGGAGTGTGACAAGGAGGAATTTTATCTCCTATTTTATTCACTTTTTATTTGGATGAATTATCAAATCAGTTAAATAGGCTAAAAATTGGTTGTCTTGTGGGCAACACTATTGTTAATCATCTTATGTTGGTGCAATAGCTTGTATATCTTATAATATGCATATTTGTTTGTATTCTTATTGAATCTCTCTTTTTATACTTTTTTTTACTGTATGTTGTGTTATATGGACATGTGTCTGCAATAAAGTTTATTATTATTACTATTATTGTTATTAATTCATTAATAATCTATTTATAAGCCACTAAGAACATTGTAACTATTCTTAATAAATTATTCTTAAAATAATTGATGAAGTCTGTGGCTTTAAATACTAATAAGTTGTTAATACATGGATCCAGATGTGCTGTAGCTCTTTTCCAGAAGTTAAGTGGTCAAACAGTCTATTTAAGTGCTTCACTGATAAACTAAATTGTTGAGAGACAAAGCAAGTGCCAGGAGTAATGCCAGCCAAGGGGGGATTTCTTCACAACCTGGCAACCCAAAATTTGTCCAGATTTTCACAAACTGGCCAAGTTTCTAAGACTGGCATTTAATGTCTGCTTAAGCAAAGATAAAATAAAACATTTTAGTCGTCTTGATCAGTAATTAATGCAGTGTGTGCAAACAAAACTCAAGGATTCAAGGATGCCTAGAAAGAAGAGAAGAAAAAGATGTCAGAAATTAAGCCACTTAAATAATCTGAGGCCCACTTTATTCAGGTGTCGGCAGTTTTCTGACATCCTCTTTAACATGCCTATTGGCTCCTGATCCAGGAGGTCAGACCAACCACACAAGCAGCAGGCAGACAGGGAGGCACATCACAGTATGAATGCTTATAACTGATGTAGAAAGCATTTTTATGACTTATCAACCATCAATAAAGCTTATTTACAATTTAGATGTGTGATGAATAGGGCTGGGTATTGTTTAAAAAAATACAATACCAATACCAGCACCCTTAAAGTGATACTGATATCATTAGAGTACAACATTCAACACTCATATGAATGAAAGCAATCAGTTGTGTAAAATGTTACCATGCCTCCCCATCCAAATGGTTTATACACAAAGACATTTTGAAAGTGTTCAAATTATTGAAGCATTATTGTAGCATTTCTCTCTCTCTCTCTCGCTCTCTCTCTCTCTCTCTCTCACTCTCTCTCTCTCTCTCTCTCTCTCTCTCTCTCTCTCTCTCCCTCTGCTCTCTGCTCTCTGTCTCACAGAAAACAACAAAGACCACTATCGAGAATTGATTTTAAAAAATACGTTAACCCCAGCTCAAACTCAGGAAATAAATCTGATAACACTCCATCTAAGCAATTTTCCTGAAGCAGGGGTGGTAGCATTGGTTCAAGTCCCACTTGTTGCACATGATCAGACTTTCATGCAGCTCTACAGGTTTCAAGTCTTACCTAAGAGAGCTGCTGTGACCCAGAGAGCAGAAATAGCAGCTGAGGCCCGCAACAGGCATCTGGCACCACTGAGAGAACTCTCCAGAGAGATGACGCCCATCAGGCCATTTGCTGCTCATAGCACGTAATTACTATACATCATTTACAAAGATTACACACAGGGAACACAATCTAGTCAGTGTAGCCTCCTTATTAGTGCAGAGCGTCATTGTGTTTTTATACATCATTTTGTGAAGCAAATAAACTGTCTCATCATTGGATTTGGTGTTGGACATGCAGGTAGCAGGTGTCAGATTAGGAAGTGCATGTTACTTAGCAGTAGTTTGCAAATGGAGACCTTATACAAACACGCATTTGGTTGCTGGATTGAATTCCACTCTGTTGACGAATGAATATTGGAAAGATATCTGCATTGCCTCATGATGATGCATATGGCCGCTCACTTTTAAAGAGGGAGATACGATGTGGTTTGTGTTGCTGTCTTGAATGTGTTTCAGTGGCATTAAGTTATGGTGGGAGATTTGTTTACATCTCAACAGTAAGTGAACCTTGTCATTACTGTCTACACTTTTTTATCTTCGTCAGGCATCCGTCCACAAGTGTCCTCTTTCTAATAGGGTCATCAGGGGGACATCCAGGGTTATTGAGGTCACTCTGTTACTGACACATCCACCCTGATATATTCACATAAGTATTGCAGGGTAAAAAACTTTAAAAGAAAAGGTTCATCCAAAAAAGGACCAAGGGATATTTGCTCTCTAAACTTTTGGGTTTTACTTTTAAGTTGTCTTCCCAACTTCTATAAGACTGCTGAACTGCTGACTGTTGTTTAATTTTACATAGTAGGATGTAATGTATATTGCTATACTGGCTGATATTGAGTGCAATGCTATTTAACTTGTGTTATGTAGCTGGATATCTAATGTACATATATATGTGTCCCTTGTGTTTTTGCTGCTGTATTCAACACTTGAGCCCAAGACATATTGCCCATGAGAGACAATAAAGTATCTTATCTCATCAGGAGCACTTAGGAGCATCAGGAAACAGCTGATAAATACCATCAAACATGTTCAGTGCTACTAATCAGCCTAATTGATGCAATCAGCTGGCATACTTTGTTTGGTTTGCTCCTGATTATGGTTTTGAAGTAAAATGCTTAAAACAGCAAATCTCCTGGTTTATACATTACCTTTGGCTATCACTTGAATCTGACTTCGTCCAGTCTTTAAAGTTACTGTAACAGATATTTTTCCCAGGCCCTTTAATACGTGTTTTTCCACTGCACAAAATTCTCTGCCTCTCTGTCCCTGCTTAATCCAATTGTGTGCTACAGTACGTTCATGTGTTCAGCTGAAGAGGTTGTGACTTCAACAGATAGGACTAGACAGCTCAAAGAGAGACTGTGTTCACATAAACCAACACTGCACTGACTTCAGGTATTTTCACTGTCTGAGACTGGCATGGTCTGGCTTTCTGAAAACTAGGAGCAGCAGGATGGGAAAGTTGGACCACTTATGATTGCTTTCTGACCTCCATGTTGAGACTGTTCAAACAAAACGAATCCTCTGGGATCAATAAAATATAATAAAACATCATCTAACAAAAGTAAAAATGAGATCAGAGTTTTGATTTCAGCTCAGATGGCACACGCTCAACTACAAGACTCAGATGTTTGTGTTCCCACTTCTGTTTCTAGGTTTGTCACCATGGATGGTTTAATGGAGCGGCTGGAGCGAGCTGTGACTCGCCTAGAGCAGATGTCCGTCACAATGCAGTCCAGTGGCATGGCTAATGGGGACTGTGTCAACAACATCAGTGGAGGCAAGTCTGTGATATGGACTTGGCTCAGGGGTTTTGGAGTTCAAAAAAAGTGTTGGATACATTTACATTCATCTCTGTGTGTATTTCCAGGTCTATCTCCCTGTGTGGAGGCGTACGATATGCTGATGAGGGGTCCAGTGTCGGAATACCTGAGCAACAGCAAAGCCATAGGAAGCGATGTGGAGACACATGTAAGGGCTCACCCCAAAATTCAGACACAAATCCAACACAAATGTTGGCTGATAAATGATGGATCACTTGTTCATAAATGCACACACTCATGCATGGCCCGCACCAGCTGCTGTAGCAGATGTAGCCACAGCTGTTGGCCTAATGATCTACAGTTACAGTACAGGTTTGTCCATCTATTGTTCATGAAATCAAGTAATAATCATGTGCTAAATCCCAGACATTAAAACATGAGCCCTCCTTTTAAAGGAAATGGCTGGAAATGTTCTGTATCTTTGTTACTGTCAGCAAATCTCGTGTGCAGAGCCAAACCAACAATTAACTCATCCTTGTGTCAGTGTGTGTTACCAAAGCCTGATATATCTTATTCCTCCGTGCTGTAGACCTCTGTTGTTGTTCAAAAACATTTAAAAATACCTCAGTAAGCTACACCACTGCACTGCATGTTCCTTCAACACAAAGAATATTGTTAAGAGTTAGCTTCAAAGATTAATAAAAGTGATCACATTTTCAGTGTCCAGAGACTAGTTTCATGTACTTCTGATTTTGTGCTACTTTGTTCTTAGTTAAGAATTTCAGCACAAAGTTAATACTTTCTGATATGTAGTACAACAAACTAGTGACGCTCTGTAAACGGAACGGTTTCCCGCACATGCTCACACAACTACTCTCTAGAGACTGAAAACATGATTGCTGTCATTAGTCTTTGGAGCCGTTTCTAAACAAACTAACGTGGCTGTAATCTTCTGGGTGAAGGAACAAATCACCCAGTGATGTAGTTTCACTCATGTTAACGAGTTTTGGACAACAACAGAGAGCTATTGCACGGATTAATACAATATGTTAGACTTTGAATGCAGTGTTGGTTTGGCAATGCACATGAGAATCAGCAGCCTTATCCTTTAATGTTAGAGCTTCGACGTTAGCCTCTTCTTTACCCTCATTAACCCCTCCTGACCGTCCAGATGTTACCCTTAATTTTGACCGGTCCTCAGTTTTATTCACTAAATAACTTGATACTGAAACGAGATCCTCTAACTCAAACTCATTTTTGCACCTCAGTATGAAAGTAAAGGCATGGAAGCTCTTCTTGAATGTGAGCTCAGACGGATACCAGAAGAGCAACTTGTGCAGTTTCTCTGTGCCAACCTTTATTTCATGGGATGGAGATTTATAAACAAACAGGATTATCCAACTCTGTTCCCACTCAAATATGCATGTCCCTGTAAAGCCAAAGCATAATAATGTGTGTGTATGTGAGGTTCATGATGTGTATATGATAGAAAAGGCTTCCTGTCCTTTACAAAGTCAAGGATGGGAGTATGATTGAACTTTGACTTTGCATTCATTTATCAAACTGCTAGTTGAGCACCTTTTCCTATTTGGTAATGACCCCATACTCCCTCTAGGGCTGTAAGTGTGTTTTGTGGTAAGCTAGTTGGCAATAATAGCTGTGTTATGTCCTTGGAATAGATCCAAAACAACAGTGAGTGCTCCACAACAGAGGGTAAAGGCAGTAAGAAAGAAATTACAGTGAAACATAGAGGAAAAAGCACTTCTGCCTCTGTACCTTGAAAAAGATCTGTATCTCTACAGAGAGTGTGTGAGCAAGCAAGAACCAGAGGCACTTTCTTTAAGTTTGGAGAGCTCCTTTTATGGACAAAGCCTCCCTGGTGGTTCCCTTGGCCCGCAACTGGAGGTCTCCTCCCAAACACACACAGGACACGGCTGGTTGGGACTAAGCCAACCTCTGTGTGTGTGTGTGAGTGTGCGTGTGTGTGTGTGTGTGTGTTTAGTGTGCATATTTTTATATGTTTTATTCAGATTTACTTCCTAGAGTTCTGCAGGCATTATAGTAGAATGGAAAAATGTTTTTTTCAGGGAAGTTCAGTCATATATAGACACAATATATGAATGTATAGGTTTTTACACTCCATAAGGCTTGTATTGTAATCTTAACCAATCTGACTTTGACCCTTTGTGATGGACAGGCTCAGATGGTAAACAAGGCTCTGCAGACTCAAAGATCTTTCCTCAAAATGGCTTCTACACACCAAGAACCTGCACAGGTACGTCAGCAGAAGATTACCAAGTGAACACACACACTGTCATCAGTTTTGACTGCAAATGGTGCTCAATGTTTAATGGTGATATAAGGGGAAATTTCCCATTTTTTTCTAAAAAAAATGACTATACAATGAAAATCAATATTTTGGACAATAAAACCGGTTTGCTATTGTGAATATTGTAGGAAAAAACAACTACTACATCACTCAAAAGATCTCATATTTAGGAATGCCAATGTGCCAGTTATTCCCTACTCTTCCCACATACCTATGGGAGCTAAAACGTTAGTGTGTGTGTGTGTGTGTGTGTGTGTGTGTGTGTGTGTGTGTGTGTGTGTGTGTGTGTGTGTGTGTGTGTCATGGCATTGACCATGAACAGCATTATCCCTGGAGTTCAGCCATGAATCTTGTCACATGTTATATGACATCTCTCTCTTCCCTTATTTCCTGACAACTCTCAAATGTCGACTCATGAAAAAAGGCACACAATGTCCTGAAAAAAAGACTTACAAACTAAAAGTAGCTTCAAGTTCTGTTCTGTTTATGCAACTTTACTGTTTACTAACTAACCCTAAACCAAAGCTTTGTGCAAGAATGACTTTAACTGCATGATCGGCAATAGTAAGTATAATTTAATGGTTATTTAATGATTTATTCTGTTACCTTCAGTCATCTTGTCATAAACAGTTAAGCTTATGCAAATTATTATCCCACTTTTCATACTGTTCATGTTTTCTGCTAGTTTTTTAGAACCCAAATTACAGCAATAGTGATTATTGTTTTATGTGACATTAAACCATCATTATGAATCGTTGTTTGTGTTGGTATTTAACAACAAAGTTGTATAAAAGCTTTCAATTAATTGCAGCCGGTGATGCACAACTCTGGTTCAAAATGCATCAAAATGTTTCACATCAGCCCAGACAGATACGTTAACTGTATGTGGGTCCCTGCTGTCCGTCTATGTCCTCCCCTCCTGTGTTCCCCAGCAGGCCGGGCCGTTCACAGAGGGATTATGCTGCTCTTTGACTAAGAAAATGCTAATACAACACATTCCCAACATGTTCACGTATAGAGAAGGGGGAGCGAGAGAGAAAGCTGTGTGTGTGTGTGTGTGAGAGAGTCGATATGATATCATCCCATTGGCCTTCTGTTTGTGTTGTGTTAGTGTGTGTGTGTGCGTGAGTGTGTGAGTGTGTGTTACAGGGTCTGCAGAGCCCACCAGGAAGTGATTACTCCCTATCTGTCAGGTCACTGGTTGAGAGGCAGTGAAAAGAGCATTCAGTGATTGTCAGAAATGCAAACAGAGAAAGAGTGAGGGTTTTACACAGCGAGTGAGAGAGAGGGACTGACCCAAGAGAGGGGTTGGGTGAGAGAGAGAAGACAGATATGAGGAAGAGGAGATGAAATTTATCATCGCTTTCTCTAACCCTAATGGGTCATTTAGAAATGCACAAGGATTAAATCTTAGAAATGATGACTCCCTAAAGACTTGACCTCACTTGAGGCTTGTCTCACATGGTAATAACAATAAAAAGACACTGCACTACCACAAACTTGGAATATTTAATGATCGGCCCAGTGCATTGAAATGACTTGATCTCAGCTATAACTGCATATTTAAAAACAAAATATTAAAATTCACATCACTTTAATTGTCAGCATTTAAAGACCTGAACGTTTTTCAGTTTAATCAGAAGTCTGCTTATGAAAACTTGTGATTTGACATTGACTTGGCCTCAAACACTTGACCTTTTTGACAAGATTGAAGTTTTGGCTTGGACTTGGATCCAAATGACAAAAAACTGCATTTCACGATAGGAATGAAATTGCATTTCTCTGGGGCCAAATCTGCTACATTTAACATTAAATGATCATGTAATGTAATCCAAACAGAGATTCAAGACCAATTTTGATTTTTGAAAGCGTTCAACAAAAACACATCTTGGGATAAATGGTAGCGATGGAAAAGATTCCCATGTTTACAATGTGAGCCTTCATGTAACAGGACACCTGAAGACAGCTGTGTGATTGCAAAAGTTTCATGTAAGGTTTACAAATGCTGAATCTGAATCGTCAGATGGTTTGTTAAACAGAACAATCTGAGAAGTCGTCCATGGAAACTGCTTAGAAAATGGCTGGCACTTTCAAAAAGGTGACTACACGAAGCATCCGTCCATCACCGTCTTACCTTAAAAAATGTTAATGTTAAAGTGAACGGTAGTTACAAGCCAGGAAGAAGTAATTATGGTAACTTGTAAATGGCCGAAACTTCAACTCCAACTGGCCATCTCATAACAAACTTCTTTATCATTTATACTACAAGTGGTTCTGGACTTATTAAGACTATTTTCCTTCTTCCTGAACCTTGCAAGTAGACAAAGATTAGGCAGAAATGACAACCCCCTTTTTAATTACAGTAACTGACACAACAAGAACTTGGCATTTATCCCAGAAGTCTCTTGGGTGATGTAGTCACTGAGTGCCAACAAAATAACCAGTGTTTTCCTTATGTTTGTTAAAATCCTGTGATTCAAGTTTACTTGCCAGTACAGTCAGAGCTACCAGGTTAGCTTAGAGTATGAATGTGAAACCCAAGTGTCATGTTTCCTAAAAGGCAGATTGAAGAAAACATACGAGAAAATCTTTCATAGTGGAACTGAGGCTTACATGGGACATCAGGACTATATACACAATCAACATGACCTGCTGCCCTTCAGTAGACACACACACACACACACACACACAAAATGAGTTCCCGCGCACACACACACACACAAACCACAAATGCAAAACTTCCCAAACACACACACAGACACCCTCCCTCATTCATGTCTATATCTGTAGTCCTCAATACAGATCAGGCAGAGGTAAAAAATTGTGTGTGACTCTGGCCAGTGCCCCTTTTGACACTCACACACGCACACACACACACACACACACACACACACACACACACACACACACACACACACACACACACACGCACACACAGAGTGTACAAACTTCTGGCCTTTCTCTCCAGCGCAGCCCTGTTGTGCTCCATGACTTTTTATGGGCATGTTCTATATTTGAGCCTGTTGTCAGTGTGTGTGTGTGTGTGTGTGTGTGAGAAAGAGAGAGAGAGGCAGGAGAAAGTAAGCCTCTCTCTCATGTGACCTCAAGTTGGCCTGTTAACTCGTTGTGTGTGATTATGTGAGTGTTTTTCTGTCTGTCCCGCTGGCTCTGGCTGTTCACACACTGCCTTAAAAAACCCTCCTACAGCTGTTCTCCCATTGTCGCCCTCCACTCTCTACCTTTGATCCACTGCTTGTATAGGAAGTCAAGGCTTGGACGCTGTGCTGTTGTAACACATTGAACACTGAATAATGTGATCCGACGCATTTGATCCTTTTGTCGGCTCATTCTGTCTCTGTCTATATTCGCCACTTTTACAGTGCACGACTCGACTTTATTGACTACCAATGACGACACATCCACATTTGCATTTACAGAAATATTTTTTTGGTAGACTGAGATCTTTGTAACTATATTGTCTTATTGTCTGTAGCTGTTTCTTATTCTTGTGAATGGGCGGGGATATTATGAATCACTTATGATTCATATTGTTTCGCTAAGCTAATTTCAAAGTTTAAAAATACATCTGTGAGCACTAACATAATTTTTCATAATATTGTGACTTTAATAATAGTAATAAACTAATAAACTAATAGTTTTACATTTTGGAAATATGCAAGTTTGATGAAAAGATAAATATTAAATGTGACGTTAAAGCCAGCAGGCAATTAGCTTAGCTTAGCATAATGACTGGAAGCAGGAAGAAAAAGCTAGCCTAATTCTGTCTGACAGTTAGCTGTAGTCCAGCTCGTAACCCTCGATAAAACCCCAACTTATTTTTGTTAATGGTTTAACCCTTCCAATTGTCTGCAGAGTAAACAAACGAGATAAAATGGGCCTCATTTGTCATACATTTTCACGTTCCTGTCCTAAAAGTCTCATACTTTTTCTGTGAGGTTGCTGGTACAAGTGTTCCAAGGGGGATTCATCAACACTCAGCCAACACTCAACTCAAACCCTTAGTGAAGAAAGGCAGAGACTTGTACAATAGTTCTGGACCATTCATACATTTTGTGTGTACAGAAGAGAACAAGTACAATAAAAACTGGTGAATGCCACAAATTGTTATAAAATGCTCGTATCTGCCTTTTAAGAGCATATCTGAAGGAGTGGTCCTTGCATGAGGCCCAGTGTGTTAGTTTGTTAGCTTCAGAGGTGCTGGTTAGTGGATTTTGTTACCTTTGGACAGAGATATGCTAACAGTTTCCCCCTGCTTTAGTCTTTATGCTTAGTTTAGCTAATCACCTGCTGACTTAATTTACAGCACGCAGACACAGGAGTGGTATCAATCTTCTCAACTAACTCTTGGCAAGAAAATAAATAGAGTTTTCACAAAATGTCAAATCAATCATTTAACATACAACTCGTGGTTGAACTGACAATACAAATGAGTTTACAAAGTTTTCTCAGTTGAATCTGTCTGTCAGTCACTGCAGGAAGAACAAAGGCAGCGTTTTAATGCAAGAAATAATGATTCACAATTTTATCACATTGTATCAGTTTCAGTGTTTCCTGTGTGTCAGTGTCCTCCAAGATAACTTGTGAATAAAATGCTGTGCTGTAGCTGACTCATATTGGAGCTTCCCATCACCACATACATTAGACCTTCTCTGCTCTACTGTCATAACAGCAATGTAAATGTTTCTTTGCTCTTCAGTCTACACAGGAATGTTGCTGTTTTTGTTCCCACAAGAGTCGTGGCACAAAATTTCCAGAAATGTTAGTAGATCCTGAGCTGGTAAATCAGTAAATCAGGGTCTTACATGGACAAATTGAATCTGGCTCCTGCTCTGACATGATGCCAATGCAGAAATTTACCAGCGGGGTTACAGATCGGATTACAGCTAACGTCCTCTCTGCATCTCCCGCTCAGTCACCCTCTCTCCTCACAGCCTAGACATATCGTTCTCCCTCCACACTGTGAGGGGAAGCCCACACCGGGATCTAGGCACTGACTCAGAGGACAAGTTAAACTTCCAAACAACAACATGGGAGCCATGTTGTTGTTTTGTAATGCAGCGGGAAATGTGATGTGATTGACTGTTTTCATGAGATCATGACTTCGGCTCAGATTCAACCCTCCTACATTCCCATTTTAAGGACAGGAGTGTTTCAAAGCTGCTCAGAGACCATTATTAGCTAGATTTAGGGAGAATAAAAGCAGCAGGAGGGGCAGAGAAAGGGGAGTCTGTCTCAGTTTATGGAGATCATGTGCATCTGATTGGGGGAAGAATTTTTAAAAAAGAGGAGAAAGTTTACTTCTGTTTTTATTGATCTTTTGCAAACAAGCATAAAGTTACACATGCAGACATCTGCATACAGTATAGTATACAAAAACTGCACATGTGCGCGCGCGGACACACACACACACACACACACACACACACACACACACACACACACACACACACTTACACAGGATGCGCCAGGTTTTTGTCATTCTTTGATATCAGCCATATTCACTTGTCTTAATGTGTGTATTGAAACCAGCTATTTCAACAGCATCACATATTTTTCAGAGTGTTCCTCTACTTTGTATCTGAATAAAGGAACATGTTCATTAACAAACATTAGATATTTCACATAGCAACCCATTGGCTGCAGTTCAGAGTAAGAAAACTGTAGCAGCAATTTGGCAATGAAACATTGTGTTCCTGAATCTATGTGTGTGCAGGCGCATGTGTGATAGGTAAACTGTAAACACTGGAGGAGAGGTATGCCTTACAAGGCCAGAGGGATCTCCCCATGAACCAAGGAATGTTTGTAGGAACGGAGCGAAGGGGAGGGGAGCTGGGAGACGAGCTATACTGTAGCAAAGATCTGGACGTTCCAATGGAAAAAGGCTCCGGCTAATAAAATTAGTTACTGTCCTGTAGCCTAGTTTGGGAATTACTGGCTGGCACAGAGAGCATGGCTGGTACGGGTGGGGTTGATGATGCATCTCAAAAAGTTTATCCTCTTATTAAATATTGAAAAACATCTGAAACATGTTGGATTTTCTGCATGTAAGAAGCTTAATTCAATATAATATGATGTTTATTGGCCTCAATCTCCTCTTTCATCATTTGCATTCTTCTTCTTGCACCAACATCTCTTCCTCTTTTTTTCTACATCCTTCTCTTCTGTTGCCCCTTCCTAAACCACCCGCCTCCACTCTAAACTTCCTCTTGTCTATGTGTTGCACCTGCAGATGGAGCTTCATGACCTGCTGAAGCCCATTTCTGATCACATCCAGGAGATCCAGAACTTCCGTGAACGAAACCGTGGCAGCAACCTCTTCAACCACCTCTCAGCTGTCAGCGAGAGCATCCCAGCTCTGGGCTGGGTGGCTGTGGTAAGGACACATAAAAAAAAACACACACACACACACACACACACACACTCATAAATCAAGGGTAATGTGATGAGAAAAGTGTGACTCATAAAATACATGTATGAAAAATGTATAATCTTAAACTGACAGGAATCCTTGAATATAATCAAAAAGTTTCACTCTTTGATCAACTATTGATGCATTATAATAGACTATATTAGATATCAGTCTGGCATATATAAAGTAATTTAAAGTCTAATGTTTAACTTAACCACATTGGAAAAACACAAATTATGATAAAATATGTTATGTTATGTCGTACACTTGAGATTAATTAAGGTCAGATTCATAAACATCTGTAAGAAGATTGCATACAAATGGATAAGAATGAAGTCAACATCCTGTGTTCTTTTCTCCCTGCTACAATACGTAGCGTTTTTCCCAATCTGTTTTCTTCTCTGTTTCTCGTCAATACAAAAGTCTTCTTCTGAGTTTTGTGAAGAATATAATTTAGATTAAGATCAAAGTTTATCCACTTGAGTTCTTAAATAAAGAAACTCTGGAGCTCGCTCTGGTCAGTGTACACTGCTGTCAAGATACTTTTAACAGCAAACATGTTCAATTCAAACCTTCATTCCCGAGATATCACTGTACGAGCTCTTCAGCTTTTTACTCTGAAATTAAATCTGCACAGTTAGTATGAGTTTTGATCTTTGTTTCTAATAAAACTGAATCTTTCAGAGTCAGAAGCCCGGTCCTTATGTGAAAGAGATGAATGACTCTGCCATCTTCTACACCAACAGAGTGCTGAAGGACTACAAGGAAAGGTAAATATATGTTTTTCAAAACATGATAAGTAATAACATCAAGATCTTTTTGTGAAAATGTAACATATAGAAATTCCTGAATTGTCATTTAATGGACCATCACCAGTGATTTTGCTTCTACTGTAACTATAGATCACATATACTTTACATGACTCCTGACACTTTTGCAAACTGTGCCTGAGGGTCTCAGAGTTTTCAGTGGATTCTTCTTTTTTTAAAGAACCAGTGTATAAGATGTAGTGGCATCTAGCTGTGAAGTTGCAGATTGCAACCAACTGAATACCCCTCCCTCTCCCTCCCAAGCATGTAGGAGAAATTACAGTGGCCACGTAACGTGGCCATGATTTGTTTGAATAGTCAGTAGTGAATTATCATAGCAGTATCATAGCAGTAATCTAACAAAAATGAATGCATAATAATGTTCCTGTGGTGGATCACACAATTAAAGCAAGTCTCAAGAATTTTCTAAATAGATTTTCATATTTAACTGAAATAAATAAAAACAAAATATTGCATTTTGTGCCATTTAAGGTAAAACAAAAGAAGGAGGAGCATGTTTAGCCATTTTGCATTACAGCCATTTAACTCAAACCAGACCTGAAGTATTATTTCAAACAAAAACATGCATTAGGGAATTATGTTTTTATGATTACAGTAACAAATTCTGTATAGCTACAGTATAAAGTTTAGCTGCAAAATGCTGCAACGTTACTTCTATCCATCATCACATCTGGTTCCTTTGCTTTACTCCTTATTTTACTGCTTCCCTCATCCTCTGCTTTGTTTTCATTTTACCATCATACCTTTGTCTCCCCCAGCGACAAACGCCATGTGGACTGGGTGTGCTCCTACCTGACGATCTGGACCGAGATGCAGTCGTTCATCAAACAGCACCACACCACCGGACTGGTCTGGAGTAAGACTGTAAGTGCACTACTTATGATTTATTTATTGTGACTGTTTTTTGATTATTTTTCCCTTTGCAACAACACTATACACACATTCCTTCTGTTCGAATAAGCATGTCAACATCAAGCATGCTTACACTTTCCCCTCCGGCCGGTATCCAGCACTTCTCTAAAACTTCACAATAGATTAGCCAGAAAACAAGAAATTACCTCTTTAACATCTTGTTTGTTATCTCAGCAGTGTTTGACTTTAGTTTTCCATTCGCAGGCCTTGATATTTTTAAATCGGAGCTCAAATTAACTCCCCTATTTGCGTATACTTCCATTTTTAGTTATGGAGTGAGCCGGTTACATAAATCACAACAGAGAGCATGAATGAATGAATGAGCTTCTCTCCAGTGGCTCCCGCAGTTCTCCCTAGAGTTCACAAAACCTCTGACACTGCTAAACACACTTCTGTTTATGGATGTGTGCTCAGGGACTCCTGATGGAGCACTCACACTCACTAGATCCCAGAGATTATGATGACTCGAAACCAAATACTGCAACACACACTTGACCTCTTTCTCTTGCTAGCTGGAAGAGATTTTTTCTCATCTTTATTCATGCAGGGAACGACAACTGAGGCTTCTCTACATTTTGGCTTCTAAAACTCAAACTTGTAGTCACACAAACACACATAAATGTCATTTCATGAAACAATAGTTTAACTTTTGGGAAATGCTTTTATTCACTTTCTTGAGTTAGATTAGCACATCAATATGACTCTCATGGGTGTACTGTAAATATGAAACTACAACCTGGAAATGGTTCACTTAGCTTAGCATAAAAGACAAAACAGGGGGAATAAACTAGGCTGGCTGAGTAAAGGTGAATATAAATCACCAAATGACAAAATAGTGGCAGATAACCCTTCATAAATCTGCATTCTATTGTTTTTTACATTGACTTTTGCACAGATAAAACAAAATACATTAGGCAAATAGGTGAGGTTTAGAAGTGCTTGTTGGAGGATTTGCTTACAGTCAGGCTAGCTGTTTCCCCGTTTCCAGTCTTTATGCTAAACTAAGCCAGCCGTCTCCTGTAGCTTTATATTTAAGAGACAGATATGAATATGAGTCTTCTTTAACGTCAGATTAAAACCTTAAGTGAAACTAATGCTGAACAACTGTGCTCACATGTGTGTTTTCTACATGCAGAAACTTGAGAGCCTGCAGAGGCCGTGTGTGTCAGCTGTCGCCCCTGCTGTCAGGCGACAGAGCTGAAGTGTATATGTATGTGTGTGCGCGTACAAGGATGGGAGTGTGTGGTACTAACAGGTGGCCCTCAGGGTTTACTTGAATGGAGGTTTTCTTCATAGAGGAACCCCGACAAAGGGCCTATGTACACACACAGCTTGTGCCTGTAACCTAAACTACAGGGCTGGTCCCCCCTTCAACACAGCCGTCATCTGCTGCTCAGATTTGGGTTTAGTGACACGCTTAACGCTTGTATGCTCACTTGAGTTTTCAAATATTTGTTCCAGCTGTCCTCTGCAGGCGCTTTTACGCAATTTGTGGTGGCCTCTGACCAGATAAGTACATTCTGGAGGAGAGAAGTAAAGTGACTTTTGACCACAAAACAACAGTATGAAGTAGGGCTGCAGCCAACATTTATTTAAAAAAAATTCTTTAAAGTAATCATTTCGTCTATAAAATGGGAGAAAATGGTGGGCAAATATCCATCACAGTGTCCTAAATTCCAAAGCAACATCTTCAGATTGCTTGTTTAGTTTGACTAACAGAACAAAAACCAAATATACTCAAAAGGGAAGCAAATCCCCACTTTGAGAATCAAGAAACACATATTGTCCAGCATTTCTCATTTAAAGTCACTTCAATTATTAATCAAATTTATTTTACAGTATATTTTACTATTATATAACAATTGAAAATGAAATACATCCCCAAAAACTGAACAAAATGGACCAAATGCCCCCAAAATTTTAAACAGCCTGACAAAGAAGCTGTATTTATCTGTGCTCATACAAACATGTTTGTGTATTCACATACATGGACAAACGCAGTGGCAGACATGAACACAAAGAGGTAGTCAGACAGTTTTACAGCCACGCATAACACACACATGCTCATACACACACACACACACACACACACACACACACAAACTGGTTCTAATCCAGAGGTATGCGCTGAGCTGTTTAGTGTAACAGGTCTGCATTGTTCAGCAATGATATGCACGACACATGCGCCTCGTGTCAAAGGTCAAGTAATCTCAGCTGTAGTCAGAAGCGCGTAATGTGACAGTTCAAACGTCTGAACGTCTGTGATTGTGTGTGTATGTGTGTGTCTGGCAGCTGTGCATAGTCTTCAGACGGCAAATGTGTGTGTTTGCTGTTCATTGTACACATCAGGGTGGACTGGAAGTGACTCGATTACAGGACCTGATTAAACCTCAGTACAAACTCATATTGCTCAAATCTAAAAAAAAAAGACATCCCACATTTTTTTCTTCCACATCACAAATTTTACAAAGATATTGACATGTCAGGCTGAATATTGAGGACTTGTAGAAAATGATGTATGAGACGTCTAAAAAATGTCCTTTTAATGAAATGGTGCTGCAATAGTAAAACATGTAGTCTGGCGTTTTAATATTTCTTTGTGTAAATATCATGCAGCTGCAGTAAAGTGCTGGAATAAGATATAACCGTAATTGTAAGTGGCTTTCCACTGTCACTTACTGCAGGTGCGTGCTGGTGCAACCTTTTGATGCAACACAATGTCCCCACAATTCCTGTTGCTTTGCTTCATTTTTTGTTTCCACACATAAGCACAAGAAGGTACAGCACCTCCGGTTGGACAATCAGGTAGCCTATTATTCAATACTGCTCCTATCTCCCAAACCAGCCGTGCCTCAGCCACGGTCAAAAAACTGTTTGCCTCAGTTCACACACACCTGGCCTCATTAACCTGGCTGTATAAATGAACTCCCACAGGAAATTGCCACAGCGCCACCCCCAGTACCAACAATGTTAACAACAACAAAAATAAACACACACATACATAAATGGCTGTTACAGTAATAATATATACAGTATGTGGAATTAACATAAAGAGATAATATATAAAGCTACCGTTTCGTCTAATCTCATCTCAGCATTTTGTATATTAACACTGTTTATTCAAAATAATTAAATGTCTCTTTTGCCATCCGCATGTACTCAGAACATAAGACACATGATGGTCTGTCACATCCCCTTAAGTGCTGTTAAAGTCTTCTATTCTATTGCTTTAAGATATTTCCTATACAATACTCCCTCTGATGGAGAGATTTGTTACTACACCTGTTATCCACAGAACACCTCTGCAGTTTCTCTCATGAAAAATGCTGCTCTCTAAAATTCAGTGTTCCTCATCCCACAGGGCCCCATTGCTCCTTCTTCTGTCTTTGACGCCCCCACTGCCCCTGCTGCTCCCTGTCCACCTCCACCTCCTCCTCCTGGTCCTCCTCCAGTCTTCACAGACGATGACTCCCAGCCCAAGTCCGGTTGCCCGGCACCCCAACACTCAGCGTTATTCGCCCAGCTTAACCAGGGCATGAACATCACTAAAGGTACATTCACTGTTGAGTTATTTTCCCCTATCTGCTGTTGTATATCCTGACCTTCCTCATTATGTCCACGCAACTGATGTGACCACACAAGTGTATCAACCTCAACCTGTTTCTTGAGGATTTATTTTTGATTCCCTGTTCCAGATATACTGTATGAGTAATTTCATACATTTTATAAATATTTAGGCACCCTGATCAGCTAAAGTTCGATTTGAACACTTCCTCTGTGTGCAAGAGAGGACATCAAAGACTCTCTGCACTCTGGAAACTTGCCACGTTCCAGGTGGACAAATCACTTCTGACTTTGTTTTATAGAGCTTTTATCAAGTCAGTTTTGACATTTTCTGTCATTTGCTGGTATGGAAATCTCCCCATCAGAGATAAGAATGCACTGTTAATGATTGTGAAGGTGGCCAACAAGATAGTGGGAGTGGAGTTTAGCAGTCTTGCAGAATTTTATAACAAGCAAGTGTTAAACAAAGCAATTAACATTTATAAAGACAAAAGTCACCCCCTGCATGGAGAGTATATGCTTTCCTCCTTTATCCCTCTATCCATCCAAGCACTGAACGCACTTTATAGAGGGAGATAGTCTTCATCCATCCTAGCCCCCCGTCCCTGTCCCTGTCCCTGGCTTGGACGTATTTATTCGTATTTATTAGTGTATGCCTCTCCAAATATCTATAGGTCTGAAGCATGTCTCAGATGACAAGAAGACCCATAAGAACCCAAATCTGCGCTCCCAAGAAACACCGACCAAAAACAGGAAACCCGGGTCTGGGAACTCGCCCAGAGCAGCCGTTCAGAAAAAACCCCCTCTGCTGGACCTGGAGGGGAAGAAATGGAGGGTGGTACGTAAAATGTTTACTTCCTCTGTCAGTGATGTTTCCAGAGGTCATTAAACCTATCATGATCATTTTTTTCGTATCCATCCTGCTTCCGACTCACACACATTTACTGCATTTTTAGCTACTGCTGAAACTTTTTATGCGCTAAGAATCAGTTAAGTCATTGGTAGTGTCTCACCTGTTATGTGACAGACTGTTGACTGAATCTGTTCCCTTGTTGTTTTAGGAGAACTTTGAGCAGAAACACGACTTGGTGATCGAGGAGACAGAGCTGAAACAAGTGGTCTATATCTTCGCTTGTAACAACTCCACCGTGCAGGTCAAGGGAAAAATCAACTCCATCATCATCGGTGAGATGATGGAGAGCTGAATCAGAGCTGAAAGACCATTCATGTGATATTTTATATATGTATATATTCCCAAATGCAAATATTTCATTTTCCTGATCCTGTGTGTGTCAACTCTCTCCAGATAACTGTAAGAAGCTCGGTCTGGTTTTTGAGAACGTGGTTGGGATTGTGGAGGTCATCAACTCAAAGGCTATTCAGTTACAGGTGAGAAAAACTTTTTTTTTAAAGATTTTGTTGGCATAGACGCCTTTATTTAGCAGTAGACTGACAGGAAATATGGCAGAGAGAGGGGGGTGTGACATGCAGCAAAGGACCTCCAATCAAAATGTTGAAATATTGGCTTTAAAAGACACAATATTTCTAATTTAATGTCAGCTATGTGTCTAAATGGATCTTTAACATTTTAGGCTACATTTGCTTTGAATGCATGAATCAGCTGGGTTATAGTCACATTTTTTTATATCTGAAAAATAATTTTGTCATATCAAGTGTGTAAAAAAACAAAAAACACATTGTTTCACTGCAGGTGTTGGGTACAGTTCCCACAATGTCCATCAACAAAACCGAAGGCTGCCAGGTCTATCTGAGTAAGGACGCCCTCAACTGTGACATCGTCAGTGCCAAAAGCTCTGAGATGAACATCATGATACCAACAGGAGACGACGACTACGTGAGTGTCGGAGATAAAAGCAGAAAAAAAATATCATTACATTAAAGAGTGTGTATTAATTAAAGTCTTATTGTTTTACAGTTGTACTTAGAGTCATTTTCTCTGTCATTTCACAGAGAGAGTTTCCGGTCCCCGAGCAGTTTAAGACTGTTTGGGATGGCTCCAAACTGGTGACAGAACCCACTGAGATCGCAGGCTAATTGATACATTGTCATCCCCACCACCATCTTCATCATCATCATCATCACCTTTGCACATAAAAAAAACATATTTCCGTCCCTCTGATTTCTTTGGATCTCAGAGATATAAAAGGGATTTTACACGTCAATAATCTGTTAATCAAATTGGTGTTGCTGTATTCATTTCCTGGTAAGATGTTTCTCAAGCACTTTTTAAAACAGTTGATTGCAGTGAACCAGCCATTAAGTCAATTGTCTACACGTGTCTACAAAACAACTGTAAAAATGCACCACAGGAATACAATAAATACACAAACTAATATACAGTATTTACCCTTTCTTACATTTTCTGTGCCATAGCAACAGCAAGGCATTTATGTAAGAATATTTAACATATAGCAGTATTCCCATCTTCAAAATAGTTTCTCTAAATGCTATTAGATTACAATTATGATCATACATGTGCTATATATGCTAGTATGTATATGTATATACTCAAAATTATGTGACAAGCACAAACAACATTCAGTGGACAAGCGCACAACAATGATTTGGAGTCACGTGTAAGATTCTTGTCTTTTTTCTATTGAATGAAGTGTCTTAGTTACCTCTTTATAAATGTGTATAGTGCATGTTAGTCACATGATGCTATTTCACATAGTAGAGTTGATGCTACACTACTCAGTAGTACTATTGCATAAACAGCAGATGTCACCATCTTACTAATGCACAGTGCTGAATGTAAAATGTAATTAATCCGTTCAGATGAATGTAACAGACACACAATTAGAGACAACAAATCAAATGATGACAATAATAAACTGAATATTCACCTACTAATTTCTTTTAATATTTAGATATCAAGTTATGAGCACTTCATTAATAAGCCTTATAATACTGAAATACTTAATAACAGTTCACATTTGGCCACTGCCTATTCTCTATATTACTTTGTACCGTATATCACCCTGTTTTGTATTAACATGTAGCACATGGCACCAGCATAAATGAGAAGATCATTTACACCATTAGTACTTTTCAAAAACTTTTAATTTACATGGAAACAATTTGATGTAACTATCATTTTTCAAATAAAATCAAAACCCTCAATTCCTGCTTGTCAGTGTCATTTCTAAAAGGAGTTGCACTTTGTGGGAGTCACAGACCAGAGGAAGAAATAGTGCAGTGTTGAAAGAAAAGAAAGGATGTTTTTAAAGATCTATAGATAAAGAAAGATGGTCAGAGAGGAGAGAGTAAAATCCTGACAATTAGTTTCAAGCTTTGACAACTAGTGCATGAGGTACAAATGTGTTTAAAAACACTACAGATCAACAATCCACATACAGTAAAATGTCTGATACTGAGTTTCAAAGTGTCCTCTCAGTGTTTGATCACCATATTTCCCTGAGAATCTTGAGTAAAGAGAAAATCATCTTCCTCATCCTCAAACACACAGTTATAAGCAAAACGTCTTTTCGCCGTCCCAGTGCTCACGTTACTCTGATCCTTAAGTGGACTCCTGGCTTGCAGACTGCGGTGTGCTATCACCCTGAAGCCTTCAGAGTCCTGGGTGAACAGCATGGCCAGACTGTCCTCGTCAACCTCTCTGCCTTGCTGCTGTGCTGCTCGTTTTTTTAAAGGGGAGGTTCTTGGTTTCGTCCACTTGAACTGGGAGTCAAGGCTCTCTTCTTTATAAGCCTTTCTCTTCGGGTGTTCTGGGATATTTTTTGGAGGTGATGCAGTTTTTGGTTCTGTCCTTTTACAGTTCGAGAGAGGTGACTGCTCGCTTGGAGAGTTAGAAGACAATGACCAGCTGTATGCTTTCTCATCATCTATCTGAGAAGAAGAAAAGTTTTTAAAGGCTTTTTGAGTTGAGGTTTTCCCTTCCGAATTCATCCGAGTTACAAAGGCATCCTCACTTTGCAAACTGTTCAGGAAACTTGGCTCATAGTCATTTAAGTCCTTAGCTGTGGTGTATTTCTGGTTAGTCAGGTCAAATTCACTTTCATATGTGATCAATGGGTCCTGACTCCACGCCTGTGGAAGAGGCTGACTGTCACCTGGCAATGACGAGGTTTCAATGAGTCTTCTCTTTCTCTCTGGTAGCTTCATCTCATCAGTCTGCTCTTCTTCAAATTCACAGTACGTGTTTTGAGGAGGCGAGTAGTTTGCCTCATCCTGCTCCTGCCCCACTGCTGCTTCAGGCTTAGTCACATTTTTACATTTCCACTCATGATCCACAGGAACATTTTCTTTTTGGTCCTCTGAGTTATAAAAATCAGACATCTCATGGTCCATATCACATCTGCGCTTTGTACCAGATGCTACAGGTGAGGGATCAGTTGACGTAGATGATGAGGTGGACCATACTGGTGCATCAGATGAGGACGTCTTGTTGAGAACTAAAGGAATAAGAAAGGATTGCATTCACAAAATGAAAAGCTGTGTCAATTCATACATTCAATCAAGTCAACTAATTTTGATAATAATAATCCTAATGTGTCCCTGCAGCCTGATGGCAGCAGAGCTGTACAAACTTACCTTTGCATTTAGGTGCAAAGAAGGCTGATATGGAGGCCTGTTTGGTCTTCGGCATTTCTATTTTGGTCTGAGTGAAGTTGAGCGCCACAGCCAAACTGTATCCTCCACCCTCAACAAACGGGTTCAGCAGTTTAGAAATGGGACGAACTACTTTTTTCTGAAACAAACAAAAATCGCAAAATAAATTATTGTCCAACTACTACACTTTGTAAGTGTAATAATAATGTAAGAGGTTACTGATAAGATGAAGTTACTACTAATCAATCATACTGTGGGTAGCAGTTTGTATTATGAACAGTTTCTGAGTTTATTAGTAACAAACTGGCCACTTATAGTCTAAATTTCAGGCTGTTTTCCACAGTTACCTGTTTAGCTTTAGCTTTCAACTGCACAGTGTCCAGCCACACACCACACTCCTCCTGAGTAGAGGCCTTTAGCACTGGTTTGGAGGTCTTCATGGTGGAAACTGAGGGAAAGAGATGTAATATTATACAAAAAAAATCAGTTTTTCAATAAGAGGGTAGGAGCTGTGAGAAAGCCACAGCGAAATTTATCCAGTTACAGCTGCATCAAAGACTAATCTTTTGATGGTCCTGATTGCTAAACATTTTTGGTTGGTGGCTAAAGCCACTCTGACCACTCTGCGTGACTGGTGTCAATTAGCAAATTTATCTAACAGACCACGTTAATGTTTATTAATCACAATTTTTACTATAGTTCGCCAAATCTCTCAGATTGTCGCATCATATGTTAACTGACCTTATAACGTTGAACAGGGATGTTTTCCGCCTTCTTTTGAGCGAACTTTTACATATCTAGCACAGCTAACTATGTTTTGGCTCCACTGTTTGTTTGAGTCTCCCGCCTCGACGACGGGCTGCCGGTGGCGTCTGACTGTATGAAAACCATTAAATGTGGTTAAGCCTTAAAGATGTATTTTAATGCAGCAACCACTACTTTAACACTTTACATATACCAAAAATATACTAGTTATATTTAATACTTCGGCATAAGTGGTTTAAACATAGACTGTATAAAAGAAGCAGTCCTTTTTATTAAGGCACTTACGGACACCTAATATTTTGACGTCCACTGGTCCTTGCAGGAGGGTGTGTTTACACTGACGTCACAGCAGTTATTACCGAAGAGGAGGTGAGTGAAATGTTTATTATTTCGTTGATTAAACACTGATATTGAAATAGTTATAACAGATATAAGACATTTTAAAACATTTATGGTCACGCACATAGGTTTCAGTGTTTATAAACCACTGCCTATCAGTCCTAGACACAGTAAATCATAAAGGAAGTGCTGACGAGCTAGCTGCAACAGCTAACTTCGGGCTAGCTGCTTTTGGCAAAACAAGGCACCGAAGACTGGTGATCGGCAGGCGGTGGCAGGTGTTTTAAATGTTCATGTCAAGAAAAAACATTATTTGAATTCAAAATTTCAGTGCTGTTACATTGTGTATCGTGTCAGCAGTATTAAGTCTGTACTTTTCAGATCAGCTGTCTGATCAGCGATTAAAGTCTTCTTTCTCATGGATGGCACTACATTTATGTGGCGTTCATTAGTTTAGAGTCTAAACTTGTCTAGAGCATGTAGCCCATGGCACTGGGCACCAAATGATTAAAGATCCTCTTCAGGCATGTTTTATGATGTGTATATAAAACATTTTACTTTGAATATATAATTCGTGTCTCGTATGGTTTTTCCACACACAAGTGAAATTAGTTAATAAAAAAACTTAAATCTATTCATATGAAAATATATTTCATCCTAAAGATTTAACTTCTGAACACAAGATGTCTCCAACTTCACTGTAAAGTCTATTCTCAGTGTTTTTGCTCTGGATGCTTTAAGTTTCCACACAGTTAAAGTTTGAACCACGAATGACTCCCTAACTATTTTTGATGTCACAGATTCCGCTCTTTGGCCGATCCTTTAAAACCACATTTTCACTGAGCACAGAAACTTTCCATTTCAGATCAGATGAATGTGAAAACAGTCTTATAGTGTCAAACTGCACTCACATCATTCTGCTGAATTGTTTACATTGTGGTGTGTTATCATAATATATCTCTGAGAATTGTTAAGCTGAGATGACAAGCCACCTGAATGCTGATGCATCTCTTATCATGTTGATTGAAGATCGTAATAAATGTCCTTAATTAATACTTGTTAAATATTTGGCATTTATTTAAGTCCTGCTCTTCTCCAGAAGTTTGATATTTTAGTTCAGAAAAGTGAATAAAGATGGTTGAGGTGGTCTTTGTTCCGGATGAGGTGTTAACCCTGCCTCAGGGATAACTGTGTCAGTGTATTCTGCACACTGTCTGTCACCAGGGAGCTAAAAGTTGTGTTTTAATGTAACTTTACTTATTGACTCTACATGCTATGAGGGATGATCAGGTAAATGTCCTTAAGTCATCCTAAAGTCTTGGAAGCACTGTTCCTATTGTTATTCTTAAATTCAGTTATAAAGGGACAGATCTTGCTGCTTTGCAGTTTGTTTATGTAGCTTAGGTTTAATGTGATATTACGCTTTTTCAGATCACCTGATACACCAACATCATGTTCCATGGGATACCAGTCACAGGAGGTGTAGGAGGAGGTAAGATACTCACATTAATCTAATGTCTAAAAACTAGGTACTCAGACTGTACAGACACAGTTCATTCATGAATAAATATCTGTACATGTCTCTCATAGTTTGCATTTATTTTTTCTCCAACAGCGCCGGCCAATAAACCTGAGTTATATGAGGTAAATGTAAATCTTGAATATTTGTATTAAAGCTTGGCATATTGGATTTTAAAAACCTAATATTAACATGTAAGACATAAATACAGTTATTTTATGTGTCCAATGAAATTAACCGAGAATGAAAATCAAATGTATAATTTTTTATGACTGCTAGTAATGCCTTTTTTTCATTAATACTGAATTAAAACTAGGAATAGTATCAGGAATGTGTGATATTCCACTTGTCAGTCACAGCAAAGCCATCACCACAAATCATTTCTTTTTCAGGAAGTGAAATTGTACAAAAATGCAAGAGAACGAGAGAAGTAAGTGTCGAATATATTACCAGTCATCTGTCCTACATGAATAAGAAGTAAGCCAGGGATTCATATTGTGACCAGTAGGGCTGGGCGATTATGGCAAAAAAAAAAATCACGATTAATTGAACATTTCACCATGATTACGATTAATGAACGATTATCTCTACCCTTGATGAACAATTAGGTATTTTCAGATTCTTTTACTTTTCTATTTTACACTGCCCTCACATGATATTTTGTGATATTTTCGCACATGAGTATCTTTATGGAGTGAAAATAATGATGTTTTAAGGTGTGACGCTGTGGTAAATGTCTAGTTTAGGCACAAAACCCACTTGATTAGAACTATGTAAAGATCATGGTTTGGGTTAAAATGATCACTGGAGACAAGTTTTCAAATTCCTTAAAGATATGCAACCTTTACTGTCATGGCAACAGTGAACACCATGATTAATTGACATGAGCAAGATTAAGTCAATTAGAGTTTCTAAATGTCTGTTTCGATTATTTTTCGATTAATTGCCCAGCCCTAGTGACCAGTGTTATAACACCTTGTTATTAACCCTGTTCCTAAGGTATGATAACATGGCCGAGTTGTTTGCTGTCGTCAAGACCCTTCAGGCCCTGGAGAAAGCTTACATCAAAGACTGCGTCACACCTAATGAGTGAGTTGTAAAGAAATTGGACAAAAAATGCTGGCTGTGATTTTCAATGCATGCCTTTATTAATATGCAGAACGTGTCTGGTTTAGGTACACTGCTTCCTGTTCCAGACTGTTGGTTCAGTATAAGGCTGCTTTCAAACAGGTGCAGGGCTCCGATGTCGGCTCCATCGATGACTTCTGCAGGAAGTACAGAGTGAGTTCTGATTTCTAGATTATGTTGTGTTGGGTTGTGTTGAGTTTTTATATATGCACACATATTTCTTTTGTGTTTATATTATGAAGGATCTTGCTTTTTTCATTTTGTCTTCTAGCTTGACTGCCCACTAGCCATGGAAAGGATTAAGGAGGATCGACCAATCACCATCAAGGATGACAAGGGCAACTTGAACCGCTGCATTGCAGATATAGTCTCTGTACGTCCTCTCTCATCTCATATATCTTCAGTCAGTGCAGGCTTTTTGGGCTTTGCTCCAGTATAAAAATGGTTGCACTTTTATTTTAGATCAAATGATGTAGCGTGTTCAGTTGAAGCACTAAGTGGCTGAAGTGGTTTCACTTAATTTGGCCCATCAGTCACTGAAAGATGTGATTGAGTAATGCCAGCTGTATCCACTGCCAACTTTTTATCTAAGCTCATATAACCGTTCAGACTAATAAAATCAGCAGACAGACATGCAGAGGCTGTGTGACCTCTTTGTTTTGCTGACAGGGAAAGCCAGAAAACTGTTGAAATTTTGTCTCATTGTCACTTTCTCACACTTTTTCTAACCTTTAGCTGTTTATCACTGTGATGGATAAGCTGAGACTGGAGATCAGAGCCATGGATGAGGTGAATTGTCTTTTTTTAAAAGTGTAAAACTGAAATATTCAGCAGACTTATGTTTGTGTTTAACAATTGCTTAACTGGATAACTAACTGATTGTTTGTCTTTGGATCAGATTCAACCGGACCTGAGGGAGCTGATGGAAACCATGAACAGAATGAGCAACATGCCTCCAGACTCAGAGGCCAAGGACAAAGTCAGCCTCTGGTTAGTTACACTGGGCCACTGAGTTTGCAGTGTTGATAGTAACAAGCCTCCTGCTAGTTCAGTACAGGATGCTATATATGCATGTGTCAGACTGACTCACATGCAGCTGCTCTGATGGGGGGGGGGAGTGCAGAAAACTGTCTGTATTTGATGTGGGTTAAGTATGTGGTATGTGTCAAACAAAAACTAGGTCAATAACTGTATAGTCCTAAAACTTATACCATTCACAATCCTGCTACCTTATTTAACATCATTTTATTTTTTCATGATTTTTCAGTATTTCAGTATTTTTCAGTACTCATAAGTAAGACCACAACTCAGCTTCACGTCTCTAATTCATAGGTGTGAAATGGATTTGTAGTCATAAATGTCATCATCTTGATATTTTCCTCGCCAGGTTGACCACCCTCAGCAGCATGTCGGCCTCAGATGAGCTGGATGATAATCAGGTGCGTCAGATGCTGTTCGACCTGGAGTCAGCCTACAATGCCTTCAACCGCTTCCTCCACTCTTCCTAAAGAATCTGTCCGTAATAGATCCTGACTCTTTGCCTGTTAAGTTAAAAAAAGAAAAAGAAACACTCGACATTCTCCTTATGGTCATATGTAAGGAGTTGAATTACATCTGGACAGATTTTCTGTCTCATAATCCTACTATTTCTTCTCTTTACATTTGTTTACTATGCCCTAATTGATTTTCTGTACTATTCAAACTCCCCCGCCTTGTATAGTCCACTGTTTCTGGTACATCATTCTGCCTGCATTATTGCCCACTGGGTTCCTTTGTGCTGTGATTGGCCTGTTTTCTAGCTTGTGTGTTAAATCCTTCAATATTGGCTGTTCAGTCTCCCCTTGATAAAACCGTTTACTTGTAACTTTTTACTGTAATATCAAAAAAAGGTCTAATTTTATACTTAAGTTTTGCAGAGCACCAACAGAGCCGCACAATACAATTGTACTGGATAAAGTCTGCATATGAAGAAAATGTCAAAGAAACAGCCAAAGCCTTTATTTTACTGGAAAGAGTAATCGATATATATATTTTTTTCTTTTTGGTACCCTACTTGTTTCCTCTACTTGCCACTTGAGGTCAGGTTTGCATTTTTCATTCTGTGTACCATGTTTTTTTCACACAAGTGTTTAATGTAGACCTGCTAACAGTACTTTTTGTCTATTCAGTAGAACAAAAGAGGCTGATACACGCTAAATCTGCTGTGTCTGTCAGTTAATGAAAAATAATATGCAGCTGAAATAATGATTTGGACCATATTCATTATATTGAAATTAAAGTGGAAAGAAAGGTTTATGTTCTTTATTTCTTATTCTGTACATTTTCTCACCCTGACTTCTGTTAACATGCTTAATCCATTTTTTCTTTAGAAGTGAGGGTTTGGCCAGATTAAGTAGGCAAAAAAGAGGTGGACACACGCCCCTCCTCATTTTGCTTACTAAATATGTGTCAATCCTCAAACACCATTAGGGACAACATATTTATTCAGATTTATCACTGTAAATAATAGTTTTGATTTTTAAATAAAAAGCATGTAACTCCTTTTTAGAAATAAAGTTGAAAAATGTAACTCCAACTTCCTTCCTGTGTTGTGTGTGTGATTGAGATGAATATTGAGAGAATATATATATATATATATATGGGGTGTATATTTGTATCAGGCTGGTAAAAGGCTGCTTGATGTAGTGTTTATTAATGTGTTGTAAAGTGTGTGCAGCACACTACATTTAGTCATGTTAGCATCAAAATATGCCTACAGACCAACTAGTATTCATGTTGGTATGCTAGCTAGAGCATTATCATTGCCAATACAATACATTATCTTTCATACTGTTACCAAACCATTGCTGTGGTGTGTACAGGCCACTGCTGCAAACCTTCTTTGACTCTGTGATGGCATCTGTGGTCTCATATACAGTGGCGTGTTGGGTAGGGGGATGTTCTGAGCGGGACAAGAACACACTCAACAGACTGATTAAAAGAGCCAGCTCAGTCTGTGGCTGTCAAATTTGCAATCAAATCTCCAGAACCAATGCACAGAACCTAGGAATTTTGGGCCTGGGTCAGTTGCCTGGTTTGTATTTATTATGACCTTATAATTTTGTTGTTTCAATCCCCCTTTTTTTACTTTATTGAAGGAATCTTCTCTAATGTAGAGGAAACAAACTGATTATTCTCTGGAAGTACCTTTTATAATAAACGGTTGTCCATTGTTGATTAATGACAGAGGCCATAGTGTTGTTTGACCTTTTTTTGTTTTCAATTATTTACATGTATGAAGTCAGGCTGCCTTGAACTGACTTTTTAAGTGAAACATTTTAATGGGGGCCATGATGAGCAAAGCAGCCCCTTTGTGCCTCCTCCTAGTGCAGCTGATACCACAAAAAAAAAAAAAAAAAAAAAGATTATTTGCCCCATATTTATTCAAAAAATTAAAAGATCACCGTTCAAAAATACTGCTGCTCCTTTAAGAGGACTCAGCAGCGTTGCCATGGCGACAAATAATGACAAAACTCCACGGCTCGTCAGTTTGCAGCAGCTGTAGCGGTGTGGTGGGAGTACCCAAACTAACAGTAAGACCTGACTATCAACTTGGCCATCAACAAGAGAGTATTTACTGCTTTATTAGACAACAAGAGAGTATTTACTGCGTTATTAGAGCGCGTGTGTTTCATTGACAGTCACGAGACAGAAGTGACAAACTTACCTGCTCCTCGCGCAACATTGATTGAATAGTAATTAACGTCGAGGACACCAGAAACAAAGATAACCACAAACATTCTTTTCTTGTTTTTTTTCTCTGTGCATCTTGAAGATTATCATTTAATAGTATGCTGTAGTTCTGACTGGACTGGTTTTTATTCATTCATTGCTACCAGCTGCTTGCTTTAACACCTGTTTCCTGGACGCTCAGTACATCTTTCAGTAACCAGTGTGGTGATGGTTTGTGTATGAGCAGGAGAAGAAGGAAAAACTCTCGAAAATGAGCAAAAAATATGAATCAACAAACGTGTCAGAGGTGGAGGAGCATATCTCTTTGAAATATGAAATCAAGAAGAGACTTGGAAAAGGGGTGAGTCAATTTGAAATCTTTAATTTAATGGATTTGATAGGAATGAAAGTGAATGTGTCTTATGCTGTACAATAATAACCTAACAATTGAGTGAACTTTCACTTTAACTTTTGTAAATGATTTGCAGACATTTCATAAGTCACCAAACAGTTTCTCTGCTATTTCATTTTGCAGCAAAAAAACTATTTTCCTCATCTTTTTTCTGCCTGAAAATGAATCTTTACCACTCTATTAGAGTTCTCATTGTACTTTGGCCTCAAGAGAAATTCCTCAAATTCTCCAGACTTAAGCTCTGAAGTGTTGTAAGCAAGGGTTTATTTACTTTGGCAGGACAAACTCTTTTCTTTGCTGATCAGCTGATGTGTGAGGACACTTATTCCCTTTAGAGTCTTTTGTTTTTCCTCTCCACTGGTACAGCCGCCACAGGACTAAAAACAGCTGGGTTTCTTCCCTACACTGTCCACAGAGACTCACAAATTGCTGCTTAGTGGCCAGGTGGTTAGCTGCCACGTACACACGTCATATTGGCTAACTAGGCATACCTGAGGGTGGCTGTGACTCATGTTACACAGCTGCTGAACCTGTTTACAGTTGACTGGACGGTTTAAGAGGTGTCCTGAGCAGTGATGCTTCAGGGAGGCAACACATTTCAATAGCATTGTATTAATCAGCTGTAGAAAGTCATAAAAATCACTTTACAGCAGCAAAGATTGTTCTGTTTTTCTCTACCCGTATTTTCCCTGTAAATATTTATCTATGTCTGCCCCGCTGATGCCTCTGTTATGCTTGACTTCACTGGCTTCATCTTCGCCCTGACTCTCCCTTCACAGCAAACAACGCTTAAGCTGCACCAACACTGAGGGCACAGATGCCATGCCCTCTGTCCGTCTTTCTAGGAACATGGTTATTATATTGGTTGTAGTTTAAAGTTACGCATAGTCTGTTTTTAAATAAAAAGACACATACTACTACTTTTGAATACTCTGTGTCCTTAAATTTGACCTTTTTTAAGGCCAAGAAAGATGAAGATAATGAAAAAAACAAATGTAAGAATGCATGCAACCATCAGCACTCCTGGAAAAGTAGAAAATACTCTTAGAAAACAGATTTCAGATCTTAAAGGAAATTAAGCTCAAACTCTTGGACACTTTTAGATATGATATAACAGAAGAATGACTTAAAGTTGCTAAAAATAAATAAATCCAGATTAACAGAATGTTTTACTGAATTTTCAGATCTCTTGAAAATGATCCAGAGGTTTAAGGGTTGCTTAGACTTAAAACCTCAGTATTTCTAAATTCTTGGCTACAACCCTGACCACATTTTTTCCCCATCTTAGTTTTCCTTTACATTTTTGTTGGTTGGTTATGTTTTTTGTTAATGCTTGACATGAATTTAAGTAAGGGTAACAATCACTCTGATGTTGTTATCATGATTATGTGACGACTGAGCCTCCTGTTTCTGTCTCAGGCGTACGGGATTGTGTGGAAGGCAGTTGACAGACAGACAGGTGAGATTGTGGCTGTGAAGAAGATCTTTGATGCCTTCAGAAACAGGACAGATGCCCAGGTGTGTACTTTGTCTGTCTGATTAAGTGACAATTAATTAATTATTTAACATTCTTACCTTTAATCATATCCTCTACCCCCCCGAAAAAGTTAAGTAATGTCTACTTTTGATCTATTGTCAGCTGTATATGCCTGCGAGGTATAGTCAATTCAAACAAAAAGTATATCTCGAGTTTAGTTAATGATTAAACAGAGCAGATGGCTTGTATGTGCCTAGTTTATTGCTGCATGTTGACTGTATTTTTTGTCTTGTCTTTTTGCAGCGGACATTCAGAGAAATCATGTTTCTCCAGGTAATAAAATTTGTAATAGAGATCAGTTATTTGTTTAGACTGCTCAGTTCAGAGTCAAAGTCTCAATTTCACTAATTTATTTCTATCAGTACTGTTTGTTGTGTCTGAGAGTGCTCCTAACTCCTTAGTTATATGTAATTTGTGTTTAAAGGTTAAAGTGCTTGATACCTTAACAGTTAATGCCATGGATATAATGGCAATAGAGCCACAGCTAAATAGTGACATGCAGGTAAAGCGAGTAATATTACTATTGCTAGTAAAACATGGTAAAAATTACATATTGGTAAACTTTTACAAGGTGAAATTTTGTGCTGTAATTTTACATCCCTATGAAGGATATCTAAAATGGAAAAACATGCATACGTCCTCATGAACATGGCAGAGGAAATAACAGTCTGCAGTGCTTCCTGTAAAATTTTGATGCTCTTGCTAAGTATTCAAAAGACTCACCAAGGCATCATGATTGAAACATCAAGGGATGTAGTTTTCTACTGCAACTTCATCAGTATCCTGAAATAAATTAGATCTCAGGGACACACCAAAGACTTTGAGCAGCAAACAATGTAGCTGTCTCATTGTTTTCTTCATTCTTGTGTTACATATTCCTCTTTCACATTTAATCTTCTGACCTACTTATATATAACTTTCAGCTGTGCCACTGCCCCCTAATCAGCTGTTATCATCTTCTAGTGAAACAGTGTTGTAGTCATGGGGTTTGTCCTGACCATTATGTAAGCTGTACTGAAGCTTTTCTCTGTTATGTACACAACCTTGACACAAAATCTGCACGTTATTAAGGGTCAAACCGGTAGCTAGAGTGTGTTTACATGTGTTTTCTACTGCTAAAACAGTTTTCTCTGTGTGTAGGAGTTTGGAGATCATCCCAACATTGTCAAACTTCTAAATGTTATCAGAGCACAAAACGATAAAGACATATACCTCATTTTTGAATATATGGGTGAGTTTTACACAAACAAATAATCGTAATTAAATCTTCCAACACACACAGTGAGAGAGAGAGAGAGAGTGTGTGTGTGTGTGTGTGTGTGTGTGTGTGTGTGTGTGTGTGTGTGTGTGTGTGTGTGTGTGTGTGTGTATGTGTGGGGGGGGTTCTGCTTCCTTTGGCTGCCTGCACTGTCACTGTCGTACTGCTGAGTCCACAGATTGGCCTCTCTGCAGTCTAATCCATGACTGTACACAAGCACCACAGTACAGACCTCTACTGTTTCTCTCTGGATTTCATTTTTGGGACTCTGCCGGCTTCAGATCATTGTGTTTACGTATGTGTGTGTGTGTGTGATTATAGAGGAGCATGTGTTTCAACAACTTCATGGAAATTTCAGTGCCAAGATGACTGTGATTTGTATTGCTGAGGAATATTTACAGTCCATTCATTGGTTGACACGACAGTATTGGTAATATTGGTAATTGGTTTTTGCTTTCTGTTTTGTACCAGATACTGACCTGCATGCAGTAATAAAGAAAGGCACCTTACTGAAGGACATTCATAAACGTTATGTGATGTACCAGCTCCTTAAAGCCATCAAATATCTGCACTCAGGAAACGTTATACACAGGGACAAGAAGGTATGATGGCAAGTTTATAATGTGGAGAGTAAGAATTAATTTAATGAATGATTAATTATGTCATTAATCTCTGTTTTGTGGTCTGTGTAAATGCATAATATCATGTAAAAAATATAGGATAATATTTGAATGAACAAAGCATTTATTTATGTATACTAAGCAGAAAATGTTAGACAATATGTTCAAAATATTGTGTTCATCGCACATCCAATACTGTCTGTCTGTCTGCAGCAAATCTGCTGACATGGCTGCACAAAATGGTTCTGGAGAAGAGAATTTACCCTTCTTGTCACCCCTTGTACAATGTCTGTTTTCATAACGTGGTCAAGCTGGGTGCTGGACATAATACCTGCTCGGTTTGACCTCTGGCTAGCAACATGAAAATCAAACAATCATTGTCCTTGTGAAGAATTGTTTCTCTTATCTGCTTTTCCCACAGCCATCCAACGTTCTCTTGGACACTGACTGTGTTGTCAAGCTGTGTGATTTTGGCTTGGCCAGATCGCTCAACCAAATCCAAGAGGACAGTGGGAATCCAGCGCTGACAGAGTATGTGGCGACGCGATGGTACCGAGCTCCTGAGATCCTACTGGGATCCACAAGGTATCAGCTGTGATGAGCATCTGTCGTCAGTATCTGCTGCTTGTATTCATTCATTGCAACAGTTGATTCAGCAGTCATGAAGAAAATCATTTTCATACAAGGCAGAGAAGTCTTAGTTATACAACAATGCAATACGTGATTATGATTGTACAAGGCTGTGAAAAGACACATTTCGTCCAAAGGTACACAAAGGGTGTGGACATGTGGAGCCTTGGCTGCATCTTGGGAGAGATGCTGCTGGGAAAAGCCCTTTTCCCTGGGACATCCACCATCAACCAAATAGAGAAGATCATGAGTGCCATACCACACCCAAGCCCAGATGGTGACTAAAGACCTTGAAAATAAATCAATTCAAACAGCTCACTCTTTACTTTTAAGTAAAGGACATATTTGCAATGACTTAATTAAATGCAATTTGATTTCCAGACATCCTCGCTATCAAGTCTGAATATGGATCCTCTGTCATTCAGAGAATGTTACTAAAGTAAGAAAATATTTTTCTTTTGTATTTGTGCTGTGAAAATCCTCCTACACAAAGGGCATGTTTACAATAGAGAAGTTCTTATTGTGAATGTACGTGTAAACCTTGTCATCTAAATACCCAACAATGCACCTGTTGCATTTAATTCAGCTGACTCTCATAGAATAGTTTATTAATAGATGAAAACAGAATGTGAACTATTCATGTTTAGCCTCTTTCTGACCTTGTCCTGGCAGAGAGCTAACTGATGGAATGACGATAACAAATTTCTTCCCTCCCACTGTGTTGATGATCATCAGAGCCTGCAGGTGGAGGCGGGGCTGAGCAGCAGTGATAATTGTGCAGTGAGCAATGAATCAGCAGTGTCGAAGCAAAATAGTAAACTAAGCAATGACAGCTTAAACAGACTGCCTCATTGCAAATGGTGTGTTGAATATGTGTTGCAGGGTACAGATGTGAGAGTTAGTTGGGTGAATCTATTTGCCTGAAGTGGTTTGTAGGATTTGCACAGGATTGTAATTCTGTAAACTGCATCATCTGTCTGTACTTAAAAAGGAGAATAATTGTTAGTAGAAAACATCCACGAGATAACCATCTATCTTTTACTGTTTCTAGTTCTGCTTTCTCTGTATGTGAATCTCTCTTCCTGCCTTATCAGACCACAGGTGCCTTTGGATGATCTTCTCCAGCCGTCTGTGCCTCATGATGCTCTGGACCTGCTGAGGGGTTTGTTAGTTTTTAACCCAGACAAAAGGCTGACTGCTGAGCAAGCCCTCCAGCATCCATATGTAGCCAGGTATTAAGGACCATACATCCAAATAGACTCATGGATTAGTAGTTGTGATCAGGTTTTCCTCACAGCTGAATTAAGCCTTTTTTTCACTGTTGAACAGTTAGAATGAATTATTTATTGTATTTTCTGTGCTACATCTAGATGAGAGAGATCAATATTTGTATCATCATGTCATTGTTAGTGTCATACAGCAGTCATTTACTGTATCCTTAACTGTTTCCTCTGCTTCCTGAAGGTTTCATAGTCCAGCCAAAGAGCCGGCTCTTAATTATGATGTAGTACTGGCAGTGGATGATGATGTGCAATTATCTGTCGTTCAATACCGCAACAAACTTTATGAGGTACAAAATGAGTCATAAATGTCCAGAAGGCAATATTTGATTATTTTTTTTACACATGGGACCATATTATACAGACATATATTTGAATAATAACATTTTGATATGATCAGACTTTTAAATGCAATGAAATTCCTCTTTTTCAAGATGATGCTGGAGAAGAAAACTCATCAGGGGATGCTGAGACTGGTCCAACCGAAGGATGAAGGCAGTGGCAGTAGTAAGGATAAGCCCAAGGGGAAGGAAAAAGGGGAGAGGGACCTGGTGACAGCGAATGACAATAGGAATGGTGACCATGAGGCAAAAACTCAATGTGAAAAGACTGATGAGACAAACCATGTGCCTCCTCATGCAGAAGTCACCAAATTTGGGCCTGCGAATACATCAACCCCGCCTGCTGTGGAGAAGATGAGCCCCTCAGCTAGTCCTGGCTTGGGAAAACTCACATATAACCCCATCACACATATACCAAGTATGTCTGATTTTACTTACTGGTTCCCTGTAGGACCGTTTTTGGATCTGACTGAATTTAAAGTCAGTCATTCAAAGTTTTGATAATATGAAATAGTATTTTTAGTTGGGGAACATTTTTAAAGGGTTGCCTTTGTTTAGACATTTAAGTTTTGTTTTGTTATCTGTAGTAAAACTAAGTATCAGCACTTTTCTCAAAAAAATGTGATCAATACCTAGCCCTAGTTTCACTTACAAAATTAAATTTAAACAATACAGCTGCATGCATTTAATCTACAGCAGGCAGAAAGATTTACTCAGAAAGGAAAAAGAAAACACAAACTCTCCTTTTTTTTCATTCAGATGCTTTTGTTCGGAGTCCAGCCGGTGCTTCTCATTACTACCACTCTACTGCAGCCAGCAGGAAACTAGTTGGACAGACCAGTAGTGAAAGTGTAGGTACATCACCAACAGAGGGCACCAACACTAATATAGTAAGCAACAGAGTTCAGTCCCTTCACTATTACACTTTGTTATCTTTTACTGGGATGTACTGAAATCTTGGTGTTTTTCCTTTCATGCCCTTTTTAAAAGTTGCTTCTTATATTCTCTCTTTTTGTGGCTCACTCTGTTCTTTGCTCTCTTTCATTGCCCTTCTTCCACTAGTCCATGGACCAGATCCTCCAGCGTGGTCGCTCAGCCCCTGCAGGCCATAACCACTCTTTCTCCTCGACCCTAACCCAAACCCAGAACAATCCGCTGGTTCGCAAGGATGAGTCAACTCTGTCCGTGGGACTGAACGTCACTTCTGCTCGCCTGGTCAGTCCTCTGCACCTCAGCAAATGGAAAATATGACTGATATATGGACATAATGTATGAAAATATATGGATATTTAATTTATGGTGCATATGTTTTTTGTTTTTTTTGATGCATTAAATATTTATTTTCTTCCTGTGTAGAACCATCGCTCAAACTCTCAGGTTCGTGAGGCTCGGCCACCTCCCCGATTCAGCAAGAAAGTATTTCAGAGCAACTGTAACGTGGCCGCTGCAGGTGACCCTCGAGCCAAGCTAGGCAGCTACTCCCAGGCCTATGGTACTATCAGCAAGACTGACCTGGACAACCTGCTTCGAAGTCGACCTTGCAACCCGTAACAGCTGTTATATTAGTGGTTACATACAGCCCATATGTAACAGGGTGTCACAGGTGTTTGAACACAAAACAAAATTTGGTGCATACCAGCATGTTAGACGTGTGGCAAAAAAGAAACTGAAAACACATCTTGTGTACTGTAGATAGAACCCATGGAGACATGGATTTCCATTCTGTGACAGTGAATATATATATTTGTAACATCCAATGTTATTTCATATCACACTTATCAAATTGCAATTCATAAAAAAGGACCCCTGGAGTCGCAAAGGCCCCATTTTTATCAAGTGTTAGTTGGTTTGTGGTCATTTGATTAATGCATATTTCTTTGGGAATATGGGCTTTGACACGTTATCAACTGAAAATGTCTTGTTTACATGTTTTCTATAGAGGTCTTGTGTCAAAATGAACATATTAAATATTCTAATGTTTCACATGATTTCTCATATTGATCTATGTAGTTAAATGTCTATAGGCTTGGCAAGTACATTAAGCCAATGAGTTCCACATGGACAGAGAATGAGACTGTAAAATATGCAAATAGCTAGTTGTGATGATATGTAACGTTTTCCATGTGAAATACAATAGTAATAAACCTCTTTGCTAATCTAATGTGTACACGTTTTGTAATGTTTGACATGAATGGCTGTGGCAGCATAAAGTATAATAATAAACCGCATCAGTGACTGTACGCACATCATACACAGCTCTTTAAATCTTTCATTCCTAGTAGTTAGTAAGCTAGTGTATTAATCTATTTTATCTCGTATGACCCGTAACATTATAGAAAACACCCCGTCATGGTCAGCAGAGATAAATTTTAGTCATTTTGTGTAACAACCGGAGATTCCCACACACCATGTGACGTGACGACGTCATGCGGTGGCGTCAGCAGTTGTCGACCCAGTTGAGCTCGGTGAGGAGGAGACGCAGTGCACGGCGGCTACTCTGAAATAAACACAATTACCACCTCTGGACGGTCGACAACGACAGGAGGAAAAAGGTATGGATGGAAATACGCAGAGGATATGTTATTCTTGTGTGTCTTCTGTTAGTAGAAACTATTATTGTTATTAACCAATGTGTTAAATATGCCGCTAGCGAGCTCCGCTTTGGTTAGCTACACCATCAGCATCTAGCCGGGGGGCCAGCAGCCGTTTATCGGCAGTGAGTTAGAAAGCAGAAAAACAGATGCCATTAATGCACCCGCGGATAAATTAAACAAATAACGAGTCACAAACAAACATAGTAGTCCGCCTTCAAAGAGGGATCTGTAAATAAACGTGGGGGGCGCGGCGTGTGGTCACCATAATTAAATGTAACTTGTTCAAGGGATATTGGATCAGTCGTGTATTCAAAGAGTATTTATCTATATTCAGCTGTAATGGCAGTGCTGCTGCAGCGGAGGCTTAATATTATTGGGTTTGTTGAAACAGATGGTCAGTGTGTCGCATTTATCTGCACTATAAAGGCCTCAATGGAGGTGCGCCCGCTGCAGGCTGCAGGTGCTATATGAAAACGAGGATGGCGCTTTATTATTTAATATTTTACTTATTTATTTAAGGTGTAGTTTTTGCATTTATCTTTCTGTTTTGGTTTTCACGCCGCAATTACCTCTAAGTCAGTGGTTCTCCGCCCTTTTTGTTTTATGTCAAGGACCTCCAAATTGATCACGTCAGGCCCTGGACCCGTATTTGATAAGGAGTAGTTATTCCTTACCTATCTATACTGTAGATTAGCTGATTAAAAGTAGAACAGGCATTCTTAGTTATTCTGTCAATGGGCTAACTTCTAGTAAATTAAATAATGAAATTGAAACTATTCCCCCCTTTTTTATGTGGACCCTCTGGAACCACCTCAAGGACCCCCTGGCGGTCTCTGAGAGTTGCTGCTGCTCTAAACAGATCTTATCATTCATTTGTGGTTTTATTTTAGCCTCCCTTGCATTTAAGTCATTAACTCTACATTGAGTAAGTGTAGGTTATTAATATATAATAAACCTGACAGATATCATATAATATAAATCATAATTATTACTTGTTCTACATAAAGTGTTATATTTACAACAAATTATAGTTAATAGCCTATTATATATATTAAAACATATTAGTAATGTGAACATGAAGATAGCAGCCATTAATTGATTCATTAATTGGCAGCTATTTTGATAATAACTTCTTTTTTTTAAAGAATAAAATCTTTTAGGTGTGGACTGTTGGTCAGATAAAATAAGGCTTTTAAAGGTGGAGCCAGCTATTCTGGACAAAAATGTGTTGATATCTGAACTCAGCAGCCAAATAATACACTCACAGTGCTCCTTCGGCAGCTCGGCCCCCCAAATTTATTGACGTGTGTTGCCAAGGCAACGACACTAAGAACTGCGCTAGCTGACCAAAAGAGAAATATGACCTTATACAGTGGCTTTATCCAAATTACATTATAATTTTACTCTCATTCATACTTTCACACCCTAACGGTATTGAGATACAATGAGAGGTGCTGGGTCCTGACCTCTGGGAGCAATGTGGGGATCAGTGTCTTCATGATTAAAGTCACTGTCACGTGTACAGGTGGAGCTGGGGATTGAACTATGGACTCTGTGATTAGCTGACGACCCATCGTCCATTGTATATAAAGTAAAAAGTCACTTTACTTATTTGCAGAGATACACAGAACAAGCATATTATAGTTCTTGTATTGCTCTCTCAGGGGAAAAAAGAAGATTAAAACTATAACGCAGTCTTAGATCAACCAATTTAATCAGATCATAAAGTTGTCACTTAACATTTAGGTGGCCTTTAAAACTAAGAAAGAAAAGCTTTTGTCACCTGTTGCTGTCTCAGGATAAGTTTGTGATCATGAATAATCAACACACAAGATGTATGTTTTCTCCATTAACCAAACATGCTGATTTGCTATTTATAATCTATATCCCACATTTTGCTCATCAACTTTCAAATTAATGTTCTTTATTTAGAGGCTGACAGCAGTGACATTCTCTATTTACAGCCCAGATCAAGGTTGAACTTGTATATCTGAGTGATTTGATGAAAACCAGCCGTTCAGCCCTCATTAAAAGTCAGGACATGCATGACACCACGCAGAGTGAATGAGTTTGCTCTTCTTATCATACAGTTGTTCAGGTATTGCAAATGATTAATTTTGAGGGTTACACTAAAGGTATTGGTTGTTGGTAATAATTTAATGAAATAAAAAGTTGAGGTGGACTCTAATAATCGAGGTTAGTCGATATTTTTGCTGTTCTGTCACCGTCTGGCTGTGACACAAATGTTTAAATCCAGGATTAATTAATCTCTATTGATCCTACAGGAAGTTTTTATGCGTTCTTTCTCTTTAGCTGCTGATGAAAACTGGAGAGAAGGAAAAGTAATCATTTTGGATTAGTCTGTTTTGCTTACACTACACTACACTACATAGATGTGGAAGATCAGTTGGCTTATATTGACCAGGAAAGAGTAATAAAGCTGAATTCTGCTGCCAACACCACCTCCTAAAATTGGCAACTGCTTAGTGTAAGGAGTGAATATTTTAATTTTCTTCTGGCTAGTAATAAATATCTTACAAGAAGATGTTTTTTTTTTGTTATTATAACATGTCAACTCTTTTATTATAACAAGAAATGTTGTTATAAGACTGTTTTTGTTGTGAGGAACTTATTGTTATGACAGCATAAGATAACAAGAAAAAACATTCAGTCAACACAGGAAAAGACAAAAAATGGTAGACCAACTTTAAATTATTTTAGTATTCAATATAGAAAGTCTTTTTTTCAGAGAAACGAATCTTTGTGTTCCTTGTGGCAGCAGTATTTTATTGTATTATGCAAACCTGCGTAAAGTGGAACAAACTGTCAGGAGGCGAGGCAGGTTTGACACGGCCGGAGCTGCTGCTGAAACGGTGTGCCGCGGAGACGACATCTTACCAGACTGCTGCATCAGCTGGCAGCAGCACAGCGCAGGATTGTATCAGCTAGATTGTGCAAGTGACGGTCTCATAATGGTACTCAAAATATTATCACTGTACACTGAGAGATATGGAGGAGTTTGTTTAATAACCAGCCTGTCTCACAGTCACATCCTGGTCATGTGACAGTGAAACAGCATTTTATAATGGATGATATCCCTCACTACTCTGATGGTGTGTTGGAGCTTTTAGGAAGGACTTCATGTTAAAAAATGTTAACACTAAACCCTTTTAAATGAGAGGGATTGTCATCTTTATACTTAAACTCCATCTAAATCATCCACACTTGTTTTGGCGCCTCACGTTATGACACAGTGAGCTCCGTTTTTAGGCCCCACGTTTTTGTGCGGGTGTTCCTGTTGTGCAACTTTGTCCTCCATTTCCTGTTGCTCTGGCATGCACATAGCATGTTGTACAAGGGTTTGTCGAGGTATTGTGCTTACCTAATTGTGTGAACATGGCTTTCTGGCGAGCCCGCTGAATCCCTCCCTTTAACCTAATTCCCCCCACAGCGATAGCTATCAGCAGGAGGCAGGGAGAGGGGCACTGTCTTTATCCACAGCATCGGGGCGTTTCTCCTAAGAGGATTTAAAATCTCTCGTGTAATACTTGTGAAGCTGTATAAACGCTGCCTCATACTGATGCAGCTTCTCCAAAAAAAAAAAAAAAAACCCGAAACAAAATTAAAACCAACCTATATTTACTGTATTCAGCTTCATTTCCTGTCATATAGTGAAAAGTGAGACTGTTGTGGTTTCTGAGTTGGTCTCATGCCCTTATGATGACTGGTTGATAGAGAGGTCACTGACTTTTAATTTGACAGAAATGTACCCTTTTTTAACAGTTTACGTTTGCCTTATATAGAACGAGGGGTTTTGTCTAAGGTTGGTAATCATTCCCTCTCGATTTCAGGTGTGTTTTTTTTTTTAGTAATTACAGCTTTTGTGTCAAAGTCTTACACACACACACACATGTAAGAATAACCTTGCTGTCAAAATGTCTGCGGAGACAGCCGTGACTCTGAGCTGACCAAACTGCTGTGACTTCATGCACATTTCAGACATCTTTCATTCTCTTCACTGCATGGTGTGTTACTGTGGATTATACCAGGTAATCCATCATACTCAGATAGATTAAAACACAGATGAAAAGCAGACCACTAAAGATTAATTCAGCACTACAAGAAACACTGTCAAAGTTCACTATGTTAAACAGGACTCACTGACCGATTCACTACATATTTGGAAATAATAATATGAATTAGGACTGGAGGGGAAGTATCTAAACTAACGCTTCAGAGCAAGTTTTTGTTTTCCACATCTGGATTCATGTAATACATTACAGTGGAGGCCAGATTATTACTTTTATTACTATTATACCACTATGATTATGTTATATGAGGTTTTGTGTTTAACTGTGAGGAAAACATGATGAGGAAAATTTCAACCCTTCTACAACTTGAATGACAATCCTGTTAAGTCTCCTACAAACCTGAAGTTTTACATGGACATTGAACTTGTGGGGATCTCATGCTTTGACCGTTTGTGTCACATGATCAGTTACATGTCTTGAGTTACTCAGTTACATGTCAGTATACAGTAGATAGACACGTTGACCTGTGTTACACAAGCACACATAGAGAGCGTTTGGTGTGTCACACTGCTATTAAAGAGGGTGTTGTCTGTCAATTCAGATGAAGTGAGAGATCATTTTACGTAAACCACACGAGCACAGTTCACACATTTACTGACAGATAGATTTTTTTTCAAGTAATTCATCAAAACTGCTGTACTGCGTGTGCTACACAAGCCACTGATGCCGGGAAAGCCGGGAGGGATTTGTCTCCTCAGATAACGTAATAGTAATCTGTTATGATCTTAATGGAGACTGTCAGTATGAAGCAGAGCCAGCACCCCACTCCACCATGTTTTATCTGTAGCCTCTCGCTGCCTCCGTCCCGGTGATGGACGTACAGGGATCATGAGGACACACACTTGGAGACTGGATGTGTTTGCCATGGTGAAATGGAGCGGTGTTGCGTAACACTCGCTATTAAAATCAGTGTGGCCCAGAGAGAGAGAGAGAGAGGGGGAGGGGGGGTGGGGGTCAGGGGAGCCGAGGGGCATGCAAAACAGTAAACAAGGTTTTAAGTCAAGTGATCAGCAGCTGAATGGATATGTTTGTCGCTGTGTGTATTTTTTGATACGTGGTGGAGTTTCAGTGTGTTTTTACGTACTTATACTTTATATTCACAGTGGTATACACGCAGTTGATTTACTTTGAACTGCACGTAGTCCACGCAACACTGTAAACCCAGACTGCTGCTGAATCCACCTCGTCTTTTAGAAGTCAGCAATTAGGGGAAATGGATTTGGCTCTCTTCCCCTGGAGACTGTAGGCCTGCATACGAGATCCGCACTGAACATTTGAAAGCTTGCCTGGCTCCAGACCTTTGAATCCTCCAACCCCACCGAGTCGACTGAAAGGGAGCGCAACAAGTCAAGATTTCTGTTCTATATCAGACAATTTGAAAGCACTAATCAACCTTGTAAATTCGACCCTCCTACGCCTTGAGCATGCGGGCGCCTCATTAGAGACAGTGATGTAAACAGCACGGAAACCAGCTGACCGGGGTCATGCCTGGGCCTGATGGAGGGAGGGACAGCACGGTAATGGTCAATATGTAGGGTCTCTTCTGGAGACAAAGCAGATAAATAATGCATGTGGTTACCAAGGCACCACCTGCGTCCATGGCAACACTGTCAGCGCTGGTGTGGGTTAGAGCCTCCCTACTCCTCGCTCTGTCCCTCCCTCCTCCTTCCTCGGTATACAGTTAGGTATAAGTGAAGCTTGTGATTATGTGTGTAAGTTTACGCACCGGTCGAGTTACTAAGATCTGTGGTTGAGCTTTTTGTTGGAAAAGTTCAAAATGACTAAAACATCTAAAATTGAGTGCTTCCATGAAACTTGGGAAGGCAAACAGAATTTTTCCCACTAAATTCCCGCACAACATGAATTTATTAAAGCAGAGTAATTTTTTTATTTTACTCTTTAACAAATGAAAAATCATGCCAATAGTTTTAAGAAAAATATTAAAAACTTGACAAAAGTATAACATCTTTTTTACTTGAAATCTTCTGTGTGTTTGTATTGATTACATTGATTATATCAAGTCATACTTATCTTCACAGTTTCTTTTAAAATCATGGCTGAAATTAAACTCTCACATTTTACCTTCCAGTTTTGTGTACTCTCACTGCAGCTGCTGCAGCTTTCTATACAGTAGACAGCATCTGTGATGGTCCCTCTTTCTCTCTCCCTCTCTCTCTCTCTCTTCAACTTTTTCCTCATGATCCCTCACTACTAAAGGCCCTGTTAACTTTGGAAGAGTCTGCATTGACATCTGTTTTTTCAGCTTCTTTGACAATTACTAAGACCAATAAAATCTGGTTTTATCTGTTACAGATTGAATAAAAGGCATATATGGGTAGGATAAAAATCCCCAAAAAGAAAGGAAAAATGATATAAAATAATGGAATTTAGTTTGTAAAAGAGAGACAATGTGATGCAGCTCTGACTCTCTCTGTCATCTCTTCATGCTGCACTCTTTGATCAACTGTCACCTCTTTAATCAGGCAGATGTAGCATTTGTGTCTTTGCCAGTTTGGCTTAGACGGTGTACTGTCATTACTTTTTCTCTGCTTTGGTCTAGGATTAAAATTAAATATGTATAGTGTAAACATAAGATTTATTTACCTGTGTTTGTAGTGGTTTTTGGGGTTTCTAAAACACATCAGTTACAATTGTAGTTTTCTTTTCTTTTCTTTCATAGATTGTTCTTGCAGCAGAGTGAACCATCCCCCACACCATGTCCCAGGACAAGAGTGGATACCCTGTTATGGGTGAGACCAACCCACTCCATAACAACGTCTATGGACCCCCTCAGCCAGGTTTTGGCATGCCCCCTCCCAACTACAGCCAGGCACCCGGGGGACCGTACCCACCAGCAGCCGGCTATGGTCAGCCGGGCTATGGTCAGCCGGGCTATGGTCAGCCGGGCTTTGCCCAGGCAGGCCCAGGTTTCTCCCCTGGTCCATACCCACAGATGCCTTACCCTCAGATGCCCTACCCACAGGGACCCTACCCTCAGGGGCCTTACCAGCAAGGACCCACGCAGCCAGGCTTTCCTGGAGAACCCACTGGTGAGTAGTTAAACTAGAGATTAGAGACTTTTCTTTGTAGGCCACCTTATTATTTATTAATGGAAACCTGAATGTGTCAGATAGGCTGTACGTACATGAGAGCAAATACAATCCTTCATGAATTTACTTTGACAAAAAAAAGAATGTGCTCAGCTACAGTTGCTTCCAAAGCTTTTCCACTCTGGTTCATAAAGTTGTTTAATTTTTCCATGTGAGAGTCATCGCTTTGGATGGAATTTTCTCCGTAAATGGATTTCCACACTAAATGTGCACGCATGTTTTTATCCAGGTCAACAAGGAAACACACAGCTGACTCCACTTTAGATCAGACTCCACACAGATGAATGGACAATCCATGAAATGATCAATATTACAATCACATTGTGTTGAAAATATCACAGACATGGGTCTGGACAGATTTTGTCAGTTGTTTTTTAACCCTTAATTGTCTTTCTGTCATTGTTGTTTGCCAGCACCTGCAGGCAGCCCTGGTTACCATGGTGATGGGCCTCCATCTTACTACGACAATGAAGAGTTCACCAACTCTGGCTTTGAAGACAAAACCATCCGACAAGCCTTCATCAGAAAAGTACGTTCTTCATCTGTGTCTAATAGATGAAATGAATATTAAAGCCAATATGGTGTGTAATATAAGCCACATTTATCTCCAACACCACCGCTTCTCCCCCAGGTCTTCATGGTTCTCACTGTGCAGCTGCTGGTCACATTCTCATTTGTTGCCGTCTTCACCTTTGTGGATGATGCCAAGGATTTTGTGAGGCGTAATACATGGACATACTATGTGTCCTATGCAGTCTTCTTTGTGTCTCTGATCGTCCTCAGCTGTTGTGGAGAGTTCCGCCGTAAGCACCCCTGGAACTTGGTTGCACTGGTAAGAACACCAAATAATAAGTAAGCATGAATAGTTGATGATAGTTGGTTTACTCAGTAACTAAACTAATTCAGTTTCTTAATTCCTAAATAGACCAAATGTTAAAAGCTGCAACAGTGCATAATTTGTAAGAGCACTTTAAACTTGTTGTCTAAATCAAATAAGTGTAACAAATGTGTTAACAATGACATGTGTTTTTCTTGCAGTCCATCCTGACCCTGAGTCTCTCCTACATGGTGGGAATGATAGCCAGCTTCTATAACACAGAGACAGTCATCATAGCTGTGGGCATCACTGCTGTGGTCTGCTTCACTGTCGTCATCTTCTCACTACAGGTCCGCATACACAAACAGCCACTTTAATAAATACATTAAAATGTCCACACACAAACACAGACAACAACATCCCTCTGTTTCTTCGTTAATTTTCAACTACCAGGGAAGAAAAATTTCGTTTGATTAGTTTTTGACATTGTTTTGTTCAGTTCATTTAACACACTGTATTCACATTCTTTGTTATAGCTGCTAGTGAAATTGGTTTATAGCACTAAACATATGAAAATATAGGTACTGAAAATATTAGAAATAGGTATTACTGCCATCACTCTTTCTCAGTCCCTGTTTTCTCTCCTTTTTTACTACAGACCAAGTATGACTTCACTTCCTGTTGGGGCGTACTGTTTGTTTGCCTGATCGTGCTGTTGGTCTTCTCCATCCTCTGCATCTTCATCCGCAGCAACATCTTGCACATCGTCTATGCCTCACTGGGGGCACTTCTGTTCACCTGCGTAAGTTTAACACTCAGGCTTTCTTTTTTTTTTCCTTTCTTTTTTTAAACTGATTTTTCAAAAACAAAAAAACAACAGCAAAAAAAGTCACAGTAATGGCATGACAATGAATTAGGTTTCCTTTTTTTTAAATTATAAAGAAAACGCATAAGGAAAAGGAATAAAATGAAAAACTGTATGTATGATCAAATATACACAAACCCAACTAAATAGATACAAATGAATGGGGGTTGAATTTGTAGGTAATGAGACTGTTGATAACTAGGGCATTATGTAACTGCTTAGAGTAGGTATTATTAGTAAACTGGAAACTGGTATTGTGTAAAGTAATCTGATCAAAGAAATAAATGTATTGCCAAACTCAAATCTTTAAAGAATATTAAGTAGTATCTCTACTCCACCGTATTTAAAAGCTTTTTCCGAGTCCATAGAAATGAATACCTCTGGAACTGGAGAGTCTGAGGGCTGATAGATATTGATCTTTACATTTTAAAAAAAGATCTATTTTTAATAAAAACCAATGTAGCGTTGTCCATTGCTGTGTTGGGATCAGTGAAAAAGCATTTGGCTTCCCCACGTAGAGTGACTTAGAACTTAGCAGCATATCGAAATCCAAAACGGGCTCCCTTGATCTCGCAGAGTAGCTTTTGGCAGCTATCCCAGAGAGTCACTCTCTTCTTGGCTTCAATGGCGGTGAGATCCGGGAACAGGAACAACTTTCATCCGTTACATATCAACTGGTGATGAATAAGCTCACGTATAAGGACAAAGTGGAACCTGATCACAAAGGGCCTAGATGGCTGATTTGGTTTTGGTTGTAGTGTGTGGTGCGCCATTTCTAATAGGAGCTTCTCATCCAAGCCAAACCAGAGTCTGAAGACTATTGTTTCAAGATCTATAACCACATCACTTGTTGCAGTTGCAGATTTTTCAGCTTCTATCTAGTGACATTCATGTTGGCTGAAGAAGATGAGTCTTGGTAGAGATGTCTGACTGTAATCCATTGACCACTGATTCTATTGTAGTGCAAATTTCAGTTTTTAGTGTGTCCAGAGCTTTTGTGAACAGGTCAGGTTTTAAACTATCATCTGCTCGTGAATTCCCGGCTATGACCTCATCAGAAAAGGAATTGGCTCCATCGTGGATGCTTTTAATTACTTGAAGAAGGCATGTGTCTTCTAATTCTTTCCACTTAGACTTTAACCAATTGTATAAACTTTGACAGTGTTTAAATGTCAGATGAATCAAATATACGTCTACAAATATACTAAACAAAATTAAAATATCACTTGATGAAGTTTGCCCGCAGCGTGTCTACATTGCTTCAACTGGAGACACACAGTTTTTGGCCATTATGTCAAAATGATAAAAAGTTGCATTTTAACTCTCTTGTAGGGTAATTTGTTGTTTGTGGTAGTGGTGTCTAGTAGTCTGGACTCAAGTTACCAGACAGCCATCACCATTGGCGCACACAGCTGGTTTTCCAGCTCCCAGTGAACTCTATTCTGCTCAATAAAAGATAATTACATCTGCAGAATGTTAAAGAGCAAAACACAAACTGGGTAGGAAAAAGAATAATGGTAACAAGCGGAAAGTAGGTCACTAACTTTATATAGCTATCATGCATTCATGGTCTGAGTGCACGGATCCCACAAAAAGTAGAATTTACTTAGTGGGGATGTGATGGGGTGAATATAAAGGACTATGAAAGGCTAATTCTGCGAACTTGGTAGGAGAGGTGGCTCAGTCAGCCTTGAATATACCAGTATTAAAAGGGTACAGGCAGAGTGCATGTAGGTGGTGTGTGACCAAGATGAGTTTTTAGAGTAAAAAGGAAACCCAAGAAAGCATTTCAGAGTTGTTAATAAGTATCAATCCAACATAACCTCCATATTGCCTCAAAGCCTTGAGACTGAATAGAAATGACAGTTTACTCTTAATATACACCTGAAAATCTGTCTCATTCCATTTACCACAAGCTGGAATATTTGATGAATGTTACCACCGTATCTCTTTTGATACCTGTGAAGAATACATTTTCAGCTTTGATGTGAGGTGTGGATGTCTTTTGAAATAACTAATGCCATCCTTGTTTCTTCTCTGCAGTTTTTGGCTGTGGACACTCAGCTCCTCCTGGGCAACAAGAAGCTGGCCCTGAGTCCAGAGGAGTATGTTTTTGCTGCCCTCAACCTCTACACTGACATCATCAACATTTTCCTCTACATCCTGGCTATTGTGGGACGCACCCGTGACTAAAGCTGCACCTTAGAGAAAACAGAATGGAGATGGAGGATGCCTCTCTTCATTGTGACATTGCTAACATTGCCAGTTACCTCTGATTCTTTCAACTTTTTCTTCACACCCCCCCCCCCCCCCCCCCCATGATACTTGTTTCCTCTCCAATCATATGCACAGTTCTAGTTTTTAAGCAGGTAGTTGAGCTGTGGATGTCATAAAATGCAGCTGAGAGTGTCATGAGCTCTCTTTTTCTGAATTTTGAACACTGCTTGCTCTAACTGTCCTCTGCTTCTACTAACACGGACATCCACATTATCTAAAACCCCAACTTCAAGTTTGACTTGCCACATAAAGTTAAAAAAATAACATGTTATCCTGTGGGTGCTTGGCACTGAGCTGTGCCTTGCTACAGAGATTATAATAGAAAGAGAGCTGGGAAGATATCAGTAGCGCTTAATATTGAAGCTGACCAGCTTTGCCTGAAGAGGAGAAGTTAGTGCTAGAAATACACTCCACCTCAAATCTGTCTGTTTTCCTAAACTTAACTCTCCCTTTCAGCCTGCTGGTGTAACTCTGCATGGCATCAATGGAAACATGACTTAAGATGTGTTTTTGATTCTCTAAAACTACCAGAGGGATACCTCTAGCTTACTTGTCACAGCTGTAAATAATACATGTATTACTGCATATGATGCCAATACCCTCCCCTCCACATCTGGAAAGGCATGCTGGAGTGATTTGTATGGATGTGTTGCTTGATGGGGGAAAAACATGCTGACATCAGAACATAGCTTACACAGTACAAGAACTAAAATCTTTCAATGGCATAAGAATGAAGATCACCACTGGATGTATATGACACACAAACATAAATTAATATTTATAAGTGCTATATATTCTTATGGGATATTGTTTGCAAAGGAAGAAAAAGTATGTTCTTAATTATTTGTGTGATTTCAAAGCTGAGATGTTCCCTTACCTTCTCTTTTTTTCTCCCTTTCTGTCCTCACTAATTTCCTCTTGTCTGGTCATTAACGTGAAATGAAAATTTAGTGCTTTATTTATATTTTTTTCTCATTACGACTAATGTGAAATATTTAAGTTTTGACATTTCTGACCACTTTTATACCAAGCTGTTTGGCAACTTTATTCAAAATTTTGGAATACCGATTTTGGAGTGCCACTGGGTCTGGACTTGAAGGAAATGGTACACAATAACTTTATTTATTGAGCTCAGTGTAGGGGTTGCAGGGTTGCTTTAAAGTCGCTGTAAGCTGGATTTAATGAAGATAAAAGCAGACTGTTTCGAAAAGTATAAACTTATTTACGCTCAACAAAGTGAAACTGACAAAAGGAGTCATGCACTGGAAGCCAAAATACTCTTACACACACACAACCTGAATGATATATTTAACATGTATGACTTTTTTTTTTAATCCTGTATCTTCTTTCGATTTTTCACTTCTTGCATGACCCTCTACTCACATTTGCATGTGCTGATAATGCACAGTGTACAGGTATTCTTGTTTTGGAGGGACACCATGTTGTCTAGCAGCCCTGTTAGACCTTTTTTTTAAACTCTTGTGTTTGTATCTTACTAATGTGCAAGTGTATATAGAACTCCTTAGTGGTTTGATGTGTATAGATGAAGTAATTTTGGGCTTTGTAGGTCTGTTTGCATTGTATATTTGCATTAAATTTAAAGTGGAACCACATTCCTCTACACTGCTGTTTTGCTTTTCATTAAAACGGATACAATGTAAAGGTGTGAAACTTTGTGTGGTCTTTTATGTTAAGACATTCTTCTGATAAAACTGTTATTGAGTTGAATAACTACATCTTGACCAATCAGTGTAGCCAATTTTACTGGCTAATTTCAATTTGTAATGTATGAATGTAAATGTTGGCCCATAAATTAAAAAAAAGAAATTGCAATACATTAAGTATGCACCCTCCGGACATAATTTCAGATATATAAAAATTGTTTGCTTTGAATAATAATTAGTGTCCGATATGTTTCATTTGTTTGTGTAGATTTTGGAATATAAAATAAAAATATTTAATGTTAAAGGTCAAAAGTCTGGCATGGGATTATTGGTGACACAATTTAAGCCCATGTGTGTTCAAAATAAACCCACCTCATGATTTAATTACAAAATGTAAAAAATATTGATTTCAAAGAATTAATATAGGTATTTAAGAACATGAACAAAATCTTAAAGGTCTGATTTCAGATGTAACTCCCTTTGTATATTTCAACATTTTCATAAGTAACTGTCTCTCTTTTTCTCAGTAACTGTAACTGTAATGATTAGTTAATTTTTTAATTAAATTACGTAACACTGTTATGTAACAAGTTACTGCCCAACACTGGTTACATGGAATGGTCTGCTGTTCTCAAATCACAAGACTGAGAAACTGTTTCCGGTTTTTTGTTGTCGTAAGATAAAGTAAACTTAACGGCAACATATCAATTGTTTAGTATTAAAAAGTGTAAAGAATACGAGTTAAGAGAGAAGTAATAAGCTCTAAAAACTATAAAATGGGCTCTACCAACTCACAGGAACCTAAATTTAACACTGAGTGATTGTCTGATGAAACTGCGCCATAGAAATCAACATGTCGGGGTGAATGTTACCTAGCAACCGTTTCTCCTGACTCTCCTATTGGTGGATTTAGCAGGTTCATTTTTTTTCTTTGTAGTGATGAACGCGGAAGCAACTTCTGGTGGGCGGGGTTAGAGTTATCACCACCCGCACACAGTGTTTATCAGCAAGCACTTCCCCGAAACAGACACTTTTTACTTTCGATTTTGGAGTGGCCGCTCTTTTACCGTCTCTGCCTTTGTTTTCTTCAAAACAGTTCAAAAATCAAAGCAGAAACAATGAATACGTTTCTTGCCGTCGCTCTGTTCTGCCTCCTGGGCGTCTCATGGGCCAAAGAGTGTAAGTTACCTACTGTACTTTAATTATTTTTGAAACCTAAACACATTTTGACTAATGGCGTTGTGCTGTAACGCGGAAGGCCTTGAGATCGCAGTTAGGGACAGACCTCAGACACTTGACGTTAAGTTTACTGCTAACGTCCACTCAAAAGAAAAATACAAAGGAATATATATATATGTATTAATTATCTTTAAAGTAACATAAAAACCGAGAAATGCAGTGTGTTGATAATAAACTTTTTATGAGTTCAAAGGTAAGTTAATGTCCTTAAAGGCGCTGTGACGCAGCAACAGGGAAGCTGTAATAGTCTGATCACACTGGCCAAAGGTGGCTCATAAAGACAACTAGCCTATATATATATATGTGTGTGTGTGTGTGTGTGTTGTCATATATTTGTACGGGAAGACTTTACCCTGCCAATTGCTTCCTTCAAAAGTATAAGAATGACACTTGTGTTAATTGTAGCTTTTATAGGTGCCGCCCAGAAACTATGTTACACTTATTTTTGGCATTGTCCTCATACAGAGTCTTTATGGAAAGACATTACAAGCGTTGTAAATAATAACATAGTCTCTGACTTTAAAATATATGTGGAAAATATAGCTATTTTTTGGTGTCATTCACTATAAATTTAAAAAAAGCAACACGATATGTTTGCTATATAATTAGTTTGATTATAGTATTGGTGATAAATCTAAATAAAACCATTTTTAATTAATTATCATTTTTGCTCACTGATCAAATCAAACTGGCTGGTAAAATAAGTGATATGTGCTGTAGCTATTTTTGTTTTTTTAAAGACCTCCCTTCCTCATTTCTGGTTTCTATCACATACAATTATTTGTATGTTCAAACAAAATTGATTAAAATAAAAATTAAGGCACCTGGTTTGGTTAATAATATTACAGCACAGCGCTATTGTTTAGTAATAAGGGATATATAAGTGTATATAAGTGAGTAATCGACATCAGCCTACTCTATCATATTTTCATCAATTAACATTTTTTCCTGTTTGTTGATAGCTGATCCAAAGGTCCAAGTGTACAGCCGCTCTCCAGGAGAGTTTGGGAAACCGAACACCCTCATCTGTCATGTGAGCGGCTTCCACCCACCAGAGATCAGGATTGAGCTGCTGAAGAATAATGTGGAGATCCCCGGCAGCCAGCAAACTGACCTGGCCTTTGAGGAGAACTGGCACTACCACCTGACCAGACACGTGGCGTTCACTCCAAAGAAAGAAGATAGGTTCTCCTGCAGAGTGACTCACATGCAGAAAGCACCCAAGACATACATTTGGGGTATGTGTTTGTCTCTTTGTTTGTATTTCTGTCTTAATGGGGTTTTTTAAAAAAAATGTAAGTAAATACAATAATTCTAAATTGTGTTTTGCACAGTTTATACTATAAGTATTATCATTTAAAATAGAATAGAGTAGTTTAAACACCACTGCAATACAAAGTATACTGTACACAAACTGTACTTTTTACTATAAAGAAAGAAACATGTATTAATGATTGCATACATAATACATTTGAGAAATATGACTTAGTTTATATAGGATATATTGATATATGTACTGTGCATCTCCTACATAACCAAGTAGATAATGTCATCAATACATATAATCAGATTTGAATATAATTGATTACAATTACAATATAAAATATGTAAATTGCTACATCTAATAATAATAACAATCATTTAATTTACTTTTTATAGCACAACATATAAAGTTCTTTATATAAACAAAAGAAAAATAAACAACAATAAAAAAAAGAAACACTTGAAATGTGCTCAAACCGGCAACATGACAATATAAGCTCATGAAAACAAATTTACAGTCGTTCACATGAACCCCAAAAACCTAATTGTCCTACTTACTCATTTTTTCAGTTTCCAATTTGAAACTAATGATTAAATAAACTGATGATACATGGACATGAAGTGGGACATTATTACTATCTCTAGCAAAAAAAAAACTTTGTTCAAAATGTGTATGTTGTAAACTGCGCATGTAACTGTAAAAGTAAAAATGAAAGTGATGTGCAGAATTAACTTTTAAACAACCCACAGGGCTGCATCCTCTTGACATGATTTAAGGCACGTAACACATAACCACGATGTTCACATGTGGCTGTTGTTCTTGCTCTCTCTCAACTGCCAACGGTTAAATAAAAGCATTCATTCTAAAATATAAATAAGAATAAGAAATCTACAGAAAACAAATAAGTGAAAGTTGAGTCTGCTCTTAGTTTACATTCTATGTTACTAAAGAGTAACCAACCAAGACCCCCCCCCCCCCAAAAAAAAAAGTAAACTTTCATAAATACCTCTTATGCTGCTATATAATTTATGGGAGAAGAGTGTGTAAAATGTTGATCTTGATTTTGTATTTCTCTTTTTATTCAAATTTTAAAACATTTACATGCACCACTTTACATGCTCTAAACTGTTCAGGTCAGAGGTGCTAGAAAGAGCAGGTTCTCAACTGGTTTTTATTTCTCTCTACAGATCCAGATATGTAATTTCTACCCTCCTCTGCGCTGCCGGTATGTATTAAACTCATTTTTCAATTGGATAAACATTTTGTTTATTGACTGGCTTGGTAATTACTCGCTGTTTTTATTCTTTGATAACCACAGGTCTGCAAAGTCGCAAGGAAATGAAGAAGATTGGCATTTTCTGCTTATAATTTTGTGTTTGCATAAACCAGTGTGTAAGATTTAGTGATGAGGTTGCAGATTACAACAATTTGAATAATCCACCAAACCCAGAACTCCAGTCTTCCAAGTATGTAGGGGAACCTGCAGTGTCCACGAAACTCACGAAAAATGTGAAAGACCCTCTCTAGAGTCAGTGTTTGGGTTGTCTACTTTGGGCTACTGTGAAAACATGATGACCTGGAGGGTGACCCACCTGGTGATTATCCCATATTAGTGCGAATATAAGACAGGCTGGCTTAAAAGTAGGCCAAGTTAACCAGCAACTAAGTAACAGTAATTTAATGAGTGTTGTTGACAACTTGACTACTTTACTGTCTCTCGTCTGCTCCGCTGAGCTCCATATGTGTGTGGAGGATCAGCTCCACCCACGTTGAAGCAAAGGAGAGGAACTCAGTGTGACCAGAACTAACAGCAAAATGCAGCAAAATGCATTTTTCTGTTGTTTATGGTCACGCTGAGTATCTTTCCTCTCCTTTGTTTCACCGTGGGCGGGGCTGAGCACTCTGCAGATGTATGTATGCTCAGCGGAGCAGACAGTGAGCCAGGTGAAGTGCTCGAGTTGACAACCACACTCATTACATTACAATAAGTTCAGTAAAAGTTTTTCAAGCAAATAAGAGTCATTTAATGCAAGTTGTAAGAGTTTTTTCCAAGAATTGAGGAGTTGTTGACAACTCGGCTACTTTACTGTCTCTCGTCTGCTCCGCTGAGCTCCATATGTGTGTGGAGGATCAGCTCCACCCACGTTGAAGCAAAGGAGAGGAACTCAGTGTGACCAGAACTGACAGCAAAATGCAGCAAAATGCATTTTTCTGTTGTTTATGGTCACGCTGAGTATCTTTCCTCTCCTTTGTTTCACCGCGGGCGGGGCTGAGCACTCCGCAGATGTATGTATGCTCAGCGGAGCAGACAGTGAGCCAGGTGAAGGGCTCGAGTTGACAACCACACTCATTACATTACAGTAAGTTCAATAACATTTTTCAAGCAAATAAGAGTCATTTAATGCAAGTTGTAAGAATTTTTTTCCAAGAATTGAGGAGTTGTTGACAACTCGGCTACTTTACTGTCTCTCGTCTGCTCCGCTGAGCTCCATATGTGTGTGGAGGATCAGCTCCACCCACGTTGAAGCAAAGGACAGGAACTCAGTGTGACCAGAACTGACAGCAAAATGCAGCAAAATGCATTTTTCTGTTGTTTGTGGTCACGCTGAGTATCTTTCCTCTCCTTTGTTTCACCGCGGGCGGGGCTGAGCACTCCGCAGATGTATGTATGCTCAGCGGAGCAGACAGTGAGCCAGGTGAAGTGCTCGAGTTGACAACCACACTCATTACATTACAGTAAGTTCAATAACATTTTTCAAGCAAATAAGAGTCATTTAATGCAAGTTGTAAGTCTTTTTCCAAAAATTAGTCTTGTCTTATATTCGGGTCAATACAGTACTGATTAAAACATTCTTATGAATATTATATTCAATTTCTGCCAAATCTGTTCTGCTGATTGCCACTAAATCTTACACACTGTCAAACTTTGGCTATATTGCACTTAGTCTATCAGCATGTGTTTTTGTAAATGGGGTTAAAGTTTCATTAAATAATTGTTGAGCACAAGAAGAATCCAAATCTCACAACAAAGGGCCTTATACGTCCATTGCTGCAGTTGTATTATTGTGTCCATCTATGTACACGTCAGCTCATATCATACAGATTTATAAATGTGAAATAATTTGGGTTGGAAAAAAAAAAAAAAATCTGCCCTCTGTTCTGCTAGTGATGTCCTGTCAAAAGTTTAAAAGATTAATATTTTGTAATCTACAGCAACGCTGACATAGCCACTTTCTATCAGGCTTATTTTATATCCAAGCTCATGACACCCCACCCCCCCAACCATGATTACATTATGTTCCAACACCCTCTTTTAATTTTTTTTTTTTCTTTTTGAAAAAGCTGTTGATTTTATGCGACATTATTTTGTACATTTATTCTCTGGCACTAGTGGCACTATGTCCACTTGTTCTCTGGCTCAAAGCCATGTGTTATATTTCTGTGTAAAATGAAATTAAATGAAAAAACAAGCTTGCAATCAACATATAAAACTGTTTTCTCTACTTAAAATAATCAGTAAAGTAAAAACAACATGCATGAACTAAAAAAAAGAAAGTTTTAAATTATGTGGAATGTTAAATTTTGGTGCCTGCCAGATGATGGATGCTGGTCATGGATACCAGTTAGGTGAAAGTGGCTGCACACAAAAACAAAGTCGCTAATTCAGTCACCGGCCACATCATTAGGCACACCTGTGAAATCTTATTCAATCCAGTACAACAGCTCTGCCATATTTTCCACATTCATGATTTCTTTTTTCCATTTTCAGTTTTTGTTGACATTGTCAGGAAAATTATCATTTTGCTTTATGTTGACTAAGGTCGTGCTAAGTGATGGTGGTGTACTGGGTGCAATCATATTGACTGGTGTTCCCAATATGTTGCCCCTCTCATGTAATGGGATGGACAAAATTTTAGGAACACCAGTCAATATATTGCACCCTAGTACACCACCATCACCCAGTATACGACCTTAATAATAAACATAAAGCAGCATTATGATCTTTCTGACAATGTCAACAAAAACTGAAAATGATAAGATTCATAAATGTAGAATTTATGGCAGAGCTGTTGTATTGGATTGAATTAGATTGTGCAGGTGTACCTAATGAAGTTGTCGTTGAGTGAACGTCACCATGATAAGCAGTCATCTTTTGATTCAAATAGATGTTTGTAGAAAGAATATTGCTTCACAGAGCTTGGAGATCATGATTGAAAAGTGTTTTCATTGTTTTGTTAGTGTGTGTATAATTCATGAAATATGATTAATATTCCATTCATCTAAATTAATATGCATAGTGCCTAAAAAACTTGATACATGCCTCTGTTGTTTCTGAAGAATACATGTCAGTTTGTCCAATTTCTTTTACTCTTAATTTAGAAATATATTTGACAATGTATGTTTCTGGCTGTACTCAATAAAGAGTTCTACTGGATGACTCCCAGAATGTCTTTCCTGTTCAGTTTGTTTAGTTGGAAATGTCAATACATTTCACAGCAGAGTTTTAAAAAAAACTTCAACAATCATGTGTTGGAAGTTCTGGGGCTGTTCTATCAAGGTGATCTTTGCTAAAGTTTAGAGTTAAAGTTGAGTTTAGATTTGTGGTCTAGTTAATTGTGGTCCCTGAACTCAGTTGCTCTGTCTTGTAGGGAAAGTATATCAAGTGAAATGGTGAAAAGGGGGTTTTGGTGGCTGTGATCATTCCTCTACGAAAGATATCCTTGTGTAAAGTATGTTCAATATAAGTGATGATAAGAGACAGACAGGGACAATTCTCTTCTGCCTGTGACATGATGCTATGAGCACCCAACTATCAGAGACAATAATAAAGACAAACGCCTGTCAAACCATCTGTTTATGAATAGGTGCCCTCCTCATGGTCTAATAGTGGCTCTGAAGGAAGCTGTACCTGCAAAGGCCAGCTCCCTCCTAAGGGTCTGGGACCAATCCATGGCATAAGTACTAAAATAGTAGAATAAATGAAAATAACATTGTTAACAAGACAACTAACCCACCAGCCATAACTAAACCCTGTCTACCCTTTCACTTTTGTTTCTCTTGTCAGTCTCTCATTCCTGCACTCACACACTTTGACACAGTCGGTCTTCATGTTTCATGTAACTGGACGGTTCTGTTTCTATTTTTGTGTTCTCTGCTCTTTCATTTTGCAGTCACATGCATAGGCTATATATCTGACTCTGAAAGACACAAAATAACCCCACCATTTAATGACTCATTTTGAAACTATTGAATATAATTAAGAAGTAAAATTAAAGTAATGAGCAAAGTACGTGTCAAGTTAAGACAAAAAATCAGACCACTGTGAGGAGAAAGTGACATCTCCCGATCTGTGTCAGTATATAGAGTCTATTATTGATTTAACGGTTGCACTTGATTTTACAACATGACAATGATTGACTAACCTGCTTTGGAATTTATTCCATGAAAGGTCACAGTTAATATAAATGTGTGTTGATGTAATTTGTGGTCTTGGAGAGGATTTTGAAGGTGTGATTTCTCCAAGTTGGTGATGGGAAACGTTATCAAATTTGTACCAGTGATACAATAAAACATTAGGAAATGGATGCTATAGCAACATTGAAGTAATATATTAAGGAAAAAGTTAGGTGAGTTTCAAGAAATGTATTTTTTCGTCTAGAAGATTAATTTTAACAGATTTCTCAAAGATTTTAAGTAGGCTAGTGAAATATTTAAACATTTCAACAGTGATAGAGGAGGAGATAATAAGTTAGCAACCACAACAACTATTAACTAATCAACTTAAAATTTGCAGATGAGGAAGGGAAACCTATGTTAAGCATAGGTACTGGGTCATGTCACACTATACATTTTATAATTTAGCCTCAGCATTGTGAAATTGTATCATTTTATCTGCTACACAAGCAGTTTCAACAGCTTGAACGTCCTGTGATCAATCATCAAAGCACAAAACATTAATGTGATTTCATCCAATAAAATGATTGATAAGATGATGCTAAACAAATCCTGTGGCTTTAACCCGCTGTGTTGAACGACGCGGGTTTTTTGGCGCTAAACGTCAGGATCGCTCCCTCTGCGTGCGCATGCGCATGTCTCTTCAGTCAGGACACAAGAAGGAAACTTGTAACGTCTTCATAAATAACGGAGAAAAAAGACTCTCCAGACTGGATAAACATGAGCGAGACGGCAGGTTAGACTCCGTACATTTGAGCTGAACTATAATATAATAGCTAGTGTCTGAAGGTTAGCTTACATTGATGAAATATTACCTAAAGTTACCGCACAAATCGTAGCAGTGGCTGTTGACTTTGCTAAGACGTTAAACAGCACTGTGAGGATGTAGCCAAATGGTCAGTGTCTTCCTTTATAGCTTTCTTATTACTCAATTAAAATGTAATAAAGTGTTAATTTGCTGTTACATTTTGGAAATAATTGGTGTTGACTGATAAATTTAACAAAAACTAAACTAACATTAGCTATAGTTTTATCCGATAAAAACTAACAAAACAACTAGTTAGCCTAGTTAACACTGTTATGTATGCACAGTAGAACACGATGGAAAAAAACATTTCTCTTCATTTTTACAACAGGTTTCAGCATCGAGGAGCTGATTCAAGTGACACCACTGAATGGAGGTAAATCAGTTAAAGCTTCACAAAGTAAAAATGAGATGAGTTTTGAAAACGTGCTGAAGTTAGCTTCTGCTTCAGGGTGATGGAAAACATAAATAATGATATTTTGCAATTTTTTACCACTTCAGCTTAGGAAAAGGTGTTAGACATCTTAACTAAAGCCTAAACGCGGTGTAAGCCAACTTATTTTTCTTATTAAAACAGAAAAAGGTAAAATTCATACCCTTTTGACCAGGATTCAGATTAAAAACTACTACACTTGTCAAATCTGGACTAGACAAGGAGACTTTAGAGACTGTTTAAAACACAGTTTTAGACTTGTGAGAACTGTCTTCTATTTGAAAGCACAAAAGTGATTTCACAGCTGTCCACCCGCAAATGAGACTCTAACTTCAGCGTTGTAAACCAGAGCTGATATTATTTTTATGTCCTGCTCTTTTAGGTGGAGACGAGCCCAAACTTGAGCAGTTGGTGGGGAAATTATTGAGGCTGCAACAAGGTGACATGTTTTAATCATGGACTTTTAATTGTCATGTGCACATTTGTATTTACTGGATATAAAGCTTTAGGCCTGTTTACTGTTTAGACCCCACAGTGACATCTTCTGTGGAAAAGTTTAGTTTCTTCTTCATGCATATTTTTTCGTCTAACATTTAGATTTATTTGGTAAGTTGATATTTTTTTAATTTGATAACAGTCTCAACACTGTTTAATTTAAAAGGTCGTGAATCTCTGATTTTATTCAGAAAATATAGTTATATACTTTTTATTTGAACATAATCTGACCATACTTTCACGTCTTCCCATTCATAGTAAAGTTAGTGAAGCAGACGGCCGGATGAATCTCTGTCGTCTCCTTCCGGCTTCGTGTTGAATTACACCGGAGTTAAAAGAGACGGTTGATGCATTATTTAGCAGCTGTGTTAGAGGATTTATCATTATCCAAATATTAGTTCTTATTTTTGCCACTCGCTGGATGTTTCGTGCAAGTCAGCAACATGTTTCACGGCATAATGAGTTGAGGTAAAATCTTGACACCGGAGTTAGTCTCTGTGGAGCTGTATTTCCGCTTCCGTTTGTAATCGTGCTCGTCTTTTTTTCTTTAATTACATCAAAAAACCCTAAACATGACCATGTGGGTCATGTGCAGGTTGTTTTAACAGGGCAGAGTGTTTGGCAATGTGAGAAAGCTTTAATCTGGTGGTGTATGTTTGATTGCTGATGTGTGCTAATGTGCACCAATGAGACGGCAGGCTGTGGTGACGACACGCGTCCGGTTTTAGTCTTATACAAAGAAATACATATAAAACTGGAATATCTGTAGAAATTAAGATAAAATCCACCTTAGCTTTTGATAAACATGTGTAGCAACATGTAACAAGAAGAAATTTGACATGCACGGAAATTTAAAACCATGAGTAAGATAGCTGTACGCACTGATCAGACCAGTTCTCGCAACAGACTGACACTATCTTCAGTGAGGTACATCCTTACCTGTTACTCCTTCAAAGGAGTATCAGAAAATGATGAATGGAGGTTCATGAGATATGATTAATATCTCCGTCCTGTAGAGAACAGCAACACTCTACAAGACCCATTCTGATTTCATATGTGAAAAATAAAAAAGATTTAATGCGTTTAGATATGGAGTGTTTTATAGTGAAATGTTTATTGAGGTACATCGTTCTTATGTCGGACGGTATATATAGCCAGTCATCCTAGTCCTTAAATAAAGATGTATTTAAAAAGGTGTAAGTATTATAATAATTTAAATAGAAAAAAAGCTAAACAAAAATGAAAAGTATAAGTGACATCTTCAATTAAACCATTCTGAAAAGATTTTGATAATAGATCAACTTTTTTAATTTAATTTAATATAAAACCATGAGTAAGATAGCTGTACGCACTGATCAGACCAGTTCTCACAACAGACTGACATTATCTTCAGTGAGGTACATCCTTACCTGTTACTCCTTCAAAGGAGTATCAGAAAATGATGAATGGAGATTCATGAGATATGATTAATGTCTCCGTCCTGTAGAGAACCGCAACACTCTACAAGACCCATTCTGATTTTACATGTGGGAAAAACAACATTATTTAAAGATTTTATGCATATATGTAGTGTGTTATCATAGATAAATGTAGGTGTTTATTGAAGTATTTCCTTTTTGTGTAGGACAGAGTATATAACCAGTTATTCCAATCCTTAAATAAAAGATACATTTAAAAAGGTGTGAATATTATAATAATTTAAATAGAAAAAAAGCAAAACAAAAATGAAAAGTATAAGTGACATCTTCAATTAAACCATTCTGAAAAGATTTTGATAATAGATCAACTTTTTTAATTTAATTTAATTTAAAAATAACTTCAATCATGGGGTTGTTTTGATGTTTTTGGCTGGAACTTACCTAACAAAATACAAGATTTACAATGCTACAAATTTTGATATTTTTATACACAAAACAGAAAATAATACTTTTTTCCCCAAAGTATATATCTTATGTGAAATTTTGATTAAATTAACTCTCAAAATCCTTCCAAAACCAAACACAAAATAAGGAATTACAAAGTACTCAGTTATTTTGAAGTAATACAAATAAGTTACATCATAGCAGTTATTGCAGTTTTTATGTTGTTGCAGTTACATTGTGTTTTATTCAAGGTAAAAGTGCCCTCGGAGAAGAAATTAAGGAGCTCAAATCAGTCAGTGCATCCCTGCAGAAGGAGCTGGCATCTTGTAAGGCAGAGAATCATCCTTAATCATTTTCTTAAATTCACAAACAATGCATTTATCTGTTGTTAAGATGTAAGTATATTTACTATCCTTTATAGACAGCCCTTTATGCAATGAAAAATGAACTGCACTGTACTGAATATAATATGTGTTATAGTATCAGTAATTGTTGTTACAGTACAAACTGAAGCTTACCAGCTGGAGGGAATCCACAAAGAAAAAGAAGGTACATGTGAGTTTATTGTAAGTTCACACTGTAAATAAACTGGTGATCAGAGGTTTCAGTGATGTTTTTCTTTTTCTTCAGAGTTGTGCAGGAAGCTGCAGTTCCAGTGTGAAGAGTCTGAGCAGGACTCTGTCAGGTGAGCTTTACACTTACTGGATGAAAAACCTAACTGAGGGTCTTCAGCAATACGAACTGTCTGTGTTTTTCCATAGTGACTCTTCAACTTCTCCATATTGTGAGATGTCATTTTTGTGTTTGTAATTTGTAACACTAGATGGCGGGCACAGGTCATGTTGGAGTCCTGCATAATTCTTCATTAGATAAATTGCCCAGTGTCAAACCTTACATGTATTATTAGATTTGTTCTGAAATGTTGGATTTGCTTTATTCAGTCCTGAAGTTCCCTGTGTTAAATTTCATTGTGTGGTTTTACATTTTTAATTTGTACTTTATAAAAAGAGCTTTCATCTTGCCTAATTGCCTATTTATACTGTATATTGATATAGTATTGTACATTTTTGAAAATATCTGTAGCTTGTGTCTATATTTAAAATATAGAACTTAAGTTTAACTCGTGTCTTACTCTACTTGTTGACTAACCAGTTATTGTTACTGCTGTGATGAAGACTTGCTAGTGCATCACAGCTGATGATTTTGCATTTTTTGCATTTATCAATTTATTATCAATCGATTTATTGTTCATAGAGGGAAAAAAAGTTACATAATTTTAAAAGACCTCGAAGTTTGATACCTCTGTGACTAAACTTTTTTTGTTGTATTTTATCTTATATCCATACAGTATTTTAAATTGCAAGCAGATTTGCATGTACTGTATGCAGTGATATATACATATACTCATCAGACTGACATCAAAGTTTTGAAGTGATGGTGATATTGAATATATTAACAAGTTTCAAACTTTTTTCCAAGTCTACTGCACACAATGAAAGTCTAATTCAATTAATGGTACTTTGGAATTTTTTTATGCTTTTATACCTTGAGCTGATAGGTGAGTTGTTTGTTTTGCAGGCAGGTAGAGCAGAACAAGAAAAGCGAAGAATTGCTGGAACAGTACAGATGTGAAATCCAGGAATTCAAGCTTAAACACCGGAAGCTGCGGTACCAATTTATAGTGCAATTATGTATAACATTAAAAAAACCTTAAAAAACAACACATTTATGTCATATAAATGTATTAAATTCAGCCCTGTTTCTGCAGGATGAAGTTTGAAAACCAATTACATCAGCTGATAGAGCAGCATAAGAATCTGCAGTCTGTGTTTGTAAGTTTGTCTATTTAATATAAAAACAAGTCATCTAGGACTCATCTCCTGCTTATACTCTTCACCAGATTTCTATAGATAATAATAATAATGATAGCCTGATTAAAATGTGACTTATTGTTAATATTGTTAATGACTGGAATCCCTGAAATTGTTAATTAGATGCCACAAAGACTTCCAGCTGAAATAGAGAGTACGGAAAATACAAAAAGGCAGCTGTTATCAGCTGGTGAGTACCCTCTCATAATTTAAACACAGTTTTATGCAAGCAAACACGTTACCACACAATTGGTTTTATTTATGCATGAGTATGGGGATTGTTTTCCCTTTTTTCAACCCCTTTGATCTGTTCTCTGATTCTTATAGAAGAACTGAAGTTGGCTCAGCTGTGCCGCCTCGATGAGGAGCTGGAAGAGTTGAAGAGGCAGAAGCAACTGGGGGCAATGGCTTCAGAGGCTCAGCAGGAGTAAAACTGTATGTTGACTGGTAGTTTTAGAGGATCAGAGGATGCAACAGTCTGTTGAACTTTGACCACTCATCTTTGTTGTCAGGTGAAAACTTTGAATCTTCTAAAATGTTCAAAAAAAATTCATGTTTTTATATTAATTGCCAAATGTTATGTATTTTTGAAACCTTAAAATGTTTTTCATTCTTTAACTGTTGAAATGGCTTACTTCAGGAGGGTAGATGCCAGTACTACTCCTCTACAGTACTGTTTATATCTGAAAGTATATTGTGTATTCATAAAATATTAAATTAACATATCTAAAAATTTGTAAAAGTTTTTCAAATGTTGTCACGTCGTTCTCAAAGGGCATTATTTTATGAATCTTAAAGAGGCCTTCCTACACTTTACACTCCTTCTGTACTTAAATGGACACACAATCACAATCAACTTCAGTTCTGAAGAGATTTAATAAAAGTAGTAAACGTTTTTTGCAGTATCTCAAATACAATGTAATACTATTTGAGGTTTAAAAAAAGACATGACCCTGTGCAACAAAACCACATACTTACATGTTAATTTGAAAAATACAAGGCACCATGATACTACAGTGAAGGTAATCATAATCCAATTTGATGCTTAATATATCCACCATCCCTTAATTTATTTAAATATTTACAATATAATCTCTAATAGAACCACTGTAGTGTCCGTATAGCAGTAGATCCTCCAATCTTTTGATGTACTGTACAAAAATACACTTTACACTAAATGGTTTTGTGCTTAGCCCATTTGTCAAGCAGCCTGGAAACTGTACCGTATAACTAAATATTTGGTTTGACAGTGTTTATGAGCCAACAAAGGAGTTGGGAGTGGGGAGTTGTGTGTAGGGCGTAGGTGTCTAAGTGCCTTATGTAAGGAAGCATGGCCCTGTTCCAATACTGCAAAATGTATCAATCATCTTCCTTTTCATTACAGGTTATGACTAATAAGAGAAGAGAGTAGCAGAGGCATATTTTTCAGTTATATACAGTATAGGAATTGGCTTTTCGTTTTTGATACTGTAAAAGCTTTACATATTTATTTATATTACAAAACAAGACAAAGCCAAGTACACACACATATGTATATTACCTCCATATCTCTGACCCTGCAAGCTCTTAGGCCCTCTCTATGAATGGTTATTTGACATCTTTAACTATAAGAAATCGGTACACACCTTAACAGAAAGGTATGTATCTTCAGAGTAAAGTTCACTACAGGCTTGACTTTCAATTGAAATCCTGCTGCCTCAAAGTCGGAATTAGACATTTTAAAACAGTTTCCTCAATTTTGATTTTGTCTCACTTCATTCTCTAAACTCATACTTACCCTGAAAATTTCACCCTGGCCTGGGTTAATATTAGGCCTTCTAGATTTGGTAATGCCCTTGGTGGGCCATTGGCACACCTTCTCAGTTTCAAACAAGTCCCAACAACACAAACACTGGTTCCACAGAAGTGCAGTTATATACCGCCATGCTTTTTGACTGGCATGAATTTTATTTCCCTCGGGTGCGATATGTGCTGACTCTCTTATTCTCACTACCTCAGTCACGTCCACACAAGCTTAGTTATAGGTACATTTCTCTACCTTTTTCTGTTTGATGAAACATTAGCCCATGCACCTTGTATTCAAGTAGAGTCACTCTTTCTCTCAATCGCCATATAAGGTAAAAGTTGTGCCAGGGTCTGGCAAACAGGCACATTCCAGACTCACTGACTTTAGTTTGTTTTCAGCATTTTTATGTATTGTCTTTTCAAGTTTTATTATGTTGACTGAAAATCCAGGAAAGGCTGTAGTCTAGAGCCACAGAGGTATTTTGAAAGTGTCGTTGGCACATATGGGAAAAGAGTCTTTTTGATCATCTTGTATAAATAGTCCATATAAAAAGGTGCTCCTCCATTTTCGTTATCCCAGGTTATTTCCCATCTGTTAACAGAAGAACAGGAACAACAGTGAGTTATGCCATCAGTGCATCTTAACTACAGTGTTCTGCTTATCTTAATGTCACTTTAAATTACCAATATACTGGAAAGAATAAAACCAAATTCACTTGTATTTAAAAGTGTATAATAATATGCTAATAATATAATATATATGATAATGATATGCTGTATCTATGCAAGACGTCTACAGTATATATAAATCAATAAACAGGTGTTGCACAAAAATTTATTTTCACAGATTAAGAGCAGACGCTATGTAAAAAGAACATTGTGTATGATGATTGTGTATGATAAAAATACTTTCATTCACACCAACAACTATATAATTGCTCTAATTATGTAGACAATGTATAAGAAAGGATCAGTAAAAACATACACGATTACTTTCAAAGCATCTAAACATGAGTTAAACGTATTTGTTCATTTTGATGGTTCAGATTGTTCTCCCACATTGTACTCTTAAGTGTGCAGTGTACTCAAACAATATAAGAATTGGTCTTTTTTTAAATTTAATTTAATTCAAAACCTAATTTCACAAATAGTCTTTGCTGCTACTTTTCATATTGTCACCAAATACTACTTTTGTTTATACCCCCTTCCCATCTACAGTGCAAACATCAGTGATGGACTACCTCAAAACGGCTGTAGACCTTCTTCTCCTTCCTCATGCTCTCTATTCTCTTCAGCAATCCCTCTCTCTCCTGAATGTTGCCGGTTGGTCGCAGAAGTCGGTTATTTATGGAGTTCTCTCTGTCCAGCCCCTTCTCCCCGCCATCATTATCTCTGTTGCCTTCTGTTTCTTCTCGCTCCAGTCGATTCTTCTGGCTGTTGGCTGAGATCTGCTCCAGAATGACTTTGGTGTCATCTCGTAGATTACTACTGAACAGGACAGAGCTGCCAGGGCCCTGGTATCGTGATGGGCCTGATAAACCAGTTGATGTCTTGTGGTTGGCTGTGGTTTGGTCAGTTGTGGTAGATCCTGTATCTTTAGCTGACAGACTCTGCTTTTTGCTTGAACCTTCAGTTGTCTCTTTGACAGTGCCCATGCCCCTATCATCTCCTACAGATTTCTTCTCTTTATCTTTGGGCCCCAGGAATCCCTTTAGTCTGAGAGTCTGCTTCTTGAGGAAATCAATTGTCTTGTCACCTTTTCCCTCACCCCCAAGTGTGTTGAGGGATGTATTAGATCCCATATTTTTTTGTAGTCCTTCTGTGAATTCTGCATGTCGTAGGGTTGAAGAACTATGGGAGCGGCTCTTTTTCATTTCACTCTTCTCTGCATCTGTAGCATCTGTGGTCAGAACCTCCTCATCACAGGAAACACGACGAGGATTTAGTCCCTTAAGCTTCACTGGCTCCCTTTTAAAAATTTTAGGTGATTGAAGGGGTTTCAAAGACTTGAATATGTCTTTCTTTTGACCCTCCACTGTATTCTCCTCTTTATGAGCCTGAGTTGTCTCTGAAGACTTCTGGTGGGTTGTGGAAGGCTTGGTAGGCATTATGGGTGGTTTTGAGGAACTAAGTGAAGGTCTGCGATTGAGCTCTGCTAGTTTCTCTGAGATGTCTGGCTTCTTTGGTTCAGGTTCTGCTGAACTGACATTTGTGATCTTTGGAGTCGTCGTAGTGTTTGGAGAAGGTTTATCAGAAAGGTCTGGCTTTTTTTCAGCAGGCTCTGTGGCTTTTAGCAATGACTCTGACTCCATTCGTGAGGCCTTTCGCTTGGCAGCCAGGTCTTTGAAATACTGTAATCGACTGGCTGGGTCATTCATGTTCAGAGATGATGATGTTACTTCAGAGGTCTCGACAGTTTCGGTTTTCTTTACCTCTTCTTTATTCTTTTGAAGTTTCTCTTCTCCTTTTGGCTCATCTTTGATCTCCTTTTCCTTTTGCTGATGCTCATTCTCCTTGTCTTTTTCTTCCTTCTCTTTTTCCTTTTCTTTCTCTTCCAGCTTCTTTCTCCAATCAAACGGCTCCCGAGAAAATGACCTTCTCTTTTCTAAGATCTTGGACACAATTGAGGAAGTGCGTACTGAGTCTAACTCCTCATCTTGCTCTGTGGCTGGTTTTAGGCCCAGGCTACCACTGTGTATCTCTGCCTTGGAAGACGAGAATATAAGCGAGGAGCGCAGACGTGAGCTACGTTGAAGGAGTGGGTTAATACGTGAGCGGAATGATTCATGCTTGGAAAGGAGGAGATCTGTAGCCTCCTTCATCTCTGTATCCACACCCGCCTCCCTTGCTGTACCTCTCTCTGGATCTGTTTCCCTTTCCTTCTCCACCTCCCTATCATTTTTCACATCTTTGGCAGTCGTTGGGGCAGAGTCTTTGCTGGTGCTCTCAGGCAAGACAGGCTTTCCATAGCGTGGTTTCAGAATATCCGGTCTGGGCTTGGAGGGAGCATTTGGTGGCTCCTTTATTCCAAAGCGGCGAGCTGAACTTTCAGAAGCAGTAGGCTGCTGGGACAGTGGAGGATCTTCAAATGCATCAGGCCCCATTGGTTGAGTCAGGCCTTCTTCTCCACTGTCCTCATAAGTGCTAAGATAAGAGTGGATTCTCCAACTCCTCATTCCTTGCTTATTACTGTCATCTTGATCATGTTCCTGGTCAGATTTACTTGGAAACTGTTTCCTCTCTGGTGGATGGGGCTGTGTGGGTGAGCTTTGACAGGCATACGTCTGACCTATGGTTGGCCTCCTATGGGAGGAACCTCCTCCATACCTTCCAGCTAAAGGAGGTGCCTGCTGCCCCTCATGTCCACCTAAATCTTCAGATGAAAAGTAGTCTCTTCCATGAATTGCAGGTGGAGGCTCCGAATCTGAGCGGAAGCTTGAGTCTGAATACTGGTCAATGGAAAGATGTGGAGGACGGCCTCGAATTCTGTCGTAGTGTCCATGGCCAGATCCCGGTCCAGGCCCTTCATTGTAGTAACGGCTACTTTGGGTCTGTTCCCTGTAGAGAAAATACATTGGTTCTTACTTGTTTGATTATAAATTCATAGTTATATGTTAAGACTTAATGACATAACATGTTAATAATAATAATGTAATGATTCTGAATTATTTTGATTCCAAACAGTTGTAGGTATAAAAACATAAATAACCTGTGGAACTCTGTCTCGTCCAGATTATTCATGACTCTTTGCTTCATGTATTGCCTTGAAGATGAGTAGTTTTCTTGGGTTCCCTCTGCATAGCTGTGCCTCTTGTACGCACTACTACTCATCTCCATCTGCCTAGACACGATGGACCTTCCCTGATCCAGGAATGACTGCTGCAGATAAAACTGTTGCTGGGAATACTTCCCAATTTTAATTCCTGGCCCAGGTTCAATGGTGTGACGAAATGGGTCATTTCTCCGGAATGGAATTGCAAGGTTGCGATCAGAGTCTCCATAAGGCAAGCCAGGGGAAATCTCAGGTCTGCGAAATGATCCGGGGGTCCGCAAAGACTGGGTCCTCTTCAAACCAAACTGGCTGCTGAAATAACTGCTGGTGCTGCTGGTGTCTGACATTGCAAGTGCTCCATCAGATGGGTCAATGTGCAGAGGCTCTGACTGAGCATAGAGAATGCGAAACTCTTCATCAAAGGTTGCAACTAGCTCTCCAAGGAAAAGGTGGGCTATGCAGCGGTGAATCTTCTCATAGGACCACATGAAACTATAAAGAAATAAGGAAGATGGTGGAGGCAATTAAATAACTTGAATTTACAGTATGAATTGCATGGAGGGTCTTGGCATTTTAATGAACTCACCTGTAGTTCCCACTGAGTACGGCCCTGCAGTCAGTCAGTAGAAACCGATCTTTCACCTGTCCCTTAAATGATTTCCCCGTCCGGGAATAATAGGTTATTCCTGCTACGGTTCTGACACGCATCATCTGCAAAACCAGAATTTAAATCATGTAATGGACACATGTATGCCTTTTTTTGAAATTATGTTTTATAAGTACGTCAATAACAACAACTATTAGTCTTTTGAGACAATGTACTGAAAAGGCAAGCTCACATGAATTAAGTCCAAGTTGACTTTGCAATTGATAACCATAGAGACAAAATGATGGGCTTCCTGTTCATCCAGAAGAATGTAAACAGGAACGTGGCGTGCTGCTGCGTCCAAGAGTTCACCAAAAATGTCAACATCTGTGAACATGTCCATCACCACAGCGATAACCTGGAGAAGAGGGGCAATCACAAGAACATGAGACAGTTGGTTCAGTATAAAATGAGCTTATGATCTTTTAATAATGATCTTCTTATTCCAGTTTTATAACTTGCAGGCCTGTTGTTAACTGACCAGGTGATTTGACAATTGCAACATTTGCATAATTTGTAGAGACCTTTTTATGCTACTAGTGAAAGGATTGCATGTTGTAATTGAAATTGTGTAAATTCACAAGTGGGATGTGTAGACTAATTGATTTACTAACTTACTAACCCCATGGATATGAACATTTGAATATCAAATAAAAAGTTTCTATCACAGTAAAGTTTATGTCACTCACTGAACTGCTTTTAGTCACAAACAAATCACCAAGCCCATTTTAGCTCTTAAAATTAATGCTTGCACATTGTACAGTAACAAAATTACTGAAACCAAATATGCATTCAACTACAGTCAGCATATCAGTAATACTCTGCAAATGTGATATTGACAAGATTAATGACTCCTGTCTCTTGCAATCTTTCTGTCCTCCATGTGCATGTTTTGACACTTTAATGAATGCCTGAGAGACACACTCGTAAATGTCATCACAAGTAAAAGAGACACTCCAAAACCAAAATGGAGAACTGATACCAAAATAACCCACCACACATACAGCTTTCACTGCTTGTGACTTTTGACATGTATACTTCATGCTAAAGGGTACGTAATATGCTAATTTCCAGCTCTATATTTTTAATATGGGACTCCACAAGAGTAGCTTTACATGAATCACAGTTCACAAAACTCCTTATTTATCTTATACTGGCCCTTTATGCAGCTCCTCAGTTTAGCCTCTGGCTCTAACGGGCAGCCTTAGTTCCAGTGTCTTTAAGGCCCTCTCATTTCTTTCTTTAATATTTTATATGAAAATCATTTAAATGACTCAACTAATGGGCTTCCTTGGTGCCAAGAAATGAAACATGTTCTTCACCAAATTAGCTGAGCTTCATTAGCAGTGCTAAAAACCGGTCAACACAACAATATGGAGATATGTGGAGCTCTTTGCTTAGTGGATAAGTTAGAAATAATGCAGGGAGGAATAGTACAAGCACAATTGGCTATAGTGATGATGAGGTTAGAAGAAGAGCTGCAGATGACCAGCACACCTCCAACAGGTAAAGAAAAAGAAAAAACCATTGAAGTGTTCAGACTGATCTGAATGCAGTCTGCCTTTTGCTTTTGCAGGGATTACTTTTACATACCTCTTTATTTGACACTTTGGCCACATAAATATGAACATCCAACATTGTAACATTATATATATATTGACTGAAAATAAGGAAAAGCATAATAAGCCCCCTTTGACTATAATTTTTTATGTAGCCAAAGGCCAGCCAGTTAGACATTCATCTTAAAAGGGAGTGGTGGCTAAGTTGTCAGTGGCAGATAAAAAGTAAGATTAAACTAACAATGAGATAGCGTAATCGACACATTTACTACTCATTGGCAGCCTTTTATCTCAATTTCTTTAAAGGGATAATGCTTGTATTATACAATAGCTACTGATAAGGCAGAGAAAGTGGATACTCAGTAGTAAGAAAGGGTGTGTTAATTTCCCACCCATCTACTTAAATCTTTGAGAAGTAGTGTATATGCCCAGAAATGAAAACACATGTAGCACATTAATAGTGGTATACATTGAATGTGCATGTGGAATCCTTTGATCTTGTCAAGACCTTGATCTGAAAGCAATCTGGACATCCAAGTTTTACTGTATTTCTCTGTATGTCCCTTTTACTTACTTGGCGTGCATTCTTGATGAGTCTCCTCGCCTGTTCCTTGATGCTTGGCATGTCTGGGTCTGAGGGGTTGACCAGAGTAGTGACCTCTGTGGGCCCAATTAAGCTGTGCTGTGTCATTGGCCACCCCAGGTCCAGACCCGGTGCAGCCACGTCAGACTGCATCGGCCAGTAGGTGTCAGAGGAACCCTCAACGTCATTACCTCCTTCGTGGTATGTCAGCTCTGGGAAGTTGGAGTTCTGGTGGGGTGCTTGGATTGTGGACTTGATATATTCAAGTTCCTGCTGTGCAAGGAAATTGACCACATCTGCGGTCTGGAGAAACTCATAGTATCCCTGGTGTGACAGGAGAGATGCACAGATTTATTGCATAAGGACATCTACATCTCTTTTTTAAGTATTTTTAAATAAATATTAATTAGAAACACAGACACAAAGGACACACAAATAGAAATGTGCATGGTTACCGGTAAATCATTTTCTATCAGTGCGTCAATAGCGATACGGTATTCCTCCCGGTAGTGTGGTGGCAAATAGTTTGGGTCGAGGGGGTTATCACCAGCTGATGAACTCTGAGACCGGTGTGCCATGATTGGAGAAGGGGGTGAGATCAAAGGTCAGGGCTCGGGGATGAGAAGACGTAAGGGGGAATTTAAGCCTGTGCAACAAAATCAAACAGGGAAAAAAAGGACAGTGCAGTGAGTTATGCACATTATACAGACAAAGGAATCCAATATGTTGGTGAATTAAACAATAAAACGAAATCGTTATCATCTTATTTCCAGTCATTCTGATTTCTGCACAGCCTGATCCAGTGCGATGCCATTACAGGATTCCAAGAATCCAAACACACTGGTTTACAAAGCAAATGAAATATTTTCATGTGGTTTAATTGCATTGCTAGTCGTTTCACACAGGTAACACCACACCTTAATTTAATTAAATATTCCTTAGCGTGGTGAGACGAAGAATGCTTTGTGTCAGGATACACAAAGCCAACAGATTACCACTTTTAACCTCCTACACAAAGCATCCGTTGTTGCTGAGTTGAAGCCTGTGCAGAAAGTTTAACGAGTACACCTTTCATATTAACACACCTTTAACTGCATGCAATACCACATTTTTACTACAACAGACAGACAGAGCAGTTGGGACAGATCTCAACAAGTGTTTTCTGTCAAAGCCTACAGCCATGTTTCTAAGTTTATAGGACAAGTTCATGCAGTCTGGGAAAGACGGGTGTAGATGACATTGTTACATACATTAATATTCAGTTATAAAAGAAAAGAGAACTAAAAATAACTCTTGACAAGATCTGGCATATAATGTTTGACTGGATGAGGAGAATAATAAGTAGACATTTCTGAAGATGAAAAATAGTAAATTTAATTATGATCTATGGCAGTAGTATTCAGCAACAAAATATCATAATTGTGAGAGCAGCAATGATTAACTGAAATGTCATTCAGCTTGTAAGAAAAATGTACATAATGTTATGAATAAAAAAAACGAGACACAGAAAATACAATTGGGGGAAGAAAAAGAAGAAGAAGAAAGTCTTATGAGAAAAAAGGGAGGTGCAAGGGAGAGGTGGGAAAGGCATGGAGAGGTGTATAGACAGGTTCTTTCATATCACTGCTTAGTAAACTTGTCCTTCTAGTGCGTCATTGTTGCTACTGAGACATCCTAAAAAATCTGTGTCATCACAGCAAACAAATTGATTTAAGTGAAGGCGATGAGTATGCTATTAGATATGTCATGACTTGAACTGATTTAAACTTAATTTAAGGTAGTGAAAGGAACATTGTTGCATGACTATTCTGTGAATGTGTAATTTAATGGGCCAAAGAGGGTGGAGACCTTTACGATCCACTTCACCGATCCTTAAGATAACTCAAATAACCTGTTTCATAATTTTCAAGTCTGTTTTAGCAGTCAATAGTTAGATGCCCAAATTAACAGACATTTTTCTTCCCATAGTCATTCCCCCTGCTCGTACTGGAATTAGAAGATCCCTTCATAATGCAATTATGATGTAACTTATGATAGGGGCCAAAAACCACAAGCCTGCTTCTTCAGGCATTTAAAAAACTATCTGAAGCTAATATGAAGCTTTAGCCATCCAAATGAGTCGAATCAAATAGATATCTTTCAACATTACAGTCTTTTCAGTGCCAAAGTCCCTCCTTTTGTTACTATACTTCCACCACTGCTCAACAGGGAAACACTGTCCGAAGGAAACACAAAGAGTGGATTTATTCTAAAGACTGTAAATGTGAGAGATATCCACTTGATAAGACTAACTCAGACTGCTGAAGCCTCACATAGCTTCAGATAAAATTTTAAAAACATTTTTGCACATAATGACTATGTGGACGCACTGGGGATTTTGTCCCACATTACTTACACTGAAAGCACATTTGAAGGTGATCGTTTACTAACCAGTATGAACAGGAGGAATGATTACAAGGAGTGTTCATATCTCACTCACTAATAACCAGGGTTATTATAGTTAACTAAAACCAAGACTAAAACTAAAACTAGCAGTGAAAAAATTATTTATTTAACTGACATAAAACTAAATAAAAACTACAATGAACAATTAAAGGCTAATTGAAACTAAACTGAATTGCAGATAAAATCAGCTTAGTTTTAGTTTTCTTTTCATTTTCCCCCTCAATCTTAATGTATTCTGTTCAGTTTGACTTCTTGAAATAACAGGCTGGTACCTGTAGGGAGACCACAAACACAGCAAATGTTACCTCAGTGTCAGGCATTATTTGATCCTTTACAGCTTCTACTTATCAAGGCTTTCCTCCTAATACCTGAAAAACTAGGACTAAAACTAAAACTAGTCAATTCCTCAAAATAAAAACTAAACTAAAACTACTTAATCACTTGTTAAACTAACTAAAACTAAACTGAAATAAGAAAGCAAACTGAAAAACTAAATAAAAATAAAAACTAATGGAAATTTCAAAATAACCCTGCTCCAAACCCAAAAGAGACAATAAGCAACCATAAAAAATTGGATCAAAGGAAGATGGAGGGAAAGCCAAGTAAGGAGAATTTTACGACAGACAAAACACTTGAAGGAGAGGCATACTAGTAACATTGTCATTATCAACAAACCTCCAGATTATTTTTTGTGATTAATCATTGGTCTAGGTAATATCAAGAAATGATGAAAACTGCACATCACAATTTCTTAAAGTTCAAGGAGATGCCAGCTTGTTTTGTCCAATCAACATTCTTTAACCTGAAGATACTCAGCTCACTATCACATCAGACAAAAAGTTAGTATTCATATATGAGATGCTTTGACTAAACAATGATTAGCATTTTTGCTTTAAAAAATGCCCTAAACAATTTATTTACACAAAGTTGCAAATTTTCTGTCAATCTAATTAATTTACTATTCAACCCTAATAACAATGACTGGTTCATTCCCGTGTGTGAGGCACAACTTTGTCATCATTATTTGGCACTAATTATGTCTAATTATTTGGCATAGTTTTGTTCTTTCCTAAGATAAAAGGAGACTGTCACTGTTGCTGGTATGATTTAGTTTTGGCATTTCATGCAGAAGAAGAGAAAGGGGAGGAGCCCATGTGACAAAGATCCCAGTATGTTCTCCCACCCACAACACAGTTATGTTATGTACCATCAACTGGACACACAGTTGTATACTGGATGGTTCATTTGAAAGTGAACTGGTTAAACACTTGGTAAATCCCAGGAATATATGTTCCTTCTGCACATTGCTTCATGCGGTCAAAACAGGAAGTGTTTTGACTTTGTGTATACATCGCCATGGAGATGTTCAGCCTTAGGAACTATGGTTGATTGACTGTCTGATTAAGTAACTGATCAGGGTGTGTTTGCAACCTGGGGTCTGATGGTGAGTAGGTGTTTGTATCTAATTGAAAATGTCAAAGCACACTTAGAGATTTGTGCTGATAGCAAAGGAACCAAGCCCTAACCTGCAATGACATGGAGAACCCGGTTTACTCAGCAGCCTGATGAGTCATTGAGAAGCCCAGCCTGGCCGAGAGGGGTTAATTTGCAACATGTCCCTCTGTGGTGATTCATCTGCTAACAAAATGGCTGACATCCTGTTTCTTGACTCATTTCTAACCATAGAAATTAGGCATTTTGTGGTGCGCAGTTTCCCTTCCAAAGTTCCATGGTGGACAGACAGGCATGTTGGGCACACATGCTGCTCCGCATGGAATATTTTCACTACTGCCAAGTTACTGAAGTCCAAAAAAAACACGAGTACTTCAATTGATTTTTTGTCTTTAAATTAAAGAAAATATAGCCACATGGGGCGTGATCTGTATGTGAGTGAACTGTGCTGATGCAGCATTACAGTACATATCTGAGGAGTTTCAATAACAGCCATAAACTTAGAGATGTGCACTTGCCTATACTTTTCTTAATGTGTAAACCTCAAAAAAGCCAATTATCGTTTGTTGCAGAACAACAGACAAAAAAAAAACACAGAAAGTGACATTATGAAATAGCACTTGCTGTTATTGTCTAGCAGTTACAAAATCAAAGAACACAGCAGCCAATGTGAATCAACCCTGAGGTTAATATGAGTTAAGTGGGTGACTCGAGCACACTAGCACCCAACAGAGCCTGGAGGTTTCTTATTCAGCCCCTTGACATTTGGGTCACAGCAGAATGAAGCAACACAATATAAGAAGTATGACAGACTTTCTCCACCTCACCTGGCTGACTGGTAGGATATTTAAACAAATACTGCTGCTTTGTTTGTTGTTATAGCAACTACGTCAGACATCAAACTGTTGGAAGTGACACATCATGATAGGGATCTCTCTCTTCTCTGTTCCTTCCCGAGTTGCCCTGAATTTACTATAAACAAAGCCGGTTTAAAATACTAAACCACCACAGGGTATGCAGGCGGCAAGCAACTGCGGCTACCCAAGGCCGATAAACTCAATATTCTGATGTGCACAATGTTTGCTCACTAAGCGTGTAAATGGCCCATTCTCAGCATTCCTTCAACAACACTGACATAAGAACAAGGAGAGAAACGGCGAGAGGAGAGCTGAGGGAGTGGAAATGGAATCTCTATCTGTTTCGACATGTGAGCCAGAGAAATAAGCCTGAGGAGACACAAACTATCAAGCACAAAAAATATTTTCGCTCTCTTTGTTTTTTCCCTCGGCCTCCAACATACACACACATGTTCTGAACACACCTCACTAAACAAACACTATGATTGATCCAGCATGCCTGTCCAGTCGATTCATTTTGTGCGATCGTTCGGTGTGAACAGTATTAAGAAAGAATACTACATAACAGGTTTGGAGGGATGAGCCAGTAATCTTCTGATGCTTCTGTCAGGACCTTTCAGTGCCACTTTGGTCAGATTGACACTTACAAACAGATAACAGTAAACAGAAAACACAGCTTGTCTCCCTTCAGATCAACACACCTCAGCACGCCTGTTGAAAGCCACACAAAGGACAGACTCAAGGTCTGGTGAATGTATACAGTGTGAGAATACATACAGTAGTGTGTATCAACCCTTTTTTTAAAACTGTGTTTTACACAACAACACTGCTTGAAAAACAGGTCTATTAAGGTCCTCGTCATCTGTCCCAACTGGTTTAATGTTTGCAGTCATCTTGGGTGGAAAATCAAACAATAAAGGCATAAAAATGTTTTTACCAAACTGCTCTCTCCCCAGCAAGCACAGTATTGCTCATACCTGCTTAACAATATCTTTACAAGCAGACAGTGACCTTTTGTAACATGCATAAGGCTAACAAACCTGAATGAATGGGATGCAGGCGTGGCCGTGTAACTAGTGTGACAGGATAAAAATCTATAAAAAGTAGCACATATGCAAAGACCCACCACAAAAAAAAGCTGGCACTACAGACTTTTCCCCTCAAATTATAACCACATGTCGGACTATTCCTACCCAATGAGTCACATTGAATGAATGGAGGCAAAGACTATAAGTTTAAATCTGATTGAGTCAAAACTGCATAGAAAATGGATCTGCGTATGCAATAAATATATTGTCAGAGCCTACAGATCAGTCTGTAGAAGAAGACGTGTCGTTAGTGCCTTCTTTGCTCAACGGACGAGGCGGTATAACCAGAAGACAAGGATTGTGTATTATTTCACCAATTATCTTTAAACTCGATGGTTCTCAAGTTCGCCTGATGACAATTCCCTGAGATGCATACATAGTGTATTGTTGTGTGACTGAGGCATTAGACACGCTTGTAAAAGTGTCTCTGCCCTTTCAAGCATTATTTATTATCTGAGGTTCCCTACACACTACACACACTGATACCATGTTCATTTGCAAGGCAGTTATTTTGTCTCTCTTGAATGTTGAGAAGAGAACAGTTTGTGTCCTTGGTGCCATTCAGCACGGAGCCTTTTGTGCTTACAGACTGTAATAACAATTCTGTTCAGGTTTTGCTATGCACAGCTACCTGGATGACTCAATCAGCCACACACTTCACACTTGGTTGATGTGGAGAGAAACCAGCTTTTCATCTCTTGTTTTAAGTCTAATCACATTAATGGAGTCAAAACGGTGAATACAGCAGGGCAGTACACAATAGAACATAATGGAGCAGGTGACAGTAGAATTGAATAAAACAGGCAGCAAACAATAGAATAAAGTAGATCACAATATACAACTAGAATAGAATGGGATCAAACTAGACAGGCAGTAATAGAATAGAATAGAATGAAGAGGGGGAATAGAACAGAGCAGGATGGCTAGAATAGAATAGAATAGAACAGGCAACAGTAGAATAGTATAGAATAGAATGACATTGCATGTAGACAATAGAACACAATGTAGATATTGGATAGAACAGAGCAGAATAGCTAAAATAGAATCTCACTGTCAACAGTGCTTTTGTTCCACGATGCACAAAGTTGTTTTTTACCTCCTAACTTTGCTGCACAACTTGTCTCCTCTCTTTGTACTCCACCCGGTGAAACCGCCGTCGTGCGTCTCCTTTCCCGTCTGCGCGTCACATTCCTCAGATCGGACAACAACTCCACCCAGCTCCCGGTGTGTACCCTTCAATCCCAGCCAGCGAGGGAGGCAACTCGGACTCTAGGCCCGGACAGAAAGTTTCACTCGGCGGTGCGTGAAAACCACCTTATCCGCTGCTACTATGGCACAGATGCAGCGCAGTGAATGAGGAAGGAGCGGGGGCGACTCCTGCTTGAAAGGGCTTTCCCATCGGTGAGACTCCTCCCAGGCCCGCTGATCGCTGAGAACACAAGACCATTGGAAGTTTACTGCCTGAAGCATATTTCAAAAGTGCTGGCCTTTATGTCATGGCTGCCAGTTGGCGTTTTATCTATTGTGGAAGAAAGAAGGAGGACGCAACTGCAACTTTTCTCTGCCCACTCTCTACACACGGATTTAATTTTGGAGCCCTGCACAAATAATCCAGAGGCTTTTTCACCCTGACAGAGTGGCAGTGTCTGGCACCAATTTTAAGCTAAAGAGCAACAGGTTTCTTTGGAGACCATTTGTCTTATTGAAACATTGTGTTGAGGCTAGCTGTTTATCTCAAAAGCAAAACACTCATGTTGAATCAGGAGACTCCAAGAGTTCCCTTTTCAGTTCCCTTTTCTATAAGAATCCTTTGTAAAAAAACATGCAGGCTGCACCGCTCAGTCCCTCCTGCAATGGAGGCTGGATTTGGCCATTCAGGCACAGTGCAGGTTCAAGTGACCTAAATAGATCCAGTGTCACTGGTTGTCTTGGAGATCCCCATACACACTGTATGATGATTTTTATCATTCTGATTGTTATTCAGTATGTTAAGTCACTGTTTGCCTTCAGTCCATTTCTGTCTTTCTTTTTTGTCCTTCCTTTCTCTCTTCTTCATTTACATAAATATGCTGGAAATGATGACAAATGAACATTTAGAAAGCGTAATAAAGATAAAAGTATACTCCATAGGGTGTGTGCATCTCTGTGTTCTTTATATTGTCCGTTCTTTGCCCTGAAACGTGCATATCAGACAGAACACACCTTGTTTCATTGCCTTGTGATAACAACACACACACACACACACACACACTTATTGACTGTGTGTTCCTATCAAGGGTGTGCCTACTGTCCTAGTATGCACCTTTTTGCCTTCTTACACACATACACATGCACGCACACATTGGATGAGGATATGCCATATTTCTAAGAGCTTGCTTTGTCTCTTTGCTCTTTTCCATTTCATGCAAATGTGCAACTCTCAGCATAGCATATGATATGAAACAAGAGCGTTTGCATACAGTCGTTTGTGTTATGTAGACCAGGGCAGTGTGCAAAAATGAAGAAATAAATAAAATATAATGAAATGGTATCTGATTACATTAGTATCTGTGCTAAGGGTGAAAGTAAGCATCTGCTTACATGAACAAGCTCTGATAAAAACACTTGCAGGTATCCAGACTCTGAAACTGAGGGCGCGGCTGCTCCGAGGAATGTGCTCAAGGCATCTTACCACACCCAACCTCCTCCTTCCCTCCCTCCCTCCTTGTCTCTCTCTCTCTCTCTCTCTCTCTCTCTCTCTCTCTCTCTCTCTCTCTCTCTCTCTCTCTCTCTCTCTCTCTCTCTGAGTCACTTGGCAGCCATCGAACAGGTACAGGCCCAGGCTTGAGTCCAAGAGGCTGCTAAATCTTGGCCTGCATTTCAACACACCTGGCTGAGAAGTCGAAGATATCTAGGACTATTTGAATGCAATCAAGCTTTATTAACATGACTGTTGAGTTCAATGTTGACAATGCAAGTGTGCTCCACCTAATGACTACATAAAATACACTTAAATGAGTGACACATGAAACGGAAAAAAAATGTATTGAAATGTAATAAAATAATATTAAATACTATTTAAGTCATATTTTGTCCAAAGACTACTTAATAGTTTTTTCTGGATTGCAAGATTTTCCTCAGTCGTTTCCCTGCTTGCCATACAATCATAATTGTTCAAATTTCCATTTTTCTATTATTCACGTTTCGGTTCTCACCATCCGTCCTATTCCAAGATACTATGAAGTTTAAAGATCCCTTCGAAAAATGGACACAAAAAATACGTTTTCTCATTTGTGTGTTTTTTCTTTTCAAAAAAGACATTTTTAATCATATAATCAAAAATTCATATAAAGCGAGGCAAGATCATTTGTATAGCACATATTATACACACAAGTGTTTTACATAATGCATTAAAACAGTGGAAAGAAAGAGAAAACATGAATAAAAAGATGTAACTGAAGATTAAAAGAATAGAGACCCTTTGAATGGAAATTAGAAATTTAAGAACATCAGAAACATAAATAGTGATTAGTAACAGACTAAGAATGCAGTTATAGTGCAGTAATGGGGTGAGTGAACCCAAAGGAAATAAAAAATGCAGAAGAGAAACCAAGAGAACAGCACAGTTGGGCCACATCTACTCCCCATCCCTCACTGAAAACCCAGCATATGATGAATATGTAGCGTGTGTGTTTTTGTTTTTGTTTTTGTTTTGTTTGTTTTTTTTTGGGGGGGGGGGGGGGGTTCAAAGGTGTAACTGGACACAAAAATGTCATTGAAGTTGAATCAACACCACTCTCAAACAGTATACACGATAATATAAATATATAAAGGTATAGAAGGATTTTAGACTGCATTATTTTTAGGTGTATATATTTATATGCACTCCACAATAGCAATTTCACAGATAATAATTGACTTTTTTCCGTGTTTGTGTTTTCATAGAGAAAGAGATGAGATGTGAGATGAGATTTTGTAAAAACTGGATTAGCAGTTTTGTTTAACTCAGTTATTTTTCAAACCACACTGAATGTGCTTTTTGAGCTAGGGCAAGTGGACCACCCTCCCACACACACACTTTAAATTAACTCAGTGTCATGTAGCTGTTGTCCCATGGTTTTAATTTAATTTACCAGATTGTCACGAATTTACTTAAGTGCTGTAACAAAAACAGGTTACTCTGTGAATGTGCTCTTGTCTCATCTCTTTCTTTCACTGTCTGGGACCTGCGTCTCTGTGGCCCTGTGAGCTTTCCCAGCATGCTTTTCTCACGCTGTAATGTCACACCTGAGTATAAAGTGACTCTCTGGAGCCTGGGGCTTTGAGGTCATCTTTACACCACTGTGCTGGGAGGAAAGGTGCACACTCATGTCTTGTGTTGCTGTACTGTAGATGTGCAGATAGTCAACGCCTACTATATAATGATAAGTCACCTTCAGTCTGCTTAGTACACGTCCTTTTTTCCTACAGAACAAGATACTGCAAAGTAACTGTTCTCTCTAGCTGTTGAAGAGGAAAACATGATCCTTAAAAGTAAAACAACACAGTTACAATAACTGAATTACTATGTGTGTGTGTGTGTGTGTGTGTGTGTGTGTGTGTGTGTGTGTGTGTGTGTGTGTGTGTGTGTTTATGTGTAACTGAGAGACTTCATTACATAACCGCCATTATGTTGTTATGATAGAAAACACCTAAAATACTCACTGTCAAGTACTTCTAAATGAGATATATCTTATGAACCTGATAAATCTGCATGTGTGCGTTATCAGATGTGTGTGTGTTTGTGTGTGTGTGTGTGTGTGTGTGTGTGTGTGACTTTGTTTGCTGCAGTTGGAGACCTTATTCGAAGACTCTGTCAACCATCACAATCAGTATTTAGTAATGGGTGGGGCATCATCATGAACCGTCAACGGCTCACGTAGAAATGTTGGACGAGTGGAAAGTCCCCACACATACATTTTACTGTAAGTGTGTGTGCGTGTGTGTGTGTGTGTGTGTGTGTGAGCGCGTGTGCGTGCGTGTGCGTGAAAGAGAGAGAGAGAGAAGGAGAGAAACAATGCAGCGCCGCCACTACATACCTGTGTCAAGGTGTTGCCATTTTGATGCTATTGCTGCCACTTGTTAAAAGATGGTAATTATAATTTATTGCTGCTTTAAACATATTTTTCAAGAGCAAACATGCAGACTATATGATGACATTCCTTTAAAAGATTAGATTTATATTCAAATATGTTGATAAAAAAACAAGTCATAATTTCAAAGCCATTTTATCTCTAACAGGTTTTCCCACATTACAAAGGCCCAGGTGAGGGCTTGGTCTTTACCTTTGGACTTCAGCTTTATTCTAAACTTTACCAGACAAGAAGGTTGTTCTCAGACTTGAGGGAGCACTCCAGCTCTTAAAAGAAGCTCAAATATCAATAAAAAAGCTGAGATTGACACTGTACATGTTTTTTAATAAGTAAGAAGGTTTAGGTCTGAAACAGACTCGAAATAGATACAGCAAAGCCTCCAAAGATAAAAAAACAAGTTTTACCCTCTTCCAGAGAAGAATGACAACACAGTGTTTGTAATAACAACACCTCCCCTCTCATTTTCCAAGAAGCTCGTCCGCAGGCTGCAAGAAGCAATTGCAGTCAAAAGATGGGCAGCTTATCAGTCGGTCAACAAACACCTTGATAGGGAGCACAGTGATTTAAACAAGTTCTGTGACTCAGCTGCCAGCAAATTAAGTACATTTAGCTGGAATGACCACAGTCTAATGAGAACATACCTTCAAAGGTCTGCTGTTGAGTTGTAGGTGTTTTCTAATAGTATTTCCTCCTGCTTTTAAAACGATAGACTGAATATTTAACACCTCTCTGGATGATGTAAAGTCAACAGCATCCTGTGTAAAGGCGATTGGATTATATTTGGCATGCACAAAAAGACATAAGTGAAACTGGTGGAAGCTTTACTTCCACCAAAAACACTGGAGGTTATGACTTTTTTAAGGTAATTGGATGAGTCACAAGTGTGTCATTGCACTATTTTAAGGGATAGGTTCACATTTTTTCAAGTTGGTCCTAAAACAATAGTCTAATAATAGGTGTCGAAATGAACAAGAACATACTGGCCATTAAGACATCTCTTTATAATGCACTTGAAATGTAAGTGATGGGGGACAAAATCCACAGTCCTCTATCTGTACAAAATATATATTTGTACAGAAGTTTATTTTAAGCTAATGTGAGACTTCATCTACCCACATTAGTCAAATCAAGTCATTATCTTTCAGTGTTAACAGTCTTTTTAGTGCCAAATTCCCTCTTTTTGTGACAATTCTTCCACAGCAGCTCAGCAGGGAAACACTGTCTCTTGGACTGCTGAGGCTTCATATTATCTTCATATAAACTTTAAATACATTTTTGCTTAAAATTAAAAAATATATTTTATCCCTTATCACTTACATTGTAAGCAGATTTTGATTTGGATTCATTCTCATTAACAGCCAGTATGAGCAGGAGGGACGATTCCAGCAATAAAACCATGTTTTAATGTTCATCTGAGCAACTGACTATTTTTTTTTTAAATTGTGAACCTATCTTTTAACCTACATATCATTTTATTTCATTTTCTATTTTGTGGCCTGGCAAAATTGGTAACCTAGCCTATGGAGACAAATTAAAGATCACATTTTAATTTGTGTGTGATCATCCCATTTTAGCAAGGAACATGGAGCCAGTTATATAAGGACAAACACTTGCAGTACTGGGATCAACTTGATTTGGAAAAAACATGTAACGTATAATGTATTTCACATATATTGGCCTTACAGATATGTCCTTCAATGTTCAGGGTCATCCTAATAATGGCCATCAGGTCAACTGGATGGCAGCTCCTCTTTAGTTTCTCACAGTCAGTATACTTCAAGTACTTAGATATTTAGTTAAAATAAGTATACGTATATTTACTTATTATAATAAATGTAGCCACGAAGAGCTGATCCAGTTTGCCTGCTTCTATAAATAAGTAGTGACTCGTGGGAAAGCGCAGGACTCTCTGACTTCCCTAAATACTTATTTCCACTGTAAACTAAATAGTGCCACCCTGGTGTTCAACTGCACTGCAATTAAGGCCTCTGAAGCGTCCTGTCTTCTACTGCCCCCTGCTGGACTGAACTGGACAGGACTGATCTGAACTGAAGTGTATTGAACAGGACTGAACTGAATGATGATGACTGAAAATTGTTATCACTTGCATCATTCTTGTAATAATGTTACTGTAAATGAAACAAACCACAAAAAAATATGCATCAATAAATACAAAATCTTGACTCTCTTTATCATATATATATAACACAAAATGTTGCTTAGGGAAAGTAAGACATAGATAAATGATTAAATGTGTGCTGCAGTAAGACTAGAAAAATGAAATTAGCTACTTATTGTTAAAATATTATGTTTTCACTCTATGATGTATAATCAATCAAAAAATTGATTTGTCTGAGAATCCTCTCAGTATTTAGGGTTTCCATAAATGATGCTAATCCTCTTTTTGAACTGTCAGTTCCAACCATCAACAATTAATTACTGAACACTTATTATCTGTGGTCATCAATAGGGAAATCCCCCCAGAAATTCCCGATATGTTGTTTTGGTTATATCATGATTATGCACTCTGGACTGACGAGGAGGAAAATGAAAGTATGAGGTTAGGTTTCGTTTTCCAGAGCAGCAGCTGTTAACAGATAAATAGAGGCTCTCAGCTGAGAAACATTCAGAGCAACGTCGTTTCAGAAAACTGCTGTTTTTCTTCTTCAAAACAGAAAATACCCCATCATCGAGCACCATGAGCAGATCAACAGGTAATATATGAATAATTTCCTACTTTGTGGTTAATTTAGTAGCTTTTTGACTTAGTGCAATATAATTTTATGCCATTTCTGCAATATTACCAGCATTCATAATTGACCATATTTGCAGCATTTATTACAGTTTTCTTTCTTTTTGCTGCAAGATTGATCATTTCAATCAAAAAGAGCAGTGCATGTACATTGTAGTGCTGAATTTTTGACCTTGAGAGTTGTATTTTATTGACTACTAAGATATCTCCACTTTTGCAGACTGGACTCCTGCTTTGTGGATGGACACTTTTGAGGAGCTGCTGTATGATGACAATGAGCTGGACTATGATGACCAGTGGTCTCTCAACTTCAGCTACAGCCAGACAGACGACCTAACCAAGGAGGAGAAGAAAAGAGGCTGGAAAGTCTACTGCCACCGTGCCTATGGACGGTATGTGTTGCTTAACTAGTAGTAATATTAAAATAATATACAGTGATAATAAAATAAATAATAATCACAAGAGCCAAATGATTATTTATTTTTCTATCTGAATACACAGTAAATTATTTTGTTTGTCTTGCTGACTCCTCCTTGTTCCTGTGGCAATTTTATGTCAGGTCATATGTCATATGAGGAAGTGATCGTGTGACAGACAGCATGTAAACAAATAGTGTCAGTGTGTGGAAAAATATGGTACTGCATCCTGGTTCAAGAGGGCAAGCTTTTTTGTTTCTTTATGCATATAGGACAATAAATGCATAAAACACATGTAGAACAGAACATCTCTCCAACTGAGAGACATAAAAACTAAACTGTAAAGAAATACAGACAAAAACATAAAAAACTAAGGTCTTACAAGTGTCACAAGAAAAGTGAAAATTTACAGATGCAGGAAATATGATAGTGAGAGTGGTTATGACCTCACTGCACTAAGGCAATTACCACATTATTGCACCATTATCAGGCCCATAAAAAACTGTGTTTCTTCTGAAGTTTTTTAAAACTGTGCCACAAAATTATGAAATCTTGTACAAGACATGTCAGAGAGACCAACTCAGTAAACTGCTGAAAACACATTTGTGCAACCTGGTATTTTATCAGTCCCTTTTCTGGCTGTATCAGCTGTTTTAATTACCTTTGATGTTTTATTCATGTAGCTGTTATCTGCTTTTTATTCCTTCATTATTAGTAGGATTATTTTCTTATCAGCTTTTATTGATGTTTTCATTGACTCTGTCTTTGTGTCTTGCTTTGCATGTGAGGCACTTTGAGCTGCAATCTTTGCATGAAATATGTTGTACAAATAAATCATCAAATTATTGTTTTTTTTACATGCAAACAATGAATGATAATATTTATGTAACAACATTGTGATGTTGTGATGATAGCTAAATTCTATATGCTGTGTGTAGTGTTTGGACACTTTCTCATTCGAGGAAATTGAGAGGTGTGTCCAAACCTTTTGACTTTGTATTTAAAAGTCACATGTTCAGCCTTTGAAAATTATTTGACACTTTCTTTTAAATCTCTAAGAAAACTACAGTGTAAACATGGTAGTGAACAGATGGCAGTACATATTATTTAAAAGTGTTCGTTCTCTTTTTGCTTTTTCTTGGATATTTTAGCACTTGTATGTTGGTGTTACATCTGATTTAACCACCAACAAACTTATGGGAATCTGACCCTTTTTAAATATAATTTGTAGTTAAGCACCACAGAACCTTCATTTCAAACCTGAAGCATCTCATTAACCCAGTGAAGATCTGTTTCTCTGCCTCTCATGCATTCTCTTTTGATGACTCCTTTTCAGTTTCCAGTGCGGATCCTGCCACAAGAACTGGCCCTCAGCACGGGTGGTGGTTTTGTTCCGGTACCGACTGAGGGGAGACCGGGGGACAGTGATCATGCGGCCCTTTGGACAAGCCTGTCGCAGTTGCCAAGACGATGAGTTCGATCTTCCAGGTTTTGCCAAGAAAGAGGTGGAACACGCCTTACTCAGGCTGTTTGGCAAAATCCGTAAGAATTGCTACGGAGAGGATGACGATGATGATGATGGCTCTTCAGCATCCTCGACCAAAGTGTGGACCAAACCCCATGAGAAGAGCCTGTGTGAGGCCTGCATCATGGGCATTTGTTGTCAGGATGAATAGAAGTGTGTGCATGTGTGTGGTCTGTCATAGTCTACTTTTGGGGACAAATTTCAGACTTAGGGCCAGTTCATTTGGGACAGCTTGGTGGACAAAAGTCTTTACCATGATATACAAACAATACCAAAACAACTTCTCTTTCAGATATAACAGTTTATTAAAGTTAGCTATCAATTAACAATCAACATCACTCCATTCAATAAAACATCCAACTACAAACTCTCAAACATAAGCATCTATAATCAGCAAGCATGTGTGTGTGTGTGTGTGTGTGTGTGTGTGTGTGTGTGTGTGTGTGTGTGTGTGTGTGAGTGAGAGAGAGAGAGAAAGAGAGAGAGAGAGAGAGAGAGAGAGAGAGAGAGAGAGAGAGAGAGAGAGAGAGAGAAAGAGAGATTGGTTGTGTGGAGGTTGGCTGAGATAAATATGATTCATTGTATGTATGTTGTGGTGATACATGATACACCATTATGACCAACAATAAGATTGTAACAGACAGTAAATATACAAATTTGTACATTTTGTATCTTATTTTTCTTTTAATAAAGTCTATAAACATATTTTGTTTTTGTAGTAATGATTATTTTAGCATGGAGGACAAGTCATGTAACCATTCAGTTTACTAAACTTCCTACTTGTACATAAAACATATGTATTATTTCCACCTTAATGTTACTTTATATTCCTCTACATGTCAGACTCTACTTTTAACTCCACTACATTTATGAGAGATTGGTAAGATAGAAATCAGTCTGAGAAAGAAAAATCACTCTTTGGATTGAATTATCAAACCTGTGATGCACCACAAGTAGATATAACTACTACATGAACAAATAAATGTTTTGTCTTTATTAGGTACACCTGTGCAACCTAATGCAATCCAATACCACAGCTCTGCTTTAAATTTTACATTTATGAAGTTAATACATTTTAAGTTTTTTGTTGACATTGTCAGGAAGGTAATAATTCTAATTGAGGTAATAAGATAAGACAAGATAAAATAAAATGTATCTTTATTGATCCCCCTCGGGAGAAATCCAAATTGACACAAGCAGTATAGTATGGTGTTCCTGATATGTTGTCCACTCCATTAACATACATGAGGGGGGACACTATTCATTATAATGTACCCCAGTGCGCCACCATCACTTAGTACGACTTCAATAATTAACATAAAGTATAATTATCACATTTTTTGACAATATTAACAAAAACTGGAAATGTGTAAACTTCAATAAAGAAGAATTTATAGCAGAGCTGCTGTATTAGATTGAATTGGATTGCACAGGTGTACCTAATAAGTGCCCAGTGACTGCATATAGGCTATATATTAATATTGAAGTTTCAACGTGTCAAACTCACTTGTTGTTATAGCAACTAAAACACAGTCAAAGCCAATAGAGAGAACTGTAGCGGTGTTAAAACCATGGAGCCCGGACAGCCAATCAGGTGAGAGCTCTCTGTATGACAGTTGGTACCGGGCATGCGCAGTGCGGTTTTCTCTTTGGCAGCAACAACAACACAGTAAGGCGGTCCGGTCAGTCTCGCCCCTCCGCTCCCAGCAGCAGCATCGTCGTCCCCGCCGGGTCCGGTGGCAGAGAGGATGGTCCAGCGGAAAAGCAGCCGGGGTTGCGAATGACAGCGATGAGACTATGGCCCTCGATTTACGCAAGTTTCCGAACGTGCGACTAGCTACCAAGTGAGACGATAGTGTAAGTAAAAAACGGAGATGTTGGATGCTGTAAGGTAGTGGAGGCTAACACACCGCGCTAATCTAACAAGAGAGAGCTAGCTTCGGGAACGGGCAGAAAGGTAGACTGCTTTGGGTGTTAACGTCTCCCTCTACAGCGCCGTCACAGCTACCTACGGGGGACACGTTAGCACCCAAGGTAAAGCGTTTTATCGGAAACATTTAAGGCACACACACAGTCTCTCTGTGTCTCTTTCTCTCTGTCTGTCTGTTTCCAGCTGGGTTAGTAATTCACACGGGCTGTCAGTGTGTTGAACAAAGGAGCTTTAACCGTGGGGCCGCATGGACAGAAACATGCAGAGAGAGAAGTCGACTGCTGTTTGTTTTGTGCTCCATTTCATGCTGACACACTTCTTCAGGGATAACCACACGAGGTCTGACCTGAATATTTAGCTGATATAGACGGTGACCTAGCTAATTTTGGTAAACGCCGAGTCGCTACAGAAGTAAGTTGGGCTGCACCTCATTATGCAGCTCCTGCCTGACTTTGACTCGCTCCTGTAAGTTTTTATGTCTCTCTTGGCAACCTGACATTGTCCTCCAGGAGTAATTGTCCTCCTGTAGTTTGACTGAGATGTTTGATTTTGATGTTTTATCAGCTGACATCAAGTTTTTAAAACTCTAATGACATGACAGTGGATGGGTTTCTGTCCAAATTCAATTGAATAGTAGTAAGTGTAAATGAGACCTTTTTAAATAGAGGTTGAAATGCTCTATTGTTTAGGTTTCTTTCAGCAGCAATCCGACATAGCTAGCAGATTACAGCTAGGTTGTTACAATTGAACATAGAGCTGAAATACATATTAACATGATACAAAGATGACAGTGCTCCTGGTTAGGCTACAAGTAATGATTTTTTTTCATTATCAATTACTCTGATTTGGATGTGAGAGGATTAGTCAGTAACTTAGCTGTTTTGACAATCATTTAATCCTTTAAGCCATTTATCATACAACTGGCAAGCACTCTGATCTTAGCGTGTCAAATGTGAGGATTTTTCACATTTTCTTTTTTCTATATTATTGCAAACTGAATATATCTTTTGAGTTTCAAGCTACTGGTCAGACATAATACGAGTTTTTAAGAGGTTGTCTTGGTCCTTGGTGAAGTTGTGATGTGCGTTTTTCAAAGATTTTCTGATGTCTGATTGACAAACAGCAAATTATTACTTCATCATAATTTAGTAGATAAAAGGTCAGAACATTTTTGAAAACTGCCCAGCACAATTACCCAGAGCTGAAGATGAAGTCTTAAAATGTTGTTATGTTGTTGTTTTGTTGGACCAGCAGTCCCAAACTCAAAGATATTCAATGAGATCAACCACACAAAAGCAGCAGATCATCACACTGGAGAAGCTGTAACCAGAGAACGTGTTATTTTTTGCCTGAAAAAGTTGTAGATTAATTTTCTCTCAGTTGTTTACTCCAGTCAGTCTTATCATGTGAGCTCGTACTTTTGTGAAAGCAGCATGAAAGTCACACCCAAAGTAAATAGTTGTATATTATGGGAAAACATTGATACGTTTTTTTTAATTTCCTCTGCCTGTGTGTACTGCTAGCTGCATTTTGACCTCAGTTCTTGTGAACAGAAAATCATCAGACAGGAATTTCAGACAAGATTCATGTGTCTGTAATTCCTGAGCTCTTGAGTCATTAAGTCTTGATTTTCCCATTGTGTCCAGTAGGGAATGCCACATGTACTCTCTGCCTGCTCTGTGTAGACCTGAGCTCCCAGTGTGACTTTAAAAGTGTTCATTTTCAAACACAACTCATGAGCATACCAAAGTTTCGGGTGTGGATTAAGGCTAATGGGTCAAGTGAAATGCTTCCTTAGTCTCGCTCCACCCGACCACTAAATGACGTGTTTGCTCAGAGAGTTTTCGTAATAGCACATAATTGCAGCGTCACTGCCGAGCGCCAAAAGCAGGACTTCCCTGGAATTCCAAAGTCCTTCCATGTCCAGACTTCCTGTCCTTATTTAGTATGGGAGACAGAGAGAGAGACCGGCAGAGATACACAGAGGAGTGAAGTGAACTGGAAGTAAACCAGTGTGCACAAAACAGAGAGCGAAGCAGACAGACTGACCTATTAACTGTAGTAACCCCCCCACCACTATCACCACCACCATCATCACTCCAGATATATACAAATACAGACACACACAAAAGGTGCAGTTTACTGCTGCACCGCAGGAGCAGAACTTACAAAATGTTGGCTAATATTCGCCAGTGGTAGCAGCCTCTGTTCCTGTGTCTGTGTGTGTGTGTGTGTGTGTGTGTGTGTGTGTGTGTATGTGTGTGTATGTGTGTGTGTGTGTGTGTGTGTGTGTGTGTGTGTGTCCGTCTCCGTCTGTCATTGTACGTTTTCTCTGTCTGTGTCCCTGTTTGTCACTGCATAGAAATGGGAGGCAGAAGAGGGGAGGCAACCAGCCATGTTATTCAAATGTTCCAGACCCTGGCCAGCCAGCGGCCAACTGTAGCCGGGCTAAAAGAGGCTCTTTGTGAGGGTTAGACAGATGGCCATAGAATGAAGACTGTAATGATACCCTCAACGGCCCAATACGCACACAGACACATGCACTCGCATACAGACTCCACTCATTACAGGATGTAATGCTGTGTGTGTGTGTGTGTGTGTCAGTGTGTGTGTGTCAGAGAACGAGGGAGAAGTGGGGAACATGAGGAAGGAAATGAAGCAGAATACATTGATAAAGATAGTGTTTATCTTCAATGTGTGACAAGAAATAGTGTGTTTTTGTTTGTTTCCTATCTCTTCTTCTCACCACACTGTTATTACTCTCATACGGCATATTGCATAATTTACTTGTGATACTAATAAAAAAAAATGCTGTCGTGCACTGGCACTGAAAAAGTGAAAAAACAAAAAAATAAAATCTTCAGTAGTTTTATCAGTTTTTGCCAGTAGAGTAATCTCAGCTGTAGTGGCCATAGCTGTGATTCTTTTGATTCTTTGGTTTAGAGCCTGAGAGGCAACATAAAAAACTGGTTTTGGACTCAGAGTATTAGTGCTGCATGGTTTCACACACTCTGACCCTCATATCTCCAGCAGCAGACAAGCATGTGAACAGTCTAATATATGCAAATACCTCACAAAACGCAACCTGACTGGCCACGCAGTGGCCAGCTGTGGTAATATTGACAGTGCCTTTCATCAACTGGCTAAAAAAAATCAATGGTTTGGATATCATTAACCTTCCCCTCTTTGCGCAGACCTCTTTATAATTATCTCTCTTGTATTTCTAGCTCCTTTCTTCTTTCTGTCCCTCCATTTTCCCCTCTGTTTCTGGTAAGATAACATCCTTGCTGCAGCACATCAGCTGATCGATGGATGGACTGATTGATTGAGCTGCTCCGTCAGTCTCTCCACTCCGTCTGTCTCTCTAAAACTTGATATATTTCTCCTATTTTTCCTACCTTTACCAGCCGTTTTTTTCCTATTCTAATTCTTTCCTCTCCTCAAGTGCTTTTTTTCCATCTGTCTTTTCCTTGCAATCAATCTCTCTCCCTCTCTCTCTTCTACTTACAGGTCAGGAAAACACTGAACCATGTTGCTCTAAGTTTTGACCTGTGTTGAACGGGGGAGGAAGAGGAGGAGGAGGAGGAGGTCAGCAGTGAAGGCAGGCAGGAATTTGCCACAGCTCCTTTTAGGTGGCCCTTTAAGCGCGAAGCCATGGGCAACACAGCCACCAAGTTCCGTAAGGCTCTGGTGAGCGGCGACGAGGCCCTGGCCTGGCAGCTGTACGAGGGCAACCCTCAGTTCAGGGACGGCCTGGACCCGAATGCGTCGTACGGAGAGCAGTACCAGCACAACACACCACTGCACTACGTCTGCCGCCATGCCATGACCCGTCTACTCAGGTAAAACACGTGTTTTATGGTCTGGATATAGTTCAGAACGACAGAGCTGTTGATGGAATTTGACAGTCATTTTTGAGGCTGCAGTCTGTAATGTTGTTAAGCAGTTATCCAATATACTTACAAAGGCAGTTATGCAAGTGAGTCATATTTAATTGGATAACAATTAACAGCGTGTCAGCTTTAATAGATGTCTGAGAGTCACCATTTTTGTAATTGCGTTTTCAAGTAAGTAAGGCATCCAAAGAGGCCAGTCGTTGTCAAAGTACGTAAAGGTAAAAAGGCTCCAAAACTGTACTGGCGCATGCCAGACACAAAGTGCATTAGCAGCTGATATTTGCTGAACAAAACTGCAAACTGCAGCCTCAAAAATGACAACTTAAATGAACACGTGAGAGAGTCTTCAACAAAAAGAGTACTCCACACTTCACTTGTCATTAAGAGGACACCTCAGCCTGTGAAAACAGTTATATGGTGTCTTCTGTGGCTCTGAAGGGAGCTTTTTATAGGTCTGACAAAATTGGACTTTAACAGAAAAGCCTGCGTTACAAATTTGGCATATGGAGTGGGCTTCAAGGAAGCAGAGAAGGTCTAACGAAAGATAATATTTGTTACTGCTGTGCGATATGACCAAAAATATGATATGCAGATGGCGATTCATATCACGATATAGCACATTTTCTGTAAATTCAGTGAATAAATGGTTTCTGGTCCATGTTGCCCCCTGTCGTCAACTCGAGTACTTCACCTTGTTCACTGTCTCTCCTCTGCTGCGCTGTGTGCAGCACACACAGAGGGCTCAGCCCTGTGGTTAAACTCAGAGCACAGAGGAGAGTAATGCAATAATAAATGACAGCAAAACAAAGTAGAGATTCTGTTGTACTGAGACAGTGAACCAGGTGTAGTACTCGAGTTGACGACAGCTACACTTGTTACGTTACTGTAAGAGCAATAAAAGTTTCATAAGTAAAAAACCAGGAAGAGTAATTTATTAATATAATCCACACAAACGATGGACAGACTCCAAATGAAAATATTGCTGTGAGAGTGATTCACACAACAATTAAATAAACGCAAGAGCATAATATGAAATGATTGATAATAATAATATGATAATATGATAATGAAGACATTTTTGTATCTTCACATGCATATCATAATATTACACAGCTATACTATTGGGTGGCATTATGAGAATTACAGGAATCAGTGTTTTTGGTGCTTGACCCATTATGGGATCAGATAATGATATCTCTGCTACTGTGTATAGATTTTTCATTTATTATTGAAATATGTCTATTGTGAGTCTAACTTAAGCTAAATCATCCAGAGAGTGAGACACCAGTGTGTCTTTTTACCCCCTGCAGGGATAATCAGCCTGCTGGCCATGACCAAGACAGCTGATTCAGTGACTCAGTACTGACCTCACCTCCCCCTCGCACTCTTCCTCTCTCTTGCCCTTTCTTTCCATGATTACAGGAGGAGGAGGAGGGGGGTAGTTGGGGGGGTCAGAGGAAGCCGATTTGAAAAGGCCAGTCAATTATCTGTGCATCTGCATGTGTGCACCCGTGCGTGTGTTTTGAGGGGGTAAAATGTGACTCCACAAATGCTCAACATGTCCGAGTCTGTGAATACAACGCAGTGAATCAATCGGTGTGCTATTTGTGTCCCTTCCTACTAACCTATAATGGGCCAGAGAGGCGTGCTGAACGCAGCGCTCTACTCCTGATAAGTATCAGAGGAAATGCGTCTTTGTTCCAACAGCTCCATTGGACAGAGGCGAGCAGATAGACGGCCGAGAAATCTCAGACAAAATAAAGACTCACAGAGGACGAGCGTGGGCTGGTAGATGCAGTGTCTGTTCCTCAGATTATTTTTAACATGTAGCTGCTTCACGTTCATTCCCTCTTCTCGTCCTCTCTGTGGGCTGCATTGGCTTTTACTCCCATGAGATGTGTAAAATCACAAGTTAGACCTATTACTGGAAAAATGGGTGTAGTTCAGGAAGTGTAACCCTTCCTTCACAACAAGTGAGCGCACACTCCTAGAAAATATGTGGATAACAATTGTGGCTCGGTTACTCATTGTGAACAATTGATTTTCTGTTTCTTGAAGGAAGACAAATGCATAAAGCATGTTTGTCAACGCACAACAACTTCCCAACTAGCAGCAAAAAATGTCTCCTTTTTATTCCTGCTTTACTGTCTTAAAATATGAGGTGTGTTTATGCTTTAGGACAGGTTAAGCTCCTGTTTGGTCACACACCATTCACTTATTCAGATTTTTAGAGTGAAATGTACTCTTTTAACTCTCCCCCGAGGTTCGCTGCCCTCATCAAATGCCTGTACGGTCTAAACAGCTTTGGTGCTTGACGACTGCAGCAAAATATAATGTCCCCCCAGCCTGTTGTTTCTACTGGACCGATATTATGGCCATCCATCCTCAACTTGGGACTTTGTGTGTTTATATATGTGCGTGTAGATGTGTGTGGGGGGAGGGGGGTGTAATTGGGAGGGGAATAATTTCTGATTATTGCTGTGTGGGTGAATTGGCAGCACACTGTCATTGGGGAGGGGTGTGGGGGGCACAGGGGCTCGTGGCTGACATGATACAAAGGTCAAAAGTGGAAGAGCAGGACAGCAATGGAAGAATAGGTTGAATGGCTACACAAGAGGGATATATTCAGACGCTAATTCAATAGTGGCTACTGCTGCGTCCAAATTACAGAGGGAGCAGAGAAGGAGAGGTTTTACAATACTTTTTTTTTCAACTAGTGGAAATCTTCATGTTTTCTTCTTTTTTCTTTGCTGAATTAGCATCAGACAGACGGTTGTTTCAAGTGTAACCGTATTCATGTTTTTACCGCTGATCAAAATCAGGCTTTTCTCTCTGGTTTAACATGCAGCTGACATAAGATTGAAAAGGATTTCAAATGGAAGATAAAATGGAAAGGACAAGAAAAAAAGAGAGCAAGTATAGGATGTAAAAAGGAGATTGTTTTATTCAAATGATGAAAAGGTAGAAAGAAGAGGAATAGAATAGGTGGAGCCAAGGAGTGGAAGGAAAGCTAATCAGTAAATGGAGGTTTTGACAGACAAAAAGCAGAGAAAAACTATTTGCTAAACAGAACTGCAGCCGCAGCCTGGCTCCCAGCGCAACTGGCACATCCATCACCGTCTAGGGGTGTGTGTGTGTGTGTGTCTGCGCACGTGTGTGTACGCGTGCACCCGCCAGCCAGGATGTCCATTATCCCAGAGATGTTAAACAGAAATAGTCAATATTCTGCCATCGTTCTTCTCCTCCTCCTCTTCCTCCTTCTCTCTACCTTTCTTCTGAACCACCATCACTCGCACTTATCTCACAATCCATCTCACTGGCATCCTTTAACCTCTGTCATCTCCACTCCATCCCTTCATTTCCCTTCATATCTCTGACTCTCTCTTGAGTGTGCTTCACTTTTCTCTACCTTTTTTTTAAAAAAACCTTATACTCTTCTTTCTGTTTCTCTTCTCATTTAATTTCTGAACTCGTTCTTCTCTTCGGTTTTACTCACCCCCCTCCTTTCCTTACTCTGTTCGTTAGGTCCTTTTTGTTCAGTAAAGAGGGGAACCCTAACAAGCGTAATGTGCACAACGAGACGTGCCTCCATGTGCTGTGCCAAGGCCCACAGATCCTACTGCTGCCAGAGGGGGCGCTGTCACCACGACTGGCCCGACCCCAGAGGGACGAGCAGCGCCGTGCAGACTGTCTGCAGGTAGTTCAGTGTTCATGCTTACTGTACATGTAGCTGGAAACGTTCAGTCTAAACATGACGGGAAATGTTTAGTAAGGCAATTCCTGTTAACATAACTGTGTGTGTTTGTGTGTGTGTGTGTGTGTTTGTGTGTGTATTTGTTGGTTTTTCTCACTGCCAGATGATCCTAAGCTGGACAGGGGCCAGGCTGGAAGGAGGCCAGTATGAGAAGGCCAATGTCAACGCCACTGACAACCACCACAGCACCTGTCTGCACTACGCTGCCGCTGCAGGCATGAAAAGCTGCGTGGAGGTGAGAGAAACTCACACTGATCTATCTTTATACTGTGTGACTTTACAATCTGTAGACAATATTCCGCCTGTCACTGCAGCTAGAACATCTGCTTTGTGTTTTGTTGTCATCAGTTCCTTTCTTTTGTAAGATTTTACAGCTTTTGAGTTAGGAAGAACTTTCTGGATATGCTGAATATATACTTCTTAATCTTTCTTCATTTTACTAAACCTCCTTTTTTGCTTTGTCACTCTCCTTTTTTCACTCGCTACCTTTCTTCTCCACGTTCTTATTCTTTATTTCCTCCTTTTTCTTTCACGTGTCACTGCCTACTTCTCTCTTCTCCCAATTCTTCTGTTTTTCTATCATCTGACCCCCCCCACATACACCTTTTCCTTTTGCTCACCCCGGTTTTCTCTTTGTCTGCTCCACTTGTTCTGGCCTCTTGTCTGCTTTGTTTTCTTTTGTTGCAAGTACCTTCATTTTCTTGTTCTCCCCCATTATCATCCCTCTCCTCTTTCTTTTGTTCCTCTTTGTTCAATCTCTCCTTGTCCCTCCTGCTAGCTGCTAATCCAGAGCGAGGCGGACCTTTTTGTGGAGGATGAGGGCAAGCTGACGCCATGTGACCATGCCGAGCGGCATCACCACACTGAGCTGGCCCTCAGCCTGGAGTCACAGATGGTTTTCTCCTCCTCTTCAGCTCAGCAGTCAAACACAGACGCACATGGTGAAACCAACCTGCTTCAGTACAAGGAGGTGAGATCACAGTTATGATATTTGAGGGTTTCCTGCTGGCTGTGTATTTTAAATCAGTATTATATTATTATAATCACATATTTTGCAGTCATAGATCCAAGCAGAAGAGATGCAACTTAAAAACATTAATGATGGGCGTCACATTCCTCATGTTTCCTGAAAACTGTGTGTAATATTTTTCCTTTTTTGCTGTTAAACTTACTTAAACTTAAATGACATTACAAGGTATTCAATGTACTGATTTGTTGGTTATATGATGTCACCTTGTCACATCCACTCGATCATCTTTGCTCTCTTTACATCAAAGAAATAAGTCTTGGGGCTTTTTCAGGTTATCCTTGACATTTTGAAATTGTCTTAATGTTAATGTTTCCCTCTAATAAAGTCAAATAAACTCAGTTCATCAGGAGCTTATGCAGAAATTATTTGAATTCATTTCAGCAGAAATTGTGCTAAAGAAACACAATTAATACAAGATCATTCCAAAGTAAAAAAGTAGATGGTAGCAAGTCCTAAAAATGCCCCTACACACACTCTGACAGTATTTTTAAATCCCTGCAAAGATGCAAGATGATTCATAACATACTCTGAAGAGATTGTGTGCTTACCATCACAACCACACAGAACCAAGTTCTTACCACTAACTTTAATTATCACAACTTGTCACCGAATGTTCCCTTTTTTTTTTTTTTTTTTCACGAAGTTCTTGCTTCATGTGTCACAACTTACCCTGGTTAATTATAGCACTATGAGTATACACGTATACAAACCCTGCGCCTTGTATTGTCATGGTTGTATTTAAACAGAGGCCACCGGCATAGCTCTCTAACAGCGGCTGCTGCCAACTGATAGCAGTTTGATCTTCCTTCCTGCAGCCAAATCCATGCTAATACTTAATCTCTGTTTCCCACAGCCACCCTGACTGTCCCACAATCCTTGTCCTTTTTTTTCAAATTTATATATATATAAAAAAAACTTTTTCACTTCCTTAAACATAATCTCTATCTTGCACAGTTCTTGTTTTGATTTAACACCTCTCTCTTCTCCCGCTTTATGTCTCATCATTTCTTGACCTCAACTACACTTTGACCGTGTTTTTCTTCTACCTGCCCCTTGTACTGCACTGGTTCCCCACTACCTATCTGTCTTCTCTCCCACCTCTTCTCATTTGTCTGTATCCTTCCTAACATGTCTCTCCCACCCTCTCCTTTCAGCCTTATGAGGGACTGAAGCTTCAGGACCTGCGTCGACTGAAAGACATGCTGATCGTGGAGACGGCAGACATGCTGCAAGCTCCCCTCTTCACTGCCGAGGCCCTGCTCCGAGCACATGGTGTGTGTTGTTTATCCGTTAGAGTTAACATTCATGAAAATGACATTTGTGTATAAGCGCCTTCCTGTCTCTGAACTCCGTCTCTCTATATAATCTCCTCCAGTGTCGGGTGTAATGCGTTACTGTAATCACATTACATTTACATGTAACGCAGTAATGTAACGCGTTATAGTGTCTACAATCAGTAATCACATTACAGTTACTAATCAAAGAAATATGGCGTTACTTGCATTACATAAGTTCTTCAATTATTATGTATAAATTGGGCGGATAAAAAAAATTTCAAAGGAGCTTTTCACGCACACTTGCGGCACAACTGCCTGACCTTTAATGCTAATAGCAAAACACTCGTAGACCCACAGTGAGTGTATGAAGACCCCAACCAAGCAGCCAAAGTTGGTGCGTTGCTTGTTAATCTCCATCTTTAAGCATTACTTTTAAAAAAAAGTAATGAGTAATATATTACAATTTTTGAGTAACACTGATCTCCTCCCTCTCTCAGACTGGGATAGAGAAAAACTTCTGGAGGCTTGGATGTCAGACGCTGAAGGCTGCTGTCAGCGCTCAGGCGTGATCATGCCCACCCCTCCACCCAGCGGCTATAACGCTTGGGACACCCTGCCCTCACCCCGCACTCCCAGGACCCCTCGCTCACCTCTCACACTCACCCTCACCTCTCCCACCGACAGCTGTCTCACACCTGGCGAGGAGGGCCTGGCTACGGTGAGACACAACTGTTTAGTTAACAATTCAGCAAATCATCTTAGAAAACTGCTACTGTGAAATGAGTTACTGAGTCGATTCATGTGGATTTACTTGGTAAGCTGTGATAGTATTATTGATAATCATAGAGATGTTTCCCTCTAAAACTCTATATGCTTAAAGTTTAATGTCCTAATAATAATGTAATTATTTCAGACCATATAAATGTAAAAATTGGGACTTTTTGTTCCCAAAGTGCTGTTTATAAAAGCATGTGTGACATGTCAAAAATGGCCATTATTGAACACCATAACTCAGGGGCAGAAGTGATTGTTTGTGACAATATTTCACATTTGGTCGCATGCTGAATTGATGACATTAATCTCAGGTACCCACCTTGAAACAGTGGTAATTTTATTTACTTCAAAGACATCAGCACAAATATTATATAAGTCTGGACAGACATGAACGTAAACTGCAACTTGACTGGTTGGCGAAGGAATACAAATGCATGGTGGTATTTCTTGTTAGTTAAGCTTTTGACAGGTTCATTTCATCGGCTTTAAAAAGTTCTCTTAGTTAGTCTCACTGAGATGTCACAACTGTCTTATTTGTTTGTTTATAGCAGGTATAATCTCACTAGAGGAAAAATACATAACTTCTAACGATAATTCTCCTTTTTTGCTCTTGGTAATTGACTCATGTTTGTAAGTATTAGCCTCTTGTTCTACTGCTGCTCTCAAGGCAAGTCTAATTACACATGCAGTGTTCATCATTTCTCTGTCTGACATTTTCACGGTGTTCAGACATCGAGCTGTTACACTGCTGAAGACTAGACTAAAGTAAATTAAAGGGATTTACTTTAATGGTGTGATAGAAATATATGTTATTGGAGAAGCAGGGATAAAAATATCTGTTGTGGTCACAATACCACCTCCACAAGACAACAAAAACATTCCATTGCTGCTTTTTCAGCCCTCCGCTGCATATAATGAGGATGAAACAGTGCAGGTTTTGAATTACAAGTAAATTAAATATAATTTGAATACCATGTGATGTTTCCCTGCAGTGTGGAATCTGTCTGTGCTCCATCTCAGTGTTTGAGGACCCAGTGGACATGTCCTGTGGCCACGAGTTCTGCAGAGCCTGCTGGGAAGGGTAAGAAGCTGTTTTTGTGTGTTTGTAAATATTCTTGCTCATTTCAGTGTGTTTAAACATGTCTGCTACAGTTTTCTTGTGTGTGTCTCTCAGGTTCCTCAATGTTAAGATTCAGGAGGGTGATGCTCACAATATCTTCTGTCCTGCTTATGAGTGCTACCAGCTGGTGCCGGTGCACGTGATAGAGAGCGTGGTTTCCAGGGAGATGGACCAGCGATACCTTCAGTTTGACATCAAGGTAGAAACACAAGTCAAAGAAATACTGAGCTTAAGCTTTACTTTTGACTGTTAATAAATGAGTGTGTCTTTGCTCCTCGCCTGACTTGCTACGTATTTGTTTTAAAATCTCTGTTTCTTCCTGTTTTTCTGTTGTTACCCAATCACTTCTGCTCTGTACATTCCCCTCTGTCTCGTGTTGTATTATCACATCTCCACTTCAATATATTTTGTCATGTCTCCATGTCTCCTTCCCTCCCATCTCTTCACCTTCCCTCTGCTCCAGGCTTTTGTTGAAAACAACCCAGCCATCCGCTGGTGTCCTGCAGCACGCTGTGAGCGAGCGGTGCGGCTTACCCGCCCAGGCCCCGGGGACAGTGACCCACACAGCTTCCCCCTGCTGCCCTCCCCAGCTGTCGATTGTGGCAAGGGTCACCTCTTCTGCTGGTAAGCTCCGTGAATTATTGGATGAACACACATGGAGTTATGCAGCTCACATGGTCATCTCTACAGATCATCTCTACAAACACATTCCACACATTGCTAAAAACCTATTTGTTCACTGATGTAAGGTTTAAGCTACATTTATATTTTTGCACCTCTTTTCAGTTCATGCTGATACGTTTTAAACTGCCATTATTGTTTACAGAGATGCTCTAAAAACTGAAAATACGATATCTTAATTACAGCACTCAGAATTGACCTAATAGATTAGATTAATGCTTAAAGATTAAATTAACAAATTATTTTTTTGTGATGCCAACAATATATAAACACAATGAAAAACATTGATTTCTTGATAGATTTTTAAAATCTTTGCTGCCCCTTTCTGTCTCTAGTTATGACCGTCAACTTATTATGTTATTCTGGTTTACTCTCAGTGCTTTGTGTTTTTACTGCACTCATTCTCTGGTCACCCCCTCCCTGTCTGCAGGGAGTGCCTTGGCGAGGCCCATGAGCCATGTGACTGTCAGATGTGGAGGAACTGGCTCCAAAAAGTCACAGAGATGAAGCCTGAGGAGCGTAAGTCTGTCCTGTGTTGTTTGTGTTTCCCGAAAATCTTCAGTGTTACCAGGGCTCACTTTAAATGGCACCACAGTACACTGGCACCACAATGGTGCAGTTAACAGCAGCTGTCAGGACGACCTACCGGGATGCATCTAATATATTGTTATAATGTAGTGGCAGGTGTTCAGGTCATTGATATTTGCCAAATGTGTGTCTGTTTCTGTGTGTGTGCTGGAGGGTGTATCTGCAAGGCAGGTGTTGGACAATTGAGATGTTGCTAAAATGTATATGTGTGTCTCTGTGTGTGTGTGCTTTCAACAGTAGCAGGTGTGGGCGAGGCCTACGAGGATGCTGCTAACTGCCTGTGGCTGTTGACCAACTCCAAGCCGTGTGCCAACTGCAAGTCACCCATTCAGAAGAATGAGGGCTGCAACCACATGCAGTGTGCCAAGGTATACAAATGAATCTCTCCATAGCTGTGTGTCATTTATTTCTACAGATACCGCTGACTTTGAATACTTTGATATTTTTATTCCAGTACAAATTGTATTCTGGTTTTATTTATGAAATGAACTCATTCCCTACTCCATCTTTCAGTGCAAGTATGATTTCTGTTGGATCTGTCTGGAGGAGTGGAAGAAGCACAGCTCATCAACAGGAGGCTACTACCGCTGCACTCGCTATGAGGTCATCCAACAGCTAGAGGAGCAGTCCAAGGAGATGACTGTAGAGGTATAAACACACAGGGCCAGTCACACACACTTAATTATACTTACATTTAACACACACACACACACGCACACACACACACACACACACACACACACACACACACACACACACACACACACACACTAAAAGGTTTTTGATGAAATAAAGCTGTTTTTCATTACAGGCAGAAAAGAAGCACAAAAGTTTTCAGGAGCTGGATCGTTTTATGCACTATTACACTCGCTTCAAGAACCATGAACACAGTTATAAGGTAACACACACAAAACATATACTGTACATATGCTGTCATTCTCATTATTCAGAGTTTAGAGAACTTGAATTTTATAAAATTAAGGCACACATTACAAAATGATTATGAAATGTTTGACTTGTGTTGTCCTCGTTTCTGTTTGTTAGTTGGAGCAGAAACTGCTAAAAACAGCTAAAGAGAAGATGGAGCAGCTCAGCAGAGCCTTCATTTGCCGTAAGTGTCTTTCACTGCTGCATCAGAACAGAATTTAAGTTAGCTGTATGTTCATTACAGTTTCTAAGAGGTGTATAGAAACCCAAGCTTTGGTTTGTTTTTATCATAATACATGTCTTCTTGCTACAGGAAAGGCAGAGTCTGTATTAGTGTGCATTCTTATTCTTAATAAAACAGGAGACTGCGACTGCCAGTATTAAATTTGTCTCATCTTCTGTTTTTCTTTGTGTGCGCCCAGGTGAAGGCACTCCTCCAAACACACGGTTCATCGAGGATGGCGTGTGCGAGCTGCTGAAGACGCGGCGCGTGCTGAAGTGCTCTTACCCATACGGCTTCTTCCTGCAGCAAGGCAGCACCCAGAAAGAGATATTTGAGCTCATGCAGGTAATCTAAATAATAAATATCTGACATGCACGTATCCTCTGCAAGATGTAACAACCATAATGTCACTCACAGGCAGGAGTGCTCATTAAACCCAGTGGTTGCACACATAATGTTAGTAGGATTGTGCTAAGCTGTCTATAACATGCCACATTTCAACAGACTCATTATATGGTACTACGTTATGACATAGAATGCATTGCACACTTTTCATGTGCTTGCCCTTTACCATGCAAATGAATCTTTGTATGCCATCCCTTTGCAATGCTTTGCTTTTTTTTTCTTTTCTTTTTTTTTTAGTTCCCAACAAACAACTAATTCGATTTTGCTAAATTGTTAAGAAAACAATGAGTATTTTAATTGTGTTAGATAAAAAAACAAACGTTGGCTCCTTTCTGGTGCCTCAAAAACTGTATGGTAGTTTTTCAAAATTGAATTATACAGAATGTTGAAATTGGAGTTGAGCAGCATTAGGCAGAGCTAGAGGTCCATTTCATCTATTTTTCAGACTTATAAACAGGCTTAAGATTGGATGAAGTCTCCTGTGAGATAAAGAATATTCAAAGCATACTCGATTCGTGCACCAGTTGAATATGAGTGGCAAACATCTGAATTTCCAGTCTCTGCTCACACAGATGAAAATAAGGATGTTGTCTTTATGTCCTCCCAGACGGACCTGGAGATGGTAGTGGAAGATCTGGCCCAGAAGGTCAACCGGCCGTACCTGAGGACTCCGTGCCACAAGATAATCAGTGCCGCTCGCCTGGTCCAGCAGAAGAGGCAGGAGTTCCTGGCATCAGTGGCTCGTGGTGTGGCTCCAAACGACTCTCCCGAGCTTCCCCGCAGGAAGTACGAACAAACACGCACACTCCACATGTGCTTTTTTTTTTTTTTTTTCATGGATAAATGAGACAAAGTGACGTTACAATAAACTGGAAACAAACTACCCTAAAACAAAATATTAAGTCACACCTGGTTTGTGTTTCACTGTGACTCAAACATTATTGTGTTTGTTTTTGTTTCAGTTACCCTGGAGGATCATGGGACTGGGAGTATCTGGGCTTTGCCTCCCCTGAGGTAAACAGAATCTCTTCTTGTCACATCATACACTGAAACACTAACTGTTTCTCTCCTGCTACCTTATTTAGTTCATGCTCAGCTAATGCTACTCCTAAACCTGCGCATAGTGACCTACCTCTGTGTGAGGTCATTTTAATGCATGACTACAGCTGCAGCTGACTTAGTTTGCTTGTGTGTGTTAAGATGGGGAGTCGCCACTCCGTACTGGGACCAGGAGATCAAAGGGAGAGACAGTCACAGGTAACTGATAGAGATCTGCTTTTATCCCACTCTAGACTTCTGGAATTTTGTGCAAACGCATGGGCTAAATTCTGTTTTATGTGCATTGCAGATACAAAGCAGACTCATGATATTCACTCAAGCCTTAGTTTCGTAGTAACCTAACTTGAATGGCTTCTTGGAATCTTTGCAGGATTATGCTGACATCCAGTACCGTCGTAGACACAGGCCACGGCGCAGAGGAGATATGCTGAGTCTGCACAACCTGAGAAGCAGCAGCAACACACCAGAGACCAACAGGAGGAGTGACAGCACAGGTCTGGCAAACATTTTAATGTATAAAGAGCTTTATTACAAAATTAAATATACAAAAGGTTATTTTCAAATAATAAGACATAGCACTTTAGAGTTGAACTCAGTGTGGTGCAGGTACTAAATTCACTCATGTATGGTGTCATATAAATTGTGGATTTTATAAAGAAATATTATTTATTTGTACAAGCTCCTTAACTCCATTTATAAATTCTGACTTTTCATTATAACAGACAGCCAGTAAATTAGATTTAAAATATATTGCTCCATGAATCAGCTCTGATCGAAGCACACAGAGGCATTGATCACTGAGATCAATTGGCAATCAAGCTTTACAAAGCACTGCTGGTTTTAATGTGACATTCTTTGTTCCAGAGGGTCCAGAGAGGAGCGAGGGCCGCAGGAGAGCGCTGGGCTCCCTGGACGAAGACGATCCGAACATCCTGCTGGCCATCCAGCTGTCGCTTCAGGAGTCCCGCAGAGAGCGAGGCCTGGAGGGGGGTATGGAGAGAAGCATGGAGGGAAGGGTGGAGCTGGATCGCGGACTGGACAGGGGACAGGAGAGGAGACCGGGTCCTGCAGGAGACCTGGGTGACGTTGCGTTGCACTCTCTCAACAAAGACGGTCCCCCAGGAGCCAGAGGCTCATCCTTTCCGACTTCTCTCCTAGATCCTCCTCGTCCCCCAAACAGGACAGACTCCACCTGCCAACCTCCCATGCCTAATTCTCTCCCCCTCCCTCCCCCACCTCCCTCTCTCAGTGCGGAGCTGCTGGAGCTGGGAGACAGCCTTATGAAACTAGGGAACATAACCACTCCTTATGACCTAGACACACACACACAGGAGCAGCTCTGCTCACACCACACATACAACCACAGTGCTCTCTCTGCTTCCTACACCATGGAACCTGCTTACAGCGACTGCAGCCATAGACCAGACCCAGGTGCACTGAACACCCCGTATGTGCTCGACCATATCACCATCACAGACCCTCGCTACGACAGTAAAGAGCAGAATTACTGCCACACAAGTACTTATTTGGCTGAGGCTGAACAGACTGCCTCTTGCGCACTTGAACGTACCCAAAACCCCGCCCATCCTAGTTTATATAACCAGGAACACGCAGCCACGTACGACAGCACCCCAAAACCAGACAGCTCTTATAACCCTTGCCCAGAACACAGTAGCTCTTACACTCAAGAGCGTCCTGCCCTCTATGCTCTTGACCAGCCCCCTAAGTCAGACCCCCAGCCCCTCGCCCAGTTGTGCCTCCCTTCTCCAGACCTCGAGCCGGAGCTGCTGCTTTCACCAGTCATCCCCCCAGGGGGGCCTTTCACCCCCAGCGACCCTCAGAGTCTGGAACCCCTGGACCCCACAACCAGTGCCCAGCTGCTGGACAACATTATGGCCTGGTTTAACCACAACATAAACCCCCAGAACAACCCCCAGAGCCTGGCTCTCATTCCCTCCCCACCCACCACAGAAACCGACTCCTCGCCCGACACACACACCGAGACTGAGTCAGAGAGCCAGACCTCCAGGGACGTAACCCCTGCCCCGATCTGGCAGCCCCTGGAGGGCGAGCCAGAGGTGGACAGAGGGTCTGCGAGCCCCTGTCAGGGTGCTGCGGGCGTGGAGGGCCAGAAGAGGCCTTGTACTTTGGAGCTGGAAAACAGAGAGGCTGGCGAGGAGGACGTGGACGCCGGGTGTGTGGCTGATCTGTCGCTGGACGAAGCGCACACACACCCATGCTCACACGCCCAACATGGAAACAGTCCCACACACACTGCCCCAGCCACAGAGACAGACTTAGACCTCGTGCTTCAGTTAGAGGGGGACCAATCACCTGAGGAATGGGAGGAGCAAGTTCACTTAGTGTGAAAGAAGGATGTTGAGATAGAAGGTCTAGCCAAGTCCAGATTCAGAGTCAGTTTAAGAGATGAACCTGAGGAAGGAAAGAAAATCAAAGACTGGGAAAACGAGAGAGCAACACTGATGGAAAAATATAAGATATAGTGTCTTTGGGGGTAGAGTGTTTACTGTATGTATTATACTGTATCTAGAGAGGACATAAAGCCCTGCGGACTTTGTCCAGTAAAGATGATGTCATAAGCATTTTAATTATTTTTTTTAAGTGCTTTTGTCTGCTGTAAAAACAGACAAACCATTCTATGAAACAAATGTGTTTAAAACCAAGTACATCAATGGAAAGCTACTGATATCATAACACATAAAATGCTGCACATGTTTTATTTTATTTATTCCCCACCCTCCTGTATGGTCTTCTTAGTTTGTTCAGGGTGAAGTTTTGGTGCTGATCATGCTGAAATACAAACTTGCCTCGTACGCACCCCACCAAGCTCTTACGAGTTGGCCCACACTTTGTTAACACACACCGACCCAACCACGAGCCTATCTGGAGCTCCGAGAGCCAAATAACTGTAACCTTGGAGCTTGTTTAGCGTACTGTACAATCAGAGGGCCTGATTCTGTTTTTTGGACCTTCATGCACACTGTGCCTGCTTTAGAGAGCCAACACACTACTGATGTTTCCCTTTTTGGTGCGCTGCAAAGAAAAGAGACGATACACCTGTCCGCTCAGTGAACGTCACACTCATGCTTGTTGGATTTTATGACGGTTATGATTCTTTTCTAAAACTCCAGTGATCGCAGGAGAGAAACGGTCAGAGGTCAGTCTCCACTACAGAGCAGCGCCCACACATTTGGTAGGGTTTCTGTCTTGCTCAAAGACACTTCAGCATCATGGGTGCTTGTTTTGTCCATTTTTTCCCCCCTGCTCACAACATTCACTTACCCCCCGCCCCCATTTCAGATACGTCTCTGCCTTCATCATGAGCTTTTATTCATTAGTGTCCTCCATGTTGCTGTATTTTACTGTTGCTTTGGCTCAATCTTTAAAGTGCAAAACTTTAAGATGCTGTGATGCACACACAAGGAGAACATTTATCAAATTAGATATCACAATATTGTATGAGCTATTCACTGAAGTTTAATCACTGTGGTGTTTTAAATGAAATGGTCCTTATGAAATAATGCTGTCTGACAGTAAGAAATTCTCATCACATGGTTTTTAGTTGTCATTTCCTCCAGATTATAGAAAAAGCTATGAGGAGAAAAAATAGGGCATTTATGAAATGCAGACTAAAAATGTAATTTAAGCATTAATTGTTTCTTGTTGCACTTTTAATGTGATGAGTGATTTGTGTTGAAAAGAAGGAATTTCACAGTTCAATTTGGTTCTTTGCATTAAGAGTTTTGCATATTTAATACTGAGCTGAAGCAATGTCAAAACACTGTAAATGGAACCACTCCTGAGCTCCGTTAAGGTTTTATAACTGCAGTTTGTTTTTTAATCATATCTATTCCACTACTGATGGCGAGTACAGCGTGCTCTTGATAGGTGGGAGATGTGTTTTTACTGTAATTTATCCTTTTTTATTTTGTATTCCTTTATTCCGCCTTTATAGAGAAGAAAATTCTTCCAGTTGAGACCAGAGTTGTCGGGTCCGTGTGCCTTTTTTGTTTTGATCATATTTGTTTCTTGTTGGTATTTATTAACGTCGTTGCTAAAACACGCTTAACCGAGGTGATGGAGGACACACCACTTTGGCTGGTGCCGCACACACTGAGCTTCATATTGCACAATCGTATCATTCGTCCTTTCACCGCAGGTTTATCTCATGTTATCTCATTCCCAGAGAAGCAATGTCCGTGTTTTGGCCATTTTTACCAGCTCAAAAAGTGTTTGGACCTCCATTGTTCAATTATCTGCTCCTAGTTCAAGAGTCTCCACTATAATTAATGCGCACTTCATCTGAATGTTGTTTAAATGTAGTCGGCCTTTGATTTTATAAGGAAATGATGATGTAGCACCCTGAATCCTGGGTTGTTATCCAGCCTCTATTTGAAAAAACCTGATTTTCCCTCCAACTGTAATGTTTACACAGAAATTGAACACTGCCTGTTGTGTTGAGATATGATTTGGTGCTTTGTGGACTTGGATGATCATAAATGAGTGGTTTAATGAGACTCTGTGGCACGCCAAAGGCACCTAGAGATGCTCCATCCTGTCCAAGAACAGATTGTTTCTCCCTTTATTGAAGTAGCCAGTTACACAGAATGTGATATGCAATCAAAAAAATGCATCACTTATATTTTATGATTTGAAGTTTCAATTCCACGTTTTTTATATTAGCAGACAGGACATGGACGTATTCAGTGAAGCGTTTGAAACTTTTTTTTTTAAGTGAGGTGGTCTGGAGTGCCCCACTGAAGTGATTTTGACTATAGAGGAAGTGGCAAACCCCTAAAATGACACCCCCCCCCCATCTCTCTCTCTCTCTCTCTCTCTCTCTCTCTCTCTCTCTCTCTCTCTCTCTCTCTCTCTCTCTCTCTCTCTCTCTCTCTCTCTCTCTCTCTCTCTCTCTCTCTCTCTCTCTCTCTCTCTCTCTCTCTCTCTCTCTCTCTCTCTCTCTCTCTCTCTCTCTCTCTCTCTCTCTCTCTCTCTCTCCCCCTGTGTGTATTGGTGTATTGAACATTAAACTGTGAAGGTACCTGGACAGGTCAAAGGTGCAGACGATGACATTTCATAAAGACGAGATGAGATGTGAGGGCAGCCGGTGTAGCCTACGACACTTCAGACTCAGCTCGGTTAACAAGACTGCGCACATTTTATTTGGGTTGCATGGTGCAACATGGAAGCACTGAGTCTGGGGTCTTTATTTTGCACAAGCATGCTGTTGATGTGTTGCACTAATCCAGTGCTGTCAGGAAACATGTGGAGGACAGATGAGTGTCGCTTTTATTATTATTATTATTATTATTACATTATTATTTCCTTTTTTGTTTATTTCTTTGATTTTTAGAATTGGATTTATGGTGCGGTGAATGCTCCGGTGCCATTTTATATTCCATATATATGATGTTTATATTTTAACAATCCCTCAAACAACAACGTTAGAACTAAAGAAAAGGAATTGCACTCTAGTAGATTATACTTGATACATTCCCAGTCGGTCCATAAGAGAGGTTTTGATGTGTGGCCAAAACTGTAAATGAAAGTGTCAGTGCAAAGTTTACTCTCAATAAAAACAACTGAAAGTGTGTTGCTGTGAGGTGTTTCTAAGTGCTCTGTGACAGCCATTTGTAAAGTAACCTCTGTAGAAATCAGCAAAAAAGAATCTGCTGCTTCACATTTCACTGGTTTCATGTTAATGGTTTATTTTCCTGATCAGTTAATCATTTAAGTATTATGTACTATAAATGTAAGAGAGGTGAGGATTCTCTGTGCCATCGAGTCCCCAGTCAGTGAATCACTTTCTCATGTGTTGTCATTAACAACGCAATGAGTGTAAAGATCTACTACAAACACTTATAATATATTTAAAGACACAAAAATCCTGAAAATGACATCTCTATCTATCACATAAAAAAAAAATCCAGAAAGTCTTTGTACGTAAATATTTTTCCTCTCAAAAATGTAACTGCTGGACACAAGATGGCTCCTACTTCACTGAAGAAGAATGTTGTGTACTGTATGTGCACAGCAGGCTTCACATTTCCACATCACATTTGTGTAAGCTGCATACCGAACTATGATTGGCTCTAGAGTTGTTGTTTTGATTTCATAAATCATCCATCCATCCTTTTTCTTTACTGTGATTTCTCTAGATGGTCGCCGAGGAGCTGGAGCCAAATCTCAGCTGACATTAGATGAGAGGTGGGGGTGCATCCTCACTAGTCATTCATGGGGTTAATGTAGTATTTAGACAACCATTCATGCTCACATTCACACCTACAGGCCTACAATTGCAGGTCTCAATTAATCAAACCTGCAATGTTAAGATGTTAATAACCAAACATTACAGGTTAGGTTAATTGGTGGCATGTGTTTGGTCTGTGGGAGGAGAATAAGCAAACTTCACACAGAAGGACCCAAACCAGAAGATGGGTTCAAAACCCAGAGCCGTCTTGCTGGGAGGTGACAGGCTAACCACCTCACCACTGTGCTGCTCAACACACATTGTGGGTTGTGAGTGAGCACAAAAAAAACTTGTGAAAACTGCCTTCCAGTGTCAAACTCAGAGAGGGGCTCAGAGAGGCTCAAACATCCAGCTGAAGGACAAGAAGGAAAAACAAATTCTTTAGTGTCACTTTTAAGAATTAGTACCTTGCAAAAGTGAAAAATATGAAGCTGCTCCTTTAGATAGATGTTTAGTAACATCTACTGGCAACAAGTGGAAACTACAACAACACAGACACATCTGTAGTTTTTTGACCCACTGTGAGAGTTTATTTTCATATAGATCCACAGTCTAATTAAATATCTAAACCTACAGCAGCTGCAAATACATTTTTTACAGACTGTGCATGGCAGACGCCATCGAGGAGGACCCACTTTCTTTATAGATATATCAGATGTATCAGAATAAGGGTGAAAATGTACTAAAAACAGAATTAACAATAAATAAGTACATGTGCAGCATCGGCCTTTTTTAACTGTGAGTGAGAGGTGTATGGGTTGAGTCTCCATCCTAGTCCTGCTCAGTGGAGTGGGAGGTACTGGGAGCTCTGGTGTAGTGCAAGCATAGAGTGGATGAGAGGGACTATCCATGATAGCCAGTGGTGGGAAGGTTACTTTTGAAAAGTATTCCCCTACAGATTACTAATTACATGTCCTAAAAAGTAATTTATAATGTATTCCCTTGGATTACTCAAAGTAATGTTTTCTAAATACTTTTGGATTACTTTTAGTTTACTTGAAAATTGTCTAGTTGAACGTGTTTATCTGGGACACTGATTTTAGTTAATTGTTTTAGAGAACGATCTTATTCCTGTCTTCAGAGAAAAAGTATGCAAATACACAAAACACAAATGTGGTAAGTTTTGTCCTGCAACTGATACTATTTAAAGAAAAATGGCATCCAAGAGTCAACATTCTTACAATTTTTATTCTTAAATATTGACAATTAAAGAAAAAATTGATCTCCAGCAGCAAGCTCACGCCCTCTAGAAAGTAGTGCAGTTATACACTATAATTATACACTAATTAATACATACTCATATCCAGGGTTTGGGAAGGTTACTTTATAAATGTAACAGGTTACAGATTACTAGTTACCCTATTTAAAATGTAATAAGTAGTGTAACTATTTCAATTACTTAATCAAAGTAATGTAACTTATTACGTTTGATTACTTTTTGATTACTTTTCTAATTTTCTAACAAATGTTTTCAACTATTACCCATTAAGCCCACAAGTTCAGGTGTTTTTCATGGAAACTGACATGGTTTATAAGGGAGATTATTTGTTTTAAACCAAGATGTATCTCTCATTTGAAAATATATTCATTAGTTAGGAAATATAAAATAAAGATATTTTATGACAAAAGTCAAAAGTCTGGCATGGGCTTAACTGATACGATGACACCATTTAAGCCCATGTCATGATTTATTTACAAAATATAAGCAATACTGATTTCAAAGAATTAAAAACAGCAATATATGTATTTAGTAAAATATTCAATTTTTAAAAAATGAGGAAGAAACCTTCCTCCTGAGCAAGATCTCAGGTTACTCCCCAACACTAATTATATCAATTTCTGCAAGATGCCACTAAATTTCACACACTGCTCCTTTAATAGATAAACCCAGTGATAGTTCAGTCCTCCTCCGCTGGGCGGCAGTGTGGTGACCTGTGGAGCTTCTTCTACTTCCGGCGCTCAGTGAAACGTAACTCGTACGTACAGCAGCGGACCGAAGTCTCCTCCGTGAGCCCTCTGCTAATTTTTTGTATTTTTGGTGGCGGATACGTCTTTACAGTCCATCACCATCATGAAACTAGTCAGGTGAGCAGTGTTAAGAAGTGTTTGTGTGTGTCCTGTGGGGAGCGGAGAGGAGAAAGATGAGGGCTTTGACGGTGGATGGAGGTAGATTAGACCGGAGAGAGGAGGAGACGAGGCGGGAAGCGACGGAGGGAATGAATGGAGACTAGGACGGCGTTAGCTAAAAGAGTGTGAAATGATACACCAGGCAGATTTATACACATTTAATCTTTATAGGAGGTGTTGGGCAGCGAGTTTCACTGTGCCAAAAGCTGAAATGTCCATTCGTATTATTGAATGTTTGCTAACTTTGCTTACAGTCATGTTTCTTGGGTGAATGGCCCTCACACTCTCTCTTTCTCTTTCTCAGTCACTCTGTTTAAGCTATTTTATGCTCTGGGAATACTTCATTTAACCAACATGTTACCTAGTTGACGCCATGGAAGCGTTTCGAGCATGTGTTTCGTCATTATAGGTTGAAATTGAGCTGCTTTGGAAAGTTTGGCTCGCCTTTTGTTTTGGTGCAGGATGCTAGCCGGTAGCTAACAGGGGCTAACGGACAGGCGTGTTATGTTCAAAGGCTAACAGAGAAAATGTGCTCACTCTGATCTCCTTCATTATTATTTATCACAGGTTTTTGATGAAGCTCAGTCATGAGACGGTGACCATTGAGCTGAAGAATGGCACCCAGGTCCACGGCACCATTACAGGTAAGTCAGCTGGAGCATTAAGTTATTACATACACCACTCACTCACTGTTGAAACAGATTGCACATGTATAACATTATGCAAGGGTGTGTGTAAGATAAGACATAAGATGTATCTTTATTTATCGCCCCTCAGGATAAATCAAATAAAATGCTATATACAGTAACAGTCTCTGTGTAAATAAATCTGCAGTATATAAATGTGCAATACTTTATATAGTGTTATTTATTTTATCCTATTTTGTCTTCTATTTTTAGTACACTTTCACCCTTAATCAGATACTTTTATTCTCCACTGTGCTCCTAGGGGGAACAATAAATGTGGTGAAATTTAGTTACACCTGTACAGATTGAACTGCAGTGAGAGCATCTCCCTTTAATCGTTCTCCCTGTTCATACTGCATTTTAGAAGGATCCCCCAACTATGTGTACAATGAAAATGGAGGACAAAATCCACAGTCCTCATTTGAGCACAAATGCAGCTCCAGTAGTCAAATAAAGTAGATAAATGCCACAGTTAATTTAAACTGTAATTTTTAAAGATATTAACTTGATTTGGGTAACTTAAATTTGATATTGGCCTCAGATAAACATTTATTTGCGAAGAAGGGGGCTTGTTTATATTGGCCCCCATTGCGGACACAGGTTTCAAACCGGTAATTTTCTCCTGGTGTCAGAATGTTCAGAAGATGTCTGGCTTGCTAAAAATGGGACTAATATCCCCACAGTTCGACATTTTACTGACCCCCCCCCCCAAAAAAAACCTTCTTACACCAGTCTGACCAGAAAATGAAACAATCCTGTCTCACCAAAGAGCGGTCAGCTTGTTGTGCAGCCACCTCTTGGTGAAGATGAGGGCAGAGCAGTTTGTCATTTCTCTTTGGGGGGTCGGAAGCAGTCTTTGGTAGTCTAGTTTATTAAGGATGTAACAGACATTGGCGAGGAAAATTGACTGGTGCTCGCATCAATCTGAGGCGATGCAGATTCTCCAACGTATCACGTAGCCTCTTATGTTGCTTTGGTACCACTCTGTCTGAAATAAAACTTCTTGCTTGGTGCATTACTGCCACCTTCAGAGTGTGGACCAGAGACTAAATCCTATCCATTAATCCTTTCTGTGTAATAAACTCATAGAAAATACTGCTCAACCCAATTGGCAGGTTCATTGAAGTTTTAATGCTGAGCTCCTGAACTCCAGTCTTCATAAGTCCTTCCTTCATTTTCTGTCATGCTCAGTACAATCTCAGTGTATGTGTGACAGTTTCCTCAGAACGGTGGGAAAAAATACAATATGGTGCATTATGAAAGATCTTCTAATCGTTAGTATGAACAGGAGGAATGATTAGTGTTTATTGTTGTTTTAAGTAAAAAAAATGTGGACCCATCATTTAAGCACTTTCTGAAGTATATAAATAAAATCTGTCATCGGTTTTTACTTTGGGTTAGAAGATTTTGCTTTGAGAGTTATTAAATGGGTGGTGTGTGTGGAGAAATGCATCACAGAACACATCATTACTCAATAGGTTGATAGTAATAGTGGGAGCAAGTGTTGATTTATTAATTGTCCTGCTCTAATTGATTTGTTTGTTTACCACTGTTAATTTTCCCTCATTCAGGTGTTGATGTGAGCATGAACACCCACCTGAAGGCGGTAAAAATGACCCTGAAAAACAGGGAGCCCACTCAGCTTGAATCACTGAGCATCCGTGGCAACAATATCCGCTATTTTATCCTGCCTGACAGCCTGCCATTGGACACGTTGCTGGTTGACATTGAACCCAAGATCAAGTCCAAGAAGAGAGAAGCAGGTGAGCAATGGCACAAAAACATTTTTTCAGTTAACTTTTTTGTTTCGACCACAGTAAATGTAAACTATTGTAAACTACATACTGCTGAGCTCGATACTTGAAAGGCTGCTTGAAGTTTGAGCCGTTATGAGGAATCTTATTACATTTCACGAAGTTGGCCTTTAATGGACCACGGTTTTTGTCAGTGAGCTGTTACGTAGTGCGAATCAAAGTAATGAAAAATGCAAACTTCACTGAGCTACATAGGAGCTCACAATTTTCAAGTAATTGCAGTGAAGTTTTAAAATGCATAAATATCCCTGAAATTTAATGGACTTGATCCGAATTGGCACCTGATATTTGTGCTTTGTGTTGTGGGTGGCAATGAGGAAATTCAATTTTATATAACAAGACTGCAGTGGCTCACATTTACCAGACTGTGTTCACAAGTTATCTCAGTAAGTCTTTGGCTGAAAGGTGTTAAAATGTTGTCTTAGTGAAGCCTGGATTTTTATGTCTTTGGGCTACTGTAGTGTTGTAAAAAAAACAAGGAGTGCGGGGTGGGTCATAGGAGGAAGGAGGGGTTGTTGTTTTTTAAAAGTGCTGTATGAAATGCAAGAAAAGTAAGAGTCACTTTAACAGAAAGATTTTTCCCAACCAGCCGTCTTGTACTTTGTTCACTTACCACATCTACTTATCAGTGAAGTGTACTGTATAGGAAGATATCCCCATAGTATTTTTTTTATATTTGTATGTATTTTGTATGGTCGTCTTCTACAGATTATTTCCTCACCTCCATGCTTGGCAGTGTATATGTTGAGTCTGTACTTTCATCCTCAAAAAGTTCAACTTTGACAAATGTTGTTGACGATCCCTCATCTGTTTTCTCAGTGGCTGGTCGAGGCAGAGGCAGAGGACGAGGACGTGGACGGGGAAGGGGACGAGGCCGAGGCGGCCCCAGGAGATGATCACAGGGCTGTAGAGTCTCTAGTCACCACCTCGCTGTTTTTGTACAGGATTTTTTTCTTTTCCACAGGAAACGTTTTCTGAATTTCAGTGTGTTTTTCTCTATTTTCCCTTTTTATTTTGTACATTAAAATGCTCCTTATGAAGCAGATGAACTTGACTTGGTGTGTCATTACAGCTTTAATTTGCTTTGTTTCATTCCGGTGCAGTTTTCATTATGACTGAGTTTTCAATTAAACTTGTATGGTTTGGTTTTTTGTAAACCATGTTTATTACCAAGATTCAAATTAAAATCCCAATCAAATAATTTCGAAAAATCATTAAGATACTAAATGAAATAGCTTTGGCTGCATTTAACTATTGGCATGTAGAGGTTAGTCAAAGAAAATATGTAATGGCTAGTGGGTTGAGTTAGAAGAGACATAATCCTAGATTTGCGAAGGAACTCGCAAGAGTGGTCATTTTAACCCTTACACTGATCTTCCTTTAACTGGGTTGGGTTGGGTTGGGTTGGGGGCGGGGGGGGGGTGAAAATAAATGCATTTAATGGCGCTTTTCCACTATACAGTTCTAGCACGTCTCGACTCGGTACAGGTTCCAGGAACGACCTTTTCCATTACAAGAAAGTACCTACTCAACGTGGGCGGGGTCGTCATAGTACGGCTCTGCAAAACTGCAGTGACTTCGTTTTATACACGACAAAAACACAAACAATGGAGGACATTGAGGCAGTTGTGTACTTGCTGCTGTTTGTGGCTTTCTGTCACACACAAAGCAAGAGAAGAGAAACGAATGACTGTAACGCTGTCGCCGGTATTTAAAAATGCCGGGTTTGATTCTTGTGTGGGACGGCTCATGAGTCTTCTGACCAACCAGTGGCCGCCAGTCTGTTGATGTCGCATTTAAGTGTCGGCTCGGCTTGCTTGGAACCTCAGCAGAGCAGGTACTAAAATATTACCAGGTACCAGGTACTAGATACTATCCCTAGTGGAAACACAAAAAAACCGAGCCGAGTCGTGCTGGAACTGGAAAAGCGCCATTAGGCAATGCCCCCAGACTCACCTCAACATGACCCTCCACTCGCCTTCTCCCCAGGACTAAGCTCAGTCCAATCGGTGATCAGGCCTTCTGTTCTGCTGCCCCTTCTCCATGACCAGCTGAGGGCACCATAGGACTGAGTTTTTAAAAAATGGACGTATAACATTTCTTATTAGCAGTTTTATATTGATGCTTTTACCTTGTAGCACTTTGAGATTTGCTTCAAATGTAAATTACGTTACACATAAAATGTATTATCACTGACGATCATGACAAGAGATCCTCACGAGATATACATCTCGCGAGAGTTCCGCTAATCTACCATGATAGGATGATTGGTTTATGAGCCGGAAGTAAATAACGATCCAAAAACTAAAATTACCAATGAAACAACACATTATTTTAAAATTATTATGATTTAAAACCCAAATAAATCGAAACATATATCCCCTGAAAAAAGTTTGTCCTCAGATAAGTTGATTGATATATCTCGGCCGGTGTTTCGCTTTAACTGGTGACCGTGTTATTTGATGACTCCCATGTTAGAAGATACGCTACTAGTGGTGAATGAGTCTTCTGAACATAATTGAAATAACGTAAGTTATTAGTGTATATATTCAAATACAAATGAGTATGTATTTAAAAATTATTCAAACTACAATTAACGACTTTTAGAAGGACACTTACGTGAAAGACACCAGTTACACGGTCACCAGTTCAACCGAAACACCGGCAACGAATCGGCTCACTAAACTAAACGATGCTAAAGCGGGGAGCCGGTCTTACATGTTAACCTTTCATTTACCCCGGCGGCCTCTGGGGCACATTTGTACCCTGGCTAGGATTGTTTGTATGTGTGGTCTTATTATACTTGTGGCTGGACTGGTTAGTTTCAGTTCTGCTTTCTATGTGGCGGCGGGAGCAGACATTAATAACACGGTAAACATGTCCGGTGCTGCCCACGGTCGGTTCATGTATTTCGCCTTTGGGAGCAACTTGTTGAAGGAAAGACTGCAGCTGGCAAACCCCTCAGCGACATTCTGCACCACCGGTCGACTGAAGGTAAGCAACCAAGTCTGTATAATAACCATTAATCTTACTTACACTAACACCGCGTTCATGTACATGTAGTAATTACCAAAGATCCAACTTCAGCTAGCTTAGCAGGTGTACTTGGTATTCTCTAATACCATTCATTTTTCAGCGGAGCACCAAATTCGACACATAAACAGTACAATTCATTATCAATTTAGGTGTACAGTTATTCAGTCATTGTGTTAATGTGCACACGTTTAGGATGAACAGTCGAAGGTGGGGACCGTGTAGTCTCCTCCTTTCACCACATATCCTTGAACGTCGCACTTGAGTCTCATACATATACAGTCTATATACTTAAAGCCGCTTTTTATATTGGTAACTTACTGTAACTTGATCTAATTTTAAATGTACAGAAATGGGAAATAACTGGCTTGGCGACCTCGTCCATTGTTTTCTTATATGTGTTAACCTAAATGACGACAGTGCAGCGCCCCCCCCTCCCCCCTTACCTTACCCCCCGCCCCCCAGACTCTGTTGTTGAGATGAACCAGCTGCAACAACAGAGTCTGAGTGTACAGTATGTCCTGGCAATGCTCTGATGATCAACAGTAAGCAGGGTTACTGGAAACACAAACACAGTAAAATAAAAGGCATTTTGTTTCAAATGCACAAGCCTTGTCCCTATTTACAGCCTTTTGTCCTATGTCCCCCCACCCACCCCCATCACTACCCCTGTGCATGTGTACAGGACTATGTGTTGAACTTTGGCCTGTGGGAGAAACATGTGGATAATGCTTGGCATGGTGGAGTTGCCACTATTGAATTTTGCCCAGGCGCGGAAGTGTGGGGAGTGATCTGGACTTTGAGCAATGACAATCTCAAGAGCCTAGACAAGTGAGATACACACACACACACACACACACACACATACACACACACATACATACACACATCTGTTCAATCCAGCAGTTTTGTGTTTGTCATTTTAACCAGCTCATTATGGTTATTGTTTCTTTGCCTTCAGCCAGGAAGGGGTGAGCCTAGGAAAGTACTCTCCAATTGAGGTTTCAGTTGAGACGGATAATGGAGTGACATTGTGCAGGACCTATCAGATGAACAATTTCCATGCCTGTCCTCCTTCTCCTCAGTATAAACAGGTGTGTGAACGTAAAAACCAACGCTGGTCCACAGATGACAAACTTGATTATATACATCACAGATCACTTGTGGACTGATGTTTGTTTCTGTTTGTTTTATAAAGGTGGTGTGTCTGGGTGCAGAGCAGAACGGACTCCCGGTGGAGTACCTGAAGAGGCTGGAGGCCATTAAAACAAACAACTACAGTGGTCCCTCGATCCTTGATCAGATCAAAACTGTTTAGAAGCAGTGATTGAAAAAACAACTTTGGAACCAGCAGCTGACAACGACGACTTCACCACTATATCCACTCGTCAGCTGTTCTAAGTAGAAAACTGAGTACAGAACAGCTACTGAGCGGACATCGTCTCGTATCAAGTTATGAAGAGGTTTGACCAGAAAAACAAAAGTCGCTCGAAGTCCAGCGATTTTTGGACCTTGCAAGGGAACCTCATAGTCATCATCATTACCTCAAGGCTGTTAAATGTAATAGTAAAGTAATAATAGTGTAATAATGATAAATAAAATGTATTAAATGAATGGTACAGAGTGTGAGGTATGGCTGTAATCTCTGGAAAAAGTTAATAATTTGAACCTGTGTTTAAATTTTGGATTATCAAACTATTTCCCATGTTCAAAGAAGTCAAGAATTAACTTTCACACTTGGTTATAAAGTAGATTCAGTTCCACTGTGTTGCCAGAAGTCAATATTGCATGCACGTAGTAACATAGGTTTGGCTAGGCTGACAACATGCTTTTGAAGATTTTTATTCTGAGCTGTTATACGGCAATTAATTTGAGAATAAATAGGATTAAACTACTCAATCATCACAATGGAAGACCAAAATGTATGTGGCAAGCAGAAAACTGTTTCAGTATTTCTCAGGGGAATATTAAAAGCTGATGAAAAACCCTCAAGATTTCACTCGTTAGCCTTTTATTGCATATGTCACACTGCCTTTATGTTCTGTTACTGTCTAAGAAAATAAAGAGCTGCCAGAATCACTAAACAATTTTCTAGGTCATTCTATTACATGTGAAAGAAGCATGCCTCAAGGTGTATTAACAGAGCTTGATTAAAAATGATATATATATATATAAATATATATAGGCCTATATACACACACACACACACAGTATCTCACAAAAGTGAGTACACCCCTCACTTTTTTGCAAATATTTTATTATATCTTTTCATGGGACAACACTATAGAAATGAAACTTTGATATAAGTGTACAGCTTGTATAGCTTATAGATTTATTGTTAAATTGTATCAAAGTTTCATTTCTATAGTGTTCCATGAAAAGATATAATAAAATATTTGCAAAAAAGTGAGGGGTGTACTCACTTTTGTGAGATACTGTATATATATTAATTAATTAATTATTATTTAAATTATTATTATGAAATGAACAATAAAATGAATGATTCATTTACATAAAAGGAAATCACTTTATTTATTTTTTTACAACACAGTGGCCCTGGACAGTATGAGAATTTGTTCCTCTCCCAACATTTGACATTTTTGAGGAATTATAGAAAATACTGGTACAAAAAAAAAAAAAAAAAAAAAAAAAAACAGCGGTCAGGATAACACAAGATATATGACTGCATGAACACCCTATAACACGGTTTAAGTTTTGCTGAATCTCTAGGTATATTTCCACAAGTCTATGCAAATTTCTAGACTTCTAGACACAATGGCACAAATCATAGTTTCATCTGACAACAAAGGCTCATGCAAGCAACATGGTCAGAGACTTATAATAACCCGAGTGATCATTAACTCTGGGAACTCTGTAACCCAACAACTCAAACATTTTTACATTCTTATGCATTTGGCTTCAGTACTGTAGCATTCACCTAAACTGTCAGCAGGAGTCGGTGAACAAGAAACAATTTACCCTTTTAACTGTTAAAATATAAACCGGGGGAAGTGTTGTGAACAGTCAGTGAGGTTGTGAAGAAAACATGGTTGACAAAAAACAAAGCAATTAATGTGTGCACACGAGAAATAGGTCCAAACATGGTTTTAAAACCCCTCAATTTATAAAAGGAAAGCACAACATAATAATACATAAACTATGTTGAGTGTGCACTACAGTCTTGATATTAGCAGACAAGCAATGTGTAAATCACAATTTTGTACAACTGGGTTTAAATAAAGATTGCAAAAAAAAAAAAAAAAAAATCTATCAGGAGTGAATCAGTGCTTAATTTTAAGTCAGTAGCCATGAGTGAAGGAGAGATTGTAACCAGCTAAATAATGTTGCAGATTAACAGTCTGACCCATTATATATCTCACAGATGAAAACATCTTCATTATCAAGGAGCATTTATGTGGAACGTAGAATATGGACCACTGACAAGATACTGAAGTCAAATGAAGCACTATTGATGAAGGCTACATTAACAAACCGCCCTCAGTTACAGCACACTTGTATGTCAGGAAATGCACTTCATGCACTGCATGATAAGCGTCTCTAGTGACTGAATGCAAAAGGCCATCATGAATGTATCAGGGTTTATGCTATTTTAAAATTAGGGACATATGTGCATCATTTTTTGTCTGATTTCTAAATGCATTAATTCTGCTCCATTTGTTCCCCATCTGTAACTTTCTCATTTCCACTTTCATCCATCGGTTCTGGTCCATCGTCACTCTTTTCCATCGGTTCTGTTCCATCTGCAGCCTGCTGCTCTGTGCTATCGGTGGGCTGCTGTTCTGGGATGAGGAGGTTGTGCTTGACTTTGCTGATTGCTGTCATGTTGAAGCCGAGGAGAATGACGGCAGTGCTCCTCTTAAGACTCTTCATGCACTTGCTGCGCTTCTTGCTGAAGTGGGCTGCCAGCTCTGCTTTGGTGAGAGACAGCCTCTTGCACAGCTCGTCAGTCTCGGCTTTGGTTGCGTAAGGGTTCAGATTAAAATATTTGGATATGAAGTCTCTGCGCTCATCACTGCAGCGGCGCTCCACCGAAGTGGGCTCCAACACTAGCTTCACTGGGGGATCACTCGGAACCTCAGGTTCTGGTGGGGGCAAGAACTTTTCCTGCTCTCGTTTCTTGCGTATGGCGGCCTTTTCCTCTCGCTCTCGTTTGTTGGCTTCCATTACCTCCCTCCATGCAGCCTCCAGCCTCTTCTTTGACAGCAGTTCTGCTTCTGTTTGTGGAGTCCGCTCAGTGGGTTCAGGTGGAACCACACGAGCTGGAGCTATAGTCTGTTTCATAGTCACCCCCTGTGGCATTTGGAGAAAGTACAGTCCAGGTGGCTGACTGAGCTGCTGAGGTGGTTTTGGTGGCTGTTGTGGTGCTACTGTAATTTTGGGTGGTGGTGGTTGTTTTGGAGAACACCGGCATCTCTGAATGTGGAGCATCACCGCCTGCTGGGTGACCTTTCCCGTGTACACACCATTGCAGTATATGCACTTGAAAGCCTCCGTCTTGAGGATGGCATGAATGGTGGGCGCTACAAGGTGTTTCTGTTTCAGGTGGTCAAGGTGTTTGGATTCATCCTGGAACTTGTCGTCACAAAAGGGGCAGTACGCACTGTTGATTTTTGCAGGGACTGGGCAGATTTCTGGCTGGCTGCTGGGCTGCAACTTAAAGAAGATCAAGTCCAGGGAATTTGTGACGAGAGCAAGATTGACCTCGTTATCTCCTAGGACCTCTTTTGGTGCAGTGGTGTGCACATCAAAGTAAGGGAAAAGGATTCCCCCAATACCTTTTGAGTAGACCCTGTACTTCTGCCTCAGGAAATCACAGTAAGCTTTGCTTGTAGGATTGTGCTGCTTTACATGTTCAGCAAGCTGTTTGATTGAAAAGAACAAAGCTGAGCAGTACAAACAATTCAGGCCATGCAGCAGATGTTGGAAGACACTTTTTTCTGATAGTAGAATTTTGCACGTTAGACATTTGACAGTTTTGTCAGGCATTTTCTTTAGGAATGCTGCTCGTGCAGCCACGCTTTCTGATCTGGATGATGATGACTTCGTCTGGTGGGCAACTTCTATGTGCATGTCAAACACATTGGAAGGGAAAAGTTCATTGCAGAGGGGACAGGTAATCCACTTCTTAGTTTGTGATGAGGAGTCACTTGAATGCTCAACAGACTTGAGAGGGCTAACTGTGCTATGAGAAACAGGCATTGCTACTTGGAGTGGAGCAAATGTGTATGTCGGCATGCCATTCACCTTATTGCCAGTGGGGATCAGGTGACTCAGCAGAGACTGTGACGTCAGCATGGTACCTTGTAGTCCGATTTGGTTTGTTTGATTTTGTGTGACTACAGCAGGCTTAGGTACAGTCCCAGTCGCAGCTGCCATGTTGGCTTGCAGTCCTGAAGGAAGAAGGATTTGCTGCGCTTGTGGAGTCTGTTGTGATGGAGTAGAAGTATGGGCTAGGGCCACTGGTGCCTGTTTCAGAGACACATTGGACACCGTGGGAAGATGGACCATTGATGGTCCTTGGGGCAAAGCACTTCGGAGGGCAATAGTGGAACCAGGCTGAAGCAAACCTTTAGCCTCAGCACTAGCTAGTTGCACTAGGGCTGATGCTTGAGGGGGCAGAAAAGCTTGGTTTGTTCCAGGCGCACAGATCAACGTAGTACTGTTTGTAGTTCCTTGTAATTGTTGTAATGCCACGACAGTCCCAGTATGTTGGCCATTGCTTGGTAAAACCAAGGACTTACTGTATATCTGAGGTTGCTGTGGTTTAGGAGCAATACTTGGGAATGTTACAAACACGCCGTTCCCATTAGGTGTTGGTTTAATAGTGTAGTTCTTATTCTCATGAATCAAACTCTGCACTTGTGTGCTGACTGAATAGTGTGATGGCTCCACCAGCATGTGATGCAACATTTGGTCTAAAGTTCCAGTGTTCACTTTACACACTTTGCAACAGTAGATCTTTACAGACGTAGTCCCTTGCACATGTAATCTGTAACCAATGTACTGTTCTGCCAAACTCTCAAGGTGCTTGAGAATGATGTGTTTCTTCATTGCAAAGATAGAAGAGGTTGGGAATCCACATTTTCGACACTGATACCTCTCATTTCCACAATGGGTGGGTAAAGACCCTCCTCTTGCAGACTGTATGTGCGTAGTGACTTTGGCATGGAAGAAGAGCATGTGCTTCTTGAGGATCTTGGGGTGGCCGATGAAGAGGCACTGAGAACAGGGTGCCAGCGCACAGAACGACTGCATGATTCCGTGGCAACGTGAGACATGGCTCCTGAAGTTGTAGATGTTTTGTGAAGAGTACTTGCACATGTTACAGCACAGAGCTCGAGACCGATAAGGCCACTGAATAGAGAGAAAAAGAAAAAATAGTCAGTTATTTCAGATAAAGAATGAACTAAGTGAAATGTTAGTTTTATTTAACGGAAGGGAAAGAAAAAGACAAAACAGAGTTGTACACAGAAACTCAATACTTGAGGGTCTATATACCATTTATATTATTCTACACAGATATGGGCAGTAATGGTGCAGACACACTGAATCCGGATTTTCGACATAGCGGATGCGTCACAAACTTTCTCATTTAACAGCGAAACAGTATGTAAAAGTAAAGAAGCAACAAGGGTTGAGTTTATAATTTTAATATGCGATTAATTGTGTGAATGTGGTCATTACTACTGTCAAGAAGTTTATTGCCTTGGTCCATGTTAAGTAAGATACAAGATCTGGGGGAAAATGTGACCACTGCTTTGATCCTATAGGTGTGTGTGTCCTGAGGTATACTGATGTTAACTACATCAAGGGGTCTGGTGGTCATCATGTTCTTAACCTGTGTTAAGATAAGGTAAAGGTTTAGGGTATTGGAAAGGGTACATTTAAGTGGGCAAAGACATTTATGGCTGAAGGTCCCATTTCCCATATCCAGGAGATGTGTGACACTTGCATATATGCAAATGTTTTTGTTTGTGGCTATTTGCCATTGGCTGTACTCGTATAGGTTGACATGTTTGACCAATGACAGATAATTTCTTTGTTCCTTGAGAGACTATAATAGTTTAGGCATGCTCTTAGCTTGTTGAGATGAGCATGTCACTTTGTATGTATACTATCTCCTTATTGTACAATAATAATTGTTAAATCTTCATCCCAGCAGTGTTTTGTGTATTATTTCATCTTTGTATTTAGATCTTTGCTTCACAGGCTGGCCACATTTGCGCTGAATAGACCTCATTTGGACAAAGTTGAGGTTGAGTCGTGATAATGGAAATTCAGATACGGTGGTTGATCTGTCAACTAGCCACACTGTATCCATCATGCACAGCATGGCCAATCTCCTGCTTTCCACAGAAAGGGAACCCATCGACATCTGTCAATGCATCCAGTGTGTCTGCACTATAACAACTGAATAATCAGCCAAACCAAAATCAACCAAAGCTGCAATTTGTTTTTGTTTACAGCAATTTATTATTAAAAGTTGTCACACGAGAGAAGTGTCATATTCACCTTTTTGCGTTGTCTGTTATTGTATCCATCTGTGAAATCAAGCCACTCTGTTTCCCCAAAGGCCTCATCGTCTGCACTTTTCTCTGACTTTTCATTGAGATCCTGCACAGTAAATGGAAAAACAAATAAGTATATGTGACAATATCACAATGTGAATCATGTCCTTAAAAACCCTACATTCAGTAAATAAGGATTAGCAGTAAATAATCAAGTCCCAATTCAGTCCAGTTAAACTGTAGCATGGTACCATATGAACTAAACATATAGTTTATGTATCTGCCAATTTATTTGATACACCCTGATAAAACTAATGCAGCTTTATGACAAATCCTACAAACCTAGTTTTTGTTTAAATTTGTGTGCAAAATTGTTTTTTTCAACTTCAATGTCAGTTTGGAGGCTATAGTTAGTGGTGCTGATGAATTGTATTGCATTGTACTGAGTGGTGTTTCTATGTTCACCACCTCATTTAATGTATAGCAATGAGGGTATTTAGTTTAACTGGGTGGACCTAATGAATGGGCAATTAAGTGTACAAAGGTGTGAAGTGCTTCCCTCTGAAGTGTAGAAGTATTAAGTCACACCAAATGAAGATAATCATGTTTCAGCACCTTAAACCAAGCTGTATGTAGGTAAAAAATGGTTAACACAGGTGCAACTGTCATCCTACAAGAATTTGGGTTTTAAATCATGTAACAAGCTACAGCTACAGTGTAAAACCTTTGCAATCTTAAACGAAATAGTGAACAATGTACTGCTGTCTTCAGTGAACCATCTGTCTCCCAACTTGTTGCCTGATTATATATTCACACTACATGTTAATACCTGACAAATCAAGGTATTTTATCACATTCATGCAAAAAGCTGCTGCAGCTCACTGATTTACAGCAATGTCCACATTCAGTGTAATCTCTAAAAAATCTCTCAGTTAACAGATGACATCATAGTGCCCAACCCAGGTTGTTGCCATAACAACCAAAGAAAAAACCTTCAAAATAGCATTTTAATGTGACGGACATTATATCGATTCAAATCTGATGTGTCTTCAGATGAGTGTTTTTGAAACAATTATACCCACACTTAAACATTACTGACTATACATTTATCTTTTTAAACAGCTGTTGAAGTTGGAGTGGATTGTATCAATCAGACTGTTGAAACATGACTGATGTTATCACCTTTAATGCTTATTAACTGTGATGATACATACAAGTCTGTTGTTCTTGACCCATATTTGGCACACAGCTATAGTTATCTTATGGAGCTTAAACCTTAAACATAAACTACTGAAATGTTAATAGACTTGGTTGGATTACTTACTTGCACAGAAACATTGATGATAGATTTAAATCTTCACCAATAGTCTCTGCATGTGCAACAAAATTATTATAGTATTGAAAAAGTATTGTAAGAGCAGAAGAAGTAACTATACATAAATAATACTGAAACTGGATCAATTAGGTTGTGAGTCTATTTTAAGCCATCAGCCTCTTTTATGTGTACTAGCCTCTGGTCAGACCCAAATCAGAAACAACACTTCTCTTCGTGGATGAAACACACCTTTAGCAGGTTCTGGCAGTCTTCGAGGCCGATCTCACCAAGGATGTTTTTCACTGCCTTGCGTGCCTTTCGAATCTTCTCAATATTTCCGACCGGAAGCTGATACATTATTCCTGGCAAGCCTTATAGAAATTAATGTAAAAAAAATAAAAAGTTTTAATGTTGTGGATCATTGACATAAGAGCTGTAAAGCTAATACAAATATCAACCACATTATTTGTTCTATGTATTTAGAATACATCCAATTGTACAGCACAGTGGCACCACATCCTTGCTAATTCAAGGAGGGAAACGGTGGGAAATCTTTTTTTTTTAATCTAACAGCCACTTTCATATTTTACCAACTGGCTGGTTGGAGGCTAATGTCAGTGAATGTCAGTATACATCAGGATTCTGGGGAAAAAAATTGAAGGTTACTTTGACACTCAAACCAACCATTCAATTAAACTGGAAGCCAAGGATGTAATACTATACTATGAAAACAAAATACCAGAAGGTTCAAGGGACAGACAGTTCATTAATTTTCCAAGTTCTCGAGATCTTGCCCATCGTCTGGACTTTCCATGATTGAATGTATGAAGTATTTTGAGTCTATCCAACTCATAATCAATAAGAAATGTGCACATACAGCTAGCATGCTCCAAAATCTATTTTAAAGAAATCTGATTTTATTGCCCACCTTTTGTTATTTTTAGAATGATCACTTTTCCTTTATGTCTTGTTACAATGTTGGAATGTATCAGCCAATTGAAAGTGAAGTCATGCCTGTTATCTTCAGTGACAAAGAGAAAAAATTAAAAAGATATGCTTCTCAAACAGAGCTGTAGACTGTTTAAAAGTGATCTGTTTCAATAACATAGACTATATTTAACAAAATAACAGTAAATGAAAGCAGTTAGACCATTTATAATCTGATTGATTCATCTGGGATTTAATTCAGCCATACAAGAGTAATACCAATATTTTCCCAGTAGGTGTCACTGGTCTGGCTGTATCAAACGCTTCAAAACAGTGAACCATTTTCAATGCAATTGATTTTATATTGATTCAGTGCTCCTCCATCACTAATGGAAATGAACCACTGCATGAGAAAAATTAATTTAATTTCCATGTTTTACTGCCGCCTTAAATAAAATAGTTTAAAGTAGGACAAATACAAAGATAAAGAAAAATATTAGAAAACCGAAGGACAAAAAGCAAGAAAAAAAGGGGGAAAAAGCAAGACAAACTTAAGCAATGCAATTAGCTGTGGCCAGTTAATATATGCAGTGTGTACATAAAGCCCCCTGCATGCCCCCGCCTGTCATCTCATCCTGGTCATGAATAAAGTCATAAACTTCGCACATGTTTGAGCTTTCACTAAATGCCACACTATCAAAACAATAAAAGGAACAACAGTGAGCATAGATATTATGAAGTCGCAGGCAGCATAATAATAACACTCCTGTATATATATTTTAAAAATGTGCTGTCAAAGGACAGAAAATCACAGCACGGCTGTACATGGATGCTATGTGTGCATGTTCAGCATGGTAAATAAAAAAGATAATTACTGTGCAACAGCTGATCGCACACTGGAAAGTGTCAGGCTGTGTGCCTCTACATGATTAATACATACATACTAGCCATTTACTGATGCAATGAGAGTGAGAAGGCGTATCTTTTAAGCAGATGAAAATGTGCGTTTTGATTTAGATCACCTGAAATATGCACACATTTTCCATCCATGCTAACCCTGCTGAGTGCATGCTGTCCATGCTGGACTCACTGTAAACCCCGTCATAACACGCTAACAACAACAAGCCGGTCGGCCACGCTGCGTCCTCCTACATGAGGAGCTTCCTCACAGATATTTACCTCGTCCGGTTGTCCGTGTATGTTAACGTTAGTAGTCGCTGTGCCACCTCCACAGGGCTAACAACGCTTTCCACTTCCACCGGCCGCAGCTGTGTGTGTATGTCGGGGAGCTGCGTCTGTTGCCAGCGCTGCACGGAGACTCATCCGAGCAGCATCCTCTGTCCACACACACCGCTCTGACTAAAGCCCCACTCAGATATGAAAGGTGTTTTTTGGGAGCCCACTCCGCAGATAAGTTATTTTTGGTACAGCTTTTGTCCCTTTCTTCCTTCTATTCAGGAAAAAAAATGGCGCTCAAGTTCAGGATCTGACGTAGATGTCCTCATTTGCATACTGCACAAACTGACCAATAGGAGGCCTCTGTGCCTAAAAACTAAATAACTTTTTATTCTTTTACCCACACTGGCAGCTGTTGTTTCAAAGAGTCCAGGTGATGGATTTGTAGTTCAGTTTCTGAATTTCATGTAATACCTGACTTATTAATTGGATTTTTGTGCTCTGCAACATATAGCTAGGTCTGGGGGCGTGGCTACTGTGACCACCAATGGCAGTCACGTGGTAAATGACTAAGGCTGACCAATGAGCTGTCGAGAAAATGAGCTAAATGGGCGGTCCTTCAACTGTGATGTCATATCATGCTACTTTTTTAAGCCAATTACATTGATCCTGCATTTTGATAGGCGGAGTAGTGAAATTGATAGGTTATAAGTATTTTGGCTAGCATTGCTTAATGATAAATAAGCAAAAATGCTACTTTTTCTTTTGAGCCAATTACATTGATCCAGCATATCAATAGAAATGAAATTGATAGGTTATAAAAATGTTTGGCTAGCATAGCTTAGTGATAAATACGTAATACGGGTATTCGATTTTTTAAAAAATCATAATACTATCACACCATCTAAATTCATAAATCACGTACGTACATATGGTGCGAGAGGAGTTGTTCTAATCTGATTAAACAGCTATTTAAATAATAGACAACAATATGTACAGTTCGCTGGTAATGCGATGATTGAATGTGGAGTCCCACAAGACTTGGTTTCGAGGCCCAAACTTTTTATTTTTGTATATAATTGACATATGCGAAGTGTCAAGTATATCACAGCTTGTTTTTTTCGTTCAGGAGATGAATTCAAAGTTTTAGCAGAAAGCATTGTAAATGAAATGGTCAAACTTAAAAGATGGTTTGATAAAAATAAGCTGTCATTAAACCCGAACAAAGCTAAGTTTATGTTTTTTGCAAATCAAAAAACAGATCACTGTCTATAGATGGAGTTTATATGAAGGTATGTGTATTTGCATTTTCGTAATAATAGGAGACAAACAGAAATGTAAATGTAAATGTAAATGTAAAAATAAGGGTGTCTACAAATAGGGTAGCCTACTTCTGCAAAGCAATGCAAATTCTGTACTGTTCACTTATTTTGCCATATTTTAGTTACTGTGTGGAAGTGAGGGGCAAATGAAAGTTTAAGTTCAAAATCAAGTATCATTGGTAAAAACCTGCCTATAATTATGTATATAAATAATGTTCTATTAACAGAAATAGGGCTGCAATTAAAAGATATTCATTAATTTAGTAGTTGGCAAATAATCGAGTAATCAACAAATCGTTACAGCTCTAAACAGATGTTTAACAATTACACATGAAGTGTTGCTTGCATTTGCATGTTGATGTCAGGAAGAATTACTCATAGAGTGGACTAATTAAACTCAAAGACTTAAATGAGTAACAGACATTATTAGATATGAACAGGGCAAAAAACTGAGTATTATCAGAAAATATACAAAAGCTGTTTGTTTAGTTCAGAGGATGACTGATGATTGATTTAAAGGGTTGTATGAATATCTTTTAGTTCAAGATGTATACAGAAAGAATAAGACTGCATGTAGTTGTCAGGTAATGGAGTTTCTTAGTCAATGGTGAATTATTTTGTATGGCTTTTGATTCTTTTTATTGGTTGTTAACTAGCTGTAGCTGGCAGACCATTTCTACTGTCTTTATGTTTTGGGTTTTCTTTAGTAGCAGGCAAAATAAGATTTTTTTTCTCCCTCCTCCTTTCCAGTCATGGCATGTGTAAACTTGGTTGCGTTTGGAGCATGAATCACGTCTTTTCTGAAGGTGTGCATTACCATGAGAGGAACAAACAATTCATGTAAACATCTTTCTGACACAGGAACTACATCCCACAGATGAGACTGCTGACAACTGAGTCTAAGTCAAAGTAGCGAGTAAAGACTTAATTCACTGTGTTTCCCACGTCAAACCAATATGAGGTTATGCACTTAAATCAATTAACCACCAATCACCACCACTTACAGTTTAATTCATACTGTATAACATGTTACTCCTTCTGCATATAATTGCAAATCTATCAACTCTGTGTTGTAACCTCATCATTACAGTCTAATTGTTTGTATGCTGCTCTGGAGTGTAGTGTGTACGAGTTTATGTTTAATGCTTGGCAGACAAATAAATGGTCTGCTATTTATTTATTTCAAAACATTTTCTGATCTGGTTGACATGCATTAGCATAGAAAAGCACGACAAATGAATCCTCCACTGACAACCACCAACATATTTTGGTGGTTGTAAATACTAAACAAGAGGAACTTGCAGCAAATTTTTCCAGTGGACATCAGCGAGGTTTGATGGCTTCATTAGTCTCACATTACACATATATACATACATTTTTACTTGAAATTCTAATGACACTGAGGATCAGAGAGAAATGGGGCATCTATCTTCTAATATATGTGGCACTGGATATGGGTTAGGACTACATTATTAACAATGTGGGTGCAACTTGGAGAACACAAGCACGTGAGATAATAGTGTCTCACTCAGGGACACACTGACACACTGTCAGAACAGGTATGGTAGTTTCCACACAGTAATGGAAATGACCTAAATCTTCCCCAGTAATGTTTTTCCAGCAGATCACTGACCTGTACTTACACTTCAACCTGTCTTTTATTACTATATATTAAGATGGCTGGTTTTTAAGACTTCAACACCATATAAATCAATAAGATACTGTAATGTACACTGACAAGAAGATGGAGAGGACTTCTGTTCCGAGCTCTTTAATAATTAGATGGTAAATTAAGTGTTTAGACCGTATATTTTATTTGCCATGAAAGCTAGAGGGTCTGGTTGGTTACATCACGTCAAAGTAGTGCAGTAGCTCATTTCACTGATTAGATGAACCGAAGGTGATTTGTACAGTAGTGAGATCGGCTGCCTCAGTCCTCCATCCTGAAACATAAGTGTAGAGGAGACCACATTAAAGTCCTGCAACAGAACTGAAATAGAAGCAGTTCCCCGTTTTGTATCCTTCCTTTTACAGATAAATGGTGCAACTTAAACATTTAGATCTCTGTTATTTTGTGTTGTGACATACATCACTGCATGTTGGTTCACACTGCAGTAATGTGCTAATATATTTCCTCTTTGGGACAATTAAGGCATCATCATCTAAACATGCCCACCCTACCAATGTATTATTGGGAGGAATAAAACACTAAGGCCGGTTAAAAGCTGATAAAAACTTAACATTCAAGTCGAGACAGAATACATTCCTGCTATGACAAAATTATTAACCAGGTATGAACCATCGTTTTTCTTTTTGCTTTATTTCTTCATAAGTTTTTAAATGTTTTAGAGTGATCTGTAGGCAAGAATAATATCGGTCATACGGAGATTTCTACTCTGTTTTACCGGTTACATCAAGAAATAAAATAAAAGAACAGAACAGCCTACTGTAAGGAATGTAGCCGTAAAACTGTTTTACAGATGGTAACTACTACGTAACCATAGATTAATTGCAGATCAGAAATAATTCAGTCAGAAATGATTGTGAGTTTATCCATAACATGTGGTGAACATAAAGAGCTGGCAGGAACCAGAAATAACTCACCAAAAGATCACACAAACACATGATAGATGATTTCTGTCAGAAATGTATTAAATTAATCATTTCATTACTTTAACAAGCACAATTTACAGTCAAAAACAGGCTATGGTCCATTAGTGCTTTAGACAGCAAGTACTTAATACATTAGTCATTTGTGACACACAAGGGCAGGATTCTTTAAAAACTGCAGTTAAGTCAGGTCACCTTTAATATTATTCGACATTTAGCTGTACAAGAGTGTGCATGATGTTCCTCACACCTCTGTCAGGCATGTTATTTATCATATGCATGCCTTCAGAGGTCTATGCACAACTAGCATGTCTTTCACTTCAGAGATAGACACATGTTGGTGTATCCCCACCACATTACGAAAATGTATGTTTGAGCACTCTTCAGAAATGGCTCGTCTGCTGGTTTTTCAGATCCTGGGAGGACAAGGACCAATGTGAGGATCTGAAGCTCCAGGGCTGTGCTGTTAAATATCACAGTATTTTTTTAACCTACAAAAGATTTTGTGCATTTTAAACCAAATTAACCTCTTTCTAATAGCGGCAAGTAGTGCCTTTAGGGTGTATGTAGCTTCTCTGCATTTTAAGCATTAGCTTTATGTAGAGAAAAGAAAATCCCACAGCAATTTCTTCATGCCTTTTCAGTAAAGGGAAACCACTGAGGTCACAGATGGCAATCACAGCACACAAAATCCATGTAGCGTTAAAAAACACATCAATATCTTATCAGGAAAACACTGTTAGATGGGCCACAGTATAATACCTGGGCAAAACACACTTAAAGACGGAGCTTTCAACATGCCCCTTAATAACTGAATCCAATAAATAAAAATGTAATGAGGTGAACTGCAATAAAGAAATAGGTTACATCATTGTCATAATATCATTTAAAACTATGCAAAGTGGGAGTCTGAGGTACAGAAGCCACACAAGGCATTGATTCTTTTAAACACTTTAAAATATAATCTACAGACAAAATGTATTGATGTTGAACAGACACAGGATTTACACAACTGTCAACAAGTAATCAATAGAGTGCATGATTTAAATCAATTGTACATTTTGTAAACTGGATTTGATTTAGGAAACAAACCACCCCAAACATGTTTGGGGTGGGGTTCCATCTCCACAGAGTCATCCATTTTGTTGCATAATGTCATTTGAGCTTGGGCTGGAGTTCTTTTAGCTGACAGGTTTTTTAAAGAGTCCATATGAGGGAGGAGCAAGAATGAGAAGATTAACTTCCAGATAAAATTTTGGACAATTGAGGTATCAAAGAACCAATTATTTCCCATTTCAAGAGGTACAAAAGTCAAATTCCTGGAAGAAATAATAGGACACTGCATTTTCCAAGGTGGCTGGAATGTTGACTACATTTTGCCCCTTGTCCCAAATAGCACTCTGACCCCTCTTCTCACATGGTGAAAGCAGAGGCTAAGGAGGATCTGTGCAATATAAGACGGGATAGGGGCAGAAGAGTAGTTACGCACTGTACTGGACCATGGAGAAATTCTTCATGGTGCTGTCCAGTGCCACACCGGCCTCCTGCATTTCGTACCTGTGGGCGACACCAAGCACAAGTGGAGTCAGTTCTCTCTAAATTGATCAGCGTTTTGTTACATATGCATCAGTGGTGACCTTTCCATTATAACTCCCTCCGTACTTACCAGTCATGGGTGGAGACAGTGTAGTAGACGGGCAGCTGGGGGGAGCTGGAGAGGCAGCTCAGCTCCTCCAGGCCGCAAGCTCCCATGTTGGAGAAGAGAAGCCAGTCTCCCACACTGAGCTCAGGCAGCAGGCAGCGCTCCACCACCTGGTCCAGCTGGTCCAGTGACGGGCCCCACAGGCTGCTGGGATACGCCGCCTCCTCAGCAGACAGCACATGCTAGATGGAGGAAACATTGTATCAAAATGTTACAAATCAGAAATGCCAGCCATTGCTCCTCCCTAACGGAGCGTTCACACCAAATGCGATGAACACAATAATCTCGACACGCGACAATGCGTTTGGTGTGAACGCCCCATAAGACCTTCAGTCACAATGAGTGACATCTCATCTCTAATAGACATGAAAATGTATCAAGATATACAAAATTACATAGAAGAGTTATATCTATGATTAGTCAGCAACTATAAAAAGTTCACAGCCTCCACTTATTATTTGTTGATAGAATAACTACAACTAGATGGTCTGGGCTGTGTGAAACAGCATGCTATTTTCACATCACAATCTCCTTTGTCTGACCACCTGTTGTTCGTGATTACATCATTAGTTAACTTTACCTCCAGTTTAACTGAATGTTTGTGGTTTTTGTCACAATTGTGAGGTAAACAAAGCACAGAAAAGGAAATACTTCCGCAGGAAGGACAACTGCATAGCAAGCAGCTGTTTGTAGGTTGCCAGTCACCTTTTTGTCAGATTATATCATATCTCTAAATGTAGCATGTTTAAATACTTGGGCTTTGTGTTGAAAAACCCACAATCAATGTGAGATCTTTATATGGGTCAATACAGTTCATGATGTAAAGAAAATCGTATCCTGCTCCCTTAAATACTCAATGCATGACCCCTTTTCCAATTCAACTATAGCCACTATCAGATGGTTCATTCAGTCCTGAATAGACTCCCTTGGGTGGAGGCCTACTAACCTTGTGCACTGATGGGGCAGAGATGGAGTTTCCCAGCAGCTTGTGGCTGAATGGACCATAAACACCCTCATTCATGTAGTACAGGAACTCTGTGTCCTCGTTGTTTTCATCTGTGCAAGTAGATTACAAAGTCAGAAATACAGAACATACAGTTTTATCTACAAACTGAGGACTTCTGAGCAGGAAGAGAAGAACTCACCTTGAGACAGGCTGTCCCAGCAGCGGGCCACCACCTTTTTGGCGATCACGTTGACAGCCAGGCTGAAAGCAGAGGCCACGTAGAAGTTGCCTGGCTGGGCCAACACTTGCACACCAGACAGTGGGGGGAAGTAAGCATCCAGCATCGGCTTGATTGCAGACTGAACCTGCAAGAAGATACAAAGTACGCACTCAGACACTGTTCCTACATAAAACAAAACATGATGCCGAAACTTTTTTTAAAAGGCATTAGGTGCCTTTAAAGATGAAATCCACAACTTTCTGCATGTTGTTAGCAAGAGGCAATAGATATGACTTTGGAATTACAAAAAGATGGTAGGGTGTCCAGAGTTTATGTACATTTTGAAATGTGTTTTCTGTCTTTGCACACTGCACCAAATTTTACCTGTCTGAGCTGAAACTCTGAGCCGGTGAATCCACCTCCAATGTCCACGATGTTCATGTTAAAGCCCAGGTCCATCTGGCAAGACAAGGAAGTTACTTATTAAGCATGTTTCATATACAGAGGTAGATTCAAAGTGTAGTACAGAGAAGGTAAAGCAACACAAGCAACCACAGCATAGACAGAAAACAATCTGTTGTTACATTTCATTTAAAAGACAAAATATTAAAAAACATGGATGTAGAAAATAAATTAAGTTGACTTTTATCTACAAAATGCCCATGCAATCATTTTGGAATGTAATATATTGTCCAGATGATATCATTACTTGCAGAGAATGCAAAGCTTCTAAAATGTCCATTCAGAAATTGCATTAAACACGTCATACTTTTTGGCAGTCATCAAGTACTAAAACTCCAGATTACCAAAAAACCCTCCATTTAGTTGACTTCTTTTAAATCCTTAAATACAACATCCGTCTATCAGCAGAGTCAACAGTACTCACCCCCATGTCAAACACACAACGGGCATCTGAAAGTGCATGGGTGTAGGCCTGTTGCAGGTCTTGGCAGGAGCTGGGGATGTGGAAGGTTACTCCCACCACCTGGACCCCCAGCTCTTTGGCTGCCTCCAGCAGGTGCCGGCAGCTCTTCAGAGAAGAGCCAAAGGCCATGCTGGTCTCAGCCGCGTGTGCCTCAGTGGTCAACTGCAGCAGCAACCTATGGGAGACAAAAGAACAAAATACATGAGACAAAAAAACTCAGCAAGATGTATAATTCTGAGATAGTGCTTCACCTAGATCAAGTATCTCTGAACTTTTAACATCAACTTTAGGCCAATATGTTTTCAGAGTGACCAAACTTCGACATTTCAACTAAAAAGGCTTTATCATTTTTCTTCATTTAAAATAAATGCTCCATGGTCTCTCTACAGGTCAGAAACTCCACCCAGTACCTTTAATTCTTTCACTTACTTTGCACTCGGGTGGAGGCGGGCAATCTTGGACAACTCAGCCTCATTTTCACAAACAAGGTGCTCGATGTTATTCTTGGCAGCATGCTTGATATGTGCCAGCTGCTTGCAAACACCTGACAGGATGATGTTTTCCGGTGGCACGTCGTGCTCCAGCACTAGGCTCACTTCAGCCTGGGGGAGAGGGGACACACACATTAGACACATTAACGCAACAAAGTCTAAAAGCCTCATCAAAGCAATCAACAAAGGCACCAAGTGTGTTGCATAAGTTGAAAGGATAATAGCCGCCAGCTGAATAGTAATCAATTGAGTGCATAAAATATAATTACCCCTAAATGTTGAGTGCTTTCATAAGAGGATGAAGCATCATGTAGTTTAAAAATAAATAAAAGCTATGTGCAAATTTGTATCTGTTAATATGAAAGCTTACTTTGTTAGTGCAGACAAAGCCCAATCCCAAGGAGGCCAGCACCTCGATGACTGCAGGGCTGCTGTTGCACCTAACTGGGAAATAAGGCTGCAACTGTGGCACTGTGCTCTGCCAGCAAACATGCTGCCGCATCAGGGCACCAAGGTCGCCCACCACAAACGCACTCTTCTCCACCTGGGAACATAAGAGTAAAGTAAGAGTATATAAGGGTTGGCGTACATACATAATGCAACTTTTATGATGAAAGTTATTTAAGTGTTTTGGTGTAAAGAGTAAGTAAGAGTAGAGTAAGATTACTGCCTAAGAATCTCACTGCATACAATAATCAAAGCAGACTTTCAAGAAGTTTATTGATGTCAACAATATCTCGAAAGTGAACACTGGAAAACCAGCTATAATAAGATACATGCGCTACTGACAGTGTCTTTTAAAGCATTTAGGTAATTTCGTCCACTGCAACCTGAACCTTAAAAGGCCTGCAAGCGGAACTCACCAGAGCCTGCTCACAGATGTGTCCGTCAATAACATCTTCAAGGGTCACTCCTCCCTCCAGGAGTTCAATGATGTAGTTGGGTTTGTCAGCGAATCCTTTCATCTCAACCGTATTCCGCTAAGCCGACAATCATAAAGAACAGATAAGCAAGTCAAGGGGTCACGACTGAGCCAATGGGTCCTGCCGGTATGCAACAAACTAGGAAAAGAAAGGAGGAAAGAAATATTAATATCACCACAATTCAAACACATGAAATGCACAGGGATATGAATGATGAACTTCTACCATGAAGCATTTACACTTCTTAACATCTGTCATAATATAATAACTACAGAGTCCACCATCTCTTTGAACTTTTATTTAAATCTACTTCCTTAAAAAAACACAGACTCACTGAAAAAATGTGTTACCTCATGCCAAATTTGACTAGAACACAATCATCCTGGACTTTGCTACAAGTGTATGTGCCTCTGTGTACAATGGTCACTCACATGGACAAGTCAGGAGATGGACCTGTCCCGCTATCAGCTAGGATCCCAAGGCGGCTCAGCGTTGAAGTCAAAGTGCTCCCGGTAAAGAGCCGCCCCTAGGCCCCCTGGATAGCGCTCATACACCTGTACAGAGACAGGGGAGCCCTGAGGAACAAACACACATTGACATAAAGATTAGTTCATTTCTGTTTGTACTCCGACTTTAACACAAGAGTAAAAAAAGAAAAAAAAAACCCATCACATGACATGCTCTTGGCTCGACTAATCATTTCACTTCTTTCTAACAATACAAAGTTTACCGCTGTCATCTTTGGTTTCTCTGTGGTCACAATCTTCACTGACATAATCGATATGTTAAGTAACTTCCACGCCCTTTGACGTGGCTTGTTTTTATTATCACTATCATCATCATCATTATTATTATTTAACCAAATAAAACACAGGGTATTAATTTTAGCTTCACTACCTATTTCTAATCGCTCAGTCAACATCATGCTTATAGAAAAATATGCGCATGCGCAGTGAGGCCGCAAATAGTGTCACAACTTGACAAATGAGAATAATATTTCAGCGAGTAGTCAAAACAAAACATGAAACGCTAAATGGTAGCAAGTGTGGTCAAAAGATGCATTTTTATAAATACAAATATAGGTTGAAAGTGCCGTTGCGATGAACGGAAACGCCATGGCGAGGAAACGCGCTGCTGAGTGTTCTTGGCAACGAGAACCGAAAGAGGCTCATGTTAGCTCCGTATTTTACTAAATAACCCCGAAACAAACCCCAACACTGACAACAACACACTCATTAACACTCACTCGACGTCCCCCGAAACCGCTTTGTAATTCATTAATATGTTTCAAAGCGGCGTTAAAACACTCCAATATAATTTAATGAATCGGTCCTGTCATGTGTGGCAAGAAGGCAGAAAGACCAGCCCGCCATGTTACGTCCGCCCGCTGAATCCAAGCAACTCAAACCCAAGTGCTCCGTTGTACTTACGTGAGATAACGGCCAGAAGGTTTTGGAAAATCGTCTTCTCTTTTTCGGCGGAATTTTTAAAGAGTAGTGGGCACAGCGATATAAGAAAGAAAGGCGGCTGTTGTTGCCATATGTTCAGATAAGGGGACAAACGTCGGGGTTGTTTGAGCAGCGTCTTCTATGTCTGCCGGTAGGAGGAGGACTAACCAGCGAGCGCAGGGGGAAGAGGAAAAGGTAATCAACGGCTAGTGGGCGGCACTTACAGTTCAGTTCAACCAATGAGCCGTCTGCATTTTTTAGATCATACCAAATATGGATTTCCGAATATAATATAGGCTGCAGTGAGATCTGTGCTGTTTATACAAGTTACATAACCATAAACTTTCCGTAAATGGCCACTCGTTTCAGTTAATCAGTCTAGGAACTCTGTTGCTGTTGTTTTCATGGGACTATTCAGACAAAAAAACAACAACAACAATAATAGTTCATCCAGTCTTAGAACTTCAAACCCAATTAACTAAAATGAAGTACAATTACCTCCACAGCCAACAGCACAGACAAAGTAATCAATTAAACACTGTTTGAATGGCATCCCCCCCAGGAGGTAGCACATGGAATTTGGACAGCAAAACTGAAAATAAAGCCGGATGAGCAATCATACAAGTCAATGCGGAGATGCGGAAACTTGATAGAAGGAGTATCCGCACACTTTTCTTTATTTCTTTATGTGTAATCTGCATTACAAAATAATGGCACTTTTAAGTTATACATTAGGTGTATGAAATAACACGACGAATAATACAACAAAACAATAATTTAACAAGGGAGATGGAAAGACAGCAGCTACGAAAATAACAAAAAAGTACGGGTTAAAGTAAATAAATAAAATGAAGTAGCTAAATAATAATACAAATGTTTTAAAAACACCGACATAGTTATTAATGGTTTTACCTTGAGGTGAACCTTCTGTATTTGCTCTTGTGAGGTCTTCTCTTTATGGTAGACTTGAATAATGATATGTCTACCTCCTGTAGAGTGCTCCTCACTTGGCTGGATGTTGTGAAGGGGTTTTTTTTAACCATGGAAAGGATCCTACAATCATCCACCACTGCTGTCTTGCATGGACATACAGGCCTTTTTGTGTTACCAAGTTCACCTGTGCTTTTTGTTTTCCTCGGAATGTACCAGACATGTTGTAGGTTCCCAGGAACAGCTTCCAAATGCAAAGACCACACCTGGAATCAACTCCAGACATTTTACCTGTTTAATTGATGATGAATAAAGGAACTGCCCACACCTGTCGATGAAACAGATTTTAAATCAGTTGTCCAATTATTTATGGCCCCCCAAAAAGAGGGGGGTACATAGCTGTAGTTTCTAAACCCTCCAGTTTTCACGTGAATACCTTCAAATTAAAGCTGAGAGTTTGCACTTAAAACCAATAAGTGTGTGTGTGTGTGTGTGTGTGTGTGTGTGTGTGTGTGTGTGTGTGTGTGTGTGTGTCAGCAACTCAGGCTAAGACTGACAATTAGCCTGATCCAGACCAGGTTAGTTTGCCAGCATAAGTTGCCGTGGTAACTGAGCTTGAACAATGCTGAGCTTGCTGGAAAATGATATTCTCCTTTTTTGTCAGTCTTATTTTAGTTCATTTTTTATTTTCTATTCACCTCCTTGTAATTGTATTTAAATGTATCTTTTTATGTTGTACTGTATTCCTTTTACATTTGGTCTTGATGCCTTTAGCTGTATGTTTTATGTAAATCACTTTGACTTGCCTTGTTGTTAAAATGTGCTATGCAAATAAACTTCCCTTGACTATGCTTGCTTTGCATAATAAAGGAATCTACTAATTTAATGTACTTAGTCCTATGTAACACTGTGAATAGTCAGAGTCTCTCATCAACACATGAAGACAGAAATAAATGAGTGACATACAGTAGATATTTCAACGTGGAGCCCATCAATAAATTCTTATATTTATGCATTGGAATGTGTATTTAAAAACCCATAACAGCTATGTTGAAAATACACTATAAAACACACCTTGCTGGACATTTAATCAAATTTCCAAAGTTTGTTACAGAATAAGATGTAAATATGAGATATATCCAGTATAGTTTAACAGCTATACAAACAAGGCCAGTCAAAACTTTAATACAGTAAAAGTAAGTGAATACACTAAGGAAACTATAGTCAACTTTTTAAATACTTTAGTTACACTTTTTGTATGTCCTTATCCTTGTGCGTATATGGTTATGGCCTAAAGATATTTGACTCCTAATCTTCTAATCGTCTTCGCAAGTCTGTTTGTGAATGCAAAACTGCTGAGCTCTTTGTAGCACATTTATATTAAATGAGTGCACAGCCAGTGTTTTCATCCCTATGTTTTCCTTATACAGCATTCATGAGCCTTGAAGACATTTGTGACTAAATGAGCAAAAAGCCCTAGTTGCTGGGGACGTAATATGGTTGAGAATGTCACTGGGTCAAAAGCCTTTTAATTACAACAGTTTCAGTAAATCCTGAGAGAGTGTTTTAACAACCTTGCTGAACTCAGCTCTACTTGATTTCTCTGGACACTAAAACAGTGGTGTGGAAAATGCATTCATAATATGCTTCCTTCTAGGTCAGGATTATTTTGATATTTACTGTTTTCCTGTTTGTGTCTCTTGGAATGTGGGGGATTATTAAGTTTCAAGAGCTTATTGGATATTTTGTTGATTAGTCCGTAAGCCTTTGTCACACCCACTTACAGCTTTAGTTCAACTGTGATAATTCAGCGTTTTATGCAATTCAGTTTGATAAGGGGGAAAAATCATTTTGCAAATTAACATCATTAAGCATGATGGTCAGGAGTTCAGTGCAGCACTGAATGACTGGCAAGACGAGCACCAAAACTCAGCCTGCAGCCACCTTAGTCGTATGACTTGTGTTTCTGTGGCACTGGAGCAACATGCTGCATGGTTTCATCTGTGCAACTGTGACCGCCTGGCTGTCCTATAGCTCTTATCTCTGTTTTATCATAATCACTCCAGGGGACACAGAGTTCACATAACGGCACGACCTAGAAAACATCAGACTTTAAACAACAAGCAAAGTTCTATAGAAGTACTGTGATGCTGTTACTTTTAAGCATCTCAGCTGGTTGGCCTTTTTTCCTTCTTTTTCACTAATATTAGAGACCAAATGACTACATGTAATATATGGATATATGCTGTACAGTCATTCTAATGACCTTGAGGCACTTGAGCTGTACACTTCTCATTCCTTATAGCTACTTTTTATAGGTCATGTTGGGATAGTCAAGTTAAGCTTTATTTATGAAGTAATCGTGTGCAATAGAAGATATTAAAGTGCTGAGCAGAGATGTAAACCAAACACTAGAAATAAAAAGCAAAGATGGTGACAGTACATCTTATTATAATGTCATAACAGCATTTTGATGTGTTTGATAAAATGATTTAATACTCTTTTAGAGTCCTGCTCACATTTTTTCCAGTTTTAGTTATCAGATTACATGAATACAAGATTTATCGCCAGTTAATTGTGGCAGTTATTTCAAATGGATGTAATGCTGTTTTCTTTGTATGGTCAATGTGTTCCCAGTTTTCTATCTAAACAAAGTGTAAACTATCAAAAGTATGTGCTTTACAGGTCACGTCAGGGTCCATGAGGACAGGACTGAATTAGAGTTTTTAGCTTCAGTTCTGCTGATTTCTTGTTCAATGGCTTCACTGTCCACAGGACGGAAACTGAATTTGCAGCCAGAAGTAACGGATATAAACAAACAACAGCATAAATAATCAATCCTCAATAGCCACAGAACACCCACGAATCCAAAAATTAAAAAACAAATAGCAAAATAAGTTCAGAGACAACTTCTCCAAGTGTATGTTATAGTTAGGGATAAGTCAAATTTATCATTATTGACTTATACGACAGCTGATAAGTAAAAAGAAATTCATGTACAAACTAGCAAACTAACAAACTTTGAGATAATAGAAATTGTCTACATAAAAATTCACTACTAATGACTTATTTTCATCTGTTGAATGTCCCGCTCAGTAAAAATTGTATGTTGTTGACAATCGGCCTTCACAGCAGACATTCTGACTTGAGAAAGTGAGCCAGCGTGAACAACACCAGGACCCAGAAACTGATGCAGCTAATTTACACCTGTTCTTTTCCTACTGGGACATGTCAAACTTACCTCTTTGAAAAGGGTTATTCTTTTAAAGATAACCCCACATATTTAAGGGATCTTCATCAAAAATAAATATGCATGTATATAACATGCATATTTATGTATAAAATGAATATTGGCATATATAATGAAATCATTTTTTGAAAATATAGATATGGTACCAGCTTCAAAAATACAGCATTGGTCAGGCTCTGGTATAGATCTTTAATATTGACCTGAATATGGTGCAGTACATAATAAGGTATACACTGTCTCCCCAGTTTCATTATGTTTCTCTGGGTTACAAACAGCTGAATGCTCAAAAATGCTGTTGCTGATTTACTGTCACTGATTCACTGCCACCTAAAGACTTAACTGTAAAATAACATGCTGTAGTATTCGCATTTTACCGAAAGAGGTCGATATTGAGATGCAGACACTTCCCCTGCCAACTTTATTGAGTAAAATTAATTAATTCAATACACAGTGAGTGCATGTTCCAGGCAGTTTTCATGATATACTCCACAGTATAAAAAGGGTATTATATTGTATTGTACAACAAATAACAAGATGTAGGGAGAGGAAAGAATCGCAACGAAAGCAAAAACCTCTGTGGTCTGCTGAACAACTAAAACATTTACAAATGGAAAAATTAAAACATTTTAAAATTGAAGGAAGTGTTCATTTTAATTTGTTTAAATAGTGTAATGGTTTTTGTCAATCTCATTTTCGAGTTTTAAATTTTCAGTAGTTGTCAAGCATGTTTTAAATTAGGCTACCTTTAAAAATATAAAAGGAGGGTAATCTTTTAAGCAACATAATTTTATGGATACAATATTTTGTCAAGATATTAATCAAATTAATTATGTAAGTTTCATCTAACGAGAAGTTGGGATTGTCAAAAATGAGTAATATAGCAATCATTGTTAGTATTTTTGTCAAATTGATTTAGAAAGTGTTCTTAGAGTACAGTCCTAAACAGAAACTCATTGATTCTATTTATAATCATGTATTTATGAGGTAACAGAAAGATAGTGTTCAATGTTTTTTTTTATTGAAATGTAAGTCACTAATAGATGTCAAAACAAACACGTATGCTACCTTCCAGTGCTGTCGGAAATACTAGAACTGTTGTCTAAGCACAAATGACGCAGCCGAAAAATACAACATCCAGACTGTGAGACTTTTATCAAGTGCAGAGTAAGTTACAAGAGGGTAAAACGCACATTTAAACAATACGATTGTCACTTATAAAAGTGTTTCCCTCCTCATCGTCTCACTACTGCTGGCAGAATAGTAGCTACCGCTACTAAATTAAACAACCACAAAAACACTAGTGTGTCGGATTTACATTGATGTTTTCTCAAATCAAAGCATTTTAATAGTTTTACAAACGCTTAACACGTCCTATTCCTGGCTCTAATTTCAAATATTGTCACTTAAGTGAAAGCAGCATAGTGCGCAGCAACCTGTACGCATGCGCACATCTACTCCACTGATCAGCTGACTGTGAGTGAGATGCTGTGCTGAAGGACCTCTGAGTCAAAAACCTGCTATTATCTGCGCTATGAATGGGGAGTATCGACTGTTTAACTGAATTACACCGTGTGAACAAACACTGACGGCAGTTTACGTAGCGGTAAGTACGAGTATACACCGATTATTGATGTCGTGACAGCGTGAGGCTGCAGTGCTAATAAGCTAGTATCAGCAGCAGGCTAACTCCTCATTTAACCACATATGACCCAGGTTATTTTGATGTTTATCAGTGATTTTTAATTAGAGGAGGATTTACAAATGTAATTCTTAAAGCCTCGATTATCAGCTGTGCATGGGCTCTGTGTTTAGCTCGCATGAAGATGTGTGTTTTAGCATGTCCTGACACTGATCATATGACAAGTCAATCAGCAGACATGGAGACCTGGTTCCCTCTACAGTGCTTCAGTGATGCAATCAACAGGCTGTGTTTATGGCAGTGACCACACTGTAGGCATGGGGAAGTGTGAAGAAGTCAATGATTCAGAAGCATAACTAAAGTAAAAAGAGGAACAAATGTTACTGATTAATTCAGGGATTATTTCTGTCCTCACTGGTGGAAAAGTACACAGAGACTTAACTAAATGTAAATATACTCTGTTACCAGCGAAAGTCTTCCAATCAACATTTTACAAAATTGTCAGCAGTATTCAGTAAGAGCAGTCAGGTGTCCATGTACAACAAATGAAAGAAGAAAGAAAGAAAGAGGTTGTCCATGCTGTTATAAATCATGCTGTTCACACTGGCTGTTAAAAGTTCAAATGCACTTTCAGTGTCAGTGATGCTGCAAAAATGTGTAATTTTGTGCAAAAGTTGTTCCAGTACTTCAAGGTACCAATACTTACTACAGAGATGTATAGCCTACATGTGTGAGTTGGTTCTTTGAGTTTTAGCCCAGCAACATCCTCAAAATTCCCCACCATTTACAATAATATCGTGTTGACGTTTTACAGGAATATGTTTCATTTAAAATACTCCTGAGTATTGTCAGAGTCAGGAACATAACAGCTGTACGTGCAGGATTTCAGTTAGCTTCTTCAGCAGGGGCGATGCAAGCTGTTACATTGATCAACTGTAGTAATCAGAAATGTATTACTCATCTTCTTCTTTACTTTTCCCCCAGTGACTCTTTTACTTCAGAGGCCCGGTGGACAAACCTTCTGCCAGCAGCCATGACAGAATTCTGGTTGATCTCTGCTCCGGGGGAGAAGACATGCCAGCAGACCTGGGACAAGCTGATGGTGGCCACCACGCGCACCAACAACCTGTCCAACAACAACAAGTTCAACATCCCGGACCTCAAGGTCAAATACAACAGTCATCTAACAGCCACTGAAATACAATAGTTGACAAGACCAGGCAGATAATGCATTTGTTAATATATTGTGATCCGTCTCAAACAGGTTGGAACACTAGATGTCTTAGTGGGACTGTCGGATGAGCTGGCTAAACTGGACACGTTTGTGGAAAGGTGAATAATACATTTACACAGATCTTATGTGCCTTGTTATTATTTTAGTTCAGTTAAAAGACCAGTGTGTGAGATTCAGGAGGATCTATTGGCAGATGTGGAGTATCATTTTGTTGTTTTCATGATAATTTAATCACCTGAAACTAAGAATTGTTGTGTTTTTGGTACCTTAAAAAGAGTCCTTTTATATCTACATAAAGAGGGGGTCCTCTTCTTACGTAGGCGGCTGTGCTGTTCTGTAATGTTTCTACAGTAGCCCAGAACAAACAAACCAAACACTGGCTCTAGAGAGTTTTTCATGTTTTTAAGTTGAGGTGGAAGCCACGGTATGTTCTCACATGCTTGGAAAGGTGAGGGGTGAGGGAAGAGGTATTCAGCTGGTTGCAATCTGTAACCTCACCACTAGATGCCACTAAATCCCACACACAAAATAGTTCATGTAACTCTTTAATGAATATAAAACATTTATTTCTTTGGTAAATTGTTGGTGATGTTAGTAGAAGTAAAAGCCATGTTGAGAAAGCACAATCCTGACTTTTGTTTCTTTTTGACCTTTTCTTCTTGTCTGTAACCACTCTCCTCATCCCATGTCGTGCTTAAGTGTGGTGAAGAAGGTCGCTCAGTACATGGCTGACGTTCTGGAGGACAGCCGAGACAAAGTCCAGGAGAACCTGCTGGCCAATGGAGGTAATCCCTGTTAACATCATCACACTGACAAGTAACGTCTTCATTAGTGGACAGACATTATGTGATGGAGGTGGTAAAAAGCAAAAGCCATTATGATGCTGTTTACTAGTCATTACAGCACACGCAGCCTGTGGAAATTGTTTGATTAATGCTGATAACTTGAATCTTGTCTCCACTCTCTACAGTTGACCTGGTCACCTACATCAGCAGATTTCAGTGGGACATGGCTAAGTATCCAATCAAACAGTCACTGAAAAACATCTCTGAGATCATCTCCAAGGTTTGTTGGGAGAAACTCATTATTAGCTGTTGACTCAATGTTGTTAATTGCAGTTTTGTTGTGTTTCCTTTCACCCGCCTAGTGCAGGAAAAGTTCCATTGAATTGATTTATAACATCCACCATCTCTATAATGGTTTCTAGCAAGCGACTCAGATAGACAATGACCTGAAGGCCAGAGCTTCAGCTTACAACAACCTGAAGGGAAACCTGCAGAACCTGGAGAGGAAGAACGCGTGAGTAACAGTGACTGAAATCTGTCATTCAACATAGAACAAAATGTCCACATATGAAACTTGATAACACAGTGTTTTCTTACACCAAATAGTGTGGTGTGCTTTAGTCTAGTGAAAACTGATTCACTTATATTTTTGTTTTTATTAGGTTTTTATACATTTGCTGATCGATTGTGTGCTTCTGAAGGATGGACATTATTATTTCAAGAAGTAGCAATCTCTCCAGCCTTGAAATTAGTACAGTGTTACCTGACAATCTGGACTGTGTGTGTTGTCCTTTTAGAGGGAGCTTGTTGACCAGGAGTCTGGCTGACATAGTTAAGAAAGAGGACTTCGTTCTGGACTCAGAGTATCTGGTTACCATGCTGGCGGTCGTCCCAAAGTAAGTACATCTGCATCGTCATATTAATCATTTCAGTCATTTCTTAAACAACATTTTTTTTATCGCTCCAACCTCTCAGATGTGAGGATTTGCTGGTTTTCTCTTTTTCATAAGATTTTTTTAAGAAAATCAATTAACAACAATTGTGGTAATTGATTAAACATTTAATGGTTCTGGATGGAAATTGAGAATCTACTGCTTTTCTTGGTCTTACATTATTGTAAGACCAATAATATAACACATTACTTATGATTATGTGATGTCATTTTCTGCAGGAAATTGTGATCATTTTCTGGTCACTGAATCAACAAAATAATCGTCCGATTAATCGACACTTAAAATAATTTTTTGTCGCAGCCCAAATGTCAACTACAGCTACATTGCATGAAAATGACTTTTAACCATTGTATTTATGTAGATTTTAATATGTTGTATGTAACACAGACAGTTTTACATTGATGGACAGACTCCAATAAGTGAATATATTATGAGCATGTATAATTCCAGCTGGTCACTTGGTAAATAAATATTGGTATCAGCTTCAAATGTTCATACTGATTGTACTGCAGGAGACTAAATGTTCATGGACGTTTCCTTTCTGACCAGGACAAGCTATACTGACTGGCAGAAGACGTATGAAACTCTTTCAGACATGGTCGTGCCACGCTCCACTAAGTAAGTATTCTTACCTTGCGAGGCAGCAGTGTCTGCAATATTACGAGATCACAAGAATTACCCTTGTCAGGTTTTAAGTCATGCACTTGTGTCTGAACCACCAGTTTCAGTGCTCATGTTTTTTGATTGTGCTGCACAGGATTTTGTTAATGTCATAATCTTGTATATCCTAGAAAATCAGACACCAGTTTTCCTGCTCTCCTCACTCTCAGCTTCATTTCCTCTACAGTTGGTTCAGCCTTGTACTTCACTCTGACTAAAATTGGAGACATTATATGGCTGACCTGTAAAAAACAATTCACTCTTATTGGAATAGAAACCATTATGTGGTTGACCTGTGGAAAGCAATTGACCTTTTGCCAAAGTGGCCGGATGATTTGAGACGTTATGTTCGGGCTTTTGGACTGACGCGGCTTGGTGTGGTAACCAAGCAACCTGTATTTCTAATGCAGCTGCAGGGCACTGTCCGCCAGTGTGACCTGGAAACTAGACATAACATATATTTCACTACAAAGAGGTGTTTTTGTTTCATGAAGACTTGATCTTTAATTGTTACAACTTTTTATATAACGTCTTTAAATTGTATTCCCACCAGCAAAATTAGTTGTTGGTGAGTGGAAAGCCAGTGAAGTAACATGTTTTTTTTCTTCAGACTAAAAAGAATCAATTTGTGTGTATCAAAGAAAATCAGGAAACTTTGAGATCAGTGAATTTATGTGCAAATTTGATCAATTACAAATCAAGTAAGTCTAAGTTAGTCTTTTTCTTTTCTGTACTGTATTGGATGGTTGAGTTGTGGCCCCTGGGACTAGATGTTGTCCTTTTGAAGCATTAATACACAGTACATGAGCTGTTGTCACTTATGTGAAGTGCTTGACTGAAATATTACTATTCCCTGTATTTACCATATGTGTCCACAGTGTGCAGGAACTGATATTTGTTACTTTGACTAATTTCTTATTCATCTGCACACAGTCCATAGCAAAAGTCATTTTTCTTATATGGTCCTACTCTGGCTGTGATGCAGCACAAAAGAGACTCAGCAGTCAATTGTAATGTAACACAGGAAAGGTTGGTATAAATGCATTGGCTTGTTGTTCTAATGTCGACGGCCTGCAGGACAGTGTGACAGGCCACCAGCAGCACTGCTGCGTTATTTATTTTAAAACCAAACCTGCTGAAATATGTCTCGACGCATACACACAACATATTTTGAGCTCTCGTGTTAATCTGTGGTCCTTTGTCCTCTCCTACAGGCTGCTGTTCGAAGACCATGACAGCGGTCTGTTCAGTGTCACTCTCTTCAGGAAGGCTATAGATGACTTCAAACACAAGGCCAGAGAAAACAAGTAAATTACTCAGTTTCACTTTCTTCACCAGCGTAATACAAGCAAAGAGTTAATATGTGACGCTCATTAGAGTTCCACTTGAGCTTTGTTACAGTAGCCATTTAACTTCTCTACAATATTTTTTCTTTTTTGTGTATGCCGTGAATCGTGTTCATTTATTAAAATTGAGCATCCACAGACTAATGATAGTAATGATAGCTCATGACTGAAGGAGTCCTATTTGTAAAAGCATGCCCTGGCTCGTCATGCACTAAAAACAGACATACTATAATAAACAGGATTTCACTGGCACTCAACAGTCTCTCCAATTAGCATGACAGAGAGATCTCATTGTGTGTGTTTATGTATTTGTTTCTGTGTGTTTGTATAAAGCCTATTTCACAAAGTGCACTTGAGTGTGTGTGTGTGTGTGTGTGTGTGTGTGTGTGTGTGTGTGTGTGTGGGAGGGGGGTCGGGGATTGCTCGCAGCTGATTGCCATCTCTCTGCTGTGTGTCATGATGCGCAGGTTTACAGTGCGTGATTTCCAGTACAATGAGGAGGAAATGAAGGCAGACAAAGAAGAGATGACACGTTTGTCCACTGACAAGAAGAAACAGTTTGTAAGACTGCTGTTCTCAGTACTACGGATCAATAACAATAGATAGAGATACAGATAGGAATTTTAATGCTAAGAACCCCAAGTTCCATAGATATGTAGAGGTTTATTTCCTGTTTTTGGCTTTTCGTTTGTCTTAAATAACATCCAAAAGAGTAAAACCAATGATCATTTCAACAAATCTGTCACTGTGTTTTCTGTTAGATCAATTCAAGTTGGAAAATAATTTTATGATGTAAATTGAAATGGATGTTAACTTTATTGAAAAATATTCTGTCGGTCTAGGGGCCTTTGGTACGATGGCTGAAAGTAAATTTCAGTGAAGCCTTCATCGCATGGATTCACATAAAAGCTCTGCGTGTGTTTGTGGAGTCAGTGTTGAGGTGAGCATCTGAAGACTCTGCAGCATCCATCAGCAGCATCCATCACTTAAAGAAAATCCTTAAGTGTAAGATAACATTCTTGTGGTCCTCTTGTGTTTTATAGATATGGGCTGCCGGTGAACTTCCAGGCCATGCTGCTCCAGCCCAACAAGAAAAACATGAAGAAGCTGAGAGAGGTGCTGAACGACTTGTACAAACATCTGGACAGCAGTGCTGCGATCATTGATGTGAGTCAACTCATCTTTATGGGTCTGGCATGAAAAGTGCTTTTTGTAAACGTAGATCAGTGAAATTTAAAAGACTCAGTTTGCCTTAGAAGCTTAGAAAATCGAGTGTAATCATCAGGCTGAGTTGCCATTTATTTTTTATTAATTCATCCACTTTGTTCATGTTAGCTTATTTTATTCAATGGTGAGGGACATTTCTATGGCACCAGCTTCACTTTTAGTTGACACAGAAGCTGTGGGAGTGGTTGCAAGAAGCAGTGAACTTAACTTCTTTTATATTGATTTAATATTAGTTTTTTGTTTTGCTTGGAATTACATTTTTGAAGCTGTTTTTCATGAATGGAAAATGACATCCTTAATCCAACCGTTAAAACAATCAATCTCAAGTCTGAGCCTCACATTCAGAAACAAAGAGGCCCTGGAAAGCTTCCTTATAGTCTTATCAGCACCATTCAACATGTTCAACAAAGGCTGGGGCAGGCTTATTAATGCATTCCTTAATTGGTGTAAAAGATAATACTTTGATAGACGTGATGTTAAGGCCAAACCACTTATGTAGTAATAAAACAATTAAAGAAACAGAGTATTTGCCAAGAGTGAACATATCGAGATTGCTAAGAACAAGTTTGCATTAGCAGTCAGACTGTAAACAAGCTGAGTTTTGACTGATACACCAACCTACTACGTTCTTAGTGAACACACCAGTATAGACCTTTAGAAAACACACATTTTGACATGTCAAACCAGGAAAAGAACATGTGCAATTAACACCATTGACAAATTAGAACCCTTTAGTTTTTCCTAAGTCACAACTTTGGTCTAGGAGCATGATGCTTCACTTCTATGGCCTCCTGGGACATTTGAATGGAGCTGACCCATTGTTAATGTTCCCCATGTGCTTTTCCTGCTATGACAAGTCAAAATATTACTAATTAATCCCTCATTGCTGTGGAGAATTGTGTGCATACTATGGAAAGTATGGTAGGTCAAAGTTGAAGCAGGAAGTCATCCCATAAACTAATAGATGTTTACAACACATACCAACATTTTGAGATACGTTTGATCAGTTTGACTAATATGAAGGTTTTTTTTACAACATTTCTGATCATCTGTTGGACCTATTGTTTTAGCAACTTCACCAAATGTATTGATCTTAACATTTAACTCACCATAGTAATTGCTCCCACAGCCATCAGAGCTAATGGCCAGAGCTACAAAAATAAACCCAAAGTTGTAACAAACCTTAGTTTTAGGCTCCCGCAGCCTATTTCATTAAACATAAATGAAATTTCCCATTAACAATGATGTGGACCACCCTTGTCTTCTTGTATCTCCTTCTTCCTTGCAGGCTTCAATGGACATCCCAGGTCTGAATTTGAGCCAGCAGGAGTACTACCCCTATGTTTACTACAAGATTGACTGCAACCTGCTGGACTTCAAAGTCTAGACGCATTGCCAGCATCATCTCTCACTCTCTGTGCAGTAGTGTTCTTGGTGTGACATGTTCACATACCCATGCTTTAGTTTATTTTCATTCCTACCATGTTTTCCCTCTTTTTCCTCATCTTTTTTTGTGTCCTCATTCTTTAATTCTCACCCATGTTCCTGGTACATTCCTGGGTCCATACTGAATGAGTTACAAGAATCGGAGTAATGACTGGTGACTAAAATCATGGGATCCAATAACAGGATAGATTAAAGATGTGAAATAGTCTCCAGTCATAACTTCTGTTCTCCTTTGTTGTCACTTTCTCTTTGTACCATGCTGTAAAACCATCCCAGTTTACCCCCAACACAACGTTTCACATTCCTTCTCAGCCCAAACCCAAAGGACATTTAAAATACTACATTTTTATTGTTGTTTCTTCTCATCCTACTTAAAGTATCAACAACAGTACACGTGTGTGTGTGTGGGGGGGGGGGGGGGATGCGGAGAAAAGAAGTATATGTTAAATATAGTATTTATTTTAAGGCTCTAAACTCAGTGAATATGTTTCTATTGTTTCAGTTTTTAAGGTGATGTATTTTTAGCTCCATGTAAGGAATGTCTGTTTACAAGTAGATGTTGACCATTGTTTCCTCTAACTCTAGCTATAATCCTGTGAAATACTGAGACATTTCATTTTACAGTATAAAGAAGCAATATATCTGCTGGTTGTATGCTCCTTTGATTTCTGTATATTAAGAAGATTGGGAAAATTAATGATAGGTCTATGTACGTGCAAATACTGTATATTGTCAGTATAACTGAAAATTGAACTAAGTATTTAAATTAAATGTGACAATAAATACTATATGTGAAAGACTTTGTCTCACTGTCCTTTTGGACTGCAGATAAAAGTTTAGAAAGCATATCAGAATGAATTAAACCAGCATCAAAATCACTATTAGTCCCATATAAGGCGTTTTAAGATGTAAGCCTGTTAAATGTATTGACAGTGTCAGAGGTTAAAGGAAAAGTTCATACATTTTTGTTGTTTAAGATGATTCACCCTCTAATACTTGCTCTCAATATTGCTACAGATTTTGTGTGTATAACATAAAAATAGCAGAACTCAACAGGATTTGAAGCATAACCTAAGAACAACGAGGCAAGCTGCCTATAAAGTTTTATAATCTATTTGTTTTCTTCCAGTGAGAACATAAAAGGGAAATAATTTTACTTTGAAATTAAGGTGTTACAGAGCTAGTATTTGTGTGTGTCAATCGTTCCTGTGCATTCCTCTTTTTGCTCGTTACTTGTTAAATAAAGTGTTTAGTACTGCTTTCTAATACAGCACCATCTATCATAGCTGGTGGCTTTATTGATGGTTGATATATAATCGATAACTGCTTTATAAATTCATAACTTTGGGGTCACCAAGTGGGGAAAATTTCCAATTGACTGGTTTTTATCGTCCTCAACTTTTTCTTTGTCCTCTTAGCTCTTCAATTCATCATTAAAATATCCTTTCTTAACGATTACAACTGCTCTGTGAACAATTTACTGTAGAGACCCTTAATTATGTGATTGACTGAGACTTGCAAAATCAGTATCTTTAAAAATCCCTTTACAATAAGATACAAAAATACTGTAGGTGAAGGTATTTCCCAAACCAAAACTTGAGGGGTCTCTAATGTAAAGCATTAATTATTTTTTAACAATTAAGTAGGCAATTACAAACGCTGCCTGTTAACTTACTTAAATAAATTGTCCTCTTTTTATTATTTGATTATTTTTCTTTCTTTTCAATCAATTTCAAGAAAGATTAAAACATGTTCTGATAATATAATTGATTTTGGTTGGTATGAGTGCATGTTTTCAAGATTATGATGATGGTGATGATAATGCTGACACCACACACACACACACACACACACACACACACACACACACACACAGACAGCCAATCAACGGTTAGACTGGATGTAGTTTTAACTCCCCCTCCACCTCTCTGTGGGTGACGCAGATAGCTCGAGTGTGTGTTCATGCTGGTCAGCTGCTGTCTGTGGGGAGCAGCATCACAACCACCATCCACCTCCACAACTACCACCAGTAGCAGTCGCACCAGCAGAATGATCAGTTTCATGCGGGTGATGGACACGGGAACACGGATGGAGCTGCAGCAGTAGAGATCCGGGAAGGATGCTGCAGAGGCTGTGAGACAAACCGAGTCCATGTCAGCCCGCTGCTGCTCCACCTGTCGTGGATGATTTTCTCGATGGGTTGCGGAGGGAGTCGGGCGGACGCGATCATCGAGCCGAGGTACCATGAGAGCTGGACCAGGGAGACCGAATCGACCTGGCTTACCAATACCGACGTTGAGACCCCCCTTTCTGTAGCAAACAGTAAGAGCATTCGTCATCTTTTTTTGTGCCTGTTTTAACCAGAAAATGCAAGATGAGAAGATGCAATGAAGAAACAGCAGGCCACATTTAAAATGCTATCTCCTCAGGTCAGAACAAATGATAAAACATTACAGATAGCGCTCACAGGAAAGATAAATAAAACAAAAACACAACCACCGACATGTCAGCTCTTTGCAACATCTCTATCACCTTGTCTTAATGCTTTAAGAGACAATATCTGTTGTTGGATGCCAATTAATAACCTATGATCTGTTCTCCAAAGGTAAAGCTCTCGAGGCCAGTCTGAGGGAGAAGAGGATGGTGAACACAGGCACCCAGTGTGGGAAGCAGGCCCTCACCACCACTGGCTCCAACCACCAGAGGAAACTCAGGCGCTCCTTCAGTGATGTAGGTGTCACTGGTAGCAAGTACTGGCATTTCTAAACACTCAATATGGATACGAGACTCTGACATTGCACACATAGTGATATACAGGATACATTAGCTGTCCTCTTTCTCATAAAAAAATCAATCTGTTTGGTTATTCTTTAAATTCATGTAGAATAAACTTTATTGGTCAAGTATGTTGTGAACATGCAAGGAGTCTACCTCCAGTTCATCACTAGGTTTCAGTATCTGTGTACACAGTGTGTAGAACATTGTTTTATTTTCTTACAATTTTATTTTACCAAGAAGGCAGCATAAATAGTTGCAGAATCAGACAACAGATGAAACAATACCTACTAAGGAGGCTGAACGACAGAGATAGTTAGCAAAGTTAATCATCCCACATAGACATGGTTTTGAATTTGGAGATCAAAGTTCTCAATTAAAGGACAGGTTCACAATTTTTTGAGTCTGCCTTAAAAAACTAACTCGGGTGCCCAAATAAACAGTGAGACAGGTTTTGCTCACTGCTAGGCTGATACTGGAGATCCCATTCAAATGCACTGATAATGTAAGTGATGGGGGACAAAATCCACAGTCCTGATTTTGAGCAAATATGTATATGTATTTATCTTAAGTTAATAGGCTTCAGCAGTCGGAGTTATCAAGTTGATATTTTCCACAATTAGATTTTGTTTTTTTAATTTCCTGTTTGTGTCTCAGTAGACAGTGTTTTACTGTTCAGCTGGGGTGGAATTATCTTAACAAAAACAGGGAAGTAGGCACTGAAAAGAAAGACTTCCACTTCATTGGAGTAATTTGTTTCAGCAAAATTTTGTCCCGATCAATTAAGAAAGGGATCTTTTAATGGCCAGTATGAACAAGAAGCAAAAAGCAAATAATTGCAAATAAATAAAGATTAAAGGCATTAATTGTTAATTTCAAGCCTACAAATGCATTTTTATGGGAATATAATGAGGGATAGTATGTACTGTGTGTAGAACCTAAAAATGTTCCTGAATATTTTAAATGTCTATGTTTGAGTTTGTCACTTTCAAATACAATTCAGTCCACGGTCTTGCCCACCCTTGTAAGGACAAACATTGATGATTTTGTGTAAAATCATCTGGATTCCTTGAACATGACATACCATAAAAGTTTTCTTCGTCTTTTATCTTTAGAGCTGACTGCACAAAGGAATAAAAAGAAAGCGTAGACACTGTTCTCAGAATGCAGATGTATGGTTGTTAATGTAAACTAATAGCAAATAGAGACAAACAGACACATAAAGGTTTGTGCACACGCATTCTGGGTTCAGTTTAAGAATTACAAAAGATCTGAAAAATCAATGTCTCCAATCTAAGGAATTACATTTTCAGTGAGTACTCAGTTTTATTTATTTATCCTTCCATTTATAGGCAGTGCTTCAGTGACTCAGGGCTCAGTTGGCCATCTTCGCCCACTCACTCTACGTGTGCTGACATTTAAATGACATTCAAAATCCTCCATCTTTTCACAGCAAACCACTCGTGACTCCAAAAGGAGGGAGGCCAGTGCTTTGTCTAAAGATGGGCAGTCTGTCAATATCAACAGTAGTGGAGAAGCCGAAGCTGGGAACGCGTGTGATGAAAGATGAAGAAAAGTCGAGACTCTGCGTACAAGACGGTCAGAGCTGTTAGCAGTTCACCAGAAGACGGAACGAGAAGTGTGTGGATGATGTTTGCGAGTGACTTTCCAAGATCTCCGCTGTCGGTCTCAGTGATTTACAACACTATAAGTACCTGCATATGTCTCCATCCAAAGATCTCGGGATGCTGCATCATTGTCGTGCCATTGCAAATGCATGTGTGAAGCAGAGAGTGGGGCACAGCCGGTGTTCACACTCTCCACCATGCTTGTCTCCCATGCTCGTGGTGCCAGTCAGGGAACGTGTCACTGTGTTAAGCTGAAAACAAGAACAGACCGTTCCATATGCACATGATAATCACAATCTGCACATCAAATGTTTTCTGTGTGGGGCCTTCCTAAAGAGTTTGCTTCAGTTCTTTGTGCAACTATATTCCTTTTCTTGTGAATGAGAAACAATAGTGTGGGAACCAATGATGATGCTGTTTAACCTTAGTAAATGCTGTAAATTATTTACATTTAGAAGAACCTGAAGTGCTGTTTAGAAAACTGAGATTTGGAGGTTTTAAGCTTGAAGGCTGAAGGCTGTCTTTTCCAGCCATTGCAAGTTATAGAAACAAACACACCCGCATGTGCCTATAATTCATCTTGATTTGAACTGCTCCTGTGTTCAGTTTATATCTAAACTATGGTTAGTATTATGTGTTATCCAATTATATTTTTTATGTTAAATGATGTTACACTGTATTTTTTTCTGTTATAATAGTATGTCAGTTGTATGGCTTACACTGATCTGCATGCATAAATTAACCTAGAAATTGAATCAGCTTTGGTTGAAATTGATCACATATCATCCAAAGCATGCTGAGATTTAAAAAAAAAAAAAAAGAGTTGCCTATCCAGTGTAAAACAGAAAAACAGCAGAAAGAAGTAAAATGAGGCATTGATTGATGATGGGCGATTAGGATAATGAGATTTATGGCCAACAGATGGAGATGTTGACCAGCTGGTCTTAGAAATTGAAGCTCTCCTGATGATTGCTTGAAGAAAACCATCAAGTTAACAGACGATGAAGAGTAATTGAAAGGCAATCTATTGATCATGACTTGTCACACTTTAAATGTTGTGGAAACAGCTGCTTGTCGAAGGTTTTTGATGACTCATTAAGATGATAATGGTGATTTGTGTGCCAAAGTTTGTGATAGAAAATGAAACTTAAAACACAGGATCTGCAGTATTAACCACCCTTTTCCTTTTCCTACGTTCTCAAACTCAGAAAAAATGGGCAAGCAATTCTCATTTGCTATAAGTAAAGACTAGCAGGATTTAATTAAAGCCTGAATCCATATAGGTATTTTCTGTTCATTAATGACTGTTTCTGTATAATTTAAAAAAAACTAGTTAAATACATTTATAATATGTCTCTCATTTCCCTTTACCAAGCCCACTGTCACATCAGTTGATTACAATTGGTTTGTTATTGCAATTAATTGGCCTACAACTAAACTATTATTATTATGATTACTATGATTATTATTATTATTGTTATTGTTGTTGTTTTACAGAATTGATGAATACAAGAGAAGAAATTGCAGTGAAGGTAGTGCTTCACTGTGGATTACAGAATTGAAAAGAAATGCCAAAAAATGATATTTTTTCCATGAAATAAAATACATAACCCAACATGACCTTAATGAATTCTATTCAGTACTCAAAGTTTTTGTGTTGCACGTGAATTATTAACAGTTTAAGATTAGTCATATGTGAGTATGTTCATTTTGCATGAAAATGTAGTGTGATAGGCTTAGTATTAAATGATAAATATATTTAATTCAGATATTTAAATGGGTTGATTTAAACTATAGCACAGTCAGGAGGTGGAGCGCCAGCAAAAAAATTTGTGTAGCAAGATGAGAATTAAAGGAAGTTGTGCTGCTGTAGATACACTGTTACAAAATGACTGGCACAACTCAGTATTGACAAAAGGTAGTAGTGAAAGAAAGTGTTAATCTGCTTTTCTTAGTTGAAAGTGGCAACACTGTTGTGAAATATACTCAAGTACGCATACAGATTCTGCATTTGAAACTATTATTATTACTATTATTAAGTATTAACAGAAAAATTTGTTTTTTCAAATGTAAATATAAGTGCCAAAGGGTTGTGCTTGTATTAATTTTGTTATATTAATGCATGATTTCAGCAACATTTTAAAATTGTAGCTGGTTGAGATTGAGCTACATTTAACTATAATAAACATTAACTTTAGCTATTTTAAATGAGTTGTTAATGATCCATCATAATTTGTAGGAATGAATTATACTTCATAATGAGGAAGAAAAAAATGTAAGGGATATTAATGAGATAATTTAACCACTCAACCACCTGTGCGCCTTTTGGCTGCAATTGACTGAAAATGACTTTAACATGCAGCAGAAGTTGGTCTTCTTTATTGCCTGTGAAGTAGCAGATGGATATAAAACATAGGCTACATATAGTCAACTGACTCTTTTAAAGACTTTATACAATATGTTAAACTGAAAAGTTAGCAGTTGGAAGATTTGTTAAACAGTCCAATATAAATTAATTCACTAAGTCTTTAGAAAGTTATTGATTCTTTTATGATGTGTCATGTAATGTTTGAAATCCATTAATTGAAAAAAAAAAGACATGAACAATTGCTGAGGCAGAGATCAAGATGTCTGCCTCCATGTCTGCATTTTGTCTGCAGTTAGGTCTTTCTTAAGAATTTTGGACTACAAATCTGAAGGCGGAAGCTGATCAGTGGCCTACAAAATGACCTCTCAAATGACGAAACCGCTCACGGCGAATGCGCAGTTAAACCGGTGGACACTGGGACCCCGCGGAAATCTGCCAGCCTGCTGTCGCTCACTCTGAGCCGTTGGTGCACTTCGTTCACACCGGAGCGGAGCGATAACGTCTGGATGAGAGGCTAACGTTTACGTTTATGTTACCGAGTAGCAGCACAACATCAATTAAGGACTTCATTTGGTCTATTTTTCTTTACGTTATGTGGTCATTATAATGCAGGGATGGCTAAACGACCGGGGACAGACGACGGGATGTTGACTTCGCCGGCCGTTCTCCGGGATATCGTTGGGGATTTGAACACCGGGGAGGTGAACATGGACTGCGGCGACGGAGCCGAGGAGGTCTCCCTACAAGAAATCCTGACGCTGTACAACCAGCCGATAAACGAGGAGCAAGCATGGGCAGTGTGTTACCAGTGTTGTAGGACTTTAGCGCAGAAACATCGGAGGAAAAGCTCCTCCGGTGCTTCAGCTGTTGCCTATCCGAGGAGGATTGAAGGACCCGGGGATGTGAGGATCGGGAGAGACGGGACTGTCAAACTGCACTTTGAAGGAAGCACAGGTAAACGGGCCGAGGCGTGCTAGGTGTCCACGACGACCACAGCATTTGTCTGGTTTTTGAGTAACTGCGCAGCTTAAACGACAAAAAGAGTGATATCTCTTCAGCAGGCTGCCAACAATGAAGCATTTTATCCTCCACATCACTCACAGGCCGAGGCCAATGGAGCATCTCTACAAAGAGGCCATGTTGTTGTGTCTGTCTGCTTCCAGCCATGTGGCGAATTTGTTTACAGACGCCCGATGTGGTTGTTAATAATTCATCATAGATCACCGCATAGCTGCTGTAAATCTATAACACCAAGAAAGCTGTATTGTCAATTATTTAAAAAGCCAGGGCTTCTTCTCAGAGCAGATTCCGATACGTAGCCTGTGTTATCAACCTGATTAATATAATTTCTTCTATTCAATTGGGGGTGTTGGCGGGGCTGGTAGATGAGGAATGGCTGCTGGGTTCATATTTAAAACTATCCTCCTGCAGCGGTCAGTTAACTTGAGTAAACAATGAACCATGCGCCATACGATGGAGTCAAACTGCACAGCGCCTTGGGTCCAGTCAAAGCGATATCACAGGGAGCCAGCAATAGAGGCCAAAAGCCAAAGACGGATGACTAATTTTGCTGCTAACTGCTTCATTATTATTTGCGTTGTGGCATTTAGGTAAAAGCACAAATGAATGCTCGAGGAGGGAAAGGGTAAGAGCAGGTGTTTTGGTGTGTGCTGCATGTTAAACACAATGGAGACACGTTTTTAATGTAGTGTGATCATAACAAGGTGGGAGTTAGTACGCATGCACATGGGACTATAGACAGTGAGACAATAGATGCACCTAAATAAGTGGCAACATGCTATTTAAGTCGTTTTTTAAGCAGATTTCTGAAATTTCACTGTTCTTCAAATGTCAATATTTGCTTGTTTACTCAGTTTTCTGTGATCATAAAGATGGAATACAGTTTTAGTTTTGTGCTGTTGGTTGAACAAAACAAGGCATATATACACGTTGCCTTGTTTATTTCACTATTTTTTGGACATTTTATAGATTGAATCAAGAAAATAACTACCCTATTAATAAAAGTGCTTAGCATGACAACAGGTTACCTGTATAAATAGGCAGTGAATGGACTGCATAAATAATGAAGGCCTGCAACTCACAATTATTTCAATGCTTGATTAGTAAAATGTCAGTAAATGGTTTCCCATAGTCCATGATACAATCTAAAATTTCTTGTTTTGTACAGACCAACAGTCCACAACCCAAAGATATTCATTTTACTATCAGAGAGGACTAAAGAAACCAGAAAACGTTTACAGTTAAGGAGCTGGAAGCAGAGATTGCCTGACATTTGTTCTTAAAAATGATAAACTAACTAACTAATGGCTGAATTATTGTTTGTTGATCTACTAATGATCCAGGTGCTTCATGCTCTGCTGTCTTTTAATAGTCAGACATCAACTACCAGTCACAAGTTTGGACACACTTTCTCACTCGAGGAAGGTTTTGACTGTTACTGTATATTTTACACCTCACATTAATCAGGATCTCAAGGACTACCTGGTAATTCAGGTAAAGAATAGTTTAATATTAGATGCCATCATTGAAAATGAGGAAGGATCTGTGTCCCTGAGAAGCTGTAATGTATTGAAGGGTACAATCTCTCTCATAGGGGCTTCCAGCAGGGTTTGGTCCAGCTGACTCCAGACGTGCAAAATGTCTGAACACTGTGTGTCCTGTTAACTGCATTCCTTTAATATGTGAGTGATATATTTGGGTGTGAGAGGAGGAGGAGGTGTGGCAGTCAGCAGAGCCTCAGGCACTGAGGTTATGTCCCGTCTCTCGGGAACTCATTATCCAGCTTTCTACCCCCAACATCGCTCCCTTTTAAGCTGAAACCTCAGTCCAGCTCTGTTTCATGACCCTGAATAAAGCCAGATGCTCTTCTGTGTGTGGAGGTTACACTCTATGAACAGAAACCATGAGCACTGAGCCTCTTTGGCACTGTTTAAAAATAGGAACAAACGTGATGATTAGATGCACAGACTTTAGAAGTCTGACTGCAGATGAGTTTGGAGATTATGAGGAGAGTCCTCCACCGACTCTGCAGCCAGTAGCCAAGGTATTTTGGGACAGCTTGGCCCTGCAGAGATTCTTATTAGGCCTGGCGATGAGAGAGATGTGAGACGTATTAAGCTTTCAGTAGCTCAAGTTCAAGAGGTTTTTACTACCCCAGCAGAAAATCGATGCTTATGGCCTTCACGTTAACAAGGTGTTATGATTTGGCCAGCAGCTACATCACAAATATACAGCTGATGTCATTCTTCCTGTGTTGCCGCTTTGTATCTAGATTTTCTCTTGTTTTAAATAGACAAAACAGGATCAGGCTAATATGCAGCACAGAGTCCGAGTTGAGTCTTATTTTAGACTCAATTTATGCGAGAAGCACACCGCTCTTGCTGCAGTCGGATCAATTCACATGAAGCACTCCTACTCTAGAGAAGAAGCCCTGAACGCTGCATCAAGATGAGATATTTGTTTACCCCAAGATTCGCAATGATTCATGCCTACATTTACAAAGGACTTTTTCTTCCTCCTTTTTTTTTATTTGGTGCAGTATTTGAGCTGGAATTCATACTGTTGATCTGGTTAATTATCTCACTGAATGGGTTTAAATAAGGATGTAAGTGTGTCTATTTGAAGCATCCTCTGCTGTATTTGCTTATTAGATTGGAGGCCAGTGATGGGTAAAAGATAAAACCTGCAAATCAAATGCGGTAAAAAAAAAAAGATCTCAAACTGCATTTCTACTGAACACGCAGAGGTTGACTTTTCTTTGAACAGGATCGACAGGGGGTGATGCTGCATACTGCTCCAAATATGCCTGTTGAGATTTACTCGCCCTAGGAGAAGCTAGAGCCCTGGCCAAGCCACTGCTCCTTGGCTGGGACTAACAGAGGGCCCAGTGTTTCCCAGATGAGCGTTGGTGGATGACTGTTTATTTTCCCAAAGCCGTACTTTCTAGTGTCCCGCACAGGAACTGAGCTACACTTATTTTCCACAGATGTGTCTTAAACTCTACGTCTAAAAAAACATGTAATTGCAGCTACGACAGTCAGAAATAGTCTCGTTTTTATTGGAAATGACTCTATTACCAAAACAGAAATGGCACTTATTAGTGTTATGAGATGGCACACTCTAACTGGACTGGTGTTAAAGTCCGCAGCTCTATCTCTCTGCCTGTACTTTCATCTCTGACGTTACTCTGACCTGAAGTCATCCTGTGTTCAGTCCATTTTGTGCCAATAACAGGCGGTCAAATGTTAAATTTCTAATGTGAAGCTCTGATTTTAAATTTAAATGTAATATTGTTGGTTTAGGGAATTGAACTTTTTCAGTGTTGAGAAGAGATAGCCTCTGTTTGCACTTACGTGACAATCGTGAGAGAGACAGGTGTGTCAAAAGTACACAATCAGAACGAGAGATAAGATTGTAAAAGCATGCAACAGTATAGCACATCCAGCTGCTTATAATTCCTCTGATGTACTCTTTTGTATTTTTAAGAACGGGTTTCTAGTGTATAACAATGGGCCACATTCAACCTGAGATCCAGCAATATATGTGAAGATAAGCACACGATCAAGGTTGAGGTATTGCTAGAAAGGGGTTTCCATGGAAATGGATGGAGGTCAACAGTGAAATGTCTTCCTCCACAGTGTGAGTGAACAGTTTCATTATCACAAGCAGCCCCCAGTGGCACCTTTTTGACACCTCGTTTTGCCTCAGGCCTTGTGCGCCTGTGACTGAAAACATAATAATTTATTCACTCACTGGTTTTACAGCCTGAGATGCTGTTTGATAACTGAGCTCACTCCTTGCACATTAACTTTAATATTTCATGTTGTGTAACACTGCGTGAGGCATGTGCGCTTCCTCTGTAACTTAAAGACGTCTTTCATAACTGTACAGTACATGCAATGTAATAATTCAGAGGGTGTGTTTGCCTCCCTGATCTGTTACAAGTAATTACTTGCACAATTAATAAAGATCCACAGTGTTTATGAGTGTAAATAACCATTCTCTGTGTTCTGTCATTACAGATAAATACAGATTGCCCTCAACGTCATTAGAGGTGAGTTTCAAATTCCAGGTGCACTTTTGTAAAATTGGATTTCCTTTTCAGCAAGTGCTGAAAGTATTTTTTGCTATTAGCCACAATCCAGTAGTTGTATTACCCGCTGAGCATTCACATTCCTATTTTAGATGCTTTTTACCTTGAATGTTTGTGCAATTGACTTATTATTTCTGTCACTTAGACAAAACAGTTTCAGAATCTGTTTTCACAGCGTGCCCACCACTGAAGCTATTGTGTGAGCAGATGCACCACACAGCGTGTTGTAAAATTGATATTAACTTTGAGGAAAACATATCCACTACCATACTGGTGCAAGAAGATATTTCAATTGGCATTAACTGATTATCAGTGCTGGTAAATTCTGGTGTCTTCATGTATTTAGGGCCAGTTTTCTCTCTAGGAACGAGTAGAAAGGTGCTCAGTGTACAACCAGTCAAACATAAAACAAGCTTACCTCTTACCAAAAGCATTCAGAAAGTTGTCCTTAACATAAAACAGATTTTTATGCATTCAGATTTTAATAAGCAAAGCATGACATCCTCTTGAGTGTTTTCATGATGCACGGTGAGTGGGTGTACACACTCTACAAACAGCACTCTCCGCACTTAAAAGAGAATGAGTCTTTGTTTGTGTCGGGCTGCTTTTGTACATAAATGCATTACTTTTTTTGGCTACTATTGTTCACTCATCCATCATCACCGAATCCACGTGAATCAGCACGCGGCCGAGCAAAAGGTACACAACTTAATGTTAGGAGGAGAAAGCTTTCTCGTGTGTGCATAGGCTAATTACACAGGGAGTGCTCTGTCAACCCTGCAGCAGGCAGATCGTCCGTCGTGTTTGTCTCGTTCATGTGATTGCAGGCATGCACAGTATGTCTGAAATAGGATTCCTCTACGTCAGCTGACAGTCAAAACACAGATGAAATCCCATCACTACCGACGCTTTTAAGTAAGAACGCTAAAGGTGTCTTCCCTCCTTTTATTCTGTAACCTTCCCACATTTCTTTTAGCTTTGATTTAAAGCTACTATGATCAATACTTTTTATTTTGACAGCTGATTAAATGGTGGTGTCACTCACAATGTTTTTGCTCCTCAACATTTTTCATTTGGGTTTTCAGCTAAAATCTCATGGCACGCAATTAGCCCCTAGCAGGTAAACACAGTGGCACATTTAGCTTACATTAGTAGAGACGTAAAATGGAGCTAAAAGAGAAGTGAATATTAAACTTAATTTAACCAGATGACAAAAAAATACAACTTTAAATGAATGCTAATGTTGCTCTGCGCGTAAATAGGCAACTGTTGATGCTAACAAATTTGATGTATGAGCCACAAAAGGTGATAATGTGTCAGCTATGTATTTACAGCTTGTTTCAGATTACTTCAAATCAACCGCAGGTTTAAATGAACTTTAGTGATGCTGGGTCACTTCTTGGATAATTCAGTTTCCTCATATTGCCAGGATTCGGCCCTAAACTGGGTTTGTTGGTTGTTTCATGGAAATTCTCGAAATAACATCTTAAGTAATGGTTGCTAGGGCCTTTCAGCATGACGATCACACACACACATTCAACTATGTGGTTAAACCTTAAAGGACTTTAATTTTTAAAATGTGTTTGTTTGTTATTCTCATTGATTGATAGTTGGTCACCTGTATGTGTTCGATATTTTGATTTCTGATTTGTTTGTTCTCATTTGTTGATTCACGTCATTCGTTTTTTTGTTTTTTTTACTTTTGCTTAATGTAATTTTATGTTCCAAAGGGCTGTTAATTGGAGCTATGAAGTTGTCCTGGTGCTTTTTCCCTGACCCAATTTCATTCAGATCATTCAAGCCAATTTATTTAGTACATACACCTTTAGCACACAACATGTTCACACATGGTCACACTGTGTCCATAGTCCCTGTTTAGAAGCTGTGAATGTATGTAGTGTCTTCCTCACTTCCACACACTTGAGTCTTTTGGGGTTAATCACCAGCTTGTGGTGAGTTGACCCACTTTCTCTATCTGTCTGTCTTCCCACCAGTAGGATAAATATCAATAAAGACAAACTGGATAGAGATTTCTCCTCCTCATTTAAACCGGTCTTGAGTTTGCGTCGGTGCCGTATAGTCACCTCAGTGGTTAATAGTGAATATTTCGATCAAGAAAAGAATTTATGTGAGACGTCGGTGTAGCTAACAGGACGAGCTTAACCCAGTTCGTTGTCATGTTGAAGATTAAGGTGAGATTAGTAGTAGTATCCTATTATAGGTTCTCCAGTTTGCCAGGTCTAGTCAGCTCCATCGATTTCGGGCCAAGATGATTAGTTTGCCAGCATCATCCACGAGGTAAAACCTTGGATTTTGAAATGGATCCTAATAAGCCTGGTTTCTTAACAGCAGTTACTGTAAGGGTTTAATGTAATAACTCCAAATAATAATAATGCACTCCATCATACTCTAGATATGAAGTGTAGCTCAATCACAGACCTGATCTGGGGCTCTTCATCCTCTCCGATCTTCTTTCCTGCTCATCAGATGAATTTGGTTCAGATGGTGGACAGTGCATATCTCTGCATGTAAACAGTGTACAGTAGTGGCGTCCATGCTGCAGCTGGGTGAACAGCGGCTGCTTGCGTGCTTTCGTGCGTGTGTATGTGTGTGTGTGTGTTACTGTATATTAGCACACTGCCCCCCGTGTCAACACAAACCAGTTCTCACACAAGTCAGCTCTGACATCAGACTGCACAATTATTACTATTCATGTAGTTTCTTTCCACAGCTGTCGGGTTTTTAGTTTGCGAATGTGTGAATGAATTTATAATATTAGATTTAAATGATTTCAGGAGTTTTGTAGCCGAGCGTGCAACATGTTTGCAAGCCTGTTTGTAGACGTGGCCTTTGAGCTCAGTCATAGTCCACTGCAGTGACTGAGTGACACCCAGTTTGAACCCTGCATGTAGCAGTGACCTCATTGTGTTACATCCTGCTTTTATCCTGATCAATCAAGTGATTTTGTGACATTGAAAGCTTCAATTACAGCAGCTTATATTACAGCCCCAGAGGTTACATTTCTGCCTATACAGGGATATTCACAGCAAGCACAAAGCCACAGAAATGCATTTTATTGAGTAGCCTGAACTATTTGAAGCCGCATGTTCTATTTAAAACCAATACCGAAGAAACCTACCTCTCCTTTTTCTGGTCCAGTCAGGCCTGAGAGATTACAGTTTACTGTTTCCTCCTCAATCTGTGAAGTTCATCAAGTTATCAGATCTATTGCCACAGATATTTCCCAGTAGTGATTCTGCAGAAAAGTGTGAGAATGAGTCAGATTTGTGTTTTTAGATCAAACTAAATAGAGAGAGACTTAGTTATTTTTTCCACTATTGAATGATATTAGAATTAACTGGACTCTGTAGGTTAGTCCTCTTTTTTGGGGGATGTTTTTGGGACATTGGATAGAAAAACGGATTCTTCTTAGTATTAAGTGTTATTTGTGTTTTTGAAGTTGTTGTTGTTGTTGTTGAATTTTGTTTAAAGGAATCATTTCAGCCTCACCGTCATCCTTCGGCTTACATCTTCATACTGACAACAAGAAATGATGACGTGGAAAAGCAGCGGTAGTTTCTCAGTACTCAGCAGTTTCCAGCTGAATTCACAGAGGAGTGCATGCTCGACATCTTTTAAAATGCATTTATTTTTGCTCTCATCTACTATGAACCACAATAGTGATGCTGCAGACTACGGGAGGCTCCGGGAGTATCCGCTCCTGTGGTGAAAGACCTCTAAGATTTAGCTCCGGTTATGTAACTGTGTGTGTTGTGATGGCTTTGCTTTACTACTGCAGCAAAATGCTAAAGGCTGCTTAGCTGACTGGTTTGTGAACTCAGATGACCATGGTGGTGTGGTAGTGACGCCTCAGGCCTCCACTGCAAATACAAAGTGTGATGATGTGAACTCTCCTGGACTTATTTCAGGGCAGCTGCTAAAATCTACATGAACACTGTTAGGACTTTTAATTTGAAAAGTGGCAGATTTCATGACTTTTCTTCTCCTACTGCAGATCTTAGATATTCTGATCTACATTATCACAGTGTGAATGGACATTTTAATAATGACAGTTTAATAGTGAGAAACTAGGAACAGTTGTATGTCAGTCTATGGGACTCAACAACACACAGCCTGAATGTTTCCTCCCTTGCGTGTTTGTGTGAGTGTTAATGCTGCTCTTTAACACAAACAACTCATTCTTTGCCCATCTGCGTACTGGTTGACTCACTGATGCTTCCCCCATCATGGCTGCTCCTCTTGTACTGCTAGTATGAGACGATTTACCTAACTGAGAGGTGTAGGTTTCAATGTAGCCTTATTTTTTGAGTTATTTGGTTAGTTTTAGTTCTGTATTCAGAACTTTTTGATATCAAATACTTAGTCATGTAAAATGGCTGTAGATACAAGAAAAAAAACCTGCAGTTCAAAGTTTAAAATAAAGGCATAGTGTTTATTTAAATCTTTATTTAAGCAGAGGGGGCAAGAATGCAACACACACACTAAAACACCCCTGAACAGAGCAGTAGCAGTCAAGCTCATAGCTCAGAGTCACATGAACTGTAGCGTCACCAGAAGTGGCATTTATATTCATGAGTGACAAAACTCGTTTGCCTGGCTGTGTGGCCTGACTGTGAGTATAGCCCTTAAGGCCACATCCGTTCCTTGAGGAGAAAAAGGTCATTCATGAGTAAAAAATGATCTTCGTATTCGTCATTGATTTTCAGGACAATGCCTCTGACACAGGTCTTCATGGGAAAAGGAGACTCTTTAGAATAAAACATCTCATTGTTGGAAAACATCAGCCTTCTTATTAGAGGCAATGATGTCATGTTAAGCACTGTGTATCAGTTTGTGTTTGAGGAGCGTGAGAAAAGAGTATTTTTGTATTAAGTAAACTGTTTAACCTGTCTCAGTAATGCACCGACACTGAGGCTGAATTTATTCTCAGTGATACAATTTTTTTTCTTCTTTGAAACCAAGATGACTCATCCCGTTACGTTTCCTAAGTTGCATTTAATAAATGTACAGTAGGCGATTTCCTGTGTTACCTGCGGTCGGCCAGTACCTCACTGAGGGGGGGAACATATGCGTGTGTCATCCACTGTGGCAGACTTCCACTTTTCCTGCAGTGGAGGCTGCTGTTCAATTTGTGGTATGCTACTGAACATTTCAGCCTGTGCCCGAAACCCAGCGGTGGATTTTCTGGCCGTCTTTTTCGACTGTTTATCCACATACTTGTCCCCCTCCTTCCTCCTCCTGCTGCTCCTCTGCTTCGCCTCCTTGCCTCATTCCTCTGAGTCACAAGTCTTCAAATGAAATTGTGATGTGTAAGTGGAAAACTAAGCTGTTTTTTCACCCAGTAGCCTACATGTTGGCTATGGATCCTGCACTTCCTTCTTCACCATAACTTCTGACACCAATATGAGACAAACTGGATGCTTATCTATTACTGGAACATATAACAATAATAAGAATCAGTTTCCCCGTGTACACTGACACATTAGTCTTTGTCATATAAGTTATTAGGTCAGTTTGGAGTCATCGTGATCGGTATATTAGGAAAATTGAGCCCAATCTGTTGTTACTTATGCTCTGGAGTGCCTAAATCTTGGATGACATACACAGATTATTGCTCAGAGTGCTCCAATTAATGATGTATGAACAGTGGGCTTTTTTGTTTCAGCTACTGTTGAATCACTTTTTGCTAAATCTAATCATGCCCTGCCAATGTAGCATGTGCTCACCAGTTGTAAATCCAATCTACTTTGAACGCTTGGAATCGGACATGGATGTAAAATCATTTCCCACATCTTCTCAACTTGAGATCAATAGATGTTGGTTTACTTCATTTGGTCCAATATAAACCGTTGCATCCTGGTGGGACCCCCTGCACGGTATGCCACTCTAGCATCCCCGCCCACTACAGCGCATGTTGTCCTACACACGGATTATAAGGTTATATAATAAGACACCAAGGAGTAGGATATTTATTTTAGCCTCGGAAAGGGATTATCAGATGCACATAGAGATGGTTGCTAAACGATAACAGTAAAACACCTCAAAACATTGTTTTCCAGAAAGAGAGCGGGATTGTTTTGGTAATTCAGAATAGAAGTGATTATTCTTAAGCATGTAATATTAAATATAGAGAGTTGTGTTGGATTTCATGGAAAACACAATCAAATAATCTGTGTTCATTTCCTTGTTTATTCTATGCACTGATATGACTGGAAGTTAGAGAATTTGATCCGTAAATAAGATATAAAATGAGCAGTTTCTAGTCACACACATTCAGAAACATCTGGCTCTTACTGTACTGCTTGTCTTTGTTGCATAATTTCATATATTTTCATCTTTATTCCATGAATAAATAAATATCCTGTTTAGTCTTATACATAATGTTTCACAAGAGCTTGAACACCACTAGGATGAAGGCACTCAACCTCTGCCGGGTCTGATGGGACTTTTTTTTTTTTTTCACTTTAGTTTTTATTGAGTTTTCACATTTCGTATGAGCATCCACCAACACACGTACACGTCACAACAGACAATACAGAAACCAAACAAAGCCACACTAGAAAACAAAAAACAAAAACAAGTCCTGTTGGTAATTGCATTCCTTCTTGTTCATTCGTTAGTTCTCAGTTTCGTCCTCTGTATCTAATGTTCTTTCAATAGTCTTTGTTGCTGTTCAAGGTCTTGAAAAATGTCCATTTCAGCCATTTGTCCTCCAGCTGTGTTTCTTGTAATCTTATTATTATTATTTTTTTAATAGTGTAAGCTCAAACTGTAGAGACAGGTAAAGGCCCGCTGTATGTCAGATGATGTAGAAATGTGCAGGTAGAGTTATAATCATTTATACATTTATATGTGATCATTGACAAAGGAAAAGGAAGTGGTTTACAGTTTAACTTCTTTGCTCAGTGAACAATCTCCTTTTTCCAGAAAGGGTGCATAACATAACATGTGTGTGTGATTTATGTATACTGTTATAATGACAGACATCTTTGTTAAAAATGCCGCCTTCAGGTCAATAGTCAGAGATTCATTCTTCTGTGAACACTCCTTTTGCAGTATTACCTCCACTTCCCCATTGAACTGACGTCAGATGGTTTGTAGATGCCCTCATATGACTGTCTAAAGTTATTCCATAGCTTGTTCACATTGTCCAATCATAAATTAAGGATCTAATTTGGGCTCAGACATGTGCAAACATATCTGAGAAAGTTTATATTTCATTCAAAGATATTAAAGTTTAGCCTCAAGATAAAAATATAATCCTGAACATGTACTGTACGTGCTTTGTAACCCATTAAAACAATTAATTGGACTATCTGAAAATCAGAATTCATGGATGTTTTTAGTGGCTCGTTAAAAAAGTGCACGTTTTAGAGTCATAGTTTTCATAGGACAGCGACGCCATGTGTCTTAAAAAGATAAAAGGCAAACATAGTAATTAAAAACACCTTTAGTGATGCAAGCCCAAACTTGACTCTATTCATAATGATTTTTCTCCTCCGGTTACTGAAGTCTGTGAGCCCAGACATGCTCCGTCAACACCCTTTCCCTCCTGTGTGCTCGACGCCTCGATTCATCAGCCAAGTACTGTTCCCTGGCACCATACCCAAACACTGGCACGCCAGCCTTGCCCATCAAAACCATCTCCACCTACATCTACTCTTTTATTTGGGCACCTCCCTTCTTCAACAATGCGGCTCCGTTCCTTTCTGTATAAGAACACACAGTACAGTCATGATGGTCATGACACAGCATGCAGCGCATATTAAAGTTCTCACCTGATGATTTTACTGCCTGAACAAAGCCTTCTCAAAATGGCTTTAAGATGTTGATTGATGATATTATATTGTTTAAATATGTATTAAATATTCATTCTTTAAAGCAGCATTGGGCTGTCACTCATTAAATATACTTTTAGCTGAGTAGGATTAACTGGCTGATTGATTAGTTGAGTTTGAGATAAAATGATTAATGTAGATGTACAGAAGGGCTTGTGGCTTTCTTCCTGTAGATCTGTAGAAAGTAGGTTTTAGGATTGAGAGGATAATTTTTTAATTCATCAACATTGGCTATAGTATTAAAACATTTCCGGTTAAGTTCAGAACCTTTGAGCATTGGAAACCACTACGCTGTATTTTGGGAACGCTCTGTTTAAACACTGAAACCTGTTTCACGCTAAGAACACAGAAACCACGGAGAATCACAAACAGATAAATACCAGCTGGCAGTTTCATTTAAGATGGAGGATAACTGCGCCAAATCCAGTCCAAACATTGCGGCCGTAACAGGCTGCACAACTTGTTGGACATCATACAAATCAATGTAGGACCAGAATATCACTGGAAACTATGGAGGAACAAAGGAGAAATGTGATTTAAGCTGAGGAAAAATACAAATATCACACTGGGACAGCTCATTTCCAGATGCTTAATATTACATAACTAAGATTGGTTTCAGGACAAATAACTTAATGTCTTTAATTATTCTGGTGCCAGACAAGATGATTATTATTTAATTGAAATGAAATGACTTAACGACCCAATTCACATAACAGGACGTTTTCTAATCAAACACTCAAAATAAGGATTAGTTTACTAATTAATTAAGAATACACTCTTGTGGATAAGGCTGCAACTAATAATTATTTTCTAAAGTATTTCTAATATTTAATTAATATGATTATTTTTTTATTATTTTTTTTGCATGAAATGTCATTTTTAAGGTATAACCTCGAGTTAAAATGAAGCGCTGCCGTCCCGACCCAAAATGTTCCCGCCGTCATTGAGCTCCGAGTCAGTCTGAATCACATCAGCTGTCCCGTCCTACAAATGTGTTGGCATTCATCTTCTTAAGGTTTCTAAAGGTTATCTCGGGTCTTCCATTTTTGTTTCACTGGGGTTTTTTTAGCTCACGGGTGAATGTTGGGTCTCTGTGATGTTTTTTAAAGTTTAAATCACAGTCTCGACTTGCTCTACGTGAAAAGTGCCCTGAGATAACTTCTGTTGTGAGTTGGCGCTATATAAATAAAATTGACTTGAGTTGACTCTCAGCTCTGAAATCTCATCCTTACATGACCACTCAGCTCACATTAGTGGTTACAGAAAGTACTCACTTGTTGCGCTGACAGCAGCGGTTTTATTAAGTTGTTGGGAGAGGACATGCTGGAAACAAGCCAACTGCAAATGCTGCACTGAAAGAACAACTTTGTCTTGTTGTGGCCTGACAGTAGATGAGACATTAAGATGAGTTGAAACAAGCTGGGGGAAAAAAAGGGAGGTCATACCCCGCTTAATAATGAGTGTAGGCGGTGATGAAATGAAATCATCGCCAGATTATGGTAATAATCATGCTGTTTGGAGGAACATTCTGCCCTAATTTCACATCTGGTTTGAGGACATCTTGTCTGCTCAGGTGAATTGAGTTTGTTGTAGATGGAGTTGTTTATCTAACTGAGACATGGGTGCTATGAAACAGGCCTGGTCCATTAGGATGTGCTGGTGTGCCATTAATTATAGAGGCGCAGAGGGCAATTACAGGGGAGTGTGGAAATGGAAAAACATATTTTATATGTCTGACTGTCCTGGCTTAATTAAATTGTTCCTGAAGATTGAACAAATAAACATAACTGCTAGTTTGAAGAGCAGTTGTGTGTGTAAGCCTATGTTGTATTTATTATTATTATTATTATTATTATTATTATTATTATTATTATTATTATCATTATTTATTTAATATTTTAGCCACCAACAATAAAAAAGCAAAAATCACAATGGGCAGGTATGATAAATAAATGCTGTAATGAAATTTATATTAAATTTTTTGTGCCTGATATTGGGGAAGGCTTGGGATGTCATTTGCAAATTAATTAAAATGTGAATACATTAAAACTGTGACTGTGATTAAAGTCTCCATGACTACGCCACAACATAGAAACTAAATCTAAGGGTGCGCAGGTGGTCAAGTTGTTAAGAGCGCATGCCATCTACGCAGTCCCAGCTGGCGGACCTTTCTGCATGTCACACCCCCCTCTCTCTCCCGTAATTTCCTGTCACTTTCAAATAAAGGCATCTGCCAAACAAAATCTAGAAAAAAAAAAGAAACTAAATCTAATCTCACAAAGTTCCTTCTTCTATAGAAACTCAAAAACAAAAACAAAACTATAATATTATTTTATTCTTTGATTCTCCACAATAATGATCTCCAATCATCCCGCAGGTTATTGACTCACTGGGTGTCATGATCTACAAAGCTCTCGACTTCGGGCTCAAAGAAAATGAGGAGCGTGAACTCAGCCCGCCCTTGGAGCACCTGATCGACATGATGACCAACACAGAAGAAAAAGAGAGCGACCTCTGTCCTGACGAGGGCTACGAGGCCACAGAAGAAGAGGATGAGTGTGGGGAAGAGGAGGAAGGGCAGGAGGAGGAGTCCGTCTCTGCTTCGAACAGCAACGTTCGGAGCTATAGAGACATCATTACGGTAGGTTTTTGTTACCAGGGGAACAACAGATGATTTCATGACTGTTTGTTTTTCACCTCAGACGCTGATTTAATAGAACCAACACAACGCATGTGATGAGCGCAGATGACAAAATCTCATTGAACAAACTGGTAAAGTGGGCAGTAGGATGCACGTGTCTCCATTGGTGCCTGCTCGGAAATGAGAGCTTTCATGGTGACTTCGAGTCTGTCGAAAACAAAAGCACATTCCTCATACTCTGTGACACTCTCAATTATAACTTTTAATGAATTTACTGTAATGTTTCGATCAGTCGTGGGTCGATCGATTGGGATTGCAGGGTTTTTTTGTGGATTGAAATTTCACAGCACACTATTAACATTGTTATGGGAATATTAAAGGTACATAATCTGCTTTCGCTGTGAACATTTTGCCTACTTTCGCCCCCATGTTCACACCGTCATTGTAACAAAGTGGACCATCATCCCTGAGGCTTCAAACAAAGTCCCCTGATAGGAGCTGTCATGCTGTAAATTCCCCAGGCAGCTTCTGAATACGAGACGGGTAATTAAAGCGCGGTAAACACACAGGTATTTGGGGAATAGGCTTAGAATTTTTTAAGCCTGTTTCCTCATGTAATGAAGGTTTAAAACCTAAACATTAAGTGTGTTTGCTGCCTGTGTGTGTCTGGCCCGGCCCCTAATTCCTTCAACAATCATCATTTTCTTAAGTGTAAACTGCGACATGTCGATATGACAAGGCTGAATTGGATAAGTGCACATTCCTGACCTCTTTCCTTATACTCCCGTCTTCCTCGTACTCTGCTGTTCTGTAGGTCAGGTGGATGAGGTCTCAACAAGACTTTGAGGTTGACTGAAGATGACAGGACTCACTTGTAAAGCGTCCCTCTAAGACAGGAAGAGCCAGACGCAGAATGTGCTGAATGCTTTAGTGAAATGAGGAGTGGCTACATGAGCAGTCATCCTCTTACCAAAGCTGTCAATCGGGGGTTTGGATTGTAGCTGACCCATTTTGCTCGTGTTTTGTTGCTCTCCAAACCCTCAAATTATTTCACACACAGGCTGCCCTTGACTTTAAAATCACACTATGCTTTAATATGGCACATATTGTTAATAATTTGTTCAAAATGTTCAGTCAAGCTACAGTTTTGCCCTCATTTTATAAGTTTCATGCTTCATTCAAATCTTTGACTTTATCAGAAACCATGGAAACACTGATACAGCAGTATTTTAATCATGGTAGAAACTCTCACTGCTCTGTTATCATTGTATCTGTGAATTTCTTGTTGTGGATGAAGAAGACGACACCTTATGCTGAGTCACAAATTCCTGTCGCTTGCCAAGCCCATCAGGAGAATGAGAAAATATGTCATTGGTCTGGTTTCCTCCTTTTTTGCTGCCGAAAATAATTTGACAGCTAATCCATTACTCTGGCATGCAGCTGTTATTGACATTACAATCACAATAGGTACCATAAGGAAGTGGATTTTTTTAGCATCTGCTGTACTAACATTCCTATTAACCTGAGTTTTACTTAGTTTAGTGTGTTGGCATGATAACAGCACTCTTACCACTTAAAACAAAGTGCACATTACCTGGGCTGTAACTAAGGATTATTTTCATTATCAATTAATCTGCTGATTATCTTCTGTTATTAGTCATTTGGTCCATGAAATGGCAGAAAATTGTGAAAAATATTGATCATTGTTTCCCAAATCCCAAAGTGACACCTTTTTAAAATGTCTTCTAATGTTACTATCAACAGTCTACAACCCCAAGTTATTCAGTTTACTCTTGTATAGGTCTAAAGAGACCAGAAAATATTGAAGAAGCTGGGATCAGACAATTTTAATAAATATTAGCATATATTATCATTGTGAGCGTGTTTGCATGCTGATGTTAGCATTTAGCTCAGAGTAACTTGGCTGCAGAGTGAATCAGAGAATGGAGATAGATGCTGATATTAACTTTGTAGCTGAGTCTAATAAAGCTACAAATTGCTGTGTATTTTTCAGAAAAAGGCTCAGTTCTTCTTATTTGAACTATATGATTGATCTATGTCTGGTCCAATTATGTAAGATACTAATAAGCACATTGGTCATGTTTAATGATTATTCCATAAGCACCAGTATATAACCCTGCTCTACCATATCTCCCCTACAGCTGTGTTCCTCACACCTTCCCAGCCCGTCAGACGCCCCCAACCATTACCAGGCTGTGTGTCGTGCTCTGTTCGCCGAGACCAGGGAACTGAACACCTTCCTGGAAAAGATCAAGAGTGCCAAGGAGGTAAAGAAACACGAGTATATGACGTCTATGAGTGTTTTAATAAATCTGCTGAGGATGAGTCACAGTTAAGAGGAAACACCTACGATGCATTCTCCTCACCCACTTGAATCCCCAAAACAACTGACATTGACACATGAAGTGAGTCACCTAAAACTTTTTCAAAAATAATGAAAAACTCACTTTTAATAGTTCAAGGGTATTTCTGTCACTGAGTCATACTTCATACTACTTTTTCAATTTTAAATTTTTGAATTAAATTGAAAGTGATGTAGAGACTTGTGTTTGAAGGCTCAAAACTGATAAAAGAAAGTACCAAAGTCAGTTGTCTCAGGGGTTTTAGCACTCTGCTTTGGTGGGTGGATTACAGAGTAGTATTCAGTCGGTTAAATTAGGGTCTGTTAGGCTGCCAGGCTTTCAATCGCTGGGAACAAAACTACCAGAGTGGTGCCCAGAAACGAGCACAATAACAACAAAACAGCCCGCAGTGTTGTAGAGGACAGAGCCTGTGTAGGTGTCCCCATCTGACCCCTGTTTGTCAGGCCAACCAAGAACTCTGCATCTCCCGGAGCGCTCGGCATGATGTAACTCTGAGTGGAAGTGGTCTTGTCTGCCTGTCTTATGTCACGATGCTAGCTAATAGACAGATTTATGTCTTGTGGGAGTAATGGAGTATGATTAGTGGGTTTGATTGTGCTTCTGAGAGACCGACTGTTAACCGAGATGTGCTGACTTTTTTTTTTTAATGAATATGATTAATAAGTTATCATTATCATTATCATCATCATCAATAAGTTATTTGTATGAAAAATGCCATTAAAGAAATACACCATGGAAGATGTCATAAGCAACTTGAGCAGACCCAGATATTACAGATGAGTCTAATGGCTAATTTTTGGAAAACACACTGGAGGTGTAAAATTAACTTCGTTCTCATAATCACAATTCTCTGATAGGAAATGTTGTTTTAAACTTTAATTTGCACCCTGACTGTAGTGATAAAATACGTAAACTTAAATGGACAACCTTTATAAAGTATGTCTCAGAAAAGTGTCGTATAGGGCCAGTGGGTAAATATTTGTCCAATTATCTTAGTCAAGCATATCAAACTGAAGCTCTCATACACCTAGAAGTACACTTTTGTGCTCTCTGATTGAATTATGGTGAGGGGGCACATGACTTTTTCCATAGCTGGTCAGACAGCGCACCTTTGCTGTTCAGTAAGGACACAGTCATGCAATAAGTGCGGGCGGTGACTTTTGCACGGGACAGAATTCATGAAAACTGTCTTACGTAATAAAAGGTTATAGAATCAAGTGTAACCTTGTTACAGCAATTTAAGGAGCTTACAGGAGGGGCCACCAGGCTTCAGGGGCTTTGCACTTGCTGCAGTACTGAAATGTCACAGGCTAATAAGTAGCCGCTAATAAGTAGCCATGCATAGCATCACACATCGCACATGCTTACAAATTAAGATGTTATTCAATGAGTATTTCTTTCAGTTTCTCTTGCTGCTGTTGTTGTTTTTCTTTCTTCTATCAGTGTGTTCAATCATATTTCCTTGTTTTTTTTAGTCAATCTGTAAATAACCTGAAATCTTCATTTCTTGTGAAAGCAGCAGATGAGATAAAATGTTTCCCTGGTTTAAAAAAAGGGAGGAAACATGCGTGGCAAATGTGGAAGATAAATCGACATTTGTGATGTTTTTGGATAGAGGAGAAAGGTCAGATAAGCAGAAAAAAGACACGGGTTGGGTGGAAGGAATGTGTTTCAGCAGTAAACACGGGTGTGGACGAACAGATGTGTAGATACATGATAAGACAAAAAACACCTGAGGTTGATCTTTCAGCCTTTCTGTCTTTGATGTGTAAGTTTGGTGTTGAATGATCTCATAGATCAGGTTTGCTTCATCTGTTCTGGAGCTTTTTAGATATGTATTTCAACTATAAACATTTTAATGTTTGTGATTGGGGTGGTGAAAAGTGTCCTGTCACAGCTACCTGCTCCTCATTCCAGCCTGGACAGCTTTGTCCTTTGTCAGTATTCATGCCTTTAGTAAAAAACAAATTAGCTGAGAAGATAGTGTGACAACAAGCTCAAACACACCCAGCAGAGTTCACGATGTCCAAAACTGATAAAAGCCTTAATAAAAAAGGATGCATACTAAATAAGTCAACAACAATGGTGGTCTTTAATTTGGCCCCATTTGACATTTGAAACTGGTCAACTGAACTTTCAGTGACTTGTGCAGGAAGACAGACATTAATCGCAATAAATATCATTCGTTTGCTATTGATTTTTTTTCCCCCGGGACACTGTCAGTGTAGGATGAGATGGATATCCATCAATTCATTAATTAGACGACTATTGCTATGTGGGCAGTTTGCCATTGACCTCAACTTGATGTCAGCTAGTGCTGTAAATGCAGTGGTACACATACTATCCTGATTTTCGTGATTATTACAGTTATTTTTAGTTTTCTTTCTCTTTTTTCCCTCCCTCTTTCTGTTTTTAATGTCTTCCTTTTTTTTGTCAGAACCTTCGAAAAATGGAAGGTGAAACTCGGGATGAACCTGTAAAAGATCTCGATGAGCTTCAAAATGCAGATTGGGTGAGATTATCAATTTACTGCACCATCACACTGTATTCAATGAGTATACGTTCATATATTAGTAATTACATTACTATGTTTTCTGATCATAATGGGGCAATTCATTTTTATTGTCCCTGCAGGCACGGTTCTGGGTACAGGTGATGCGAGATCTACGGGACGGTGTAAAGTTGAAGAAGGTTCAGGAACGTCAGTACAACCCACTACCTATTGAATACCAGCTCACGCCGTACGAAATGCTGATGGACGACATTCGCTCCAAACGTTACAAGCTGAGAAAAGTCATGGTGAGGGTTTCACTAACCTGTGCAGGTCCAACACAAGCATTTGTTTATGTATAGCTGTTTAGTCCATGGTCTGAATAAGACAAAATGTTACATGAGATGAAGAATTTTGCATAGTATTTGTTTTCTTCATGTTAATAATAGCCACATTTCTTTACTGTCAGTTAAAGAGAGACAGAAGTAGCTGTTCATCCTAATGTCTGCCTGCAAGTTTTTTAAATGTTACAGAAGACATTTAAGAAATTTAAATCCACAAACTCTGTTTTGGCATTTCAGGTGAATGGAGACATCCCGCCAAGGTTAAAGAAGAGTGCACATGAGATCATTCTTGAATTCATCAGGTCGCGGCCTCCTCTCAACCCTGTAAGTAACACCAGCTAACACAAGATACTTTCCCTACTGAGGCAATACTAAACTTTCATTTTGACGCAATCTTATAATTATTTTAAAGTGAATGACTGAGATGATAATTAAGTGTGTGCGAAAGAACATTATGAGTCATATCAGTCATCACCATGCTAGTATTTTTAACCAAAGTGTTAGACTTAAGAATGAAGAATAATTAGTCAAATGAATTCAATAACAAATCTTGCAGTGTTTGTGGAGAGGTGTGATGAAAATCTCACTTCGGTCTCCTTGGTGATGGCCGTTAAGTGCTCACTTTTGTGGTTGTCATGACAGGTCGCTGCCCGTAAACTGAAACCTCACCCACCACGTCCCCGTAGCCTCCATGAGCGACTGCTGGAGGACATCAAAGCTGAAAGGAAGCTCCGACCGGTCTCACCAGACATGATCCGCAGAAACCGTTTGGGTGAGACACACACAGATGGAAATAGTTTTGATTATTATTATTGACATTTTTATGTTATTATATCTTATATTATGTTCAGATGATCAATGTAAACTGAAGAAATCTAATCTGAGCGAGTGTGGCTGTTAGCTTACTGCATGGCTGCTCTTCATGAGCCTAACCCCTTCACTCAGGACAAAAATAATTAACTATAACTTAATCATTCTTAACAACATCCATCAGCGTTACTCCAACAGCCTTTTTCCTCCATTGATCTGTTCTATTAATCAGAAATGCCAGAGAGTTTAAACAAGGATCACTCTGACTGCAGCTGTCAGTCTTCAGTTCTTTGTCAGACTTGCATAGCCCAAGTGGAGTTCTTTGGTTTGAACTTAGTCAACATACCTGCTATAATACCAATAAGCAATTCTGCCAAGCAGTGCATAGGAGGTAGATAATCTTTTTGGTATGTAGTGGTCAGAATTGACCAATTTACTCCTAATCTATGCTGTTTAAAGCATTTAAGGCTTTAAGCAGATAAAAGCAAACAAGCTAATATTTTGTCAGTCCATGCTGTACTCTGTGGTTCATACAACACGTCTTTTTGTTTAGGGTTTAAGTAGGGTTACATGGAGAAGTTGTTGCATAATCATACATATAGGAGGCTTTAAAATGTCGCTGAACTGGTTTCTGAATAACTGAGATTATAAATAGCATTTTATTTTTTTAGGAACAGTCTTTATTTTTATGAATGATACTTCTTTTTTTAAAACTTGGATGATTCATTGACTTCACCATCCATTTAAACTCATCTTTTCTTTTTCTCCAATTTGCTTCTATCTCCTTTTTTCTAACATGGGCATATCTGTCAGTCATGCGACCTCTTAGCATGTCTTACAGTTTTGACTCATCAGGTAAAGTTTCATGTCACCTGTTGTCTGCCTATTATTGTACCCGTGTTTCATTCCAGGTTATTTTTAGGATTAGCACCCGCCTTCCCCTGTGATTTAAACACACACACCTACACTTTCTGTGACACATTTGTGTTGTACATGTTAATGTGTGACACACCAGTGTCATATTTTGGCTGTTGAGATGCAGAGACCCGCAGTAGAAGGAAAGAACAAAAAAATGGGTACGCACAGCACATCTTGTAATGTGTGAAATTGTAATGTTGGCATCATGCAATCCTGCATGTTTTTTTAGCGGGATAATATCATGGGCACCACATCTCTCCAAAAGAGCAGGCATTCTACATTTTAAGCATGGTATGAGTGGCACAAGTTTAACAACATTTAAAATGTCCTGGATGTAGTAGCTTCTCACAGGAGTTCTCGGTTGTCGAGGTGACGAGCGATGGCTATTGAGCCAGAGCCAGTTGGGTGAGATTACAGATCATCCCTATGCCTCTACAGTCTGCTTGTCAACCTAATCCGCTCTCACTGGGGAATATGAAAAATTACATAACACGGGTGTCAGCAGCCTACCTCCAGATAGAGTTGAATGGCAGATGACGGTCTGAACATAGCTCTGCCGTTCATAGGACAACTGTAATCCAGATGGATGTACGTGAATAACCTTTGGTGCTTTGGCTGCACTTGTTGTCTTTCACTGATTCCCTCACTGTCCCTCTGTGCTTTCCAGCTATGTTTGTGTCAATGAATGTAGACCACAATTATACAGAACTCCCCCTCCTTCAATGCACACCTGGTCTGACAGATGCTTGTTGCTGTCAAGTCTTCCCTGTAATAGCTTGTTGTTAGGAATGAAAATATGAATGTGTGTTCCTACTGGAGGATAAATTACCCTAAATTCCTCTGCAGGTGCGGGGAAAAGCATCAGCACTCCTCAGGACTTGTTCCGCAGCTCAGGTAAAGCACTTAAACATCTTGTGGGCATGAAGCCAGCGTCAGAGTTGTGATCTATTGTTTTTTCATGGAGTTTTGACTTTTTAACAAAATACATTTAAATGTTTTGTCAAAATGAGAAAATCTGTAACATTAGTGCATGGTTGGAGACTATCTAGCCTAACGTATGTTGTCTAGACTCTGTAGTATCATATAGTAACAGTATGAAGACACCCATAGTTTACACAAAAGACATGATGGCCAGCTGTTATGATCAGATAAGATAGTTCATATTGTTTTATGGTTCACGTGAAACAACATTGCTCAAAATTAAATACTGTTTGGGATTTCAGAGACTATTATGTTTTACCTGCAGATACTCCTGATGCACCCAGGAAGTTGGCTGTCAGCACTCAGTCTCTCGCCAGTGGCACCACTACACCCAATAAAGGTGGAGGAGTGCAGCCTCTTTCCCAAAGAAAGAGGTTACTCAGGGCACCCACGCTTGCTGAACTGGACAGCTCCGAATCTGATGTAAGATGTTGGACACTTTGGGCCCCATCTTGCGATCAGCGCACAGTGGATGGCGGGCATGGCGCATGTGTCTTTGTTAGTTTCCCCCGGCGCAGTTGTCATTTTCTCGCCCTGCGCCCACGTTGTAAATAGCAAATGCACTTGCACCAGTCTGTGCGCCTATGGTCGTGTTGGTCTCAAAATGAGGTGTGGTCAGGCGTGTTGGTGGCGCGTTGCTATTTTGAGGCAGAGGAAAGCGATTGTCCTACTGACCAAAAAAAACAGGTCTAAAGTCACTGGCGCATATGATACTGTTATTTAAGGGGAGCACCATCAAGAGTCCAATATGCTCCTCTACAGGCGGGTGTGCAGCGCGTAGATACTGTGCTTGTTACACACACGGATGCGCAGCAGCACACAAACATGCAAAACATTACAAATAAAAGGACCCCAATGTGAATTCGTATTATGATGTTCATCAACATATTAAAATTCATATTAGTTAGTCATAATATTTATCAGATTTCATTAATTGTAGAAAGTGGAGAGTGCCGCTGCGAACAGTCCTAACAACCTATGAAAGTCTGTAGCCTCTGAGATGCTGCACAGAGCGCAGTGCCATTACGCACAGCCACTCACTGTTTATTAAATCAGCTGATGACACCAGGCTGCTGCACACCTCTACACTCATCACACTGGTTGGTTATATCTCCATATTCTTCCTTTATATGAATTAAATGTGAGGTTAGCAGCTCATCAGACAACTTTCTTTTCAGCAAAAGTAACTCATGTTTTATTATTGAAACACATTGCTGGGTAAATGTGCTGTTATAATAGCAATCCGCCAAAGTGACAGCGCTCCTGGATATTAAAGGGAATGGGAGATGACACTCTGATTGGTTTACCACGTGTTACACCCAAAACACGCCTATGATTAATGACGGGACATAAGTCCATCCCTTTTAGACCATGCGCCTGGCACAGTGACCATTTTTCCGCTGTTAAAATAGCAAAAGTGGATTTGGATACGACCCAAAGGCACTTCCGCCACACGCTTCATGCCATGCGCTATAGATTGTTAAAATGGGACCCTTTATGTGATGTAATTTTCATGAAGTGCATCAAGAGAGAAAGATTAAATAATTCATATACGCCACCTAACCTAAATACTGGCCATGATGGGATTAAAGTCCAACTGAAATTGAATTTGTCTGTTATAGCATATATATCTACTCTGTAAATCATGCGTTCTGTGTTCTCCTTTGAGAAGAATCCAAAAGTGAGACATTTATATTGAGTGTTTTATGTTTTTATGGTGGCACACACTATCTCATCAAAGCCAATCAAATTTAATTTCTGTCATAGGCAGAGCAGACACAAACACATTATCTTCCATCTAAAGTCTCCTTCTTGACTAACTTAGAAACACATGTCTCTTCCTTACAAACATTCCTAAGGGGGAAAAGTACACTGTTAATGTCAGTTTGCAGGCTGGTTAACTATCGAGCTGCTCAGCTGCAGCACATTAACCAGCACGTAAACATAGATATAAATGTTTGTTTAGATGCTGGTTCTTACTTTCAGTGCCACTGTTACCAACATGCTGCCTGCCCATGACTTATAAACTACAGCGCAAGTTTGTTTAGTTTGTGTCTCGTTTCCCTGCTGAGTCCCAGCCTGCCAGCTGTTGTCAAACACAGACTTCGTCACGCCCCTCCAGCTGCTGAGATGTGATCTTTTCTCTTTTATTTTTGTAAATGTAATAAAAACTTAGTGACAATACATTTGCCCAAAACACTGACATAAACTGTCACTGCAAAAAGAGATGGCCAGGTGATTTCAGCTAGACTTTAAATAATTTTTCTGTTAAGCAAATTTATTTATTGTCGTGTTTCTAGGAGAGGTTTTCTATTTTGTTGTGTTGTGTTTGAAGCTATCGTCTTCTTGTGGTTAAATCTGTCTGGTTTACAGGAGGAGCCTTCGCGGAGCAGCTCCAGTATGTCCACGTCTTTGATAGATGACACTTCTCCAGAGTCTGTCGTGGGGAAGAAGGGTAAGTATTGAATGTAGCATTACTTTTGGTTCATACCAAATCATCAAAGATCCTTTTTTTGGCTTTTTGTTCATGTATTTTTTCCCCTCATCACTCCAGTACCCCCAAAGTTCCTGCCAATCTCAGCCACCCCCCAACCAGACAAGCGTCAGTCTCCACAGAGGCGGCACTCCATCGAGAAGGAGACCCCAACCAGTGTTCGCCCTTTTCTACCGCCATCCAGACAGACCTCCAAGTCTTTGGTATGTAAACTATGAGAGCGATTATTCTTGGATTTACCATCAAAGCATGAATGAGTGAATGCAGTCCTCAAGATTGATATCTGAACTTTTCATCACAGACAGAAAAGATTTTACTCCATAAATTTAGTCATATCAGATGTTTCCCACAGAATCAGATTCTGTCTGTGCCTGTATCTGATGGGGGCCACACCTGCGTTTTCTTAAAATTAATCATTAAATAATCCACTGCAAATATCATATCATATCTCCGGCGGTAGTATTATGTTGAGAACACAGACTAACTTATCAGTTAACTTGAACCTGTCAGTTTTGGGCAGTTTTGTGCATGTGTTTATGATACTAACCATTTATGACCTCCGGTTTGATTCTGCTCAGGAATTCAGCCAGCTGTCTTCTCTGCCAGGAAAAGCTATCAGAAATCCTTTCTACCACACATGATCATGTTTTGATTCAGAGAGAGAAAGGCATTTATCTGAGTTGCAGAGTTGAGTCTGTAGAATCTAAAGTTATAAACATGGATGAATGCAGCCCTTTACTGTGGCCACATGCACCAACATCAGTGGACGTACAATATATCCGTTGAATTTACTGCCGTCCTGTGACTGGTCATTTGTCTGCCATGAGGTCACTGGTTCTCTGAGTAACTCTGTGCCGGTCGTATGATTCTAGTGATGTTGATGGCTGTAATTGAAACCACAGGACAGGCTGCTGTATGAAGAGGATTTAGAGGGAATTGGTTCATTCTCACCACTTGCTAGTTAAATACAGACCAATGGCGCCAAACCAAAACAACCAGCTGGAGGACATCAAATCGATTTAAAATTGTGCACTACGTTTCACAGTTGTTTAATACTCTGATATTGCTGATGATTCACTTTTGAGCAATGGTTTCATTTATTAATAGTAATTTGTTACGCTATTTTTAGTAGTGTTTTTTTTTACCAAGTATGTTTGGTGATTACATCCCGTTTCTTAAAAATTAGAAAAATTCAACTTCCTTGTGAAAGAGTGGGGTATTCAGAAGGCACGTTTTACAGTTTTCTAGCCATCCTTTTGATGATAAGAACAAGACTAATTAATTTTCATCCCTCGTGTACGCATTCAAACATGCTTCACGTATATGCGAGAAGTTGAGCTTTTCTGGTAGAACAGTAACCTCTTTGTTGGCTGTATCTTGTAATTATGTTTACATTGGTTAGCTGTCATTTCCAAAAGACTGACGTTCAGTCATTTCCTATTTCATATAATGCTGCAGCTGAAGGCGGATTCCAGTGCCAAGGTAACCTGGTCAATTTTCTGTTTATCACGACCATTCGTCTCTTAAAATGTTTCATTGTTTTATTTTTCTATATTAGACCAGTATGAAACCTAAGGCCAGCGGGGTTGTAGGATACTTAGCTCTGCACCATCATTAGACACCAGCTGTGAACCTCTGTGTCTATGATGGAGCAGAAAGAATGCAATCATGAGACGAAGGCTGCCATCTCGGTGAACTCTCCTCCTCTTGGGATGGATGCTGTCAGATGATTTTTCTGTCATGGGACTTGCAGTTATGAAGTTCTGCTGTTTTGAAATTAGATTTCATGCCACATATGATATGAAATAACAGTAAGTTAATGGTATGAGCTCATGCGAGGAGGGTGTTTATGAAATAATGTGTGAATTATGATAAAGAACTTTATCCCTTTTACAAAACGGCTGTAAGGATAATCGTTTTATTAGTTTTGTCATAAACCTAAGAACTATGGCTGTAAAAATGATGACGTTGCTGACAGCCTCTCAAAATATCCCCCAACAGATTCATGACGTTCTTATATTAAACCTAATTAAGTATACTGTAAGTAATTAGCTTGTTGGAATATAAGGTTGTATTCTGTTTGAACGTCCTGTTCCTCTGTCTGCTGGTCAGGTGGACGCGGCCAGTGGTGTTCAGGGCACGGTAGGTTCACTGCTACTGCAAATCATCAAATTGTATCATCAAAAAATACATAACACTGTGTTGGGAACCCCTCCAGAATATCATATAATTCAATAGACTTGTTTTTAGATGAATGAGACCTTGTGTCGTGACCATGTTTTTAAATGGGAGATCCGTGGCATACTGAAAATAGCTCAGTGAAAGTGAGGAGGAAAAATAAGAGTTGAGAAATCATCTGTAAACAATTACAGCAGAATTGTTGAAATCAAGCCAACTGAAGGAAAGTCAGCATAAATGATTAAAGAATTTTTCCTGAGCAATTTTCACTTCTGGGTAGTTTAACTGTTGGTGTATTATGCTTTTAAGTAGAGAAAAAACACAGTTTGATTAAGAAAATGTTAAAGAAGCTCCCACCTATGTCACTAATCTCCTGCTGACCATAACCTCCACCATGATCGGGGTCCACTTGCAAATAGCTTGAGTAGAAATAATTGCTTTTAAAACATTCATTTGTTTGTAAAACTGGTAATAAGACCACTGAGTCATGTTAAAAAATGAACAAAAATTGGGCTAAAAGTTAGTTAGTTTTTGAAGCTGTTTTTTGTTTATTTTTAATATGGACCTGTGGTTTTGAATAAGATAAATGGAGTAAGTGAATAAAGTAAATTGATGGCTGAAGCTGTGGACCACCATCATGGCGGGTGTGTTACATCACTTGGGAGTTTGTATTTCTGTTCACTGTCACTGTCATGTCATTGGAAACATCATTCGTATTTGATAGATCGTCAAAGACGGATGTTTTCACTCTCACCATCTCATTGCATGTGTTGGTGTTCTGGTAAAGTGGTGTACAATGGGTGCTTGTATTTTGGGGCATTTCCTTTTGTTTTGGTATTTATCCACATTCCCATGATGCAAGTTTCATTGACAGCAGATAACATCACCTCTTGCTGTTGTTGACTGAAGACTTGTGTTCAGTCATCTATGTACAGAAAGGTAGTTTACTGATGTTGGTGTGTTTTTTTTTCCTTCAGGAGGAGTTCTGCTACCCGGTGGAGTGTCTGGCTCTGACGGTGGAGGAGGTGATGCACATCAGGCAGGTTCTGGTCAAGGCTGAGCTGGAGAAGTTTCAGCAGTATAAAGACATCTACAATGCCCTCAAGAAAGGAAAGGTAGATGCCAGCTGTAGAGTTTTATCTTCAATCAGACTGATTGTTTGTCACAGTCATTAAAATGCATCAGATCCCATGTACTGTACCTCCGTCACCTCACCTCACACTTTCTTCTCTAGCTTTGCTTTTCATGTCGGACCAAGAGGTTCTCCCTTTTTACCTGGTCGTACACCTGCCAATTCTGCAAAAGGTAAATTAAATCACTCTTCCTGGAATCACTTTACTGAAGTGTACCAGCCATTCAGGAATGTTCAACTTACTGGTTATTTTTTAATCTTCTCCAGGCCTGTGTGCTCCCAGTGTTCTAAGAAGGTAAGAAGCTGTCGGCTGATCTATGAACACCATAAAACTGCATATTCTGTAAAAGTTGTTCTTAAGATCTATTTGTTAATCTATTTGTGTATTTTTTTTACCTCAGATGCGGCTTCCATCTAAACCATATTCCACCTTACCCATCTACTCTTTGGGTCCCAGCACTATGGCTAAAGAAGAGGCAAGTGGTGCTTGTGCCCCAGCTGAGCCAGACAAGCATCCGTTTGGATCTGGACAGAGCCGACACAGCCTTCGCAGAAGTGTTTACAAGTAGGTTACAGCAGAATTAAAATGTCTTTTTATATGCAAAACAAATAAGACATGTAACTCATTCATCATTTCATCTTGTCCTCAGGTTGTCTAAGCAGGGCAGCAGTAGTAGCAGCAAAGATGGCCGGTCGCAGGACGAACCAGAGCTGCCCAAGGAACTGACTGAGGACTGGGTCACTATGGAGGTCTGCGTGGACTGCAAAAAGTTCATCACGGAGATCATCTCCTCCAGCAAGCGCAGCCTGTGCGTAGCCACCAAGCGTGCCCGCCTCAATCGCAAAACCCAGTCCTTCTACATGCCGTCGTCTAACTCGGTCAACTTCAGGCCCTCCGAGCGCACCATTAATGAGGTGTAGAGAGTGAGACTGCCCTGTGCACTTTTTGTTCATGCTTTTCCCAGAGCAGATTTATTCAATAAAGAGTCCCTACTTAGTGTTAGTTTTGACACTGACTGGTTCACTGCTATGTATGAAAATGGTCATTTCCAGTCACAATGCAGCCAGTCCATCCCAGTCCCAAAGTTAGTGAAGGTTCGTATACCTTACCCTGTCTCAGGAAAAGTTGTCACGCTATGATTGGTCATGACAAAGACGTGTGGTCAGGACTCAGCATTTGCTGCCAGATAACAATGGAGAGCCGTGTTTCTTTACGTGACCGTGATAATTCAGGGCATGTTAGTGGTGGGTAAAGTGGATATATTGAGCTATTGATGTTGCTAAAGTAAACCGAGTGAGAGAATGTGGATGACAAGAGAGCTGGATCACAGGATACAGAAAGCCAAATGTTGCAGTGATGATGTGTAAATAGTATAGAGGCCCAACCCTAATCTTAACTAAGTTTTCCAGTTCCTGTTTACTTGTAGCACTCAGGATGAACAACCGATTGTCTTTTGACAGAAATGCACTGTAGATCTTCCTGTCAGGTCCGCTGGGGTACATCTCTACCACTTCTTGCCCCTCTTATTCTTCCAGCAACAATTATGCCAAATTTTCCATTGTTCATTTTTTTTTTAGCAAGTTTTCATCAAACGTAGTCTGACAAATGCATTTTACTACTTCTCTCATGATGTTGGGATGACAGGTTGAGGGGTGGAAATTTATTATTTTTCTGGGTGGGTTTTAGCTATTTTAGTTATAATGTAAATAAATTCTGTGCCTGGTGCCAAAATGTAATTTCTTTCTTTGAATGCCTTTTGTAGTCATGGACCTATTGTACATATGTTATAAACTCAACGGGGGATATTTTAGAGTAAATTTAAGGTTTTGTTCCTTGCCCTTCCATGTTCCACGTAGGGCAATAGAATCACAGAAATGTAGGGTAATGAATGTGTACATGCTGTATATCTAAATTACTCCAAATTTAATATAAAAACTTTACTAAATAGAAGTTTAATTTTACTATGTTTTAAGATTTCTGCCTGGAGTATCAAAACTTTATTTGAGATTACTCTCTGAAACCTTTATTATTAGTGTTCTTATGGTTTGTGTTATATGTAATATTAAGATTGTATTTCTGTTGTATAGTTTATGAATTCCTCAGTGTTAAGATATTCCTAAAACTCAAATAGCACTTTTTACTGGACCAATGTATTGTTTATGTTGGGTTTTTGTCTTAATTAATAATAATAATGATAATAATTAAAATCTTTGTTTTTCACCTGTTGGGGGTCCATAGTGCCATTTCCCAGGGTTCCTCATGAATGAAAATGTGTGTGAATGGCTGCAAGTTGTTTGTATAGGAGGAATAATGGCTAAAAGAAAACAGAACACTCCTTAATTGAATGTAAGCATTTTAAATTATATAACTGTCATCAAATATACATTATGAACTTCTCTCTTACTGACAGATGAACATACCAACAGACATCTTACTGTGTGTTCATATAGTGTGTTTTGTGACAGTTGTTAGCAATCAAACACAAAGCCTAACCAGCCTGTTAGATAATGATGATGCCATGTTCCTTTTAAAAATAGTTCATCCGAACAGATTTATTTTAGGCCTGTGTAAGGAATGTGTGCATGCTGTATTGTGACTTGTTTTTATCAAAGAAACTATAATAAAATCATCATGATTCTTATGTTTGACTCCATATATGTATTACAGATACTGTCAAGCTTAGTAAAACTAATGTCTAAGATGTCAGCAGAGGGCGATAAAGGGATGAAAAGAAATCTTTTCTGTTGCACTTCATATTTTTCTGAAGTTTTAGGGACATCAGGTGGCCGATGATGTGTACTGCAGGTATTTTAAAGTGTATTACTTTTCCATACTCAGGATCTATTTAAGTAAATATATATATTGCACACACGTTTGAGTAATGTAACTTGAGTGTTGTCATGACAACTGCTGCCATAGTTATAACTTTAGAAAGTGTTGTGCATTCAAACACTTTAACTGGCTATATGGAGTGGCACTAATTTCACTGTAATTGTGTTTCTTCACTTTTCCCTTAATCCTTGGATCCTTAACTTTTATTTAGTTTTATTACAAATGTCCAGGATTTAAAATATGAACACTGTTAAAAGCTCTGCTGTTGCTTATTTTCAGGTGGCTGCTTTTGGGCATTTTAACAGATTTATTGGATTACACATTGAATGAATTTTCAAATAAATTGATAAAACTTTTTTTCTTTTAGCATTATTGGTAAAAAGATGTCAGACAATCTCCAGCCAACCTTGCACCACAAATTCCACATTAAAACCATTTCTGGGTGAAAAAAATCTTGCAACTTGTGTAACACACAAAGACACATGGTTGGCAGAATTTGTAAAGCATTCCTGCCTTATGTAGGTGTAAACTTTCTTAATCCCCCCCTCTCCATCACATTAACACAACAGGGTAAAGTTACAGACCGGCCATTGACCCTTTCACATGACACAGCAGGGAATTCCCTCAATTAGTATTTAAAAAACCCTTGATCCAAACAGGTGTGTCTGGGTGTGCTTCTCTCAAACTCACAACCTCTTATTTTGAGAGTACAATTTCAAAACCTGAATTTAAGAGTTTTTAGTCTTGTGAAGTTGTTTAAAATGAATAATGACAGTTAATGACTGGTTTATGTTATATTTCTCATTGGTTTATGTCATCCATATGCTGCATGGTAGTGCTGATACTGTAAAAGACTTTTAGAGGTTATGTAGGGTACCGTTTTTATGGTCAGTTTTGGTGACTTGGGCAGGTTGCAAGTATATATGTGTGAGTGTGTGTGCATACAGGTCTTTAAACCACAATTATGTGTGCACACAGAAAAGGCTAGCAATGAAATGCTATCCCTTGATGGGTTAGTAACAGATGCTGAAAATAACCTGCCAGGCCACAGCCTCCATGAGGGGTGACCCTCACCCACTAGTTTCTATGGAAAGACGGCATGCAAACACACACCAATAAACAGCCTGAATAGGTTGTGTATTTAGCAGCAGCTCAATAAAACTTACTTTCAATTTTTAAGATCAGACACCTTCCTGGTATGTGTCACTGTGTGCAGAATGTATGTCTTTTTGATGATTTGCTTGGACATTTTGTGTTGAATCCACACACATACACATGTACAGAGGGTTATTGTGACGCATTCAGAGTGACCGGGCTAACAAGCAGCCATTTAACTCAATGGCAATCTGGGCCTGCTAATATAGAGCGTGAGGTAATTCCCATTTGGTCGCTGCTCCCGGACAAGTTTCAATGTTTTTCCCCACTAATGGGAAGGGATTAAAATGTTAAGAGTGAAATCTGAACCCGTGTCTCTTCCCCTAAGGTCGACTTGACCAGGAGGCTGCATACAAGTAGGCTATACAGTGCAAACAGTGAACCTCTCAGGGGGGAAACTGGTAACGGGATCTTTAGCGTACATGTGGAGCTCCTCATGCCAGACACTCTTTAAGAAGATAATGTGGTCTGAAGGGCCAAGAGGTTGGCACATGTCACTCATATAGTACATAAAACAAAGTGTCAATTTCATAAACAGATTAACTGTAAACAGGTGTTTGTCCTTTTATCATAACTCCTGTATCATTACACCAAAGTTAAATATGTTGCAGTATTTAAGTGGATGTTTCACTGTTGCTGGTTAACGTATGGAAAACAAATGTGTCACCTGATAAGTGTTAAACATGCTTCTGTGTCAACAATGTTCCCTTGAGTATGAAGACAATATGACTCAGTCAGTCCGTAGACAAATTAACCATTTATATGTGCGCCTAGTTCAACTAACAGCTTCATGAACAGAGACAAAATGTGTACCACCCTCCAGCACAGATTCAACGCAATAAATAAGAAACTACATTTTCTGTGCATGTATCACCACATACAGTACAGACAATATAATACACTACATACAAATAATAAAGAGCAAGTATCTCAGTTGTGCAAGTAACACCAACACATTTGCGTCAGGCAGCTGATCACTGATGCTGTCTTAAATATATTCACTATAGGGATGCATGTCACAGACAATGCAATTTGGTAATAATGGAGTTGCCATGGCAATTGTTACCGGGGCCAGGGGCTTGTGGAGCACCGAAGTGAATATAGCACCAGTCAAAAGTTTGGATACACTTTTTCATTCAAGTGAATGGGAAGGTGTGTCTAAACTTTTGGCTGATGGTGCATAGATGCTTCATAGACTTCAAGAGGGTTACAGGATGTATACAGAGGTGTCCAGCATTGCAGTGGACATTTGTTAAAGCGTCTTCCCAGATTTAACATGTGATACCATTTTTTTCTCTCCTCAGGATTGATTTCAAATCAGTCAACATACTTGTGAGCAATCACCTGCTGGCTACATACAATATGTACATGCAGACTAAAACTCCCAAAGCCATTTCCAGTCATGGTCGCCTTTAGCAGGTCACTGCATCATCACTGGAATTTGCCTTCACATATCCTCACATCAAGATTCAGTAGCTGCCTGCGAAGCCATTTTCTTTATCTAGCAACAAAAGCACATTGTGAAATTAAAGGTAAACCACCACTGTAGGAAATGCAATCATGCATAAATATTTAAGTATTTTATTCTGCCTCCTGCTTGTTGCAACTGAATCATCCATCAAACATTATACAGAACATGCTTTGTTGGGCGTTTTGGGAATAATTCACAAAGTTAGTGTGAATTAAGCCAACTTAATCGGAATAATGTTGGCCCTGATAATTTCATTTAAGTAAAATTCTCTTTCTGAGCGGCATTTCAGCAAACATGATTGAAGCTGAAACTGCTGTACTTTGCCATGAGAGCCTGTCCATATTCTGTCACAATTCATCTCATTAGCACTCTGATAGAAGCATGTGGGTCAAAGAGGAATGTATTTTTATAAAGTGCATATTTATTAACTGCCTTTATTATCTGTCTTTTTTGTCAGGGAGGCAGGGCTCATACACTTGCAGCCAGACAGACAATTCCCTTTCTAATTAAATGTGTTAAAGGAAAGTAAACTGCAGCTGCACAGTGATACGCTGTGTAGAAATGTCTGGGAAATTAAAGCATTAACACTTTCAGTTAGCATCTAAAGAGTGCAGCCATCTATGGTAACAGCTTTTTGGATTACGTAGTGTATGAACAGCTGCTTATTGTGTAAGTAAGTCTGCCTCTTGTGATCTCTGGGGTTCTCAGTTCAGTTCCACCTCAGGGACCTTCATAATGACACCTCTGCACGTCAGCTGAGCTCTCCTTTGATTCAGATAAAAGCCAGCCTGACTTAACGTGCCGCTAAGTTGTGTCAGTAACTGAGCTGCGTGAAAGAATGCAGTTAGTTTGAAATGGTTTCCCATTTGTGTAGTTAAAGGCCAATAAATCATGCCAAAGGGGAGGTGAAGAACACCCTGGTGGGGGGTTTGATCATGGTGGGTTGGGTCTGTTGGAAACACAGACTAGTGGCAGAGAGCCATGGTCAAATAACTTATATGGCAAAGAACCTTTGGAGGTCCACACATCTGTCTTTGGGTCATAACACTCGAAGCAGTCTGAGTCCTCGATGACGTCATGGCCATTGAGGATTCGTCCACCGGTGACATAGAGCTTGTTGTTGATCACTGTGGCGCTGTGGTGCATTCTTCGCTCCTTCAGATTTTCACACTTGAAAAATTTGTTGGCCTTGGTGTCGTAGGCGATCATCCGCCTGGTGTACCCTGGAAATTAGATTTTAATTGAGCCAACTTCAAAGGACAACTTTGCTTATAGTCTACACTTTTCTTCTTATCATTAAACTCCACAAAAAGAACCAAACCAGCATTAAATTGATCCTGCGAGTATTGTCTGTGTATTTAAAAGCCTCATATATCTTATTCCTCTGTGCCACAGACCTCCATTGTTGTCAAAATCTATTAAAATTACATCAATGAGCCACACTGCTGCACTAAGTGGCATAACGTCCCTGCATTACAATGAACATGGGCAGTTTAGTTTTGAGTTGATCCCACAAACACTGTCTTGTTGCTGAAAACTACAGTGCCCAGCTGTTTCAGAAAATTACTGAACCTTAAATTAAACTGTATCTGTGAGCAGGTTTTAAAAGATTTACATCTCAACCAATGAGCTCAGAAGAGCCACAGGTAGGGTAGGGAAGTCAGAAAAATGTAAAGAGATGGTCTAACACATTGTTAGTTCTTCTTCTGAGATGTGTTGACTGTGAGAAAAATATACAACAAAATTCATTGAAAATCAAACTTAGTATGTAAAGATGTTAAAAATATGTCTCTAATGTAAAGCTGTACGCAGCTCACCTCCTACGATGTAGATCTTATCTTCTATGACTGCAGCAGGAGCACAAACATTTTTCACTGTCCTCGTCTCTAGTCTGGACCACAAGTTGCGAGAGATGTGATACACCTATTGATATAATACAAATATCAACAGACCATCAGTCCTAAAGTTCCTGACAAACTTTAAATTCTTAACTTCTTATCCAGCTACAAAAACAATGAATTCTAACTAAGATCATGCCCATATTTCAGTGGCAAAAATGTTGGACTGGAACTTTAAAGTTAATCCAAAACTGCTTAGAGACTTTTCTACCTGAATCAGCCTGACTGGGTTCTGCATGGCATCTTCTCCTCCAAAAACATAGATCCTCTGGTCACTGGCTGCGACTGCTGGATGCAGCACCGCTGTGGGCATTGGTGACATGGCCTCCCATTGATTAAACATACTGTTGTACCTCTCCACTGACCGAGAGATTTGCTTGTCTATGCCAATGCCTCCTAACACAAAAATGAAATGCAGAAAGGACACACTTTGGTGGGCATACCGTGGCTCCAACATAGGCTCAGCCGTCCTCCATTGGTTGGTCTTGAGTGAAAGTGTGTAAACTGTGGCACTGACTGAGCTGTCACCTGATGTCATGCAGAGGCTGAGCCCTCCAAGCACATACAGGATGCTATGAATACACACATACGCAGCTTTGTAGAGCCGCAGAGGGAGCTTGGCCAACCACTGCCAACGTTGGGTCCTTTCATCATAAAGCAAAGCTTCTCGGGAGGTCTGCTCATTGTTTTTGCGTCCTCCAACCACCACCAGAGTTTCACGGCAGGTGTAACGTCTAGGTGTGGTCCAAAGAGGCTTGAGTTCACGGCTACACTTAGCACTGACAGAGAGCATGAGGCGACGCACTGACTCAATTATTTCAGTACAGAGGGTTGAAGACTGCACCAGTGGGTCGTTGGCAATAAACTGAAAAAGGTATGTTGGATGGATGTAGCGCAGACGGACTTTCTTGAAGAGATCATGGATGGCACCTTGTCGTGAGAATGGGTCATGGTGGATCCATGCCAAGAGGGTCTCAAACACTTGCTCTTCCTCAGCACAAAGTCGGTCATCCTCTAAGTAACACATGAGCTCAGGAAGAGACAACTCACAGAAGTCCTCTGTTGCAGCTACATCAGAGAAACACCTCACAGCCATCTCTCTCGCCCTGTCTCTTAAACTCTCACAGTGAAGGATCTCAGACAGTCGTATCATGCTCAGACAGTTTTCTGGACTCAGCTGCTCCTGGAGGAACATTGAGCAGGCCTCAAATAGACCTCCATAGTGGAGCATTGATGCTGCTTGCATGAGAGGGAGCACAATCTCCATGGTGATAGTAATGCATCCTGTGTAAACATAGTCCACAATGCCACTGAGGATGTTTGAGGAGATTCCCTTGAGGTTCACTTTTGTCTGGCTGCTCTCCAGAAAGTTGCTGCAGAACATGGCGCGGAAATACGGACTGCTGGACACCAGGACGTTTCTGTGGCAAGGGATCTCCTGGTACTCAGTGCAAAGCAGGACATCTGTCAGAATTCGATCCTGCCGGAGGATGTTGAGCTGGGCAAGAAGCTGGGAGGGGAGTTCAGAGTCTTTGAAAGAGAAAGCTTCTCGTGGTCTACGGGCCATTCTGGAGGAAGAGAAAAAACAAAAGGTGGTTGATCGACAAAAACAAGCATACTGCTGGCATTATTCTCTGCCCTATGGTGTCACTATCACTGGTATTACTGAGAAGATACCTTTAATGAAAGATTTATTTTGTTGAAATTGAATTACATCTGCCTCTACTAAGTTCCAGTAGTAAATATTACAGACTTACTTAGATTGACCAATAACCTCCCAACTGGCCAATCCTCCAAGTTACATAGCATGTGAAACTAGTTTGACACACAAGTAGTCTTTAGCAAAAGTTGCTGCTTCATACATGCTAGCTGCCTATATAACACATAATACTCTGGAATTCAGAGCATATTGCAGTAAATTTCAGATTCAGTATAGGAAACATATTACCACAATATATCATATACATTGACTTCATCGTGCATGTTAATGTAACAGTTTCACTTTGTCATTCTCTAATTTGACACCTGAATGGCTTTGAGCTTTGTCCCCACACTAATCACTCAGATCCCACTGATAGCGAACCCTTTCATTTATTAGCCTGCTCTCAAACTCCTGCAGAGCAGCTGTCCTTAATGTGACGATTACTGACTCACACAGATTTCTATTTTCAACCCCTTCTAAATTGTCTTGACGCATTTACGTAGCATTAGGCCACATCTCTGTCATCAAGCTGCCCATCACTGCTGACATTATCAGAGCTGTGTCAACAGACCATCTGTGTTTGTCTCTCCATACCTCTGAGTTTCTCTGACTCTGTTGCTATTTTATATACTATGATTTTTTCTCCCATAGTGTGTCCCTCCCTGGTTTGAGGGTTTAAAGAGCAGGAATTTCATTGGGCTATTAGCAACACTAAGTCTTCTAATCATCTCTGCGACAGCTACTGATTTACTCCCACTTATGGGACCCAGCCTGTCTGATATATTTGGACCTCTAATCATTATTGTATTTTATGAAATACCAGTGGCTCTGAGTGACATTTCACAGCTGGCAGGTTTCAAAGGTCTCCACTGGAGACTCATATTGCCTTATAATAAATAACCTAAAAATTGACACACTAAATATTTAAATACTCATTTACCTTCTAGTTAATAATCAGTTCTGTTTCATTACAATACTTGTGTATCCAATATGACATTTTAGAGGTTTATCTGTATTCCAAAGCTGAATTTATTAACACATTGCCCATAAACTACATAATTAGAGGAGGACACACATAGTAATGTTATCTGAACAAATCAAAGAAAAGAGCTGTAATGAAACATCAAGTAACAAGATTTGTGTCGGACTGATGAGTTTGAGTCAAATGTCTGGCTGATGAACCTGTTGTCAGCTCATCTGCAACATCTGTGGGTGGGTGAATCCTTACCTGCTGTCCTCAGTGAATCGATAATATCCAAACTTTTTAGCCAGTCTTGTCAGAAAAAGTATCAATTCCAACCAAAAGAGAACCAAAGCATTATCCAGACAGAAAAGAAATGAAAAGAGGGAAAGAAAAGGAGCATGACACAGAGAAACGGCAAGGCTTTCCAGTTAGGCACTGTGGAGCTCGCCATGAGGCCACTGTATACATTCCTGCAGCTAAGAATAGTATCCTGGGCCACTGTGACTCCAGCCAGGCCTCTCATGTGACACAGGGCTGTTTGGTACCCAGTTGCCGACTTAGCAGCTCTGCCAGCGTCCAGTGGAGAGAGTGTTTACAATAGCTTGGGGAGGGAGAGTCATCACGGGGTCCTGACTCAGCCATTGAGCCCACCCAGGCTGGTGTTTAATCAAAGTGTCCCCTAGCTGCTAACCCTTGTCCGTCTTCCTGTGCTGTTTAAGTCCTCCCCTCCTCCTCCTCCCTCCTCCATGTGTGTAACCCAGGATGAAGGTAAATATAGAGCAGCGCTGATAGGCTCGCTTGATCAGGAGAAACAGCTGTAAGAACTGGGCTCTGTTTGCCTCAAGGTGTCTCCATATGTTATTTAAGAGCATGCACAACTGGAAATGACTGTTACAACTACTACCACTCACCTGTTTGAGGTGAATGGTAGTAATCTTGTCATGCTGCCAAATACCACTCATTACCCTAAATCCTGGATACATTGTTGGCTTCCACAGTGCCATATTTGACTTAAAGAAATTTAGTTTATAATTGTCTATACTTTGATTTACTCAATTAAAAAAAAACTACCCCAATAAAATAATGCAGTATATAGAAGTCAATGGTTTAGGTTACCTGGACCTGGTGTCACAAGATTAGGAATGAGAAAAATTCTCCTCTGGACCAAGTCATTTTTGCATCTGACTTAAGTTAAAGTCTTTTGTTCTTAAAGGAATAGTTACACATTTGGGGAAATACACTCATTCAAATTAGACACATACAGATATTCACACCTAAACTTGTATTTTAACAGTAGCCTGTTGATTTTAGCACTCATTTTATTTTTACTGTCATTTTTACTGTGACCGTTTTACCATTTTGCTTTTTCTGTTGTTTGTCTATTTTGACCGACAATACAATCTTGTGTCTTGAATCTCTCTTGATGGGAAGTTTGATACAATTTTCATGTTTTCACAGTATAACTGAACAAGCCAGCTGCCAGTTAGTTTAGCTTAGCACAAAGACTGCAAATAGGGCACTTTATACATAGAGCAGGTCTAAACCGTACTCTTTAAGGTCTCTTTAAAATATGAGAGTGGTATTGATCTAGGCAAATTAATTATTAAGCACATGTAACAGAAATGTAACATGTAACAGAAATGTTAAAAACTTGTATGTAATATTTTGTCTCCAATGTAAGTCAATTTATTTCATGTATTCATAATAATATCAAGTTTTATTTTTCTTCATTCTTGAGCAGCAAATGCCTCCTTCTATCACGTACAGGACTGACACATTTCATGACTCACTGTACCTGTTTCTTCACTTGTCATAAAAAAAGGTAATTAAAATTTAATTATAGATGAAAATGACTTGATGATATGTAAATTCTTACAAAGAAACCCTAATTTTTTTTTTTTTTTTTTTACTTTTTTCTGGTCAAAAATTAGATTCTTCCACTTATTCAGACAGCTGTTTGAATAAGTGGAAGAATCAAATTTTAATCAAATTAAACAATCTGACAAGAAAAACTACCCATATTTGGTATTTGCTTCATTTTAAGTGGTCACAAGCCCAAAAGGTTGGGAAACAGTGATATACTGTATAGAAACAAGCAGATGAGCTCTCTCATACCTTGCTGAAAGATAAGAATGAATCTTGACAGAATCTCCTGTAACATTATTTGAAGTCACTGATGGTAAAGATTAAAAGAATAATGAAATATATTCTCCTTTTATGTCATAACCCCATGTTTCCACAAAGATTTTCCAAGAGAGAGAGAGAGAGAGAGAGAGAGAGAGAGAGAGAGAGAGAGAGAGAGAGAGAGAGAGAGAGAGAGAGAGAGAGAGAGAGAGAGAGAGAGAGAGAGAGAGAGAGAGAGAGAGAGAGAGAGAGAGAGCTTTTTCCTCACAATCTCTCAAGTTGTCATTTCTATATCTCACAAACACAGATTTCTATATCATCATGCAGCTCCTAGGGCAGCGACATGAGTTATTGTCATGTTTGTTTAGTGGCATATGACAAGGAACTGGAGTTACATGTGGACAGATTGAATGACATAGCTACAAGAAAGTGAGCTGTCAGCGAGTAAGACATCATGACATGCAAGCACACAGAGGATTGGTGGACTTTGTCACATGGTGAAATCCTACACTCTGTTAGCAATTACTAAGTCACAGCCTCATAGGTCATAGCGTGCACTTTAGACTCCTTAAACAACCAAGCTAAAAAATCTGACAAAGAACACTTTTTTGAAAAAGATGTAGGTAGAGACCTGTGCAGGGTGGAGATTATAATTTTTTTAGTTTCGACTCTATCTTACGAGCATAAAACCCCATAGTCTTGATAAATGGATTTTCCTGTGGCAGAAAATCTCATGGCTACTCTTGGGAGTAGGGACTTCTATTAAAATGCACCAACAGAGCTCAGGAACAACAGTAATGTGTGCATGTGGTTAAGTTTGAGTTTTTTTGAGCTTTCATTGCATTTTGAAAAGAAAGTGTTATTTACTTTGGTTATTTGCCCAACGGTTATTAGTCGAATTAAAAAAAACAAAAACAGCTTAAATTCTTTAAATATAATTTTTGACCATGATGCCTAGTGTTATAGAGGCTCTAATACAGTATGAATGCATGTTAAAGACATGTCAGTAAACAGCATGACCAGACACTATTCCTGGTTATCTATCCTCAAGTAACTCAACAGCATTTATCTTACAGCTCTTCAACCTGGTTACTTCACGCAAAAAATATCTGACCTCTAAAATGAGGTCAAGGGTCATAAAAGTCTGAAACTTTGATTTAGCAATCAGGAAAAGTGAGCAACTGGAGATGTCTGCTATTAAGACTTCTCATTCATCCGAGGCATCTGAAAGCTATGTTAATATGTCAGTCACTTGGCAAAAGTGGCAAACGAGTGTGTATGTGCGTCTTCAGTAAGAATGAATGGGCTTGGAGTGTAGAGTCACACACAATTCAGCTGTGATGTTGGAAAGCAGACAAATGCATCACTGGTTTTAGTCTTTTAATGTAATTTGTTGATAAGAGAAATAATATAGAGTAATGTCAACTTTGGGTGTTCATCCCAACAACACCTGACCTCTTGTATCTCTTTTATTAAATTACATTTTCAAGCAGTAGTCTAACATTGAAAACTCAAGATTTTAGATGTGAAATATTTCTTACATGAAAAGATGGGTGCACTTCCATCCACAAGACCTCAGTGGACTGGATACAAAAAAAAAATCAACTAGATTCAAAGGAGTAGTACTTGTACACTGAGTCAGCGCTCTCCTTTCCAGGGATGGAGTTAGGGGTGGCTTTTGGGGCTGCAGCACCCAACGTTTTCTCAAAAGCTCTGAGTCTTTAAAAAAAAAAAAAAAAAAAAAAAAAAAAATCTGGTTGAAGTTATTTCTTCTGACAGCTGCTGACTGAATCTGAGTGAGTTTATAACAGTTTTAAAACTTCTGAAGACATTTCAGTTGAGGCAGCGTTACAGAGTGAAAGCAAAAATGAATTTAATATTTTTTACTTTACTTTTAATGTAATTCCCTATTGTTATTTCTATGTGCATTGTTTTTGGAAAATTGTTAATAAGGACCAAAATAAACTACTACTACTCCCTACTAATGTTTGCATCAGTCATACAATCAGTCATACAATGCAGTAAAATTAAATTCTGTGCATGTAAAAAAATTGTCCCCAGCCCTGGGCGCTCTGGGCTTAGCCCTGGATCTACTCAACTTCTAAATCTGCTCCACACTTTTCTTTTTTTTTTGGTTTCTTTTTCTTTATTTGTTTGGGTTTTTTTGTTGTCAACATTTCACTAACTAGGCTACAGGTATCCTTAGAAAAATAAATGAATTAATACCAAAATAAATATATAAGTCAAATAAATAAATATAAATAAGCAATACAATATATTAAAGTATAACACGAACATAAATTAAGATAAATAGTGAATAATATAAAATAATAGTGATTTTTGTTACATAACACAGGTATGTGTTCTGCTCTATGCTCCTCGAGGTCCATTCATAGCGGCGGTCACGCCTCGACAGGAAGTGACGTATGTGGCCACGAGCGTGACGAACAGCCCTTTCGAAAATACAACAAGGAAGTGAAGGTTTATTGTAAAGGAAAATAATCACCGGATAAAACATATCTTCAAACCGGGAGCAGCCTCGCTCTGTTGTTGGGTGTCGGGGGGGTAAAGTCACCGTGGACTTTCCCGTGAGCCCGTTTCAGATCGTCTCTTAGAGCCTGCTGTTAGCCAGCCAGCTAGCGATGAACACGGACGTGGAGTTTCACATCAGGCAGAATTATCCGTGGACCAAGCTTCCAGCTAATGTCAAACAGGTACTGTGCTTTAACCACACCGCGGGTCAGGGGGAGAGGCGAGCCCCGCTGTGTCCCGGAGCGAGAGGCGAAAAAGGGGGGGTGGGGGGGGCTGTCAATGTCACCGCGGTGCTCTCCTCTCTCTCCAGCGGCTGGCATTGTCGCACCACCCGCTCCTTCCTCTGCAGAAGGTTTCACTGTTCAGCCATAACTGACCCAGCGTTATAGTGCAGCCTCTGGAGCTCCGCTGCCTTTGCTGAGCAACACTGGCATCACTAGACAGGTTGTTTAATAGGTGGCGCCACATGATTATAGCATATGTTTGTGTCACCTGCAGATGCTGCAATCACACCTGTGTGCACGGTTATGTTTTGGGGACTTGCAATGTCGAAAAATAGGAAGGATGTTATAAGCTATTAATAGTCGATAATAGCGGCTGCATGCAGTTTGAGCTGCATCTGTCCCTGTGTTCTGTTCTCCAAAGCAGGGTTATATAAACTCATGGGGCCCCAGACCTCCAGGGGCCCTGCAAGTCCAAGTTGCATCAACTGGTTTGTATACTAATTAAACTAAAAAGATGGGAGATGCAACGATTCAACTTTTTACTGATTCTGATATAAGATGTATCTTTATTGATCCTCCTTGAGAGAAATAAAAAATTTACACAGCAGCACGGTGGAAAAAAGTAGCAGTGTAAGGGTGAAAGTGATAAATAAAATAAAATACTATATACAGTAAACGATCTCTGTGTAAATGCATCTGCAATGTAAAAATGTGAAATATGCAGACATTCCTCAGATGTGTGCAATGTTCCTGGGATTAACATAGTAAGGACAGCATGAGTGTTTTTACTGGGATTGGGAGGTATTGGGAGCTGTGGTGTTGTACAGTCTGATGGCTGATGGTGTGAAAGAGCCCCCCAAGCACTGAGGCATGTGGCTACTATACAGAGTATCAATCTATATCAATATTTTTTCAAGTTATTGGAACAGTTTACATGAAAGTTAACATAAGGCCAGGGGTAACAGTAGTGCTAAAACTCTGAATGTAACTGTGAGCAAAAACATTGATGTTCATTCAATTGAATTTAATGTGGATCACTTCCTGGCTGATACCTGATCTGCTTAACAGTGTTGTTGCTGATAGCGATTTAGTGTACCCAATTGGTGCAATCAGAGAAAATTGTGAGTTATGGATTACTAAAGCATAACATCAATTACTGCCCAGCCTTACCTACTGGACCCTTATTATTTCAGATTTGCATTATCCCAAATTTATGTATTTAATGAAATAAATCTGGGGCCATGTAATATTCCACCATACAAAAACTGTACACATTGCACAGGCAGTAGGAGGAAAAGGAGGGTTAATGTGTGCCCAGAAGCTTATTTTTGTCCTCACCCTTGTTCCTCACCCATGCTGTGTTTTTCCTCTGCAGAGTTTGGGGAACTCTCAACGTGAATATGAGAAACATGTACTGCTCTACAGCATCCGCAACCAGCTGCGATTCCGCAATAACCTAGGTGAGCAAACTTGTCCCTCACACCTGTGCCAAATGTACACCTTGTACTGTGGACACATCATGCTTAAGTATGACATTAAAGGGTTACATTAGCATTTCAGTATTGTGTAAACTTGCAAGATATTCATTAAAAAAAGAATGATCAAAATCTGTGCAGGAGATATTCTGACTTTTAGTGTCAAAGATGGATGAAGCAGCAAAAATTCTGGATCCTACATTTCCTACAATGCAATTTAGTAACATCTTTTATTATACCTCATTCATGTCATATGGACTGGATGGTAGATTAATGTGCGTGTTTACATCATTGGATGTATGATTGCAGATGTAGTCTTGTGAAGGTTAAAAGTACTGTGCAATTAACAATATAACACCATGCTGATTCATTTGGTGATATTTCCTGATGGACATTGGCTGATGTGATGCATCCATGTTTATTTGATTTTTCAGGCACTTCTGTAATTGTAAACAACGTAAGTCGGATACATAGGATTTCAAAAGAATTCCTCAGTTTGTAGTTACACCTTTGACATCAGTGTATCAGCTGGTTGGAAACTGTTACTTGCGGTACCTTCAATATGACATAAACATGGCATTAGATCCTCCCTACCTGGTAAACAGCAATGTTTTGCAACTTCCTCAATGCAGCAGTAAATTGTTGTGTCCAAGCCCAAGTTGATATAAGTTTGATGACAGAGCTACCAGTATTTTCTCAAAGACTCTAGAAAGTCCTGTCCAGAGAAGAAGAAGATATGATCTGCAGTCCTCCCTGGTTGAGTAGGTCTTCTTGTGATACATGAACTGTATGAAATCAATAGAGGGCCCCTTTTAAAAGAACAAATTATTTTGCATTTTATGGCTCAGAAGCAGGGTCGGATTTCTGGCACAACTTCATCTACTTCCAAGGCGAAAGGAGAATGAAAAAAAAAAAGTCTAAAGAGATCAAAACTCCAGCAACACATAGTATATTGAACAATTTATTATTGGTTTATATGCTACTATGTTTTGGCTTTGGCTTTCAAGCTGAAAAGCATTGATCTAACAATAAAGTTGATCTTTAAACTACAAGTGTTGCTGGTGTTTTGACCTCTTTTGCATTTTATGGCTCATGAATAAGTAAGTAAAGTTTGTATATGAGCCAGATGTGTTTGTTGCTGCAGCAGACAGGCAACAAAGAAACATGAAGTTACAGAAATGCTTACTTTCCCCTCTTGGTACACTTGTATGTGTGTGTGCTTGTCTCCAATGATCAAGAAACTGATTATATTACCAATTAAGTAATGTCATTAAAAATCATGTAATTATATACACTTAATTGAATCATTTGTATTATTTCCCTTGTGACCTTCTAGAGGTTGTTTGGGATCAATATTCCTTTTTTAACCTGCATTGATCCAGTATAGATCGACTAACTGCTGTGTGTCTGTGTGTGTGTGTGTGTTTTACGAGCAGTGCGCCACGTGAGGAAGGATGAGCGTAAGTATTATGAGGAGCTGCTGAAGTACAGCCGGGAGCACCTGATGCTGTACCCCTACCACCTGTCTGACATCATGGTCAAAGGGCTGCGAGTGACTCCGTTCTCATATTACATAGGAATCATGGAGGTGAGCAACTTGTGCCGCACTGCAGAACAGAGGCGGTGAGATGATTGTTTGATGTGGAAGGGCTTAGCTTTAGCTACTTATTTTACTACTGTTCTGTTATTATAAAATTGGTAGGCAGCTTTTCACAACACCTGACCAGCTTTGTGCATGCACCATGTGAAAGCTCAGGTGGATTCTCAAGACTTGCATTGATTTTTTTTCTTTTTCTTTTTCTGAACCTCAAGATACTACCATTGGTGATTTCACAATTCCGTCTGCTCTGTTCTCTTAGAACAATGAGCGGGGTAAACTCAAAGGCACAGAGCAGGAAATCTTATTGTGCAGCAGCAACAATTCTCTAATTAGTTTGGAAACATCCACTCTCTGTTAATTTAAATTGAACAATGTCCACATTTTTGACATCCCTGGAAACCACAGCGGCAATTTCAGACAAAACAAGGATTCCAAGAAACCAGGTTTTGTCGGAAACAATAATAAGATCTGAGCTTCTTATAGCTCCCTGTTGTCATGTGTAATGTGTTCTTTGTCACTTGGAAAATGGTAGCATACCATATTATATGGTAGACCTGAATAGATCTACTGAAAGCTTTTTCTTTTGTGTTAATTATTGTGCAGTGAGCATTTATATAGAGGAGAAATGTGTATGTCATTAGCAACCATGAATGAGTCATGCAATTAAAAATGTACTTAGAGAGATGATGTACTTGATTTTTAATAAATCATTAACCTATTCTGCAGTTTTGAAGTAGATTGTATTGTAAAATGTTTCCCATGCTGATAGATTTGGCATCAGTCAGGCACTAGGTGTCAGTCAGGGTCCAGTGAAGCCTCGTACACCAACTTATGAAGGCACTGAGGATTGATCCCAGGACAAACACACCCAGGGAAAAGCTGCACTGTTTGCTCTGCAGTCAGTTTGGGCTTTGTCTGCGTGACGGCTCGCTCACACTGATAAAGCTCATTCTGGTGTTTGAGATCGGAGCAGCCAGGCTCACAGAGAAGCAGTCTGTTACAGACTTTAACCAGCCGGGTTCTCCTTGACTCCTGACAGTCTCAATTAGATTGCAAACACTGAGCCCATGTGTTCATGCGGCCTGAAAGATCTCGTTTAACAAATAATATACAGTGATTTTAGTTTATTAGAGATACATTTCTTTACATAATGCAATCCGATATATTTCACAATGTGAACAGATGTGACCAATATGCCCAGTGTTGTTTCTTGGCTCATGAACATGAGTAAAGATGAGCCATTTTCATTTTTAGCTCATACAAAAAGGCTTCACCCACTTTTTGATGCATGCTAAGCTAAACCTGCCTGAGCTTTAACTGTGGACAGTAAATTGCCGACGGCTATGTCATGTTCTCATAATCCCTCTTAAGCACTTAATGAAAATGGGGAGTTGAAATTAGCATGGCCGCCCAGATCTGCTAATCCTGTTATTAATCAGAGGCAGGGGACATAAGAGGGGAGAGAGGAAAAAATTAGTTTAATTCTTCTTTTCCTTTTCTTCTTTCTTTTTTGCACCTCCAGGATATTATGAACAGTGAGAAGAGTTACGACTCCTTGCCCAACTTCACTGCTGCTGACTGTGAGTTTTTTTCTTCCTTTTTTCAACCCCCCTGCCTTCTTTCACATACTGTTGAAATGACTTTACAAGGTTCTGTGTACCTCCCACTCCTCTCTGTGTGTCTTCGCACTACTTTTCTACATCTTTATCCAGTTCTTTAAAGGGCTGTCAGTGTATCAGGTGGTAGATCAGGTACTATGAAAAGATGCAAAGTTTCCAGAAAGCTCATGTGATCATTCTAAAATATTATTAGCCTTTTCTGTATTATTCATAGTGCATACAGCTTTAAACCTGTAATGAAACTAGATCTGAATCAGCATTAACAGATTATTTGATTGACAGAAATTTAATTTGCATCTGTTTGATACATATATTTTTTCTTGCAAAAATGCCAAACATTCATTGGTTTGAGCTTCCCAATTATCATTATTATCTACATCTCTGTGATTTACATAACAGTAAACTGAATATCTTTTGGTTTTAGACTGTTGGTCAGACAGAACAAGCCATTTGAAGATGTCACCTTGGGCTTCAGGAACCTGTTACAGCCATTTTTTGTTTTTTTATTATTTTCTTACATTTTTTTAGACAAAATGATTCATTAGCCGATAATTGATAATAAAAACACTCAATTTATAAATTTATACCATGTGCTTTTGTCAAACTGCATTTATAACACAGAACATTTATAAGAGTTAAGTCAATCCAAATGGTTTATTTGTTTGTTTTATTTTTAAGATGGAAATTCACCCCCCAGTGGCTGCCTGTTGAAAGGTGTAGCCTACCTCTTGTTGTTTATACAGTTTCCTTGAGAACTGCATCTGTTTTCCCATGTGTTTATGATTTCTTTCTGTAATTTGGTTTTCAAAATACTTGAAGTATGAGTTTTTTTAGGGAGTCTACCACTACCTCTCTTGAATTAATATCAAATCCTTCCCTGATCTATTGGCTTACAATAGCAATAGTTTTCTTACCCACTGACTTGCATCACTAATACAAGTAAAAATGTCTTTGGTTTTTGGATTGACTGATAAATCCTTTTCTCATGATGAATCAAAATTGCTTCTCAAAAACTGTAGCTTTTGGCCCTGAAGAGCTACGGCAGAAATTATTGCAAAACCCAATTAAGATTGCGTCAGAGCTGAAAGTCAAGTGGATGGGCAGTTGAAGGGTTGTTTGACTTTCTGCTGTCTAGCGAAACATACTTTAGCGTTAGCCCGGCCGTCAGTGACTGAGTGCTGGCATTACAGGACTTTCATGCTGTCGAGACAGAAGGCTGCCAGCAGGCTGTCGGGAGCCGTGCATGCTGGGGCCTATCTCCTCCGATCTCCCTGAGGACTTTTGGAAGTGTGTCATACAGTAGTGGGTGGATAGAGAGGCAATGAGTATGTGTGTGTGTGTGTGTGAGAGAGAGGGAGAGAGGTTTACGTGGGCGTGGTGTTGTGTGTTGTGTCTGTGTCTTGGTGGAAACAGCAGGATATGCTTTTTTTTCATTCTGCTGCGTTAGGAGTCCGAAATCTGAACATCCCTTACTGGTCACTGCTTGCATTGGCAGCCATCCCAGCACATTTTGCTCTGCCCCTTTCTGGCCTGTACAGAACAAGTTAGAGGAGGGGCACCTTTGGCTGGTGGTGGGATTTAGAGACAACATTTGCACATGTCAGCACTAAACTGATTATAAAACTTTTTGCTATATGGACTAGTATTTTCTGTGACATAGAAAAAATGCATGCATGTTATTTTCAGAAATCCATGTATGTATGTGGTGTTGTGCTTTTTAAAGTGTGTGTCAGTCAGTCAGGGGGATTATCTCAGTGCAGGTTTGTGGGCTTTGTGTGGACATACTCCCACTGCAGAGTTTGGATGAGTCACTGTTACCGCTCGCAAGGTATCTCTCCAGTTATTGGAAATATCCTGAAAAACAAAAATTTGCTTCTTGCTGTAATTCTCTCCCTTTTTTTTGTAAAGCCTCAGAGACTGTAATCAAAAAATGTCAGACACACTTTTCCAGCTGTACTGCAGCCAGATTTATTTGCTAGAGTGTTAATGCGGTGCCATTACAACTTCACGGCTGCTTCACTGAGGCATGATTGAGTTTTACTTACTTAATAATTTTCCTATCATCCCACAGGTCTGAGACTGCTTGGCATTGGGAGAAACCAGTACATCGACCTGATGAACCAGTGCAGGTCCTCCAAAGTGAGACATGTTTCTATTATAACAATTATTATAAAATAATATTTTAAGAGAATTCATGGTGTCTAGATGCAGCCCTGAGATTTAATGTAATAGTTGAATTGTATTGTACTGTTATTAGATGACCAACTGCATACAGAATATGACACACAACTTCATTAATGTAATTACAGCAGCTATTATATGTAGCATGCCCAAGCTAAAAATCATGAAGATTGTTTTTCCACCAATCATCTTCACCGTGACAATATCAACAGTTGCTCCTCATGAGATTTTAGTGATTCCAACTCGTCTTAATTGCTTCCATCATTGTCTCTTTTTGTCAGAAATTCTTCCGTAGGAAATCAGCACGGGACCTGCTACCTGCCAAGCCGGTAGAGATCTCTGTGGAGCCTTGGTGGGTGGCGCAGACGGGCTACATCACTGAGGATGATATCAGGGTGAGATTATAGTCCTTCTGGTCTTTTCTTATTTTCTTATTAGTATTAGACTTCTTCCTCTTTATTCCATTGAGTGTTGTCAACACAGTCAAATAATAAACAACTTCTTGGCATAATAATGCAACACTCTTCACCATCATAGTTTTTTCACTTTTCACAAGTTTATTGGCGTGATTTTTGTCCTAACTTTCATTGAAATTCATCCTCGTTACCCAGCAAGCTACAGCGATTTATCCCACACGCCCCTGCACTGCATGTGGAGATTTCATCTGACTAAAAATAAATACCTGCCAAGTTCCCAACAGTTCTTCTACCTACCAGAATAAATAAAATCAGTCTAGGAATACAAACTGTTATAATATGCAAATGTATTCATCCTCCAGGAGACTGCACTACCGCTGTAGTTCACTGGAGGCGATTTTTTGACACTCATGGAAACAAACATGTAAAAGCATATTCTAATATCGTCTGTGTCTGCTGTAATTACAGATCTGTTCTCCAGCAGAGAAGAAAGCCATCGATAAGATGATTGATTCTGGTCCTCAGCTGGCTGGATCAATGGAGTATAATGTGGTGTTAAGTGAGTCGCTGTCACAAAGTGTCTTCCCATTGAAAACAAAGATCTACACATGTTAAAACTCAAAATGTCATCGTGCTAGCTAATTGCCCTAATAACACATCTTTAATTCCTTTAATATTAAGCACATATAATGTCTTAAAATGGTAAATGGACTGTCCTTATATAGCACTTTTCTAGTCTTATCAGGAGGAAACTAACCATTCATACACATTCATTCACTGTTGACACAGCAAAAGGAGCCGCCAAACCGCCAAAATACTTAATAATATATACTTATATATTTTCAAAAAGTGAAACAAATTCAGTTCTGCTTTCTAATCTCCTGTGACACGATTTTGGATGTTTTTTTTATTTCTAATGATGCAAAACACTTTTTTCACCCTATATAACAAATTCCCTTCCTTAATTAATATCCACTCCATAATTAAAACTGAGGATGTAGTTAGATGTAGTGTTGCTTCTATGGCAATAGTCTGTCTCCCTCATTAATGTAAATCTTTTTTTTTGTCTTTTGTCTTTAATGTCCTTGTAAAACAGCATTTTGAAAATTGTTTTATTTGATCACATTGAGGAGCTCTGATGGATTTCTGTGTTGAATCTGTGAGTGACCCCCTAAAGCTCCACTCCTTGTGAAATATTGACTTGGGATCAAATACAAGAAAAAAACAACAACACACTAATATGTAAATAGTTTTCTTATTATGAAAATTCCAGCAAGGGTCAAAAGTCATGTTTAGTTAAAATATAAACATGAAGGCTGATGCTAAGGTTGCAGTATGAGATCATCAGGGTACCAGTATGAATTTCAAAGAAGCAGCAAAGGGACCGAGGTTGTGCCTGCGCAGTTTAAATGTTTATTAGAGAACAGTTTAACAGTGATGAACCTCTGCCCACTGGAGTGATGGTGATTGAGTGGGAACAAATACAATTAAATACAGGAGACGCAGGGTGATTTGAATACAAGTAGCTATTAAAATGAGATTTTATTAGCATAACATTTTCTAGCACTATTTCCTGGTTAGAAGTAGTTCAATAATTGGATAATCTGTATGGTAAAAATAGTTTTTCTGAACATGGCAACAGAGATAAATAGAGGCACAATTATGTTGAAAGCTGTTGTATGTTTGTTCTTTCACTCCAGGCTTGTATAACCGGGGCTTCATCTACTTGGATGTGCCTATATCTGATGACAGCTGTATCTCAGGTACGTGTGTGCGTGCGTGTGTGCGTGTGTGTGTGTGTGTGTGTGTGTGTGTGTGTTTTTGTCTGCTGCAGTGTACAACTGTGAGACCGTAAGCGAGTATTATGACTAATTTGACTTGATCTAATATTATAATATTTTAAAAGAATTGAGAGGAAACAGTTGTACTGCAGCAGAACCAAAGTTAAAGAATGTAAAAAAAATATTTCAGGAATTGTTTGCACAGTTGTTCATCACTGTTTGTGTCTTTCAGTTCCCCCACTGGAAGGCTTTGTCATGAACCGCGTCCAGGGCGATTACTTTGAAACGCTTCTCTACAAAATCTTTGTGTCCATTGATGAGCAGACAAACGTAGCAGAGGTAGGCTTTAAAAATGTGTTTCACTGTGCTCCCTTGCTGTTCTCATTGAATGAAATATGTGTGTGTGTGTGTGCGGACGTGTTTATTGATCAACTTTTCAACCAAGCCCTATTTTTTTTTCTTTTTCTCTCCTGATCCTTCCTTCCCCTGCGCCTCTCAGCTGGCGAACGTGTTGGAGATCGACTTGGACTTAGTAAAGGTGGGTACCCGCTTGCTGGAGAATGTGAGAGTCCTATATACTAAACTGCTGCCTTTCACAGGAGGATGGAAAAATGGTAGATCTGGGAGGTATGATTCCCACTTTCAAAACTGACACTGACAAATGAGGAGGTTATTTTCCTGGGTTCCACTGTGACTTTCAAAGAGATTTGCAGAAATACCGTTTGCTTCTCTGTGTACTTGAAGGCCACAGTGCAGCAGCGTTGTAGACTGAAAGAAAAGAAAGAGAGCAGTGTATTTATTTTTTGCTAAGTGATGTTTTGGAGCCATAATGAGATTTTGATCATCATCAAATCTGGTATGTTTAGATTAAACCCATTTTTCAGTGATATTTGTTTCTTGTTCTTTTGCAGTAGGCATTTGCTTTCCAAAGGTATGCCATCATTAAATTAGATTTTCGGCTTAATATGTATTACATCATTTTATTACAGCAGAACATTGGCATTGCTGTCTATTTTTCCAGTCTCATGCAGTTCAGATGAGTGCAAATCGGAGTATCCTAGCAAGTATTTCTGCACAATTTGTCTGTTTTCTTTCTGGATCACTTGTACAGACACACACCTGAGAGGTAGACTATGACACACAGACACACATTGTTTCTGATTTGATCCATCATGCCCCTTGACACTACCAGAGGGATGAGCAGGACCATTCCACTTGAATTGGTGCGAGTTTGACCTAGTTTCACTCAGTTTCCTATTCACTCTCTATCAGACACAAAGCCAAACTCCCTCTCAGTGTTAGGACTTCCAGTGTGAGGATCTGAACTCGTCTGCCCCTCAGTTTTATCTCATCCCTGCTATTGAAAAGCAGCACTTAAGAGAAGTGGTTGAAGGCAACAGTGGCAGCAATTATCCAGGAGAAACCCTGTAACTTCAGAAATGACTGAGATGTCTGAGAGGCCTCCTTTGTGGACAACGTTCCCCATCGTGACTTGAGTTTAACTTTCTCTCGTGTAATGACTACCTCATGACCTGGGTCACTTGAAAAAAATTACTTTGCTATGCTTCTTTAGACATGATAAGAGGATGGCTAAGATTTGACCTCAGCTTGCACCACCAGGGCATTAAGGTGTAGAACGCAATCAAGCCCACCATACTTGACAAGGGTGGCCTGTTGAGTCTGAATAAAAGATTTTGCAGCAAGTTGATGCCTGTATACCTAAAATAAATAATGAAAAAGCCAGCTGTATGTTAAGTGCCAAGTACAAAGTGGAAAGTACCTTATCCAAAACAGTATTCTGACTGTTTCTCAAAAACAGACATTGATGAATAAAATTTGTGAAACTGCAGCCGGCTCCTTGTATCCAGTGAAACAAGTCTATCAGAATTTGGCTTTAGATCACGTAAATTAAACTTTGTTCAAATTGTAGCTATATTTATCTGTCCTTTGTATAGTCTTATTAGCACTAAAATGGTCAACCCCATTTTATAATAGAGTGCAGAGTAGTGTGAAACATTAAAACAGCAGCTAAATAAAATAAAAATGTTAGAAACGGTCACAAAAGAGCCACTACTACATTAGTTTTATGTTTTTTTGTATTGGTGATTTATATTTTTAATTCATGTAGATGTCTGACTTTTAATGTGAGTTTTTTTCACTATACTGGCAATGAAGTTCTGTGTCACCTCCTCTGAATGACTTACCACTTTAAGTCAATGTTATAGGAGAACTCCAGCATAAAAAGTTATAGATGAAGCTACAAATTTCTCCACTGACAGTCACAAGATGCGTTAGGTTGAATAAGTGCTGGAATCACTCTGTATTTCAACCTCATTGTTGCTCTCCGTCAATGTTCAGTGACCAAAACTAGTAAACTACAATTTATTTGTAATTGCGTGAATGCACTCAGCCTTACAGTTTGATGATGTAACATGAAAAGAGTGTCTTGAGTACCTGACAAATGGTGTCAGTCATGTCCTGTGTGGTCTGTTGACTGTATTTCTACTGTGTTTCAGAATGCTGTGTCCATGTACTGTCGCCTCGGCTTTGCTGTAAAGAAAGGACAGGTGATCAGCTCAGAGCAGCTCCATCCTACCTGGAAGAACGCCCCGTCTCTCAACAGACTCAAGTATGTAGAGGCTGACCATTGTGCATCTATTCATTCTTTTATTCCACGGAACAAATCAAGCAGTAGCAGTATGACACAATATTTTTATCCATTGGAATCCCATAAGTTGAATTCATTGCAGGGATGTTTTTTCTATGCATGTTAGAACCGCACATGCAATTTTTTTTAAAAACAAAATGTAGAGATAGGAGACCAGCTTGTTTTTTAATTACAACGAAAGAAGCAAAATGTTACACTTGTACTTAAAGTATGTGAGGATATTTACTGTCTCATGTGGACAAGGAAAATTGAGGTGGGGGAGTCAAAAATCCACTCGTCCACCTACATCAATCTTGTAAATCCTTCATTCTCCTTTAGGAAAATTAAAATCCTCTAAATGTTTAACATTTTGAATTAGTTCAGCATCAGAGCTTTAATGAAGCACTCAACTGCCAAGAGACTGCAGATGAAAACTAGCTTGTGTGAAATGTCCAATTTGTCAAATTATAACACTTACATTTAAAATTGAACATGCTCCCTTTATAAATAAAGTAAATACTTGGTCTGAGTGTCTAATCGACTTTGTTTTCTGTGTTAGGAGCACCATGGACCCTCAGAAGATGCTGCTGTCCTGGGAGCAGGGCAGTCCTGTCATGGAGGGAGGCTCCTCAGCCACCGACACTGACACCACCAGTCTGGAAGACCAAGGTCTGGTTGATGGCTGGACTCAAGACACACAAACACAAGCATTTTACTGCTATGCATGCACATAAATACACGTACTCATGTATGCACACAAAGCACTTTCTGAATATTACTGCTAGAGTTTTGAAACAGCAGTGCTAATTAATCCCTAAGAAAGCTCAGCCATGCTTCTGAAAGTCATTCTCACATTAATAGGTGTTTGTCTAAAACAGTCTTGTTGTTGGTGTAATTTTACATTTGTTATGCTTGTTAAGTCGCCACTGTAGGGTCGCTCATGACTAACCATCAGAGTGACTGTTCATTAACCACATGTACATGTTAATACACAGTTTGATAGTGTTGTTTAATGTGAAGACGTTGATGTGTGCTTGCCTTTCTGTATATGAAGCAGACACAGCCAGCGTCAGCAGCCTGAGCATCCCCGTCGCACCCACCAAGAGGATCGCCTTCCTCTTTGACTCCACACTCACAGCTTTCCTGATGATGGGCAACCTGTCTCCGGTTAGTGACTGAAAACATACAAAAAGACAAACACACATTCTCAGTATATTAAATGCCATACAGAAACTGAGTTGTTTTAATTACAATGAAAATTGATAATTGACATTAACTCAGTTCTTTGTCTTCCTATTAGAACTTGAAGAGTCATGCAGTGACCATGTTTGAGGTGGGTAAGCTGTCTGACGAGACTCTGGACAGCTTCCTTGCTGAGTTGGAAAAGGTGAGCAAGCAATGGAAAAAAAACAATAAGTTAATTAGTAAATTATTTATAGCTTCTAGGGTACAAATGTAAATTTTGTTTTAACTTGTTTCCTGGTTCCTTTGTCCTCCAGGTAGAGAGCACAGCAGAGGGAGAGGCTCAGCGATACTTTGACCACGCTCTGACCCTGAAAAATACCATCCTCTTCTTGCGCTACAACAAAGAACTCACTCAGGACCAGGGACCTGATATCCCAAATATAGGTTACTACACAGTTACAAACTCTTTCTCAATTGTGGGTGAATACAACAACACCCAGAGGTGTCTTACTCCTTTACAAGTCATACTTGTGTTAAATAGGCCACTTTGCAGAGCAGATTTGATTTTAGTACACAATCTGAATTTATGAACATTGATTTTGGTTTCCCTAGCTCCTTAACTACACGCTAACAAAAAAGAAACACTGTGCCTGTTTTCTGCAGTAGGTTTTCTCCTGACAGGTGATGTCATGAGTGATAAAAATGCAGAAAACATTTTGTAATGGCTGTTTTCCAAAAGCACTATCAAAACTACACACACACACACACACTGCTTGTGTGGCATGACTTTAATCATAAAGTATGGTAATTGTACAGGTAGTTGTCAAGGTAATACTGACATTTTGTTAAATTTAGCAACAACAAAAAAGAAAAAAAGAAACTGATGAACTCTGGCTTCTGTTCAGCAACTCTTTAACTTTTTTTAACTCACTCTCTTATTACGGGAAGGTGAGGTGTCATTGCCAGAAGATGATCTGTAAATTCCAGCCAACAAATAATCTAAATGATTAAATTCTTAAACTGTGTAACTGATCTTGGAAAATCAACAAGCACTGAAGAATTTCTGTATTCTTTTCATGTGAAAGTTTTGGATAAGGCTGGAAATTCTTTTTGAGGGAACAATGATCGACTGTCTGTTTAGCCTCTCACCTGTGTCTGGATAGTTTCTCTTAAATATCATCATATGTTTCTGGCTACAGAACCACACTATACATCCAGAGTAAAGCTTTATTGTCTTGAGGGAGCACCAGAGAGTAAAGTCCTTCAGTGATGATAAAATAAGTGTTTGAGTTACTGTGTTGCTGCCATTGTGCCACCAGATGCTGCTTATTTGGTTTGGCTTGGTGCCTCGCTTCTGATTGTCTTATCTCTCAGTCCTCCTCAGCTGCTGCTCCTGGCGTCTGCTGGCTGCTAAGAGCCTGCTGGCTAAAGTATCACTAAGCTCCAATTGATACAAGAGTCTAATGATGATCCTGATAATTATTCACTGAAGGAGAAATGAAAATGTATATTCCTAATGAATGTACATTTGTAAACTTTTAACAGACCAAATTCTTCTTTTCTACGACGTGTCACATGAATGTGTAATTGAAAATGTCCATCACAGAGGCTGATACTGTAATGCCTTTTGTCATCAGGGAGCATATATGCAACTATAAGATTTAGATAACATGAAACAGCACTCAGTGCGCTTGAATCAGCTGTTGAATGCCATTATTCCTATATGTTGTGGATAAATATCAGTTCCTTTCCCCTTTTGACTCTGTCAAGTCTTTACTATTGAGATTCATCTGCAAACCTCTTAGCTAGTAATGATTTATCTTGTAATTATCAGTAACTCATGAACACCTCTCAGATTCATACCTTAGAGGCAGGAGGTGTCTGTTAAATCCAAGAGTGCCAAGTTGACACTTCTGATATGATCTCACTTTGGAGGGAACGCTTGTCTTCACATCAAGAAAGAGACTGTGCTGAACTTTCATGATGTCATCCATTGCTCCTCAACAAAATATCTCTCTGTTGCATTCACATTTGTCACCTCACAGAATCTTTATCTGTCCTTCCTCCTCTGCATCCTTTCATGCACTTCTGGTACATCGCAGAAGGCACACAAACTATATACATGCATATTAACGCTTGCATTAATTTCCTAACCTTTTTTTTTTTACACCAACTCTCTCTATCTGTGTCCTCTGTTTTTTCCCCTTATAGGTTTCCCACTGGACATGCTGCGCTGTGAGAGCCTGCTGGGTCTGGACCAGGCCACCTGCAGCCGTGTCCTCAACAAGAACTATAAGCTGCTGGTCTCGATGGCGCCGCTCAGTAACGAGATCAGACCCATCAGCAGCTGCACGCCTCAGGTATGATGCCTGGAGGGAGAGAGAGCAGAGGGGATATTATGTGGCATGTCGGGATGTTGGATCAGATGTGTGTGTGTGTGTGTGTGCGTGTGTGTTAGGATGTATGAGCGCTCTGTATGTTTGGATTTTAGTTGGCAGTTCATGGATTTGTGCATGTGTGCACTGTTTGGTTGTGTGTGCCCTCTCGCTGTGTGTACACACTTGTGTGCCCAGGGTTATTTGTGACTGTGTGTGTATGCTTTGTGAGCACTCAGCCTGCAGTTGCCCCCAACAACAAGACTACACAAAGAGAGAAAGAGGGGGGTGTGAGTAGAGAGTAAGAGGAGGGAAGGGAAATGGGAGGCTCATGAGTAATTCCTCTGCCTGGCCACAGTCCAGCTCTCTAGCTGAGCTCAAAAAGACAGAGGGAATGAAGTTAAACTCTTGTTGTGCCATTCACGCTGCTGTTTATTCTCACACTGCTGGGAATTGATCAAGTAGAATTCAGTGAATTGTTTCTTTGTTTTGTGCTCACACCTCTAATAGCAGCTTCAGTGTTTACTTCTTAAACAGAAGAACACAGACTCAGCTATTCATCCTTGTCTTTATGTTGTTTTTTTGATCATTTGAAATATGTACTTACATGAGAAATGAGATAGAAAAGCATGTGTTTGTGCATTACTTCTGCTCCTGTATATGTAAGTATGTTTATATGTGTTCATGTTTGTTCCTCCCTGCAGCACATTGGCCCGGCAATCCCCGAGGTGAGCTCCATCTGGTTCAAGCTGTACCTGTACCATGTGACCGGCCAAGGCCCGCCGTCTCTGCTGCTCTCCAAAGGCTCCAGGCTCCGCAAACTTCCGGACATATTCCAGGTTAGCCCGGATTAATAATTAATCAGGCTTGTAGGTACATCGCTGAATAAGTAAATGTATGCTGATACAAAAATAAGAGAAATAAATCTCCCTTTGAAGTCATATAAGATAAACCACACACACAATAAGGAAAATAAAAGTCTGCATGTGATCAAAGATGTGACTGGATACTCATTCATCTTTGACGCATACCTTTTTCAATTTTGACCTTGGCTTTTCTGTTGGGAGGTCAACCTTTTGTTTTAAAAAAAAAAATGCACCTGTTGTATCACAATCACAGCTGTATTGTAGCTCACCACACACCTGCGTTTTCCTCCTCTGTGGCCTCCAAGTTGTGTTGGAATCTCAGAGATATCCTGGGAATGTGAGACATGGAACAAAAGAGTACTTAATGCAATAAATTCTCAGGGGACAACAGGTAATATCATGGAAATGGGTCACTCTTTGGTAACATGTTTTCACCTTCTTGTTTTTCTTCACAGTAAGTCTGGCTGTAGTGAAAAACAGACTACTTGTCACAGCTAAAAATTACAATTGAAACCAGGAATAAATAAGTTCAGAAACTGAGATCTGAAGTTCTGACTGAGCCTTGCAAAAGTTGTAGCATGTAAAGTGCGAGGCAGGAATTTTAATTATTTTCATCACTGGCATAGTGGGAGGTTGGCAAGTTGACATGTTGACTTCAATAGACGATGGATGTTTCCTCCCCATCAACATTATTTTTCATTTCCCACATTGAATGATTTCTAATATAAAAAGTAAGTTCTGAGGTCAGATACCTGTATACATTTTAAAGAATCTTAAGGAACTTAAAAAACGTATTAAGTTCAGAATTATTCAGTTTGTTGCTCTCATTATGCTGTGAACCATTAGGGCACACTACTGATGTTTCTGATGCTATTACCAGCTTTGGAAGAATCCTCTCTTTTTCTCTGTTCAGGGCTACGACAGATTGTTGATCACCTCCTGGGGTCATGACCCTGGCGTCGTCCCTACGTCCAATGTGCTGACCATGCTCAATGATGCCCTCACACACTCTGCTGTGCTCATCCAGGTAAATGGGCTTTTTTTTAAAAAAAAATAGGGGCATCAGGTCATCTCAGAATGAACATTACATACTCTAATGTTCTGTATTTTCAGTAATTCACATAATGAGCGATTAAATCTCACTGTGTGGATATTAAATATACCTGTTTGTAACTCGCAGGGTCATGGTATGCACGGCCATGGCGAAACAGTCCACATCCCTTTCCCTTTTGATGAGGAGGATCTGAAGGGAGGTAAATTGTTGTGTGCTTATATGTTACACTTGTTTATGATATGTCAACCGTGTAATGAAGAATAATTCAGTCAAACAAATAGAATTAGTACAATCCTGGAGTTAATATACTAATATAGTTGTCTGCAAATTATAATGAGGAATGCTCTTTTATTTCCATGAAAACTAATTATGTTTGTGTAATTTTCACAGAATGAGAAGTGGTAATCAATAAAAGGTCATAATGTTTTTATTTAAAAGTAAAGTAATGACGGATTTAGCTGCAGTCACAAAAGTATTTTTGATCAGGTACGCTTAAAAAAACCAAAAAAACCAAACAAACAAACCCTAAAAGGCTAAAAACCACAGATTCTCACTTTCTGACTTCACACTGAGAGTGTTCAGCAAAGATTCACAGGTACAGGGCACACTTACCTTGTGTAAAGAGCAGGATTAACAGATAACATTGCAAATTTACACCAGTAACATCAGTATTAGTATATTCCCAACGCCTCCACCAAGCAATGATCCTCTCTCTGGTGACTTCAAATATTCAGTTTGGCTTTAAGGTTTTAACTCGACAAACATTATGGGAAGGATTTGAATCTTCCAAAGCCTTTTCTTTCTGAATCTGTGTCAAGCTCAAAGGGAAAGTTCAGTATTTTTCAACCTGGATCCTATTTTCCCATCTCTTTGTGTCTAAGTGACTAATGGGGACACCCGTTTTTGAAATTGGTCCTGTATTGAGCTAGAGCTTTGTTAAACAGGCTGCAATGTAATCTGATGGAACAATAGCAACACATCAATATCCATCCACTAAAAGTGCTTGTTTTTACCACTGACAGGCTCAGACTGTTCTTAAAGTGTCTGACAACATTATGGAAACTCTATAGAGAAATATAAAGTTTTTCTTTATCCTTCGCTTGATCCGGTCTGTTTGTCTCGCCCAAGGAGAAGTCTCGTTCTGAATTCTTGTGAGAGTTGACTTGTTGAAATTAGCTAAATATTCGACCATGACTTTTTATTAAAATTTTAATTACACAACACTAAGCTACACTTTCTGTACTCCAATACAACAAACTCCTCCCAGCAATCCTCTCCAACTTTTTCATTGACAGGCCGCTATTGCCCCAGAGGATTACATTGCAGTCCATTTCATGGCTGCCAGTGTTCTTGCTTAGTGCTGGACCGATTTCAAAAACTGGTTTCCCAATTAGTGACTTAGACACAAAAGATGGGAAAATAGGATCCATGTTAAAACATACAGAAGTTTCCCTTTTTAAAAGTAAAACTAAAGTCCCATCCTCCTAATACGCTTGCTTTCAGATTCTTACATCATTTAAAGAAACAGATTTCACATCTTATGCAGTGGTCTCAATAGGATTATCTGTAGTTTCCTATTCATCACTGTGAGTGCTTTGGACTGTCTGGAGTTCAAGATTGCATGCCCATTGGTTGTATTTTCTCTCTATCTACTTCCTGTGCAGAGTTTTCCTACTCCAACATGTGTGTGCACAAAGCACTGAAGAAGCTGAAAGAGCAGGTGGACCTGGAGCACCAGTGTGGCTACATCACCATGCTCAACTCTAACAACAGGCACCGTCGCCGGGGCAGCGACAGCACCGAGTGCAGAGGTAACACAAAAGCTTCTGACAATATATGTGTCTGTGTGCACAATGCTGATGTATGAGTGCAGAGACAAGACATAGGGCCCTATTTTAACGATCTATAGCGCATGGCGTGAAGCGCGTGGCGCAAGTGCCTTTGGGGCGGGTCCAAATCCAGTTTTGCTATTTTAACAGCGGAAAAATGGTCACTGCATCAGGCGCATGGTCTAAAAGGGATGGACTTAAGTCCCCTCATTAATCATAGGCGTGTTTTGGGCGTAATGCGTGGTAAACCAATCAGAGTGTCATCTCCCATTCCCTTTAATATCCAGGAGTGCTGTCACTTTGGCGGATTGTTAGTTTGATGGTGGATTTACCAGGATTGGTCACATGACTAAATTGACAGTTTCATGGATCATTACTGCGATTGACTGATTCTGATACATAGTGGCACGTCATTGTGACTTTTTTTTAATATGTTAATGTACATCATAATATGAATTCACATTGTGGTCCTTTTATTTGTGATGTTTTGCATGTTTGTGTGCTGCTGCATGCCCATGTGTGCATAACAGGCACAGAGATATGCGCCAGTGACTTTAGACTTGTTTTTTTTTGGTCAGTAGCGCAATCGCTTTCCTCTGCCTCAAAATAGCGACGTGCCTCTACCACACCTCATTTTGAGACCAACACGTCTATAGGCGCACAGACTGGTGCAAGTGCATTTACTATTTAGACAACGTGGGCGCAGGGCGAGAAAATGACAACTGCGCCGGGGGAAACTAACAAAGACACATACGCCACGCCCGCCATCCGCTGTGCGCTGACCGCAAGATGGGGCCCATATAGTTGAATTAGTAACATGGCCATTGGCACTGATGGTGCAAATTAGATAAAGATTGCTCACAGTCCACTTTAATTATGCTGTTTGTCTGCATAATTGTGTCCCTTATTGTGATAGCCTTTGCTAATGGACACAGATCGAACATTCTTAGCCTTTACCTCTAGATTTCCCCATACTGATGTGATCAGTCAGTTTTTGTTTAACATTTATTCATATAAAAGTGAAGTTTATTTAATTTAAACAGAAATTATTTTAAAAGTTGTGCTTTTTAATGAAGCTTCTTAACTGAAGGACGTTCAAGCTGTAATATAACTGATCAGTTCCCAGAAACAACTTTCTGTGGCTTAATGCTGATGGATATTTGTTGCTCTTTTTCCAAGGAGACACCCATCTAGGTGGAGGCCTGGACACCAATGGCAGCACTGAGTCCTTTGAGCTTGTAACAGAGGAGAACAATGGAGAGAGCAAAGGAAAGACGGACAGTAGGCCTCCTTTTTTGGTTTATTTATTTCCTGTTTTTTAGAATATCTTCAGGTAACTTCACTTAGTCAGACGTTTAAGAGTTTGATGTGTCGGCAGAGAGGTGAGTTAAGTGTGCCAAAGGTCCCATGTCACATTCACAATCCTTGTCTTTCAGCTCTGTCAACCGAAGATGAGTGGGTCCCTCTTGAACTGTGCTTCGGCATGCCCCTCTTCAGCTCCGAGCTCAACCGCAAAGTATGTCGGAAGATTGCCTCGCACAAACTGTGCAGCAACGAGAGGTAAAAGGAAACCACCCACAATTCACTTTTGTTTAAAACACTGAGAAGTGTAAAGATGGGTGTTTCAGTGCAGGCAGACTTAAGCTTTTATGTCTTTTCAGCCTTCAAGAGCTACTTCACTCAAGCCGAAAGCTATCGCTGAAGGTGTTGAGCTTCGTTCAATCATTCCAGGTAAAAACACTTATCTGTATTTTGCAGGTTGCTACCAGAGACTAGACTCGGCTATTCACCAAAAAGAAATAAAAATAGACAGTGAAAATATTAGTAGTCAGATTTAATTTACAGAATAAAATTGTGGTAAGTAATCAAAAATAATCATATAATAATCATATTTAAGTTAATTTAATAGCGGTTGGTTTAATCTGTTACAGCAGTGATGTGAACCAACTCATGACCACTATTATGACCAGTACCAGTATTTATTCTTTTTAGTCACAAAGTCAAATACAGTGTGAGGAAAAAGCAGTACTTATTGATAACAATATAACAAGATATTTACACTATGATCTTGGGAAAGATTTCTTTATCCCTAAAAGAAAAGCAATATAATTAAATCTTTTGTTTGGTATAACAAGCAAAGCTAAATATGAGCACCACTAAATTGTCATTTATTTTAGTGTGAGATGACGAGATAATGTCATTGCTGTGAGATAATGGATAATGGTGCAGCATGTAGAATTTAGTGGCATCTCGTGGAATGGACTTGGCAGATGTGGAGTATAGTATTCATTAGTATGTTAATTAGTGTATTATCACCTGAAACTAAGAATCATTGTGTTTTCATTACCTTAGAATGAGCCCTTTATATCTACATAGGGAGCAGGTCCTCTTCCATGGAGCCTGCCATGTTGCACCTCCATGTTCTACAGTAGCCCAGAATGGACAAAACCAAACACTATTTTTAAAGGGGGCCTTGCACATTTTTCACAAGCTTCAGGGCCACTGTAATTTCTCTTACATGCTTGAATGGGGAGGGGTAGGAGAGGGGTATTCAGCTGGTGGCAATCTTCAATCTCACCACTAGATAACACTAAATTCTACATACTGGCCCTTTAAGACGACTTTCAGAGATCATGACTGATCTCGGTAGCCACATCATCAAACCTCATCCTGCTTTGAATTATATTCTTGCACCTTGCATTAGTTAATTATTATTTTGTAGGCAACTAACTTATATACTGTGATCATGTGATGACCCAAAGCCAGTTTAAGAATAGACCTTTAGTTGTTGATAAATAAAGCGACTGTAGTTTATTATTTTATTTTATTGAGATATGAAAGAAAAAACATTAACATATCAAACATAAAGTAGTGTTTTTGTACAGGTTCTGCATGTACTGTGAGTTCAGTGTTCTGAAAGTCATGAGAAAGGAGAAGAAAAAAAAGACGTGAGATGAATCAAACAAAACAAGATACAAACATGCAGCACAATTATCATATCTAATCTGAGTGGAACAAGACTGAGATCTGCTTTGAGATAAAAAATAATCTGTTTTTTTTCCTGCATGTTTTTCCTTTACCTGAGTACTGACAGACTGCCAAAATGTGTGGATGTGTGTGAGGGAGAAGAGAGAGATAAAAAAAATCAAGATAACGTGAAGCAGAAAATGAAATGGAAGATAAAAATATACTAAGGAGAAAGGCATGGTGAACACATAGTTTTAGTTTTGAACATCCTGTCACAGAGCAGCCGATTTTCTGTAGATAAACTGTAACTAAACGCGGATCCTGCACATTTATATACACATTTTCAGCAACATGATTTAGTGTTTGGAAGGCATCGACATTTTATAAATACTCTACATGCAGGCTATAAATCAGACAGGAACAATTCTGCTCAGCCCCTCCCTACTTTTTATGTCCTGGAGAAATGTATCCTTGTCCCACATTTCATCTGTTCCTGTTCTATACCTGGTATCCTGATCTGTGAACTTTGCCCTGTGTTGGCAGGACGGCATTCAGCCCTCCGACCTGGACAGCGGTGTGTCAAACCCTCTCAGTCAGCCCCCGGCAGAGTCTGGCGTCCCCCTGCCCGCCCTCAATCTCCTCTTCAAGGACGGACAGCTGAAAGAGTGGAGTGGGCGGGCCCCTCCTCCTCTGGACATCTCAGCCCTGCAGAAGGACCAGCCCACATAAACTACTTCCCGAAACATCCAGATTTGGTCACAAGGAAAAAGGCTAATCAAAATTTCTTTGAAAAGGACCACCCAACTCTCACAGTGTCACTGAGGAAATTCTTATTGGAGGTTCAACCTTGTATCTTCACATCTGGTCATGAGGAAATGCACTCATTCATAAGCCCCTGTCCATCAGTATGCAGTCATGGCAAAATAAAAGCCACACAGCAATTTATCTCCTGTATGAGGAACCATCTTTCTGACAGTTTTGCCAACACTAATACAGATCCCCCTCGCTGTCCCCCTCTGTGTTTCCTGGTATTCATAACAAGGCAGTGTTATCTGTTGGAGTGGTGCTATTATCACAGTATATAACAATGATGCAGGTAAACAGCATATAATCAGGAAAGCCATGTAACTGGAAACCCAAGCGCTGTTCTCCAGTGACTAGCCCCCCTACCCTTCAGTCAATGGATGTTTTTGTGATCCTTGAGAGTGGAGTGTGAAGTGGTTAATATTGTATAGATGTTATAAAAATGACCCACAAAATAAACAAAGTGTTGAACAGACTTCTTCAGAAATCATTTGAAATAATACATATTGTAGGACCAAGTATTTGGATTTACTCAGTCACATCTGAGACAGACCCCGTTGCCTCCTTGTGTTGTCTCATGTTAAGTGATCTGATGCATGATACTGTTGCACAACATTAGAAATACTTTTCCTCTTTACTTGTAATCGATATTGGGGGGGGGGGGGGGGGGGGGGGGCGCATTCATTATTTGCACTGTGCAGGATTTCCTGTGAATGAAGTAATGTCATGTAATTCTTTTATTTCTTTTTTTCTTTAAAAACATTTCACATTTCATGTAGTGTGCACAAAATTTTAGAGCTCATGTTTAAGAAGTGTTTCCTCTTGTAAAGTTAGAAGTTGACAGGGCATCAGATAAACTGCTGTTTGTTTTTTTTATCCTTTTTTCTGCAAAACATTCTTTCTCAGTACAAGAGAGCACCAAAGACCATTTTTTCCTGTATAATAACTTTTTTTTAAACTTCTGTTTTACTGCCTTTTTTTTATTTTGCTGCCTTATTACTATCAGCCAATCAGAAACCACCAGGTCTTGGATCAAATCTATGGATTTGATTTGCTTTTGTTGGGTGTTTTTGCTTTTCTAGTCTCTTTTTTTAGATTTAACAAATGATTTATGTGCATTTGATTGCCTGTACATAACCATTGAAATCAGCAACACTGGGTCACAAACTATCACTCATCACCCTTCTCAAGAATTACACAAAATAACAGAACCTAATTTAGAGTAGATTGGGAACAGTCAGGTCTGTGTGTGTGTGACCCGGCCCTGTTGTCTGCCAGTATCTCTCACTGGATCCACTCCAGTTCAGTGCAGTGCACTCTTGGCCGACCCACCACACTCTCCAAGGGATTCTGTTTACACCATGTTTTGAAAAATGGGGTTTGTAGTCTAGAGAGGACTAGGCATCTTTGCTATAAAGGCTGTCACAGACCCATGGGATAGAAATGCTAATGCTATGCCCAGCGTCTCAGAGAGATGCGATGGCCCAAAAAGTATCTGAAGTCTGTCATGAATTTTTTGCAAGTCTCCGAGAATATAGAGTATGTTTTATTACATTTAGAATGGTAACCCATTTAGTTGAGTTTCTTCCACGTCTTCTTTTTGGAAAGAATCTGCCTTCTGCAGTTTTTGACCCACTTGTGGTTTTTGTTTCTAATAACGTGATGCTGATCCAGAAAAAAAAGTAAAAACTAACATGAGGTCCCGTTGAAGCATGATGACTGTGTAGAAACTGTTGTGTGTATGTTGTGTATGCGTGCGTATTGTACACCTCACACTTGGTGTGTTTCCTTACACGCCTACCTTTCACTATAGAGTCCCCTTAATCCTGCCTGTCTGTTATCTTTACTGTAGTTGCAGTACTTGGTCATCCCAGATATCCTCCATCCTCCTCCGGGTATACAACCACACCACAGTGTTTAAAAAATGCTAGTTTTATATGTCAGCCTATATTTTAGGAAATCTTTGTTGTAGCTTGTTTAATGGGACTGTGAATATCATTGACTTGAGTTAATAATGATGCTCTTGTAATTAAATGGGATAAACAAAAAAGAAGAAAGTGACATTCCTTCAACATGCCCTTTCTCCATCCTCCCTCCATTCTGCTCCAGATACATGTTATTATAACAAATAAATATGTAAAAAGTATATGAAAATATAAATAAATATGTAATAAGAACAAACTCTTTTTCCTGCCTGAAAATGTCTTCCGGTGTCTTTTTTTTCTCGTCTATAGTTTGAGGTTTTGTATCACTAATTCCAGCCCGCACTGGCTCTGAATTGTAGCCAATCACATTACATGACATTAGGCTGCACTCGGTAGATGTTTTCCAAGCCAGGTGGAGCAGATGGCGTGCAAAACACAGTGGTCCGGATGCTTTGTCCATCTGCCTCAAGTATGCACTTGTATACCTATCCTTGTCGATTTAAACAGACACCGAGCTGAAAAGGCACAAAGTCTGACATGTGAATGTGAAGCCTTTGAAAAGCTATGAAAACCCACATATTTGGGAGAAACATTAAGGTGTCAGTCTGCAGACAGCTTTGCCCCCACTGGACAGGTGGAGCCCTGACTAATTGACTATGTCTCCCAGGCCTCCCTGCTCCAGTAATTTCCCAGCACCACAAATTACAGTGTGTCACCAGGGGGGCACCAGGGGCGTAAACTGGGTCATGCCCCCCGAGGATAAGAAGCTCCAAGAAGCAGCCAAATAGGCTGCATGTCACCCCTATAATAGTTCATTTCTCTCCTAACACCCTCAGCCTTCTCTGATAGGAAAGGTGTAATACATCTGCTGAATTCATTCTGCAGATTTGTTATTTTTGACTCCTGTCATATGCTGGTGACTGGCACTGCTGAAAGGCTTCAGGCTGAAACAGGAGGAAAGCAGCAGGGAATGAACGACCAACAGTATGAGCATGAACTGATGAAAGGTCAGTGAAGGTGATGGTGAAATTATACTGTCTTCTTGCACACTGCATTCTTCCTCATTATTTACCTCATTTCAAGTCAAACTGCAAGTGGAACGTCTCATGTTGCATCATTATTTGGTCAGTTCATGATGGTAGTGTTTATCTCTGTTGGTGTTGACACATTATGTCTACATTTCTATCAAGTCCATTACTCCAAGAGAATTCATGGTCTCCCTTAGCAAAAAGTAGTTTATTCAAGTGTACTACAAGTATACTTATTTTATACTAAAACTGAGGCAGTATACTTGAAGTTTACTTTTTATAAATATATTTTATATACTTAAGAATAGTATAGTGAAGGATACTTGGCTTATACTGAAAAGTATAAAGAAAAGTCTAAGACTAAGTACATTAATACTAAGACTTACACTTATACTTTAATACTAAAACTTATACTTGTACTTTAGTATACTTTTTACTTCTTTCTGTCACAAAGTACTAATACTTAGTATATCTTGATCCAAGTACAGAATAAGGTCAAGTCATTGACTTGTGCTTACATTTAATTTAGCAGAATAAAAATGTGTTTCACTGCACACATTTGCTTTGAAGTTTTACCCCTGTTATAAACTTATATGTTCAAGATCATACAGTATGTAACTAGTACAATGGCAGTATATAGAAGAGTGTACTTGAGGTATATTTTAAGTATACTTAAATAAACTAAAATGTGGACTACAAGTAGCTATATACCTTGTACCCTTGTAGTATACAGATGAGTGTACTTGTATACTTGAAAGTGTACTTTTGTAAACTTTAATTGACCTCATAAAGTATACTTAAAGTATACTTTTATAAACTTAAAAATGTTCCAATTTAGTCCGAAGAGGTATTAAATTAGTATACTTTCTAGTACACTACAAGTACATGGTCCGTAGTATACTTGCTATACTTATACTTACACTCAAGCATTCTTAATAAAATTAACTTCAAGTATACTAATTTTTGCTAAGGGCTAAGACAAAATGGAAAGACAAATCTAATTAATAAATTGTTTGGCTTTGGCAAGAGTGGTAAGTAGCTAAGTACATTTACCCTAGTAATATAATTAAATACAATGTACAGGGACTTGTCATTCACCTGGGTATTATGCAACTTTATACTTCTACCTTAATACATTTGTGGAGGAAATACTGCACTGTTTACTCCACTACATATATTTGACAGCTATAGTTACTGGATGCTTTTAAGATTAAGATTTAATATTAAAAATATATGATCAGATTATGAACTACAGCACTTTAAAAAAAACATTGACAACAAACATTTTTGGCTCATGACCCCTTACAACCAAAGCAGGATCTAGTGAAGGTTTGTTGTCTGCTCCACCAAAGAGTGATTTCCCCTCTAAAAGTTCCATGAACCTGAATGCAGGACTTTTACTCATAACAGAATATTTTATATTGCTGTATTTGTACTTTCACTTAAGTAAAGGATCTAATTACTTTTCCACTTTTGGACACTAGTGACCTTCTTTGACCTGGAAACCTACGAGAAGAAATGAATTTAACCAGGTGACCCAGGTTGAATCTTACCAACCATGGAAAACATTCAATCTGGATTATTCAGGGTTGAAAATCACACGGTGTGATCCTGTACAGCTCTAAGAAAGCTCAGTCTCTTAATTAACCTGAGAGTCTTAAGGAGTGCTGCCCGCAGGCCTCCTCATTAATCTCCTTATTCCACTGTGGCCATTGAGGCCTTTCTGACTGTTTGAACCAGATGAATGGATAAGAAAGACAGTGTTATTTCTGTTGAGACATGTCCTCTATCATACATCCTGTACCAGATGACTTTGCAGTTGTAATCTGTCCCTCCAGTGGGTCCGCAGCTCTGCACTGGGGTCAAACTCAGGTTCATCCGCCCCGTTAACAAAGTTTCTGTCTCTGACTGTCTCTCTTCTTCACTGAGCTGAACATATTATCTCCCTCTACAGCCTATCAAACATGCTTACACCCCTCTTCTAGTCTCTCACTCATCCATACCACTTCTAGGACAGGTGTTTTCACTCAGAGGCTGCCGCAGTGTGTGCCATTTTTGGGGGCATACTGAGCACATTCACCTTGCCTGTGGGATACAGTGGTGAGAAAATAGCCCATAACTGAGAGTGAGTCTAGGCAGGCCACAAGCCACTACAAACATAATGGAGACATTATGGTCCCACCAGGAGATGGAGAGGGAGCAAATGACTGTGCAGCTCCAGTTCATTCAAGGACAGACAGGTGGTCAAAACAATAACACGTCTCCCTCCGTCCTCCTCACTGAGTAGATTTGTAATAAACACACATTCAGCTATAAACCCAGAGTTTGTCTACGCTGCATTTTTCCATCCAGTGAGTCTGTGATGATGTAAAATCAAATAAGTAACTAAATACAATACAATTAAAATAACTGGATAAATAAATTGATGCATAAAATAGAAAATAGCCAACTACATAAAATACAATAATGATTGAATAAAAATAATCAAGAATCAATAAAATAAAATAAAATAACCTATAAAGTAAAATAGAATACAAAACTTAAAAAAAAAGTTAAATTAATTAACTAACAGACCAACCAACTAACTAACTAAGTGAAACATATCATTCAATAAAATAACTATCTAATGTAAATAAAATCTTTAACCTCTCAGAATTCTGTAGAAATGCAGGGTGCTAAAAATATTAAATCATTCACTCTAAACTTGAGTAAAAATGATGAAAAAATATATTTAAAAATATTTTTCTGTTTATTTTGTTTGAATTAAAGCCATTCTGAGACACAAATAAAAAGCTGCATAACTAAAACTGTTCAAATAAAAGTAATCTTAATAATTAGCCCAATATTAGAAATCCCCCAACCCAACCCAACTAAATAAAATAAAATAAAATAAAACAAAACAAAACAAAATAAAGCATGGGGAAACCTAACAACATTCAGACAGTAAGTTCTCTTTCTTCAGACATGAAGAGGATGTTAAAGGTGCGGTGGTCAAAATTACGCACACTTCCGCTTTAAAACAGAAGCTTTGTGTAACTGGAGAGTCACTGAAACGATGCGGAGCCACAGACCTGGCTTCAGCTCACCGCCAGTCGGATCTCACGCCGTCAGTACAGCGGACTAGTTCTCAGACTAACATATGATCTTTTCTGTGTGGCGAGAATTTGGATTTTAACTCATCTTTTTCAGATCTGACAGAGGGCGGACGGAACTTTACGCAGGAAACAGAAAGTGAGTCTGCGAGGCTGCACCTGAGGATATTTCTACTGGCTGAATTTGAAACCGTATTCTCCTCCCAACTCCACTTGTTGATGGAGCACAGGCAGTTTATCCCAGCAGTCCTACCGCGGAGATATTCCTATGCGTAATTTGGATAAAAACCCTGTCAGACGGCAGGGAGGAGGAAGTTTGAACCTGTGAGGTTTTGTGGCAGATGGTGGTGATGTTTGGCGACCGGTAACAGTTCACGGCATCAGATCGTATTACGCAGGCTGCCACCAGGTGAGCAGCGGCATGGGGAACCAGATGGACAAGCTGTCACATTTAAGTTACGCAGAAGTTCCCACAGTGGACCCGAACGGGGTGGACACAGAGGAAGGTCCGCGGATCGGCGTTTCTTACATTTTTTCTAACGACGACGACGAGCTGGAGGATGGCTGCGCGGTCGATGGCACAGCAAAGGACCCGAATCAGGAAGAGAAACAATACGATCAGCGCGATGAGGTGGAGTGTGCTGTCTACAACAGAGACGAATGCATCTACGAGAAGAGTGTCAAGTCCGCCAATTTGGAGGTTTACTCTCCGGAGAATCTGCTGAACAAATGCAAAGCAGGTGACTTGGTGGAGTTCGTGGCCACCGGTCAGTACCCACACTGGGCTGTATACGTGGGGGACTTCCAGGTAGTGCACCTGCACCGAGCCGAGGTGAAAAACAGCTTTTTGACAGACGCAAGTCAGGGGAGGAGGTGTAGGATTGTGAACGACTTGTACAAATTTAAAGCTCTGGGTCCGGACATGGTGGTACAGACCGCGATGGAGCAGGTGGGCTTAAAGGACCGAGAGCTAAGCTGGAGGAATTCGGAGTGCTTTGCAGCCTGGTGCAGGTTCGGGAAGAGGGAGTTCAAAATGGGTGGGGAGATACGGATAGGCAAACAGCCTTACAGGTTGAAAATATTCATGTCCGACAAGCATTCCCACGTGCTGGAGTTTCAGAGTTTGGAGGACATGGTCATGGAGAAGAGGAGAAACGATCATCTGGGCAGGACAGCCGTGTTGCAGGAGCTGGCCACTCATTTCAACAGCGTGGAGGAGATAAAAAGTGAGCCAGACGCTGACTGACACCAGCCCTCCTTTTGAAGCTTTCCAAAACGATTGCTTTGCAAGTAGAGTAGCCTTTACCAAACTGTTATATCCTGCTTTAATCTATAGCAAGCCTTCACTCTTTCATTTTAGTTTTAATTGGAGCACATGTCGTCATTTTCACTTAGATGGTGTCGTTTTAATTATGCGTTTTGCTCCATGTATTCATTAATCTATAACAATGTTATTGCCTTAAAGCCACACTCTTCAACATCATCTGATGCTTAATGGCCTTAGCAATTATGAATTCAATTATCTGAAAGAAATTGAATTGATTGAAGTAGTTGATTGGCTTGTTCATAGCTCTCCACACAGTGTATGGTTTTATAAATGCTTTACACGTCTGTCTTAAACCGTCTGATTCTGTACGCATAGAGTGAATGTTTCTCTATTCATAGTGTGTCCTGTTACTTGATCCTTGTGTGGTTTAACTTCATCTCTCAGCTCACCCAGACAGCAAATGTGTCAAGAATTGCTTGCTGAATGTGAGAAGGATTCTGCCTTTAAGGGTAATTCTCACACCAGCACAGCTGAAGAAAATGTTGTGGAGCTGGTCTGTGTTACACTGATCAAAGTCTGTGTTAACTGTACTCAAAGCTCAAGTAAATCATGATCCCTATAGTCTCTATTTGAAATGAGTCTTGTTGTTTATGCTGTAGTGTTGTGTTACTGACATGAACCAGATTAACACATCAAAGATCATGTTTGTTCAAATAATATCAACTTTATTTTCTGTAATCTTCACTGGATATCAGAGGGTTTCTTAGAGACTAGTGTACATTAATTGGGTTTAAAAGGTTTTTACTTTCTGCAAAAAAGTTAATTTTTATTTTCCCCTCTAGTGAAATGTGTGAAGACCAGAGTTCATACTGTGTTGTTTTTCAATTTCATCACCTAATTATCTGAAACTAGGAGGACTTTCTGGATCACTACAGTTTATAGTAAAACAAATACAGTAGATATTCTGTATTTTTCGGGCAAATCACTTCATTTTAAATGTACCCAAATTTCATGTGTCAGAAAAGTCTCTGAGTTTCAGGTAAATGGTTGCTGACATTCATTCATTCATTCATTCAACTGCTAGCAAAGAACCAAACCAGTTTCACCAGTCAAGTCCCTGACAGCAAACCAGGGACTTGTCATACAAAGCAAGGTGGTGTATGACGTATGTAAGACGTCACTAACCAGTCACTTGTCAGTAGCAAATAAACAGTTTACTAAAGCTTTACAGATCAGTTCTGAACCACTAATAAGAACATTTTGTTTGGTTACCAGATTAAAAAAAAAAAATCCTTTTGCCTGATTGGATTGTATGACTATTTACCTTGTGGATGACTTATGAAGCATTTCTAATGTCATATTTAGAAGCACTAAGTCAAAGGCAACTGGAAGGGGAAAAAACAGCCAATGGGATTTTTCGCAACAGTTTATAACTGATAAAGAAGGAGTAAAGGATATTAACCACGGTACAACTTATTATAAAGGTGATTTATTTGAGACAATTTATGGGTTATCATGAGCTACTGTAGCTTTGGGTTTAAAGTTAGTGTTTTTTAACGAGGTATCACCAATGATGCTAATTTATTCTGAAGTTATAGGAATAGGAAGTCATGTAGTCATAATGGGGGGAAAGGTGGAGATGATTCCAGGGGTTCACAGCTGGAGTGGGTGCACAAAAAATACAAACATGAAATTAACAATAAAAGGATCTAAAACAATGTTGGTTAAGGGGACTCAGCATTTCCTAGTCACAGCCAAGCACATGATCCTGGTACAATATTACCCTTTTCACTAGAGATAAAGGGAAGATGAGGAGACTGCTGAATGTAATAGAGGAGTGTTCAAATGACAAACTTTTTAGGGAATGATAGTCACTCTTCAAAATCAAAACCACAATGGATGTTTGTGGCATTTTTAGACCATCTGCCTGCTTCAGCATTAAAATAGGACTTTAAACAAATAGCAGATGGCAAGTTGTCCATAATATCAATATACTACATTTGTTGTTGTATATAAATTCCAGTGTCATTACTTTGGCAGTATTCCTGACAGTAAACTCACTGCAGCCCAGAAAAACACAAGGCAACATTGTTATAAACAGTGTTTTTACAGCCTCAGTGTGATGATATAAAGTTGTATCAATGAAAAGAATGCTCATGGTGCCCTGATGACGGCAGTGATAAGCTCATTTAGTTAGACTTGTAACATACTAAGCTATCTGTAGTTTTCCAAAAGCATTTCTCTGGAGCCTCAGCATCAGAAATCACTCATTTTTTAATGGTTATACTTTGTGTTTGCTCATTTTCAGTTGTTAGCTGAGTTGAAACTCAGGACTACTGTCTACGCTGATGTGGCGAAAATGAGTACCATGGCCTCTGGAGACGACCGGCAACAAGTACAGACGACTATAGTGACAATTGTTACAGTTTTTAGCGCAGAGCTGCATTGTGAATTGTTTAGTTGTCCCACAGCTACCAACAACTACACAGTGAAGATAAACATACATCTTAAGACCTCTAGTCTTTTTATCTACAGTTTCAATAAACACAGACTGAATTAAAATAATCTGACATTCTGTCATATCTGGGCTAAAATAGCATCACCCCTATGGTACACATTGACATGACCATACTGTTAAATATCTGCCTCCTTTAGCCACTGTATGTTGCATTTTCCCAACAGTTGTCTTGATGTGCCTCGCAGCACGCTAATCAAATTATGACATGGTAAACCCTCCTTAGGGTCTTGTCAAGCTCAGTCTGCCTTGATTATATTAGACAACTTTATATTGAACAAACTGTGATTTAACAAGACAGGAGTGCAGCTGTGAAGATATTCCTCCTGAAACTGCACAAGGGCAGCATCCTCTTATGCATTACTATCCTGTATGTGAGGTACGGTGCAGAGTCAAACTTGTGATTTAAGATGTTTTTGTGAAGCTCAAAATTTGAGAGATGAATGTGAGTGTGGGGAGGTCAGATTGGTACTCTGATTTTTGTGGAGTTTTTTGGAGTTTGTATGTTGGAAAAGGTTTGCACCACCTCTGGATACATTCATGCATGCATAACCTCTGACTCTTCAAGCAGGACTTTAAGGTCATCTGACAGTCAAAACCAAAAACATCCTTAACTTCATGGGTGGCTGTAGCTCAGCAGGTTGAGCAGGTTGTCCACTAATTGGAAGATGGGTGGTGCAGTCCACATGTGAAAGTGTCCTTGAGCAAAATATTGAACTACATTTGAATACGAAAGTATATGTGAATGATTAGGTTCTCTTGACGAGCAGGTTGGCACCTTGCATGGCAGCGCCTGACATCAGTGTATGAATGTGTGTGTGAATGGGTAAATGTGGCTTGTTGTCGAAAAGCGCTTTAAGTGGTTTGGAGACAAGAAAAGCGCAGTCCATTTACCATACAGTGCAGTCCATAAGGTCAGTCAGCAGTGTAAACAGCTTTAAATGTCATCTGAAAACCTTCTTGTGCTCACATGCCTCTCACTGATATTGTATATGTTATTTTTTTCATTTGTTGGACTAATGCTTTGCTTTGGTTGACTTGTGAAGCACTTGGTGACACTTGACATAGAACAGTGCTTTGTAAATAGACTAAATGTCATGTAGATAGGTGACTAAATTGTTCATTGGTAAGAGCATACACCTGCATCCCTGTGATGGACCTATCCTGGTTGTTTCCAAGCGTCTTGTTGCATGCTGGGAGTATTTTATTTTTATACTGCCCAATCCCTCCTGTAGTAAATGGGGAGTGCGTACTACATTCAGTCTGCTCTTATAGTGAAGCAGCAGTCATGCAGCATTAGCCGTCTTCCAGGCCACTCCTCTTGATGGGATCTGAAAGCTTGGACATAGAGATGCAACCCAATTATAATAATCTGTCAGTGCTCGCCTACAGGTACCTCAGCCAGATGTTGTTGCTGTATACTGTAAGTTTCTCTAGGATGCTGATGAATTGATGAGATTAGTTGTATTGTAAGAGAGCAACAAACTGGAATTCACATCCCCACTTTGGCTGAAATGCAAAAGATCAGAGAGATACTTGCTGCATATGTGAATGGTGTACAGTAGATACAGTAGATAAAGCAACATGTTAACAAGCCCTGTTTTCATGGTTTTTATCCTCGTACTCAGAAACAATGCGCTTGTAACCTCCCATCTGTTTAGTCTTCACACATCAATGCGCTTGTAACCACCCATCTGTTTAGTTCTCACACGTCTACTTTACACACATTTACGTGGACCTACATTAACACATATACAACAACAAATAAACAGTTGGGATGTTTAACTTAAGGTAGTCTTTTTCTAATTCTCACCATACCTGGTTGACGTAGCTCAATTTTCCAATCTGTTATCCAAACACTAACGAAAGACCACCGTTACAGGCCAAAACATTATACTTAAGATGTTTTTTCTGCATAAAAAGTCCAAGAAAAGCGTTCAACACAAGACCCAGTGACTGTCATAGGTAATGTGTTTTTTTTATTATTGAGCTCAAGGTGAGGTCAGGTCAGTCACTCTGCATTATGATAAGGTGAAGCAATTTGCTAATTTTCTCCTATTCATTGCTTGACTTCATACATTCATTTAAGGTTTTATAAGGCAACATATCTCACTAGTGTCCTTGGTGCCAGAGTTTCTGTTGTTATTTGTCTGTTATTCATAAAATGATACATAACCACAAATAACCAATAACTACACCCCAGCTAACGTTAATGCAAATACAAGATGATAGAGAAATGAATGTAATGAATCAGGGCAGCATCTAAAAAAAAAGACAAATTCTTCAGATCAGAGTGACATCCACGTACACACAAACTCACACTTCTCTAAGAACATAAACAAAACAGAACAAGAGAATTCCCTATTTGGGACACAACATGAAGGCCCATCCTGGGTTTTTTCTTTCTTAAGTAATCAAGTGTGAATAATCTAATTGAAAGTTTAAACTGCATGCACACACTCAAATGTCTGTGTATGATTCAGGCGCTCTACTCTTTATGACGAGACCTGTCTGGACTACTGGGCAGTTTGTTTGGAAAAGGTGGGTTGATTATATATGTCATGCTAGGAAGTGAGTAATACCCTCCAAACAACAGTAAAACTCCTGAGTGTCTAAAGGACAATTATAATAGTCTGATGTCATACTTCTCCTGGTAGGTTGATGCAAAATAAAGTAGGGATGACTAAGCAGTTTGTCTGTGGAGTTCATGGTGAAGTGAAATGATTAAAGATCCCCTCCTGACATGTTTTAAAGGGTAGATTGGGGGAAGTTTTTTTTTTCTAAACGTTTAATTAACTAGTCATAAATTCTTACTCCCTCGCCCACATTAAAAAAAATCCAGAATCTATGAATATAACAATATTATTTGTTTCAAAGGTTTCACTACTGGACACAAGATGTCTCACGAGGTTGATGTCACAAGTCGTGTTCGTGTGTGCATGTCCTGAACTAACGTCTCTGTATAAGCACAGGGAAACTTTATTCCATAAGCAGCTGAATGTGAACACAAACTTTGCACAATTTTCTACACAGATGAAGTTCAAACATCCAAATGAAGTATCAATAAGCAAAACCAATTTTTTTGTGGAGCTGGACTTATGTCAGTAACATACTGTATGCAGTCATTGTACATTTTTGAAGTTATCAGGTACAAGGAAGTTCATTTTAAAGCTACATTTTAAAAATCAAGCAAAAATATTTATATTATATTTAAATTATATATGTTAAATTTAATTTTTTCCAATATCTATTTTTTTCATGCACAGTGCTTGTGTTATATCACATTACATTGATTCTAGGCCTGTTTTTTTTATCTCTAGTAACCAGATTTTTTATAATGCTGGCAATACATTTTCATCAATGAGCTTTTGATACAGGGACCATTCAATTTGCCTTTTTCTGAGTTTTTCCATTTTCCATCTTCTGGCAAGCCTGCCTGAGTATTTTGCCCAAAATGTTGCCTGAAGCTGTGGTCTTTCATTGAAGGTCCAGAGTCGAGTGCCACAGCTGAGTGGCTTGAGACGCAGAGGGGGCAGGTGGCTTCATTGTCTAACCGGGCTTTGTTTATCTCTGTTGTTGTCCTGCTCTTTCCCATGGCAGCACTCCCTGGCAGTGGTTCTTTGAACTGGTCACTTGGTGATGATAGGAGCTCTGTGTTTGCTTGTGGGCACCTGAGTCACATTAATTGAGTCGTTGTTTTAAAACGATCCCAGTCTACCAGGTCATTTGCATACACTGAGCTAACACAAGCAATTAAAGTTGTGTTTATATAAAGCTTTCAGCAGGCAGGTTTTAAAAGCTTCATGTGTTAGATTTATCAGGATTACATGTTGTGTTTTTGCAGCAGGTTACTGTGCTCTCATAGATTAATTCATGCTATGGATGACTTGAAAGTCACTTTGCTCTATGACATGAAGCCGGGAAATCAAATTTGCATACTGTAACCCAACAGTAAAGGCTTTTCTTCTGTGTCAACGCACCATTAAGCAGCTAAATTAGAGGACACAAGGGCAGAGTGTGTGAGTCAAAGGACACAGTGGTCCCACAATTTCATCTTATCACTCCCATATTTATACAGCTGTAGTCACAGAGAGATCGGCTTTGAAAGAGCAAAAAGCCTCAACAAACTATTTAGCATCAATTAATGTCACAATTTTTCCACATATTTTTCATATATTTTACAAGGACATCCAACTTTTCCCTTTATCAGTTCACTTCGCAGCTCTGTATGGTTATATAATTTAATTTGGCAATGATGTTCTTTAAACACTTTATTGACTTTGAGGTTGTCTCAAATAATTGGATACATATGTCTTGTGTTTAAATGATTTCTAATTATCCTTGTTTGCAGAGTCCTTTCCTCCCCCTCCTTAAATCTGTCAGGCCATGATTAAAATGGTGCCAGACTTAGATTAGTTGGTAATTCTTCTACTAACACAAGTATGTGTTCATCTATTATAAGCTAAATTGAAAAATGTACATGTTGCTTTTGCTGGATGACACCTAAGATGAATCAGAGCTTTTCAGTCATTAACTCATGTTGTGCATAAATTCCAGACTTAGTATTGAGTGCTCTGTTGGTTTTTGGCCAACATCTCTAAGATCAGGACAGAGTGGTCTACACATACTGTATATGTATAGAGTGTGTGAACTATATGTAAATGTGATTGTATGTCTGTAGGATCTCTGGAAATTACAGCTGAACTATTGCTCTGGCTGCATCCCTACATTTACATCCTGATTATATGTCACGATGACTGTGCCTGCTAGCCACAGTCTGAAATCATCAGTCTGCTTTTTTAAAGACTCTTCTGAGGCTGTGTAAAGTATAGAAAAATCTTGTGAATAAGGGTAATGAGCAGGAAGGAGGTAAACCAAAATTCGATTTGCATTCCCCTTCTCCTCCTTGAGCAGCTAAAATTTCCTCTTAATAAACAAATTAACAGCAACTTTCATGAGACTGCCTGAGTAATTGTTCAAAGTGCGATGCTAAAGCACAGAAAATTGTGCTGCACCACTTGCCAATTTTCATATTAGTTATGAATGCATGTGAGACTTTGTAATAACTGTCATCTGCTTGCTCAGTTTTTTTCAAACAGGTCAAAAAGGTCATTTCCAGAGTTTACTTGACTTTAGCCTAGAGTCTTTCTAGACACAACAGCAGGCTTTAGTCCATTTGCAAACGTGATGATGGATATCTGTCTATACTGATTAAATAACAGATATAAGGCAAAGTGTCTTCTCACAATGCTTTAAAAGCAAGCAAATCTGGTTGTCTGGTGTAGTCTTTTTCAAGGTTATAACCCAAATATTTCCCTGCTCTTCACACCTTCTGTTTTATTGGATTGGAAGAGCAGATGATGCAAATAGGCCATAATGGCATATTCCCCTGAGCCCTTGCTGAAACGGAGCATATTGGTCATATAATTTTGATGGCGGATAGAGTGTTGTAGATGGGTAGATTGTTGAGCAACAGCCCCTCTCTGCCAGGCTGCTGAGGGCACACACTAACTGGCACGTGCCATCTGTCTCGAGATCTGGGGACCAAGGTGTTGCTCCAAATGTCATTTTCATTGTGAAATCAGAGCAAGACGGTAATCGATCTCTCTGAGAAGCTTGTTCTTCATTTTTCACGTCAGCAGTTGTCAGCAGAGTCAGGGTTCAGGGAAGCTGAGCTGATTCACGACTGAAGTCTAATGGTGTATAGAAAGAAGAGCATTTGAATTGTAAGCATCATAATCAGCCGGGACTTAGATACCCCTGTGACTTAATCAGCTTCATGAGGTAGTCAGTCTCTTCTCCCTCCACAGAGTTAAGGGCTTTGCTTTTCCTGTCTCTTCAGAGAGGCCATTTGTTCAGATAGAGTGTCAGTATGCTGAGCTTCCTCTACTAATGATGCCACAGGCGGTCGAGGTGCTGTCACTAACAGCTTTGCCAAAAGAGAGAATAGACTCCTCTGGATGGTACACGATTCTGAGTTTTGACTCCAGGGAGGTCAGTCAGTACGTTACATGACATATCAGTATTCATGAAATTTTACCTTCCCCTGTTTAATCCCCTTGGCTCAGTCCTCCTTGATCTCTGGTCGAGTCTGGGGAGCACATTAAGTCAAATGAGCATCCACGTACTAATTACTTCTCATTTGCATAAATGTGTGGCTTGCAGATGTCAGGAGTGTGGCAAGTGGGGATTACAGCTGGCTGTGTCACCACTCCAGCATCTGTGAGTGAACTTTGACCTCATATTGTCCCTAATTCTCAGCATCTGTCGTCTGAAATTTCATTCATTTATATCCCGCACTTCAAAGTGACTATAATCAATATTTCCATAACAATCAGTCAATCATTTGTACCGTCTTTGACTTGAAGATTGGCTTTCATGGTCCTCCAACTGTTTCTTTTCTCAGTCTTTCTCTTGAGTTGTTCTTATCTTCTTTTATATCATCAAGCCTTACTACTTGTGTACACTCCTCCGTTCCTGTCAATCATCCCTCCTGAAACCCTCGTCTTTAGCCTTCCACTGGACCCTCTGGAAACTCAAACTTTGTCTCTGCAATCTTCTTCATAAACTACCTGTCTTGTCCTACTAGATCCAGAACCTTATTATTTGACATAAATCTCCTCCAGCTGATCTTGAGCAATGCTCCGTCAGTGCTCACGTCTCTGAGCCATATGTCAGAACAGAAAAGGTTTAGGTTTCAATGAACAATTATAAAAACTTTTTCTGTATTATGATGTTGATGTTGCTTCTTAGATGTTTTTGAATGCCACTTTTGCTTGTCTGATTCTGCATTTAATTTCCTCTAGACATCTTCCATCTTCATTGAGCCAACTCCCAAAGTATTTGTATTTGTGCATTTGTTCTCTAATTCTAAATTCTCCATTTCAGTTTTGATCTTCTCAAATTCACCATTTCCCATAATCTTATATCTCTTGCAAGCCTCATTTACATCTTCCTTATCTGATCAAAAGTTTTTTGATAGTCTATGAACACCATGAAAACTTTTTTGTTCTTTTCTATCATCCAATTGTTCTTGATATAAAGGTGACATCTCTTATTGCTTTCCCTTTTCTGTAGCTCAGCTGGCATTCTGAAATCCTGCTATCAATGATGTTGGTTATTCTATTGACTTAAAATACTTATCAGCCTCTGCTCCTCACACCTTTGAGTATTTTTCTCATTCTGTTGAGGAATGAAATTGCTCTTCAGCAATCCGTCTGGTATTTTTCCTGACTTGTACATCTTGTTTATGACATTTTTTGATGTTTGTTATTCCTTCTGGTCCTAGACTTTGAAGTGGTTCCGCTGGGATACCATCTGCTGCACATGCTTTTCTTTAGGGTAGCTTCTTTATCACCTCCTGAATTTCTTCCAGTGTGATTTCATTTATTTCTATTCCGGGTGAGTAATCTGCCTCTCGGTTTGTTGGTGTTTCTGTCCTTTGATCTGTGTGTAGTTCCTCGATAAACTCAGCCCATCTTTTAAGGACTTCCCCTTGTTTGTCTTTTGTTGTTGTTGATGTTTGTGACTTGCTGGTGCTTTTCCCCTTCAAATCATTAACCTTCTGATGAAACTTAAGGTTATGCTGTCTGTCCAATTTTTCCAGTTCTTTACACTGGAAAAATGATTTAGCTTTTCTGCACATTATATCTACCTCTTTAGTTTTTGGTACTATCGTTGTCATAAAAAATGTACTTTCATCCATTTTTGTTTCCATTCTGTCTTTTTATTTGTATTACCTCATATCTCAACTGTCAGTTATTTTGCTTACTTCACTGTCTTTTCATTCAGGTTGGTTTTAGTTCATCAAAGTTCCAATTAAAAAAAAAAAACTTCTCTTTTTATACCATTTTCAGTTTGCACTTTAGAGCTACTATGACTAGGTTAGGTCTACTCCAGGCCTTGCTTTTGTCTTTCTTACTGAATATCTGTATCTTTCACTGACTAGAACAAAGTCTATTTGATTTTCTGCTCTTCAATGGGTACTCACCATGTATGCCTTGCATTACATTTTTGTTCAAACCATGTCTTGGCATTGATCGATTTTACAAAAGGATGTTAACATTTCACCACTTTCATTTCTGTCATCCAGAGCAAAAGGTCCCTCAATCTTTTCCTCTTTTTCCTCTCTTACTTTTGCATTAAAGCCTCTCATTACTATAATATTTTCACCGAAGGTCATTTAGCTTTTAATCGCTTCTATAAATTGTTCATAGAAAGCTGCTTTTATAGACAATTCTTTATCTATGTTATGAACATATTCAGGTTTATTGGCATTGGGTACAAAATTCTGAAACTGCTTTCACAAATGTTCATATATCTGTCAAGTAGTCTCCTTCCCTTTCTAGTGCGTCTTTGTGACTCCAAGGATGTCAACTTCCATTCTGTTTTTTTTTATGTTTGGCAATTTGCCTGTAGACATTGCTAATCCTTCCATTTTCCAATTTTCAAACAGTCACTAGATTGACAGTGCAGAGCTGCCTGTTTGCTTACAGCTGTTCCACTGGGCTGGATTAGTATGACTGGTGTCCACTTTACCCTGTTTGCCAAAATCTGAAAAACTTTGAGGAAGGCTGCAAGACCCACCTATGCATGCAGTGTCGATTTGAGACAGTTGACCCGAGCCATTCTTCTTCTTTTTTGAAAAATCTATTACCTGAGGTCTATGACCACACAGCCATGAATTGAAAGTTGCTTATAAAGTCACCACCTGCATTCCACAGATTCACGTAATCCTGATCAGAGGGCTGACAGGTACTATACCTTAACCAAGGGTGACCTGAAGACTAGTGTAGGGATGGAGAGCCTTCCTTTCCTTAAGATCTGACATCATGAAACCACCTCACTACTGCAATATAGTAACAAATATATGCAGTGTGAAGTGGCTTGTAGTGAGTCTGCTGAGTGTTTTAGCATCTTTTAGGTCTGTTTTTTAAGCCCTCTGCACTCCCTGTTGTTTGGCTCACTCTCACCTGCTGTTTTCAGGAGCACCATATTTTTCTCAGCAGTTGCTTGAGACAACAGAGCTAAAAAGAAAGTGAATATTGGACTTTCATTCACCAGGTGGCCAGAAACATGACTCCAAAAGAGTGTTCATGTTGCTCTGTATATATTACAGTAGATGTGTAAAAAGGCAACTGTTTGCTAAATAAACAACCATATCAGTTTAAAAGGCAGTAAAATAACTGTAAGATGTTCACTGCTTGTTTCTGCAGTCCCAACGTGCATGCTTAAACCTCTGTCACATATCACTAGATGAAATGAGAAAGGTGAACCTCATTATTTTCCGATCCAAACTGCATTAAAGGAGCGGGTAGAGAAAGAATCGACAAAGATGCTGTTTCAGATTTGTGCCTCCAGTGCTCACCATGCGGTCCAGCTCCTGCACTGCAGTTGCTGCCTGGCAGGTGCAAAGCTCTCTTCAAATCTTAACCTTGAAACCCAATATTTAGGGCTGGTATGACTGAGACAAGCAACCTGACAATCAGACTTAACCTGAAGAAAATATCAATATGTGCACATTTGATGAAAATGAATTACAAGCTGAAACTCTATACCCATTTAAAGAAGAAAGTTGAGTAATAAACTATTAGTGAAGCATTGCCTTGACATTTAACATTATGATGTACTATCCAGTACTTTATCAGTCCCTTATTGCAACAAGAGCTTGACAAACTGATGTCTTGTTGTTTTCTTTACTGGTCTTCATCTGGAGAGTGAAGTAAACCAAAGGACCTCTGTAACCTCGCAAATTAGAGCTGATTCACTTTGCTATTTAAGCTACCAAAGGTGAGGTACACTACTCAGGTATGTTTGCTCTATATTTGTATGCACAGTGTGTGTAAAGCCGAGAATAATGAGCACACACTCATGAGGTGCATTTTCATCACTCTCTGCCTGGTGGGTTAGTCAAAGCAGAAGAAATTCCAGTGCTTCGAGGTGCTTGATTACGATAATAACAGCAGTACAGAAAACAAAGGATCAAGTCAGTGCGTGGGGAGTGTAAGGCTGGAAAGCTTTACTCTGATTAACACAAGGGTGTTTTATCAGCATGTAATATCAGAGAGAATGTTAATAACAGCAATTCCATGACTCGCAATGTCACGCAATGCCATGACTCGAATAACACCAAGCGTGCTCTACTTACACAGCTAAGTGCATATCGATCATGTAAGTTTATTTATATTTAATTTTATATACTTATACTGACATTACATTGTTCTTGATATTGAGTAGATATACTGATGCTGTTTTGCTGCAGAGGAGGGTAAAAGTTGAACAGTTATGCAGCCTTTTATATTCACGCTCCATCTAATGGAAACACATTAGTGGAGTCATATCTACTTCATCAAAAAACACAAGGGAGTCAACGGGGTTACAGAGTTAGATGCTCTGTTATTGTGTGGAAGATAAAAGAATGTTATTGTTTGCTTTTGTGGTATCAAAGTTTTTGTAATAATGTTGTATAATTTGGTTTTTATTTCAGTTTTATGAGAAGCAGTGTTTCCATGCTTGTTGTGGTAAGTGCTTCCATATAAATACACTTGATTATTGCATTGTTATTGTCTTCACATCAACCATCTAGCATGAGTCAGTTATCATCATCATTGTCTGTTTTCAGTGGAAGTTGCATTCATGGCTCATAGCTTAGTCAGAGTGTAGCCAAGCTCTCAGGCCCAGCAGGAAGCAGATTATGAACTCTATCATTAGGGAAAAAATGTCTATGTGTATGTGATTGTGTGTGTTTGTGAAAAGACAGCACAGGAGTGGGTTTGCAGGGGTCAAACACAATAATGACATCAAGGTAACTTACCTGTCCTTGCCTGTCTGAGGCCTGTACTGTAAAGGATGCAGTATGAGAATAAGTCTCATATTCTCCATGCCTGCACCTCAAACCATGAACCTCTCCCTTCAACAGGAGGTATGTGTCAACCAAGAGAGGGGTCTTTATATTTGCTGAGGTCAAAGTTATCTGTCAAACCGGCGAGACGGCTGGCTGGCTCTGCAGAGGTAATTGGTAGCATTTCTTCCTTCTAGGAGAAGCTTGACAAAAATCTTGCCATGTGTCAGGGAAGTTTGTTTGGGGAGCATAGGCTCTTGCTCCTCTAATGGCAGGCTATGCTGAGAAGCAAACACACACGCTGAGCACGACGGCACATGAAAGAGACACACAGCCAAGGCCAGTCACGGCAACAATCAAAGGCAGTGGACATTTTTTTTGCTCCACATGACATAAGCACCACATACTGTACATGGCGCTGTTTTTTTCTGCCACCCAAATGCCCAGAAATGTTGTCATGTAATTTGTGTGTATAATGAAGGATTGGAATTTTATTGCTGTTAATAATTGAAATGTATGACTGAATAGGTGGTTTGAAATGTGACATATTTTTGTCTTAGAAATAACCCCTAGAGATGTTTTAGCTTCAGGCCAGAGATAACTTCCAATCACATTTCAAGGCCAATTCTATGGTTGCCAGGATACGGACCTTCATATAAGGAGCAGATCCAGTCAGGCTTTATGAATAGATGGCTGAGCCAAGTAGTGAAAATCAAGGAGCTAGTTAACCATCCTGCCTTTAATTTTCCTGTTTTAACTCGGTCAGTAAGGTTTTGTCTATGTATTTTTTTTGTCAGTTGGCAGAAAGCACGAAACTAATTAACCTTACTCAATAAAATCCGATGGAAAGTTTTATCCTCGTTCAACTGATTAGTGTTTGGTGTGAATAGTGCCACTACGTCTCCATTTATGCCTGTTTCTTTTTCCTTTTCTTATTCCCTGAACTAGAAGCAAAATCAACTCTTTTTTTCCCTGGAGCTTATTAATTTGAGATTCATGTATCAGTATAGGCACACGCTGAGATCAAACCACCACCACCAAATTAAAGTTGAAATCCTGGTTGATTTGAAAAGAGATAATTAACTTAACTGCCAATCCTTTGTGATGTAGTTATTGCTTTGTTTGATCTAAATCTGCATACTAGTGTGTGTGCTTTAGTATCATGCAGTTTACAGCGAGAGGTAAATATAATTATTATGCTAATGTAACTGATATTATTTAGTCAATAAGTCTAATATTTTTGAGAGCTAAAGGAGAGGGATATCCAGCTCTCACTAACAGCAATACAAACCTGTTTCTGAGACTGACAGATTTTCTGTTTGTTCAAACACTGTGTTTTGCTTTTTAAATGCATTAACAATCCTTATCAGACATTGAAACATGTTTTATAGAAACTACAGTATTCTTCCACAGGAGCAATTAAGGTTAATTAGAATATTTCACACAAAATATCAACATCAGAAAGGCACATTTTACATAGAACCGAAATGATAAGTTGACTGAAGGAAAATGAATCAGTAGCTATTTTGAAAATGGATTAATTGTTTTCAATCTCTTTTAGGCAATAATTTCAAACATTCCCTAGTTACAGCTTCTCAATTGTGAAATTTGCTGCTTATCTTATGATAGCAAATCAAATACTTGGGGTTTTAGACTGTTGGTCTGACAAACAAGCAATCTGAGGACATTGCCTTGGACTTTAGTAATTGTGCTTGCCATTTTTCTGATATTTTACAGACAATTATATTGATTAAGATAAAGTAATTGGCAGATTAATTGATACTAAAAAAAAAATTTGCATCCCGAATTTCACATGAGCAATTAGAATGAGAAATAAAAATGATTTATTACACAATTATTAAATCTAAAAACTCTAGCTAACAGCAACACCCATACAGCTGAAGACAAAACTTTCTCTCACATAGATATGCTATATTAATTAAGTATAATTATTATTTTCATGATTATTATCATGATGAATTTTTCTTTCAAACTCTCTCTGAACACATTTTTGGTTTTTCAGGCTTCATAGTGATAGACAATGTGACAAATCAGTCAACCCTCATGTGTTGAGTTTACTAATACAAAAATTAAGGAATTTTTATAGGGACTTTGTGTAAGTCAGTAGTTTTATGTAAACTTGCCTTGCCTCCCACCCACCCACACATTACTCGCTCACTCACTCACTCACTCACTCACTCACTGCAAACTCTTATAAATACACACTTGGATAGTTTGGTTACAGCTTGCGTGAAAGAACCTGATCCCGAATGACCCTATACTTTGTTTTTCTATTACTTTCTAATTTTGTATAAATGTTAAGCATCTACATTTCAAAATTTGAGTGAGACATGGCTTGAAAGCAACACCTTGAAGTAGTGTACTTAGTTTGAACATCTGAAGTCAAGATTCAAATGTTTATTCACTGTTGTAAATACTATCGGTGAGTTATTATATCAAGTCACGAGGTTTGAGGAAAAAGAATTCAAGAAATTTAACAAAACTCACTGTAGTCCTCACTGCTAGTCAGTTACACAGTAGTATATTAGACTGCAGTTTACAGTAAAAATCTTTAAGTATTCTTCTGAAAATATTGAAAATAAACAGTAAGAGTGGTTAAAGGTGCTGCGACGCACAAGTGGTTCATCTGTTTTCTCTGTGTATGTATGTGATGGCACTTGTGGTATTTATGTGGTAGCACCAATAGATTAAGAAACTGGGAAGACAGCAAACCGATGGAAGCAGTGTTATGCCCTTGCCTACTGTAAACATTTTTGCTAAATGCTAATGCTATTTACATCCCTTCATGGCAATGGCATTCCCTGATGGCAGTGTCTTAGCAGGATAATGCGAGTTGCCACAGTGTTGTTCAGGAATAGTTGGAGAAACATGACAAGAGTTCAGTAACTTGCCTTGGCTTTCAAAGTCCCCAAATATCATTCCAATCAAGCATTTGTAGGATGTGCTGGAAAAACAAGTCTGATTTATGGATTCCTCACCTTCCATCTTTTCCAATTTAAAGGATCTGCTGCTAATGCAGTGATGGACTGGCCATTGGGAACACTGGCAGAAATTGCAGTGGGCCACACATGTCCTTGAGCGCAGGATAAGGTAACATCCCAACCTTTTTTTCATATTGTTAACAAAACAGAGGATTTATGAACATCTTCCATTCCGTGTTCCATGAAAGTTACTTCATTTTCATGTCCCCTTGGTTAGTTCTGCCATTCAATTACATAAGTAATTTGACTACACCAATAGTAATCAATCATTACATGATATGTCCTTTATCAAGAGAGAGCTCACTGCTGTCACACAAGCGCTGATGAAATTTGTCGGATTGTGAATAAATTAATCTAAAAGACCAAATAAAACAATGCAGTAATGCCTTTTACCTGACTTTGTTCTGGAGAATACAGACTCCAAATGAATGTTGTTGCTCTGTCTGCTGGATGTTTAAAAAGGCGTCAAATGGCAAAATTGGTTTCTTAGAAGATAATTGTTGTGTTTGCTTCTTCATTTTTAACTTGAGTGTTTTTGTCTAAAACTTCTTGGAAAGATTGTTTACTTTAAAATTGACCAGACCTGTATAGCTCCATTTTCCAGCTAAACCTGTGATTAGTCCTCCACCTTTTAACACTCAGTAGTTTGCTCAGTGGTAGCCTCAAGGTGCACCAGGAGACTTATATCCCTCTGTCGCCTTTAAGGCTGAATGCCAGTTGTCTGTAACAGTGTCACACTTAGTGACTGACCTAAAAAGAATTGCTGTTCCAAATGGTACAAAACCTTGGAGCGATAAGTCCATTAATTAAAGGCCAACCTCATCGTTGTCTCGTAGCGAGGTCTTGTGAATGTCCATCATGACCTCTCTGCTTTCTCCCAGAATGAGCAAGTCATCTGCCGCTGGGAATAAAGAACCAGTCACTGAGTCAGCTAATGACAAACAGTATTTTCTCGTAAACTAGTTCTGTTTAATAATCTGAACATATAGTTGCTTTTACTTAAGAAGAATGTTTCTGTTCTGTTTTCCTTTCAGCTGAGGAATGTCAATATGTCATTTAACCTTGCTGATACCACGTGTAGACTCCTTTCTGCAGGACTCAGCCAGGTTTTACCAGATTGCTATCGCTATACTCACTCTCCACATAATTTTCTTTCTTATGACTTAAGCTGACACACAAACAACACAGACAGATATCTGGTTGGTTTGTATCCTGCAGAGATGTTCCTTAGCTCTCCTCTTGACAGATGCACAACAAGCTGATATTCTTTGACTTTGGTGTGATTTAAGGTCTGTCCTGACTCTTTTGATTTTGCTCAGCAGGTGGGCACCAGACTGCAAGATGAGAATGGGGCTCAGGGGCCCCTGAGCAGCTATGTGCGATGGCTCAGAGTGATGCGACCTTCAGACAAGTGCAGGCCATGGCGAGCTTGTGGGACGTGGACACCTGGAGGTGGGCTGCCTGGCTGGACAACACTTCAATAGACACCTGCAGCTCTCCCGCCATATTATCTCATTCCCTCATTTTTGGTTCAGTGCAAAATGATTGCAGGGGAGAGAGAGAGCGAATGGCAGGGATGGGGAGTTGGAAAAAATGGGAGTAACAAAGATCAGAGAAGTTACAAAGCATCTGATAGATCTAAAGCAAAACTAAATAATTATAAGGAAAATAAATAGGTAAATTGTAACAGACAAAATCAATTCTAAATCAATAAATTAAATCAAATAAATACATTGTTAAATCAATTTTATAGTAATATTTATGACTAAGGGTGCTCAATATTGTATATTGGGGTCTTAACTGGATTTAAAAGGTGCTATAGATGAAGGACACCTTGCATTGAAAGATAAACTGTTCCACAATCGGAAAGCAGTTATCAAGAAAAATTGGTTGCCTTAGTAAAATGGGAAATAAGGAGGTTGAAGAATGATAAACTTTCTTTTCCATGCAGATTTTTAAAAAGAAATTGAAGAGGGTTAAAATTAATATATTTTCCTGGTAGCTAGTGAAGGGTATTTTGAAATAGCTGCAGATGAAACAGGGATGACTGGCTGTGGATGTTGACTGTCTTATTAAACATCCTCAAGACAACTTTAAAGACTGAAAACTATGTGCATCACTAGGTTTCAAGAAGAAAATATAGCGGCATGTCATCAGTGTAGTATTGACCAGGGATGTTGTATTTTGTATAAACACACCCCAGCGGAGCAATTAACTAATGCAAAATTAAACATGGCCTAAAATTCATACCACATGGTCATAACTGAAACTGGCCTACAGTATGTTGTAGCTAAGAAACTCAAACCCAGAGTGAAACACTGTGGTAAATTATTTGATACTGTGACTCAGTACAGTAGTGCACCTGACTGACATTTGCGAAAAAATGTTTTGATCTCAAAAGAGTGACACGTTGTAATACGACAACTCTTTCCTAAGTAAAAGAAAAAGCTGCTTAGGTTTGCTTTATTAAATAACAGGAGAGACAGAGAGAGAGAGAGAGAGAGAGAGAGAGAGAGAGAGAGAGAGAGAGAGAGAGAGAGAGAATTGTAGAATCTGAGCCAACAAATGAAAGATAAATTGACAAGGTTTCTAAGAGGAAGGATGTGAGGAAGGTTGGGGAGTCACACTGCATCACTTCAGAGACAAAGCAGCACTACTTTCATACATGTTACCCACTCATGGTGACCATGATCAGGACAGCTGTGCTTAGCAGGAAACAAGCGGCTTAATTCTCACATTCAAGGCTGTTATTCAATATGTCATCACTACATCACTTACACAGAGAAGAGGCCTTGCTACTTGCTGTTAACTTCCATATAGAACAGATAAAAACACAAATAATTGCACATAATATACTCCACCAGTGACACTTTTTTACACATTTTTGCACTGCCCTTAAGCTTGGAGTTCCTTTGCACAGCACAGTTCAAGGCTGTAGAAAAGGAGAGCACTTGGATAATGGCTTTGTAAGCTTTCTGACGTGCTGAGATGCTCTCCAGTGCAAACGTAATTATGGCCTGACAGTGGGCAGAGGCCCTCACAAAGGCCAGATAATCAGAGGCTGGTGATCGGAGCATGCAGCTCATGACCAGGAGAGGCAGTGACGCTGAAAAGTAATTAAAGTTACCCGCAGAGAGGAGCCATGCAAGCTACACTCCCAGCTTGCTATAACACCCATCATGACTTCTTGCTGTTCTATTATTCTTTCTCTCTTAATTCTTGTTTAATTTTCTCTCACATCCGGCTTCTGTATCTCTTTCTGTTACCTCCCACCTAAAACTTGGCTTTCTTCTTTTAAACTCCTGTTATGTTTTTCCGCTCCATCTGTCCTTCATTCCTCCAGACTGTGGATGTTTTTTTATTCTCTTCTCCCCTCCGTCCATCACCCGCTGACAGACAACAGCTATACTGTACCTGTTATGAGCAAAAACAGTAAAAGCAGTGAATGAGTGGACCACAGCGTCCCTCAACCTTATGCCAGACACACATGGACTAGATGTATATTCCTTCTAAAACTAAATTAAACTAATTTTACCTTAAGCTTTTATTTTACAGTGGATTTCTTGTAATGCACTGCCTATGTACTAAATTTAAATACTGCATAGCTCAGATATGCGGTAAACACTTTCAGGGTTGTGCATAATAGTTCTTTTTGTGTATGTATAGCAGATGTCTGTCACTGTAGCTCTGCATGTATAATTAGGTGGCTCACATACATCCTCTCAGATCTATCAGATGTGTGACCAACTTTCCTTTTAAAGCAAAGGGTGTCCATCTGATATTACTTGCCATGCAAGCTACAGAGTGTGAGCTTATCGCCAGTTAAGCCTTTGTGCTATGCAAAAGAGTGAAAGATTACCCCTTTCACTGCTCCCCCTGTTCATAACCCCCTGGCGTACCCGTGGGTCGCTCGGAGTAAATGGAGAAAAAAGGAGGAGGCCATTGTGCAACCATGTGGATTGGTGACTTAATCCCCGCTCTAACTTTTTTTTAATGTTCGACACAACTCAGCCACTGTGGACTGCTGTCTGTGTTTGAACTGTAATTAATGAAAGGATGTTAAAGAAGCAAATACTCGCTCTATGAAGTGGTCACAATTCTTCCCGCTCGGGGACAAGCTATCAAGCCAATGAGAGGAGACGTGAGATGTGATGAGCCACAAGAAAGACTATCAGTAGCGGATTAAGTGAGACTGTCGGCAGCATGTCAGGGGAGCACGTGTGTTTAATTCCTCCCATGAGGATCAATGAAGTTAACTTCCATTAGACATAGCAGGGTTGTCATGTTAGTGTGAGTCCAAGCACATGAAGCACACTCATAATTTTTTCAGTGGTGTCAGATAGATTCAGATCCTTTACGGAGGTAAAAGTAGGAGAACCACTAGGTGTTCAAGGCTTTCAGAGTATTGAACAATTATATTTGATTATAGATTTTATTTTAATTGGTTAGCATGTAACCTTAGCATTAAAGTTAGAAAAGACTCACTTTTCTGGGAAAAAATATTGTTCATGCTTTATGCTTCTGAAAGTTTGTACTTGAAACATTTTAAATGGCAGTTCAGATGGGAGAGCTGAAAGATAATGACGTTTTTGGTGAAGTGTAAATTATAAATGCGAAGTTGCAGGATTGGTTTTAAGTGCAAATGCAGAGTGGAGTATTAGCTGAAGTAAAAGTGCTTAAATAAGATGACTATTCAGATGAAGTTCATGCATTAAAATGAGTAAAATGTTAGAAGTGTGAGAGATAAATTGAGCAGCACTTGAAGTTTGAGTCCTGAGGAAATTATTACCAATTCAAGTGTACAAACTGAAAAGTGTCAGCTGAAATGTAAGTACCGGAAGCAGTTGGGTTAAACCAAGGGCGTAACAATGGTGTTGACATTGGTGGGGACATAATGTGTGCGTATGTTGATGCTGTTTAGCGGGTGGGTCTGGGTGTCCTCCCCCAGGAAATTTTGCATTTTTTAGATGTAATTTCCAGCATTATTCCTGCAGAGCTGTTGTGTTGTGGCTGTAAAACACAATGTATGATAATGAAAGATATATATTTTTTTGTATTTTGGTACCCTATCAATACTTTTGTAGCATTAATACCGAATACAGGATTTCTTCATAAACATCATATCAGTAGCCACGCAATGACTAGCAACTAGCAACTTAGTTACCGGTACATTTGTTATCATCATTTCACAGAGTTCTAAGATGCTAACCGTAGCTTTAACCGACTAGCTTAAAACAAGACTGATCAGATCAGAGTAATGAGGTCTAAACGAGTACAATCAGTTCGTTGTGCATTTCTACATCAATCCGTGGAAGCCACGACATTTACAGCCACTTATAGACAGCATAAATTAACCACTTAACACAAGCCCCTGTTTTTTATGTTGTTAGCCTAAACGACATGCCCATGTGTACAGACATTCAGGGACCTCTCAGCGAGATATAGACACAATGAGGCCACAGCCACATGTCTTGGCTTCATGCAGTCCAAATTTGGAGTCAAAAGACCAAAAGATTAATTTTTCAGAGTTATTTTTCAACAGGTATGTCCATGCGTTTTCCTCAGGTCCTTTTTGGAGACTCCAAATGGACACTTGGTTACCAAAGCTGTATAACCGCAGTCAAACACCTATAATTTCACAACCCCTTTGCCTACAATCAAAATCTTGGTCTCTAATGAAAGCTGACGCCATATTATTATTATTATTATTACATATAACCATATTTTTTTATTTGGCCATATCTATCTATCTATCTATCTATCTATCTGTTTATTTTGGTATAAGTCATATGTCAAGTCGAAGAAGAACCAACCGTGCACCAAAATGCCGTGTGCGTAATGATATATGGTTCAACCCTGTTACGAACCGGGCGCACGCCGGTTACTCTTGGAGTTTGTTTATGGACAGCCAAACTTAATAGCTTAGTGTCATACACCGTTGGAAACCCCTGACTATTGGCTAAAAGGTTATCAACTTCATTTCACCGAATATTTCCATAGGCTAGAACAGCAGTCAATCAAAGCCATGTCGTCATTGTTGTCGGTCACATGTCCTCAGTCCTCATTGGCTTTGGAGACATGTACTGCCTAATCCTAAACACCGATTGGCTTGTGTGTGGTGTCGTCAGAAGCAGAAGAGGCTCACGGTCGTAAACATCTAGTCACGTGTACTCTGAGATGGACGTGCAGGTCAGGAAATGACGTAAACGTCATTTGTGTTATTACATTACGTGTTGGACTAAATACATGGACATATTGAGGAAAATATTCCGGTTTTATGGAAACGGATTTCATATTTCACAAGAATGGATACTTGGCGAGCTGTACAGAAAGTCCTGAGTCATAAGATGATCGTTGTGGATAAAGGGAAGACTTTGAAGGTATGTAGGCATTATAGCTTTTCTTACTTAGCTGAGTGGCTAGCCGAGCTAATCGCTAATACTATTACGGCTGTGAGCAACCATATAAGTCGTGAGTGGTCTTGAATGAATCAGGACAATCTAAGTTTTCCAACAATGTACGGCATAAATATATATGTTTAAGGGTTGGTGTTTAAAACATTCAGAATAACGTGTCGCTACATCCGTCCCGTCCCGTAGACGGAACAGCGTGCGTTAAGAGGTTAAACAAAAGTTAGATGTCATTTTAGCTGCTCGGACGTCCGCCTCCACAGTGTGTGAAGCGACATTTCACTGAAGGGGGACGTGACCGAACAGGTTTTTACATGACTGTTCTGTGATAAACTTACTGTTGATTTTGTGAAATAGACTCTGATGTCCGTCAGTTTCCTTTTCCTGCCCGAGGCAGACATGATGACCCGTCGTAGACCAGTAGACAGTAGACCGTCCCTTGTCAGATGTTATTCCGTTATCTCTAATATTTCTGTTATTCTCTCAGCTGTTATCCTGCTGTCACCGCGCGCTTAGCTACCAATTTAGCAACGATAACTAGTGAAGGAAGATGAGCCAATCACAGATAGCAAGGCTGTCCCCACCAATGACACGCCGTCTTTGATAGAAGGTACGCATGAGGGTAAAATTAACCATTTATTTCCCGAATGCCGTGCAATTACCCATTCAAAATTGGTATGGACATTTTAAACGTATCCAAATATTGGTATGGACACGTCCATAGTGTCCATACGCAATTTCATTTAATGTCCTGTAGCTCAAAGTTAGAATAGTTCAGTTAAACTGTGTATGTATGAACAGTGGAGTTTGTGTGATTTAAGGCATCAGTATGCTCCATCTGAAGTGCTTATTGGATGTTTGAGCAGCTTTTGAAACCCCTCCCACACTAATCTTTGCACCATAATCCCTACATTAGAAATGAACCACTATAGGAACAAGGAAATAAATGATTATAAACAGATTTGTTTTCTCATGTGGTCTGACAACATGTCAAATTATCTAATTATTTTTATGCACAACCCAACCCTTACAAGAACTGGAGTTCTGTTTTTTTCAGATTTTGACATTTGAGACCTAAAAGGGTTTGAAATGTATTAACTGAAAGTAATGCCCAGCAAAGGAAGAATTTATATAAGCAGTCAAACTGTCAATGATGCATGAGAGCTGAAAGCAGTTGAACTGTGAGATGTATTAAGATAATTTCCTTAAGTAAATGTTGAAACACCATAGTGTAAAAATACTCCATCACACATAAAAGTACAGAAGTATCAGTTCTGCATTAAGCTAAATTTAACTACTACTACTACTACTCTTATCTACACTGTTTGGTAGCTAATTTATTCATAAATCATAATTGAGTACATTTTGAGTTTTAATTCATGCATCCCATCTACATAGTGTTTTATTTGTAAAATCTTAACCCTCAATGTTTTGAGTGAATCTGCAACATCTGCAAAATAAGTAGTAAGCTATCAGCTCAAAGTTGTGCCTTCGTACATAACTTTAAAAGTACTTTCTACCACTGGATTTGCTTTTCTACATAGGCACAGGCACAGTCTTATGTTCTTTTCTTCTCAAGTGTGCAGCTTTAGATGTATACCAGCAGGGGTTAATGTTGCCATTGGGTACAACTGATCTGTGTATTATCTCTAACGTACAATGGGACCTATGTATTCAACATCTAATCCACAGGCTTGAAGAGAGCAGCAAGTTGGCTAATGTGCATTTGTAGAAAATAAGAATCATTACAAAGCTCACCGGCATAAAAGACCACAAAGGCCACAGCCATAGCCACTGTATACTCATTTAGTCAACACAGCCCTGTGTGGCAGAGCAAATCCCCTTACACTGTGCTCTTTGTTTAATTTTGAGCTAATCTCTTTGGCCAATGCACTATTTTCTCTGCCATCAAACTGCTGATTCATCATTTTTCAGAGGTTAGAAATTAAGCAGCTTTTAGCACCACAAATGTAAAGATTCTCTAACTGGTTTAGTATCTAAATACCGTTTTTGAAAAGTCACTCATTTTTATAGATTGGAAGATCTTTTCTTTTCTTTTTACCTTCTTACAAGAAATAATCAACTCCTCGCTGGGCCAAATTCCTATTCACAACATGAATGATGAAAAGACAAAGTCATCTAATTTCTATTCTCCTCACAGACGTGGGTCTATTGCAGAGAGATTGGTGGTGATTGTGTTCAAGCACTCTCTGTAGTAGGAAACTAAAAAGTCAGGTATTAGGTATTGTAGGTTGACACTGCGCCTTTTGAACAATGCAGCCTTGAAAGCACAAGACACCTAGTGCTCCTTGAACCCTGAGTGACATGCAAGAGAGGATATTTTTGAGTGACAACACTCCACGGGATGACAGCAGAGTACTGCTTGATTTCAATATTTCCCACCAGACAGAAATACAGCTGTACTCGAGGAAAGGAGAGGACTAGAACATTTTGTTCTTGGCTTGATGTTTTCTATCTTAATTGTAAGACTTATTTTTCCAAAATAAATTTGTAACATCCAAAGCGTCTGCAGTTTAAGCAGAACAGAGAAGCAGAGTTCCTGCTAGAGTTATTCCTTTTTAAAATATGCCAATATGTGAGGCATGGTGTCACAGCAGTGAGCACTGCTGCCTCACAGAGATTAAGATTGGTGTCTGATCTTGGTTTTTCCTGAGTGGAGTTTGGATAGTCCTCAGATGTCTGTGCATCTCACCTTGGGGTTCTCTAGTTTTTCTTGCACAGCCCAAAGATCTACTCAGATCAGACTGTCTCTGATTGCTTATCGGTGTTTTGTAATGTGATGGTCTTCAATCATGTCTGTGATGTTTCCTTGCCTTCTCTGAGTACATGCTGGGACAAACACACTGACAGTGTGGTTTCATGAATGACATACAGCTTTCACAGAAGGCTCCTGTACACCTCATTGTACGCTCCATTAACAGCAGCCGTGAGTCAGTCATGTGAGTGCTAACACTACGAGTGCTGGGAGCCGGTTGTGACACTTTTCTAGGAAACAGTAAAGCATACAGTGGCTGAAGTGACATGCAGCCTATTTCCTGTTCTAGTGCAGCTGTTAGATATAATGGATGTAATGATGAGCCTATGGACAACAAATAACACATACAAACACATGCTGTATGTTTGGCACTTGGAATAGATTCTCTTCTCTTGTTTGGTTTCCTTTATCTGTAAACACAGAGACGCTCATTTTAATGAAAGATGTTCAGTGAATTCAAGTTTCTGTTAATTTTATGGCACCTGTGTTAGGCAATATATTTATCATTAGGTCCAATCAGATAAAATAACCTGACTGTATGTCAGGAATGACACAAATGTGAATAAATGAGAATGAGTTTCAACAAAATGTTTGTTGAGAAGGTGATTACGTATTTTACAAACTATATTTTCCATGTAGTTATTAACAGAAAGCAAACAGTCCAACTCTCTGTATGCCCTGCAGCGTAAACCCTTCAATAAACATGAATCATATAAAATGAACAGAGACGCCAGAATGTGCAAACTATTCTAGTACAAAAACATAATAAGACTCATCTCATCTGATCTCATCTTTGGAGCTGTTTAATAAAACACTTTTAAATAAAATTGTATAATAAGATATAGATGTTCTTACAATACAATACAATACAATACACTACAATATAAAATACAATATAAGTGAGTTACACTAGAGTTCTATGCAGTAGGATAATCCCTTTAGGTGCCACTGAGAATAATTCAAATATTCCACATTTGCTGTTTTACAACAAGTTTTTTAACAGCTGCATGGGTGCTTTTACTCCAACTGGCTAATTTAGCAACATCATTAACAGCCTGAGCTGAGGCCAGGGAAGGCTAATCGGTTCCACAGACAGATGGAAGGTTTTTACAACCAAGCAATCTAAACAATTTTGGTCTGCTGCCTGCTTTAAGACCCCATAAAACTAAATTCTGAGGTTGTTTCATGTTGTTTGCCTCAAATAAAAATATGGGTGGGAAACGCATTAGTGTGGGATTGGCTATTGTTTAGGCAACAGCGTCAGCCAAATGACTGTTATGACTAAAACATTTCATCAGTTGTTCCTTTTCCAAATAACACATAAATGTTATCTGTTTAAAGCACACAATTGTTCTGATTTACACAACGTCTGATAACTTTGATTAACCTGTCTGAAAAAAGACAGTTCAATTACAAACCTGGCAAGGTGCAGGAAATCACTGCCCTCTCCTGGACATTTGTTGTCATTCATGATATGAATTGATGTCCCACAAGCACTAATCAATAAAATAGAAGATAAACCAAACCTAAGCATCTTTGATGTGTATATTTCCTCTGTGACTATGATATATTAGAGGAAAATGTTTTTTGCTTGAATTGGTGCTCTATTTTGGATGGATTCAACAACTAACAAGATGTTAGCAATAATAAACAATTAGCTCAAAAAGGAGGGCATAAGCACATATAGTAAGTTACTCATTTGCATTTACATGTAGGATTTAGGCCTCAGGGGACCTTACATAGCCTTTATACACTGCCTGGCCAAAAAAAAAGTCGCCACCAAAAAATAAAAGGTCACACACTTTAATATTTTGTTGGACCGCCTATAGCTGTGATTACAGCACACATTCACTGTGGCATTGTTTTGATAAGCTTCTGCAATGTAACAAGATTTATTTCCGTCCAGTGTTGCATTAATTTTTTACCAAGATCTTGTATTGATGATGAGAGTCGGACCACTGCGCAAAGCCTTCTCTAGCACATCCCAAAGATTCTCAATGGGGTTAAGGTCTGGACTCTGTGGTGGACAAGCCATGTGTGAGAATGATGTCTCATGCTCCCTGAACCACTCTTTCACAATTTGAGCCCAATGAATCATGGCATTGTCAAAGTTGCTTTGGTCCAGGTTTAAGACTTTGGGCATTATGAGAATCACCAAGCTGATCACTGCTACAGTAGTTTCAGCCCTAGGAGTCACCATAATAGATACTTTTTTTTTCATTTAATGATTCAGCACAAGAGTTGTCTAGCAACAACAGCTGAAAAGACAAACACTGAATTGAGAGATTTTCTTATTTTGTGTAGATGTATACTGGAGCAGTCATGATAAACAAACCATGTAAATTGGACCACCCAGGGCCATGTCATCAGCATTTTTTAATATCTTTGCAATTTTTCCTCCCTGTTTGTCTTTATTTGTCTGAAAAAAGAAAACAGTTATGACAATGACGCAGAGCCCTGTGGGGCCACTTTGCTTGAAGGAACTTCATCAGAGAAATACTCCTCATTCCCCTCCTGCCTGTGCTTAAGAGGCTGTTGACCCAGACGACATGGGAGACTCCTTTTACCTCCAAGGAGGCTCACGCTGTCTGAGAGGAAACATGCTGCACCATTTTTTCCCTAGAAATTATATTTTACCATTGTCTAATAAGGCATACTTTATACTTTATAGGGTTTTGGTGACTGGTGGCTTTAATCATAGTTAATTATAAAAAGTTTAAGAATAATAAATGTTTTATAGATCAATGATAAGCAGTTTATATGGAACATTTGCATTGCAGATTTGGACAAGTCTCCTTGGGTTCCCAGCCTGGAGGTCTGGACAATTCATGTAAACATTGACTAAATTATGATTATTTCCTACAATTATTTCTACTTTCTTGTGAAATAATAGATCATTTTATAGCTTTGGGGTTCTAGCATTTACTCATATGTCACTGGTCTGTATCCTCCAACAGTATAGCAGTGTTTTCTGACATCTGCACTAAAATCCATCCTTTAAGAACTTATTATTTACAAACTGTAGACTTGATGGCTTATTTAACAGTAAGTCACTAATAAAGGGACATAGGTTTCTTTCTTTTTAAGATGTAATGGTATAAATATGAGTATAAACTTAAAGGAATAGTGATACATGTTGGGATACATTGCTTATTCACTATTGCTACAGTGTTGTACCATACTGGGATATGTAATTCAGACACAAAGCTGCAGTTTACCATATGTCCACTGGATGGTAGCAGAGATCTTGACCACTTGATTCAAATGAATTTGCAGGTATGCCTTTAAGATTTAAGATGACAGCCCAGCCTTACAAGCATGCAAACTCCTTGCTGAAGTAAGATCAACACAATAACTCACATTCTTTCAGGGATTTGTATTTTGAAATAAATCAGAGAGTCAAAGAGTCATTTAAACAGAGGAGAGGCTGTTTCCATTGCATCAGTGCAGCGCTGGCCTATGCCAAAGACTTCCTGGAATAAGCACAACAATTAACATCATCTCTGAATGGAGACTGTAGCAGGTGCTGTCAAATCTCTGATCTGCATCTTATCTTCCTTATGTGGCTTACATCTGAAAAACAGGACACTATGACACGTGTGAGACTGTTTTCCTGTATGGTCCACATGGAAAATACACAAACAACCCACATGTTTTTTCATTCCACAATGCTATACAGTATATCCAAAATCCAGACCAAAAGTCAATCTTGGGTTTTTCTTTCACTGACAAGGACCTCAAGATTGTTTTAAACATTAAAAAGATCCTCATAAATACCAGGAAACGCACTACTGTGATATGTCTATTTTAACAAATGAGGTCAGGGAGTATCAGGGTAATATCTGATAACGCTGTGGTGTGTGTGAAATCCACCTGAGAGGACAAACACGTCATGAGGAAGTTTGTGAAGTGTGTTGTTTAAAGGATTACGTGGTTAGGAAACTTTAATGATCATGGATAACAAGGAAGGGTAAGTGTACACATGTGGCTGAGGGACTAGATGAGAACTTGACATCATGCACAGACATAGTATATATGAGCGCATTTCTCAACACTTAACCTCATTTGTACTCCTCACCACAACATATCTCTGAATCCTAACCACAGTTTTAGCAAATATTTTATCCCCTCAACTGCTAACCTAACTACTTCCATGTACACAAAAAGCTTCCTCACACACCTTCCCCTTCTCAGTCTCACCCATTATCACACAGACACACACATGCACAGACACACAAGCACACCTCAAGATATTCATTACTTGACCTACAACTAGCCCATTTTTTGGGGGCCCAGTTATCATCCCCGGAGGTCTCTGACATGTTGCGCAATCATTGGTTTGGCAGCTCAGCAGCAGAGACACTCCAGCTACCCTGCTGATACCTAATCTGACTCCTGTGCTCTCTCACACACATATACGTGCACAGGCAGGTATGCGCATGAACACACACACACACACACACACCCGCACACACACACTTACGCAAGCCCCAGCCAGCCATGCCTACAGTAGTCATAACACACAGAGGGAGACATGCCAAGCTCTTATAGGTCAAACAATGATCCACAAGCAAATTTGGTTTGGATAAAAAAAAGAGTAGAGTTTAAGTAGTGTTCAGTTTTTGATGAGCTGACCTCCAGTTCCACCGGTAACTGCAAAGACAAAATAAGAAGAGCAGCGACCCATTATTGACATATGTGTGTTTGAGGAGTTAAATGTTACATTACGCAAAGGTCAGAGAAGAGTAAACGAGAGAGAGAGAGAGAGAGAGAGAGAGAGAGAGAGAGAGAGAGAGAGAGAGAGAGAGAGAGAGAGAGAGAGAGAGAGAGAGAGAGAGAGAGAGAGAGAGAGAGAGAGAGAGAGAGAGAGAGAGAGAGAGAGAGAGAGAGAGAGAGAGAATTGTTTTTCCTTACAAGGATTAAAATGAAAGCATTGAAGAAAATAAGAAAATGTATTTTCACTTGTGGTGATGAGGAGCTGTATGGGGAGAATTCTTGCAGAAAAACCTGAGGGACATGAAGTCAAGATGTGCCATGTCCAGGTGTGTGAATGATCTTCTGTGTGCATGTGGGAAAGACAATCAGCAGTGATGAAAAACACAAGCCATGTGAATATGAAAAAATGTGATCTTTATTCAACATCTCCACACATATTTCAAATATACATATTTACATCTTTTTTTTTTCTTTCTCTTTTTTACAATGAATATATCTCGCGTGTAACCTATCTGGACCTCGTAGCCTCTAGGTTGTGTCACAAATACATAATTCACAGTGCAATATGAAGTTTGTGCACCCGTGTCAGTTTACTCTACATGTCACATGAAATGTGTGACTCACTCTACATGTATGAACCAGGAACAAAATCATAAATCTCTTAAATTACTTTTCTGTGAGAAACAATTTAGATTGTCACAAGTCTGTTCCCATCTGGCATCTCACACAGATGAAGGAAAATAATTAAAGTACTGCAATAGATGTTTTAATACTCTACTACGTGACCCAAAATTAAATGCACAGCGCTTCTCAGATTTGACAGATTTAGTACCATTGTCAAAATGACTGTGCCAGAAGGAAACAGCTGGCTGCATACCTACAGTAGCCTGTAAGGCTCAACGTCACTGAAACACTGCATCCGTCTCTCACACTCAAAAATAAAAACAACTTTTAGAATATGGTACATCATGTTACTAACTATGATGACTACTCTCCATGGATCCACAGCTTTCAACGGCTAAAAAACAAAAAAAGGAAGGGAAAAAATGTGCCATTACAGGGGTGAAACAGTCAGAACAGATTCTACCAGCCAAGGTCAGGACCATTCTCTGCAGACACGCTCTAGTGTTGAGTCATCATCAGACCACCAACATCAAATAGCTCCTGACTGTGACTGATTTAGAGCCATTCAGTTTATGAAACACAGTGATACGGGCACAACATTCAGCACAGCTCGGCTTTATTAAAGCAACACAGCTTAACATACTGTTCCAACAAAAATGAATAAAACAGGCTTCACTGCTCAGCTGAGAAAGTCTCCTAAAATAAAATAAAAAACGTTGAATTGAGAGAAAATTCATATTGCATGAGTACCATTTGAGTTCTTGAGTTTATCTTTACTTTTTCTATTGAAATCCTACTGTTGCATCCCTCTAGGTGTAAGAATCATCACACCATCTCTGCTGCTGCAAAGGCATGTGATCAAGTCATTAGACCCACGGTTGCTCCCAGAATCTTATTTCAAACTACAAGCGTTAGTGTTAGTGCACACAGGCAGAATCTCTGTCTAATTTGCCAGGTCAGAGCCTGATAATAGACACTTCCTGTTTGGATGGAAACTTTATATGATATTGAATATTCAGCTTTCAGCATGATTTTACAGTACAGAGACTGGTATGAGCCCATTATCATTGCTTATTGTTGAGTATGTGTGTGACAAAGTCTTCCCACTTTTCTGCAAGCCTTCCTCCAGTAACACCCTGCCTTTCTCAACCTTCTGCGCGTGGCATGAGATTTGTAAATGCTCTCCACTTGCTGAGACATTGCCAGATTGGCAGTGAGACACCTCACTGTCAAAGCGTCCCGCTGAGTATGACACATCAGTCCTCTGCTAACCATCTTTCTCACTCTATGTCACTGCCTGCTGCGAGACATCAAGCTTGTGCTAGGCCTTCCTCGAGCCGGTCGGTGAGTCAGCCGGTGGTGCCTCCAGCCTGGTCAGAGAGTGAGAGGAACAACATCCTGGTCTCTTCGTCTTCTGCCCAGCCTTCATCTCATGCTTTCTGACACCTTGTGAGTCCAAGCTGACAGCAAGCATTGGTGACTACTGTTGTGCCATGGATTAGCTTCCTGTGATACACTCATAGTAGCCCGCAGAGATTATTTTGTTAATATAATCTGGCAAATTGTGACTCTTTGTTATTTGTTTTAGCACCAAAAATGTTCAAAAACGCACATATAGAAACACAATGAATGAATCATTGTGAAAAAATGCCCTTAGCAAGTAACATATATACGACAACAAAATACAGTACACTAAGTTTTTGTAGAAAGCTTGAGGGTGTATGTACACACAACAGTACACAAATGGTTTCTAAAAAGTGCCAAATGTAAAAAAACAACAATGAATCCCTCATAGCAATATGCCTTTTTGTATTGGTCCCTCAGCCAGCTGAATTGAGTCCGTCAGCAGAACAGATCATCATCCTCTTCCACGTCAAAGGACGGCACCATCTGTTCCGCCGAGCTCACTTCCTGTTCACCCAGTACCACTTCTTGCGATGATGGTGGCTGGTGGAACCACGGGTGAGCGAGCAGCTCAGTTGCTGTGAGTCTCTCGCAGGGTTCTTTCCTCAGCAGGCTCTGGAGTAGACACTTGGCCTTGGGCGACAAGCCCTCTGGCAAACAGCACTGGCCTCTGCGGATTTTGGAAAACAGTGTGGCCGGGTCCGGGTCGTGGAAGGGGTAACGACCAACCAGCATGGTGTACAGCATGACCCCCAGGCTCCACATGTCGGCCATTTTGCCGGAGTAAGGTGCCGAGCCGCTGAGGATCTCTGGGCTGACGTAAGCAGGACAGCCGTGGGTGTCTGACATGGAGTCATCGTTTGGGTCTTCTAAGACGCGACAGTCCTCAAGGCTTTCTAGTCTTACTTGTGTCCTGCGAGGAAAAAATAAAACAAAGGTTAGGACATTTCATAACACCTTTAAGAGAAGAGAAAATGCAGAGAAATGGTTTCTGTGAGCTATTTAAAGCAGCTATGCCTAAGTGCCAAACCTCATTTAATACAACTGCAGATAGTAGTAAGGACTTTATTTATACTGTGATAGATGTGATAGCGATGACATCATCTATTATTATGTACACAAGCAACCCAAGAACTTAATGTAGTAGAAAGTAGGACATTTTTTGCTGAATGACGTTATTGTTGGAAATTATGTTCTCAGAGAGTACAACAACATTTAAAGTCATTCCTTGGTCTGGTGCACAACTGTGTGTGCACGTGTGTGCATTTCAAATAGTGGCTTTGTTTAACATTGTCAGACATTTCAGATATCCGTTAAATGTAAGTCACTGATTGCATCATGGAAAAACAGCCATCCTTCATTTAGCTTTCAGACAGACAGATGGACAGACAGTAACACACACATACACTCACACACACATCAGACACCAGTGAACTTACTATGACCTAAGTGCACAACAGTGAGTCCAGTTTAAGCAGAGCTGCCTAAGCAAATTTCCAATGACTTCCTGGCACACACATGGTCACATAAACACACATATAAATATACAACTCCAGCCCCACCCCCCGGTCCTCCACCTCCTCCTCCTCCTCAGCTTCAGCTCACACACATAATGCTATATTTAGCCATGTTAATGACAGGACGTACATTTAGCCCTGCACCAGAGCATATAAGATTGTGAGAGTATAACGCTCTCACAAAATGATTGATGGGACAAAGATAGAGCATGTGATGGGAATCGTCTGCTCTTTCCGGGGACACACAAATATCACTAAATAATTTCAAAAGGGATCAGTTCGCTACAGAAATAGACATGACATATTTTTAATTAAAACTTAATTCGTGCCTCTCGAGATTTGCTCCTGAGACTGACACACTTATTGAAGCTTTATCAAGTCAAACACACATAAGATGTGTGGTGTTTTATCTCAAATTCAGAGGGTCGATTCTGTGAGACACTTCAGCCGTCAGACAGAGTGGCTGGAGAAGGAAATAGACAGCCAGAGAGAGGATGAGAAGAGTGACAGCCTGAAGGACCAACATAGAAAGCAGCTGATATTTAAACACTAAGATAGTGGAGGAGATAAGTCAGGAAGGAGAAAAAGAGATGGAGACAGAAAAGGAAACAGAACAGAGAGAGTTAGAGGGGTGGAGAGAGTGACTCATCCTTCTGTCGAGAGTACATATCTCCTCTCCTCCTCTCTCTCTCTCTTTCTCGAGCCGAGGCTATCTGCACCTGGGTCCCACACTCGCGGCGCCAGCCATCCCATAATTACCCTCAAATGGCTGTTGCCACATCAGTGACGCACGGGAAGGCTGGCCCAGCAGTGGAGCTCTGCATGCTTCACAGTGCTAGTCACCTTCCCTAAACTGGCTTTCCAACTGCACTGTGTGTGTGTGTGTGTGTGTGTGTGTGTGAATGGAGATAGCATTTGTCAAATTGTTGTGACTTTCTCTGTCTCTGGCTCGAGCACTGCATTGTTGGCCAGGACATTGCATCACAGCTTGATTGTTGGCGTTTGAAAGATGCCTGATTGTGAATTTGGAAGAATGTATGACGAAATAAATGAGGTCATGCAACATTTCAACGAGACTTATGTGTGTCAAAAGACACTGTCCTTGGATTAAAACAGCAATGCATAACACTGATTTTTCTGAAAACAAACACAGCCATGTTTCATGAATTCACACAGGCATCTAATGCTATCAGCAAAATCCGCAGTTTTGTTTTCACAGTCCATCACAGTAGATCCATTTATGGTGGTGTTACAGTATGTCGCTAGCCAAAGTGTAAGGAGAAGTCTGTTAAAAAAGAAGATGTCATCCCACCACAGCGGGGTCAAGTGGGTCGATCAACCAGTATTAATGTTGCAATGCAAGCTAACAACATACTGAATTACGAGCAACAAGGTTTTTGAGCTTGCAAAAGGCTGCAATCAGCAAACATAAAAACATGCATGTTAAGACACACACGCACAAAGAAAATGAGGTATGCAGCCCCCGCCTCCTTTTCCCCTCTGCACATATACACTGTGACTCATCGCTCTGCAGCCGTATAGCTATCAGAGGGACACAACTTCTCTCACTGGCTGTCTGCTCTCATTCATCCAGTGTGACCCTGCAAACCCAGAGGTCATGGCTGGAGAATGTTACTGTTGAAAAGTCTCTATGAAAAAGAGCCTTTGGAAAGCTGGAGGGGGGGGGGGGGGGGGGGGGGGGGGGTTGTGTGGGATCAGCGGGTGCTTACAGGAAAGAGAGTGACGCAAGGGCAAAGAGGCGACAAATAGTTTTGTAAGCAGGGGTTTTGTGTGTCTTCCAGAACAAAGTAGTACTCAGAGATGCAGACATTAAAAGGCATGTGTGTGCATGAGTGGGCGTGTGCGTGTGTGTTTGTGTGTGTGGGAGCGAGTTCAAAGGATGGTGCTTTGAACTACTCCTTCATGGATGAAAGTCTATTTGAATGAATCTGTATTGGAAGCATCAGTTATTCTGCAGCATAGTTATGATGTAATTTATTAATAAATAATGAGTAATAAATATATTCAGAGATACAGACCACAGAAGGGGGATGATTGTCTCATTCACCAGCCTCGTCTAGCAGCACTGCCAAACTACCACCCACCACATTCACACACACACGCATGCAAAACAAACACCCAACATGCATACAAAGAGACACATCGAGAGTGAGAAAGGGAGACAGACAGAGAGGGCGAAAATCTGGGAAGCCGTGCAATCTGCCTCCACAAGTACAGAACCTCCTACTCGATCTGTGCCCACATTGATATCTGCACACATGGCCTGTGTGTATCAGCTTTTGCCATTTTCGGTCCTCACTTGCACATCCCACTAAACTACATGTATTCTAGTCTGACAGCATCCAAATAAAGTCCAGAGGGATGTGATGCTGAACAGGTAGTTCAACAGTGTGAGGAAACTTTTCAGCAACCTAATCTGGGTGACATCTCACCCTGAACACTGAGCTTTTAAGTCCTTGAAAGTTAGGGATAGCGTATTAACTCTCATCTCACCTCTTCTCATCAGCGAAGACAAACTTGCGCAGTTTGAGGTCACCCAGCACGATGCCTGTCTGGTGGCAGTGTGCCACAGCCAGTGCCACCTGACGGAAGAGTCTGCAGGCCTGCTCTTCGTCCAGCCTGCGACAACTCTTCACCAAAGTGTGCATGTCCCCAAAGTCTTTGTCCAGGAACACGTAGGCCTTGCGTTCACCAATGATGATGTCCCTGATACTGGCCACATTCTTGTGTGCTGGAAGGATCCCATAGGCTCTGATCTTTTCCTGATACACCCCCATGTCAAAGACCTGGGAGAGAGATGAAAGTAGAAAGAAAAGCAGGGAAAGGGAAGGAGATGCAGAGTGGAAATTAAGGAGACAGGGAGAGAGAGAGAGAGAGAGAGAGAGAGTATGTATGAGGGGGAGGAGGCATTGGGTCAGTATGTTCTTAATGATCATCTGAGGAAACAGGCATGCAAATCTGGCAGCTAGTTAAAAAAGGCGTAGGATATCCTTTGATTCCATCTCAATACACTGCTTTTGCAAGAGCATGACAAATGAATCATCAAAGCGTGAAGAGATTAACTTTATTAATCAACAAAGCCAAACGCCTGCAGGTCTATCAAGCAAAATAAACACATGGATCTGGAACAGTGGAGGGCACCGGCGTTATCAGAACCGATCCTTATCAAGATGGTCTTTCGTTGCTTCACATGTTTGCATTTTTGTGTGTCACAGCGTGGCGTATTGCAGTGACGTCTATGCAAATGAGCCGAGTTGACAGACACGGTGTGAATCCGTAGAGGCAAGAATAGGTGGACTTCAATAGGTAAGGTGTATTTTCTGAACCCTGGAAAGACTATGGGTTTTTTTTGTTTAAGAAATGTGTAAATAGATTTCAAATAACCATATAAGCCTTAGTTCCGGATTTAAAAATGGTGAAGAAACACTGCTGCTATTACGCAAAGTGTGACACATTTCAGTGAAAAAGTCGGCTGAACACTGATGACATATCAGACAGACAAACACCATTCATTCAGAGAAATTGCAAAAATGATTGCGCATACCTTGCACAGCAGCTCATCGCCAGTGTCGGTGTTCATCGCGCTGTGCATGCTCTCCCGGTCCGCCAGAGGTAGAAGCAGAAACGGTCCTATCCTGGATGGTCCCTGGTGTGTAGCTGGGACAGGGTTTGAAAGCGGACTGACCGGGGACCCGGGAGAGGTGCCGAGGAGTCCCTGTGTATCCCCCGCCTCGGCGCTAAGCCTGGCACATTTGGCCGGCGGCTGATCGTCTGAGTCCAGCCGCTTGTGAGCGACTCTCCCGGTACGGACACAAGGTACCGGGCTGCTCCACTGCAAGTTCATCCTGATAGACCGGTTCACCATGAAAAGCAAAATCGAGACCCTTACTAATATAGGATGATTGTTACAATAAACTACAAACTGTGTGCTCCATTTCCCCCGGTGAGACTTATTATAGCCTGGTTGAGCTAAAAAACTTCAATGGAGCGGCGGCGCGTTTTGGTAGTAATCCAAGCCAAGTCCTTTCGTTGAGTGACTGCCCGTGGCTCTGAGGTCTGTGTACTTTTGGTGAGAAAATCCCGATCCCTCAGAGCCCAAGCAGAGAGAGAGGGAGGGAGCGAGCGAGCGAGAGAGAGAGAGAGAGACAGAGAGAGAGAGAGAAGGGGACAGAGAAAGAGAGCAGGGAAGAGGGAGAGACCGCCTCACTCAGACAGAGGCAGAGAGTGAGTGAGCTCCGGTGATGTTGAGCACTGAGCTCAAACACTCCGCCCGATCAGTCCAGCCTCCTGGTGACACAACCATTGAGCAATCCTGTAACGGCACCGACTCCAGCTCAGCTCTGATGAAACTGCCTGCTGTATTACCTTTCACAGACGACGTGAGCACGCGGTACAAACATTAATGGTATTCTGTTAATGAAATCTCCAAAAATCCTGCTCTGAGATTTTGCTGATAGCTGCTGAAAAGAACCCATGTGAGAGCAATGAAGAAATCATCTGCTACTTATCACAGCTGCCTCATCAAGCGTGCACATGTTTTAGACAATAATTAACAACATTTAAAACTCCTTGTCTGACTCAGTTTTTCCTTAATGTTCAGCTCTTGTTGCCATTTATTGCCAGTTGTAACAGTCTCTCCACAGACCTCCTGTGTGGCACCTGAACTGTTTACTCTTCAAATGTTAGGCCTGAAGTGTGAACTAGCCCATACAAAGCTCCAGTGTATGTATCTTAACGCTAGCTTTAACATCACCATGATATTTTCCCCTGCTGGGCCTGTTTGTTATGTGGATATGAGTCACCCTCATAAAGCCATGGTACTGGGCTATAAGCATTCACATAAAATATGCCAGTGCAGTTCTGTAAACAAGATCACAGCAGCTGGGCTCCCAGAGACACTGATCTTAAGCTAAAACTACTTGTATACCCAAATACCACAAACCGGCAAGCCAATACTGTGCAATCTGTGTGGAAATTATGCAATATTCTTGAAAAAAGTATAATCATGAACTATGGACTATTGAAGGGTGCAGTACAGTAGTCAGTTAGAAAAAAACATTCCTATGAGGATGAGTGTTAAGATGAGCTGATGGTATGAGTTAATTATAAATGTGCATGTTTGTGAGTGTTTGTTGGGGTGTGTACACCCGCGTGACAATGTGCGTGTTGCGCAAGAGTGCTTTTTTCCACTGCTTTATGTTGAACAAGCATAGTGGCTGCAGCAAAGGCTCACTGAGCGTTCACTAAAACACACAGCACCAGCTGGCCTGTGTGTGTACACACTATCACTACTCTTTTGCACAAGCCCTCCTGCCAAAACAGTAGCATGCTGTTCCAAACCATTTCTTTACACATTTTCAACACAGTTCCTTCCACAAGAGGTCACACACTTAACCAGGTCACAGCAGCTCAGCTCAGCCTGACTCAAAAAGGTCATGTGAACCTGTCTCTGCAGGCTGTCCAAACATGGGTGAGCTGCAGATTCCATAGGAATGATGGCTGTTATTTTTAGGCCGTGCATTCTTTCTTTGTGCAGTGGTCGTCCTACGAATAAGGTGACTCACCAACTGATTGATGTGTGTGCGTCTCTGTGAACAAGTGTGTTTGTCATGCCATCGAGCAGGCACAGGAACAGGTTTCCTCTCTCACTGTCATGTCTTTCTCGTTTTTTTAAAGAAGTTCAAAAAGCAGGATGAGCAGTCACTGTGGGAACAGGCGGCAGATGTACGGAAAGCCAAAAAGTTTATTGTTATGTAACAATAGTCCGGATCTGGTGTGTCAGTGCATCAAAGTGATGATGCGGGTTTGTAGCTTGTTTGTGTCTGACACAGTGTTGAGGTGTACACTGGAAAAGCTGACTTATTTGTGTTAGCTGTAATCAGCACAAAGTGTTTGTATGTGTTTGTGAAACAACAATTTGTCTGTGATAGAAAAATTATGTTGGAATCATTACAAAAGGTCAGGTCAGTATACTCCATGTGTGGGCTGTACATTACATTTATGCAAGATAGTTTATGTTATCACATTATATAGCTGGTCAGCTTATGGTGTATGTGGGAGTGTGTTATGAGTGGGTATAGTGTTTGTGTGGGAGTGTGGCTGCATCCCCATGTCAGTGAGTAAGAAGAGAAAACATTATTCACAGCATGCTCTTCCTTGTTATAATTAGCTGAGTCACCAACAGTGGTAAAGTGAGACTGGGAATTGATCTACTCTGAGAATAGTTCAATCTTATTTGGCTGAAAGCCAACCATTGCTGTGAATTATTCTTCATTTGAGCTGCTCTGTCACACACACACACACACACACACACACACACACACACGCCAAACAAAATTAACAGAGCTGTACACTAGAGACTACAACTCAAGATGCACTTTTAACTTAATCTTGATCTAGTAAAACCAAAAAGTGACTTTCTAATATTTTCTTACCACAGGCTTAGATTAGTTTATTTTTGTGGACAATAGGTAGATGCCCGATGACAAGATGAACCAAACACATACTAATAAACTCTGTTGTAAATGTATCCACATCAATACAGAACCAAGCTTCCCAACTTTAACCAGGAGAAAGCAGTTAACAATTGTTTTTCATATACTCACTTCTGCTTTTTGTTACCAATAGAGCTGTTTCTAATACACTGAAGACGATTATTGTTGCCTGTTATATAGCCTATAAATAGTGTTTTACTCCTGGACTTTATTTAAATCAGCAACAGTGATTCCAGTAATCCAGGCTGGACTAGTATGGCTGTTAAATTCACTTGGTGTGATTAATTGGCCTTTTTCACAGCACACATTTAGACTTGTCACAGCAGGAAAAGCACAGGTGTTACTAATAACGATACCTCAGTTTTATTCATGTCCCAGTAATACTGCATTCATGCAATAAAGGCAGAAAGGAGAGGTCAATAACTTCCTTTTATTTTGACTTTGGCAGCAATTACTCCAAGATCCTCACTGGTAGCCATATATGTCACACTAGATACCTACTTTTGTTGTGTTATGTAACTATAGTGTAAATCTCCTTTTTAATTAAGATTGAATAGACTTTATTCAGATGTAAATGTTTATGATAGAGACTTTTCAACTACTTTTGTTTATTGACATGTCTGTAGTTTTTTTCACCTTTCAACTGTGAAAAGTGGTAGCTGTCAGAAATTTCTTTAATTCAGAATTACAGCTTTGAAGCTGATGTAAACATTTTTTCTGATTCAACTGCTATGGTGTGAACAATATGACATGAACATGGCAACAGCCATGACAATGTGACAGCTAGCTAGCATGCACAATATCAGGACCCTGAAACTGAAGCACATAAATGAAATTCAGCCATCATTCATTTTATTATTTACCCCTCTGTTTTTCCCACTGTGACATGTCAAAATGTCCTCTGTGAAAAAATCCTATTATGTATCACATACTCCAAGGACCAAAGCCTACTACACTAAGTTACTACTATACTAAGTCCATTTTACCTGCATGTTCTTTAATAGCTGTTGTATGCAATATACATTTGAACTATACTGATTAATGGGTGGTTGAAAATGTGTTAATGTGTATGTGTATTAGTCAAAAAGAGACATTGCACCTCTAACATTTATATCTCTGCAAAACAGCAAAAGACTGGAGGTGAGTTTTAAAGTAACAGGTGTGCAAAACTATGACAAATATGGTAGTTATTGTATTTACAGCTGAACTTTGACCCCATTTCTCAGTATATGAAGTGGAGTCAAGTGTCACTTGAGGATAGAAGGAAGTAAGGATACCATAAGCAATAGTAGTCTTTTTACAAGTTCAACATCTTCCTCTATTGGTATTATACTTTTTCTTTTATTAGTAGATCTTGTTTCCTCCAAATATCTGGTTGTCTGCCATTGCCCTTGTGTTTTTGGATAGCTGACAGTTTGCTATGAATCAGATTGTTGGAGATACATGTGGGCCAGTGGATATCCAATTGTATGCTCACAATAAAAATGATTCAAATTATTTTTTCATTGGGTGCATTTAAAACAAAACATGGTCTTGCATTAGCCTGCATTAAACTATATCTTGACATAAGCTCCTAGTTGCTGTGAACTGTATGAACTCAAGTGTTGAGATCTTATCCAAAATTAGTCATCAGCCCGCTATAACCATCCTTACTGAATACGTTCTATATTTTCACAGCCTCAGCAGACCTCAAAGACAATCAATCAAGCCAGGAGCCGAGATGAGGATTGTTTCACGTGGATGGACTCCAGACTGTAGTCTGGCCAAACATTTCAGCCTTCCTTTGCTAGTTATCCCAATCTGTCCATCACTATTTCTTTGATCTGTTAGGTTGAGTTAGGGTTGGTTAGATTGGACTGACTGGATTCTTGGCAATGCAGATGATTTGTGCAATTCAAAACCCAGTTTAGCTTTAATACATACTTCTACAGTTTTCATGGTGTGTTGTGCTCAGATTTTGTGGCAGCTGACCACTAACGGTTTGAACGGTTTTTACATTGCATAGGACACCTACACATTGTTCCCCATTGATTTAAAACATTTGTTCTCACATAGGGGAGTTGTCATGCTTACACAAACTCAGCACAAAGACTTCCCCAAAGGTCTTCTGAGAATTTGTAAAGCTTTAGCTGAAAATTAATCTACCGTCAACACTTTTCTCTTCAAGCTGACAATCTAAGAGCACATTGCCTTTTCTTAAAACAGTGAACCCAACAAAGAAAATACTAATTAAATCTGAAACCCAAAATGTTGTAATCAGTAATGGTTACAGTCTATTTACAGTGGATCAACAGTTTTTGTTCTTCTGGTGAGAAATGTTAAACTAAATTTGTTAGGTCATGGTGCAAGAGCTGTCCAACTTTCTTTATTGTACATGTCCACTGCAGCACAAGATGCTCTGTCCTCTTCAAAGTAATTTGAACATGCACAAAGATAAATATTGGTGCTTTAAATACTTTTAAAAATCTATTTAAAATAGGTTTTTATAAACAAGATTGATAAAAAAAGGATCTAAGCTTATATTCTCCAAGTCTCTGAAACTCTACTGGAGGGAAATAACACCATATGTCCTAATGTCAATGATGGTGGTGGAGAGTGCTGTCAAATATTCTTGTTTTACAATCTCCCACATATTTAACCAGGTTGAGATCTGGTGACTGCAGAGACTAAAGCACATGATTCAGATCAGATTAATCAAACCACTGAGGGACCCTTGTGCCTTGTTTCCATTGCCATTCTTTAACCAATAAGCAGCATCAACAACAACACCAGACAATCCAATCTACATATGAATGTGAGGTGGCTAAACTTATAAGTTCCAATGTCTCTCATTTTATAGTAACCACAGATAAAGGAGAAACCATTTCATTCCGGGTGTAGCAGAATAAGGAAATACATTTTTATCTTTCAACTCAAAATGAAACAGTTTTCACTAACACAATTTCCTTGAAAAGTCAACCATACCAGGTATCCCCAGACCTTCATCAGCAGAATTTCACTTGAAAGATCACTTCCCTTCATGTCCTAAGAACATTATTGCATAATGCTATCTTTATCAGGCAGTCCTCAGCACATGATTTCACTGAAATAGTTCGCTTTACTCTCAAGGCTCCACTCCAGGATGACTCAAGGGGTTTCCTGTTGGTAATGGGAAGTTGATGGCAATTGTGTGTGCGCTATGGCCACAACACACACGTCATCATCGTATTGTCACCAGCGCATCACTGAGGTTACACAAGCTGTCTCTGCTCAGCCGGGCCTAGCTCATGATGTCACCCTTAGAGGAATGTGAAAACACTGATTGTGAAAAAGAAACAAGAAGTGATTGTCACTTGTTGCTCACTTGAGGGAAAAAGATTGGGAGATTTTATTATTATATTATATATTAAGAATCATGTTTCTAGTTGTTTGAGAGGTACTTTCACTCTTTTTGGCTGCATTGCAACACTAACATGCCATAATAGTTGGATTCAGTTGGATTCATCATCCAAGAAGCACTAATGTCTGAACAGAATCATGGCAATACATTAAATATGGTTGAGATATTTCAGTTTGGAACAAAGTGGAAGACAGACAGAACCAACATTGCCATACTGTATAGATGGCATGGGGAAAAAATGCACTTTTTTACTTGTTTCTTTTCATATTCTCAATCACACAATTTCCCCCTGGTGTCAGTTGCTTTGATTTATTTTATCGGCGGCTTTAGAAATATTATTTTACTTACAGCGCCTTAGAGGATAGGACATGAAAGTGTCATCTAACATTAATCTCCTCTGTACTGCTTGATGAAAGATAAGCCACAACTGCTTTTTCAAAAGGGGTGTCTGCTTTTCAAATACCTACACTAAATTATATTCAGAAGTAAGCAGCTCCTCAGTCCCTCCTCATTCCAGTGACCGAGGACACAAAGTACACCCTCAAGCCAAAACATAACTAGTTGGATCAACATTAATGACACTTCTACTGTAACACCAGAGCGAGACAGCAGAGAGAAAACTTTTATTTGTTACAAATCCCTTCTACAAGTCCCATAACCCCCAACCTCTTTCCAGAGTGACTCAACCAGTACTGAATTTATCAAAGTGTGCGAACAGGAGAGGGAGAGCAGAGCTTAGCGTTTAGAGAAAGCAATTAATTGCAGGATAATACCCCATGTAACAGGATTTCAATGACTGTTAGCGCTGCTCCGCTCCAAAAGTAGATTTATTCTTATAATCCCGTGATGAAAGGGATGGCCAATTATTTCCCAAGCATTGGAACACACTGCCTGAACCAGGGCTAGGCCAGCGGGAGTGAAAGGAAGTGGGAGCAGCAGGAAAAGACAAGAAAGTGTTTGTGTGTACACATACACACTTACTATTCAGCCAGCCACAACAACCTGTCACTCTTCACAAATTACCTAACGCAGAGCTTTTAATGATATGATTGCACTACAACTCACGGGAGAAAGATGAAAGCTGAGTGTTGCTCTATTAACTGCAGACTCCGTGGCTGCTGAAAATTAGGCCCCACGTTTCTTGGCGTTTCATCAGTTTTGGAAGACGTTGAAAATGTGGGTTAACATTCATGAAGTTTGCGTTTGAGTTTTAACGGCAGAATGTCATCATAAAGGCGTACACATGATGTTATTGAAACAGGCACTAAAATCTTTCAAAGGAATTCATTCATAGACATTTGTCCCTGGTGAATCATGATGGCACAACTTCCTAATTAAGGGGAGATAGTAGGCCAGATTTTTGCAAATTAATTTTCAAAAACATCCTGAACTGTTGCAAAGATTAAAACTGATGATCCCCAACTTGTTAAAATATTTGGAGATGTTACAAGACACTATTCCAGTGGAACGGTTTGAAAACTCCTCGGAGCCCATTGTCTCTCCAGGCATTTCTCTCTAGAACTTAAAGGATCACTTCGCTCAAATGAGAGAAAACTATTTCCTGCTTGTAATGGCATATAGCACTGCAGACTGTGTTTGTTTTATTTGCAGAGGCTTTGAGACCAATTCCTTTGCCCTCAATACAATGGATGTAAATGGAAAATCAGTGAAAATGAACATCTGAAAAATTCAACAGCCATGTTTTTTCAGTAACAGTAACATCCACAGACTTGACTGTGAAAACAGTTTTTAGTATTTATTTTTTTTTACCGTCAGAGAAACATTTCTGAATGAAAACTGTTGCAGTGAGATCCGTGGGTTATCCCTGGGGCCTTTTTTGACAGAAGCAAGTTGTGAGCACTGTTTTTACATGCAGATTGGAAATGGTGGCAGCATCACATTTCATAAAAAGACGTCACTTGCAAATTGAAAGTCATACAGGGCTCTCGCATGCAGCTTGCATGTTGCAAATTTCCTGAAGTGGAGCTCCCACTGGGACACAGTTGGAAAGATATGCTGCTGTTGAGCTTATTTATTTATCTATTTTTTGTCATTGCTTTTATTAGCTAGGTAACAGTAAAGGTGTAGACATACAATTATTAGGAAGAGAAAGACGGGTATGCAACAAAGATCTCAAACCAAGGCAAACCATTAGCATAATTCTATTTATCTCTATTTTATTGGATGTTAATAGTTACTGCTCAGTGATAATAAAAAAAAAGTAAAAAAAAATGGGAATTGACCCTTGAGTAGTCAGTTCCCATCATTGTGCATTTCCTGTTTTTACTTGGCAACACTTAAACATCAGATAAGGTGGACAAGGTTCATAGCAATTACACTCTACTGTATAAGAATAATGCAGGCCAACCTTGAATATTAATTATATATATTAGTATTTACTGTAATGAGGGTAGGGTTGCTTCCTGGTGGTTGCTGCACTGGCAGAAGTTAATACTCCTGATAAATTGATGAAGGGTGTTTAAGTGTGATTATTATACACCTCATCAGAATACAGACTTGTGCTGCAGATCCCTGCCTCTAGGTCAAAAGTCTGCATTCAGATTACAGTCTTGCACAATTTTGTTGAATGATGATTCATTGCATCAAATTGAACCTGGTCAGTCAAAGCTGCAGGAAGCAGTTACAGGATCACTACATGACGGCTGAGTGAACATCACGTCCGACGGTGTGTGTTCAGGGACAGACAGCTGCAGTTACTTCAAGCACCTCAGCCAGTGTTATGGGTGCTGTTGATGTTTGATGTGATAGAGCTGGTGCTGACTGAAGGTTTGTATGTGTGTATTTGTGTGTGTGTGTATAGGGTGTGGGCGGAGGTAATTAAGGTGTCAGGAAACATGCATTATTAATCGTAACACAACGTAATAATGGGGAAGCGGCGTGATCTGTCATGCCCGGCCGCTTTAACAGCCCTGGGGTGTGTGTGTGTGTGTGTGTGTGTGTGTGTGTGTGTGTGTGTGTCTGTGTGTGTTTCTCATGTCGTGTATGTGTTCCTTTTTTATGCATGCATATGTGACTGCTTTCATGTTGTGGAGTCTAAAAATATATTTAAATCTGTGTTTCAGGAAGAATGAAAGAACAAATACATGTATGACCTATTTCAGCATGAATGCTTTGAACAGTACGTGTCCCATTTCTGATACCATCTTTGCTTTTGTTTCACGAGGTCATTTTTGCCATTCAAACCACAACAAAAACAGGCTGCAATGGACACTCAGTAAGCGTAGTCGTGACATGGCCATCACACAAACGAGGACAGAAATTTTCTATTCATGACTCAGTGGGCTGAAGAGGAGCCATGCTTGTTTGTGCTGCAGTGTTGAGACAGGCCTTAGGTGTTAAGCAGGTTACTGTGACTCAGTGTTTAGTGTTGATTTTCCCTCAGTGTTTGGTGTTATGTCATTTTCCCTAAGGGTAAATTCTGAAGGGGTTAGGTTGATCCGGTGCTTTTAAAACCAGGCTGAGCCGCAGTATAACAAATGCAACAAGAGAATTGTGAAAGCTTAGGGAAAGTTGCTTTCACAGATCGTAAACCAAACCAAAATCCACACAAAAGCAAGAAAACTTGTTAAAATGGTTTAAAGTAAAGTAAAAGTGCTTTTCAGACACACCATACTGACTGCACTAACTTCAAATGAATACAATAGTTTATAACAGGTAAATCTACATTTTTGTTTGCAGATAATAACGATTTTACTCATTCCTATGATATCTGCAGTTGGTTTCACAGAGACATACAATATAAAATAAATTAATGTCATGTTATTTGTTCTGCTACCTTAGCTGTCAAAATTTGATTTGACAATGAATATCAACAATGTAGAAACTACCTGCAGTAAATACATCATCTGTAATTTTCCTTGTCACAATAACTTATGAGACATGTCTGTCTACTGTTCATCTGTGAGAAGGAAGACAGATTCCACAGGGGAAAGAAAATATACAAATGCAATCCAGATTTTACTTCTATTGGTCTGAAACAGCAATAAATTATATGCATTCTTTTAACCGAAATCTAGCAATTTAATGGCATAATTAATGCTGTGAGAGTAAAACTTGTTCTTCCACAGTTGACTTTGCAAAGGTAGCACAGTAAGGTCATCATGAAAGTCGTGCCTTTGTGTGTGTGTGTGCTTTTCTTTTTTCACATTGTGTCCCCTGTTCCTGAACAGTAGGCCCAGGGGTCTTGGCAGTTAATAAATTCAAGAGCACTGCGAGAAATCTTGAAGTGTTTTTCCAGCCTGAGGCGTGTTCCATTTTCTGTGGTTGGTGCTGTTGTGAGCTCTTTTGACATGTTATTATTCTTTACCGCGCCTGGCTGTGCATCTGAGAGAACAGCTAAAACCTGCGTGGAGCCTTGCCTGGAAAAGATCGGTGAAGTATTCTCAGGGTGGAGAGAAGGAGGAGGGAACAGCTCTCTTTGAGATTTTTTTCTTCTTCTCTTCACCAGTAGCTGCTTTGGTTTTTGTCTACCACCAAATTTAATCACATCTGTGTGTCATGAAAGTCTAATCCATGTTTGAGAAAGTAAGCAGCTATATCTCCAAACCAGAAACCAATAATGTTTCCTGTGGTGATGCTTGTTTATTAATGCTAATTACACTTTGACCAGAGATAGTAGCTGTAATCCTTACCTGTTATCACTATTGAAAGTCTGGAGTCACTACAGACAAAGAAATGTTGGTTGTATCATTGGTGTGGAAAAAACCAAAACTTAATTACCATCATTTTAGTAGATCCAAAACCATTTTGTGCTTTTAGATAATGATGTCTAGCTGCCAGTAGTGGTGGTAGCAGGCTCCAGTGTGGTGCTACCACAAAAATTAAGAAAGTTAGGATTCTTATGAAAAAATGATAAGCTGGAGATCAACTATGCTCACTTGGCTCTTCAGTAACAGTGAACATTTATTGCACAGTATGCTGAGAAATATTTTGACCTTTTACAATATATGATTATTCACTTCTTTGCTGAGGGTGAAATGGGAAAATTGATACCACTCTCACGTTTGTCTTACCTTAGGTTAATTAAACTAAATGTTTATTGAGCTTTGGAGGTGATGGTTGGTGGATTTTTTGATTTAGCTTTTTGTGATTTATGATTTGTTATTTTCTATACTGTTTATATACTGATTGTCACACAAGCCCATAAATGACCTTGGTTGCTAAGGTTGTGGCAAAGGATTTTTCATGTGTTGTCTACTCTAATATTTTGCATTTGATTTTAGCTTAAATATGTATGGATGTATTTGAGAAGTTGACATTTCAAGAATGAAAGAAAATAGTGAAAGCCTACTACTATTGTTTGTTTATTATTTAGAAGTTGTTGAACTATTCCTTTAAATAATTTAAAGTGTTTGTGTGTGTGTGAGGTCAGTGAGATCATCCCACAAACTAGTTTTATTACTTCTCAGAAAGAAAGTATTTTCTGACTTTGATATCTGTACATGTTGTGCCAAACTGGCAACTCACAACCAGCTCAGAATACTACCAAAGGCATGTGGCTGCAAGGCGTGATGGTCTATGTCTGTAAAACCTTTAGATATCCTTCAAAATCTGTGATGCGCTCTTGATATTGATCAACTTTCTCATCTCAGTCTCTATGGAACCATGCCATCAGCTGTGACTGAAATCAATTTTCTTAAATCGTTTTCCCCCCTAATTTTGACTGAAAAATGTGGTGTTTACAATCACTGCTAATTTGAATGTTTATTTCTTTATAATTAGACACCAATGAACAGATCACATCTGTACCACAGAAGACATAAACTCATCATGTGAATCTGTGGAGAAGACGATCATATCGTTAACAGTTTCTCTTTATTTGAAAGCTGTCGACACAATAAATTACTCAACCATGCGGTTTATATTTGTAAGCTAGTTCATGGTCCGAAGGTTGGGTTCAGTATGCAAAAGGCTCACTGAGGTGACAAGGAGAGGATCAGAGCCAATCCCCCAGTGCATGTAAGAAGAAGACTGCATACACATCATGTTTGACCTGTGGTTAGAGGTGTGCTGCATGTATGAATGGGAAGTTTTCCACTGGTGCATCCTCTCTGCATGTCAGTGTGTTTGTGCATTCATAAGAAAGGAGGAAGTATAATAAGAATCTCCTCCCACACATACAGTACTCACACAGTGGGGAGGTCCACTGTATGTGTGTGTGTTTATGTGTGCTATTTGTTGGGATACTTTGTGGCTTATGTGCGTCTACAATCCACTGCAGCTGACTTCCCCTGTGGGGGAACACAGACAGTAAAACAATACCCTTCTCTTATGATTATTTTTTTCTCTACCACACACACACACACACACACACACACACACACACACACACACACACACACAAACTAAAGCTCCTCTAACACAAGCCAGATGTCTCCTGGAACTATGTCGGAGATGGAAAGTTATCCTCTTCATTTTCAGGAGTAAATATTTTCACCGGTTGAAAGGTAACAGGAAACAGAAGGACTGAAGAGTGGAGAGGGAACACAGAGAAAGAAATGACATTCTCCTGGCAATTTGCAGGCACATACGTAAGAAGACAAAAAAGGAATGTAATACTTTCTCACCTGCTCAATACTCATGATAAAAGAATGATAGTAAAACAAGACCACCGCGATCACTCGTCTTACCTCCACAGGCTCACTCCCCATATTTTCCGAAGTTTTACAAGTACTTTGGCACGTCCAGTCCTGTGCAAGTGAACTCAGCTATAAACTAAATTTGTATCGTGAAGTCCTTTAACAACAGCATGGCTGCAAGTTTTTAATTCACGCATTAAATTTTACATACAAATCCATGGTTGCATTCTTATTACAACATAGGCCTCATTTTCTTTGTTTTGGCCATCATTGTGATCAGTTAGGATAACATTGTACTCACCAAAGAAACTGCTGAGATTTGGGAATGTGGTAACATTGCTACAACGTAGTCTAAAATAAGTCTAAAAGACATGTGCCATCAGCCCATTCATTCATTTAAAGATTAAACCAAAAACGAGCACCTAATGAACATGCTTATAATCCCTCATTGCACTAAAACTCAACTACGGAAAGAATGTTAGGTCAAAATTGAACCTGGAGGTCGTCTGTCAACTGTAAAGGATGTTTGCAAAATGTGTAATAACGTGTTTCATTTGTTTTACATTCAGTATCTGCTCTTGCAGTTTAAACTCTGCTTGTAGCACAATTTGTGTTTTTGCAGTTAAGTGTAGGCTCTCAAAGCACTTGGTTAAGATTAGGAAAAGATTGTGGTCCTGGTTAAATACTGAAAATATCAAAAGTGATGTAAAGTATGGGACAGGACTTTTTTTTTTTTTTAAACATTTAACTGAAATTAAAATCTTTTCCTAACCTTAAGGTTAGGGTTTAGGGTTAGGGTTAGATTCCTCCCAGGCACGTATTAAAGCTACTCTTACCATTGTTACATTTTTACACATCTTTTTGTTTAGGTTAAAATGCTATTAATAAGGTAATAGCACTCTAAAATGTTAGAGAGATCCACCAGGCACAGAAACAAAACATTATTCCATTCTCATAATATTCAGTGAAAACTTTGGCCAATCATATCATTCGGTCCGACTGATATGATTGGCAGAGCGACCTGCCTGTTTTCCCCTTCCGCATTACATAATCGCACGCGCACCCCCACCCCCACCCGGAAGAGAGTCTGTTGTAGATCCACGGCATTATAATACATCCATGATCCACAGAGTTAGCTGTAAACAGACAGTAGCGACTGACAACGACGGCTTCCATCTCCAGCCGCTCCCATGGGAAAAAGAAAACTATATTACAACATTTTATTGTAGTGCACGTTTGCGGAGGGGGAGTGTGGGGGTGGGACATAGGAGGGAGGAAGGGTTGTTGCTGTTCAAGTTTTTTCAAAGTGCTATGTGAAATGCAAGAAAGGTAAGAGTCGCTTTAATGTATATATAAAATACTCTGCTTAGAATGAAAACTTATGTCTGATATGCATACATTTTTTAAGCTCAGTTAACTTAAAAATGATTAAAATGACACTCATTCCTCATCATAAAATATTATCTGCTTCAAACATTTAATTGGATGCAAGATTTCTCCTGCTTCACAGTAAAGTCCATTCTCATTTAGAGACTTTGAAATTCCACATTGCAATTGTTGTGTAGTTGTGTATTGTACCACGATTGGCTCCAAAGTAAATGTGGTGCCTTTGACTTTTTTAGATTTTCAGTGAACTCAGAGAAACTTTCCATCTTTGGCAGATAAATGTGAAAACGGCATTATAATGTCAAACTCTGCACATACATCATTCTGCACAGTGAAGCTCAAACATTCAACTGTACAAACTAGAAAAACACTTTTTTGAGTGGAGGGTGACTATAACTTATGTGCTTCTGTTACCTAAACTTAACTACACATGGGACAGGATGGGAATCCCATTGTCCAGTATCAAAGTACTGTACTTTTTTCACGCCCCCACCAACCACCCTTTATACTTATAATCAAGTCTGTCATTTTATTTCTCAGTATCTGCAAAGCACTTTTGTCAAATATTGTTGTTTTTAAATGTGCTCTATAAATACATTTACTTGACTTGATTTGACCATCCACCCTGACCACCTCTGTATGACCATGCAGTACAAGAAGATGGCAAAAAAAATTGTTGGTTAACATAATCAAGGTAGCAGTTATGCTCACTTCAAGACATATTTGATAAAACGATTCAGTAGTAACCTTAATTTCTAGCATTTCAGCATTAATAAATAGATGCAGAAGCTTATGTCTGTCATCGGGACATTCCTGTTGTAGAGACGACCATCCCTGGTGGAAAGGACTCCTTGTCCCCACAGAGCACAGGAAGAGAGATCTGTATTTGGGCTGAATCTGTCCAGATGTACCCCCCTGTATCCTGTCCAGCCCAAACAAATCCTCTCTCACTGGGAGACCAGGATACACAGCAAATCTCTGTACACTTCTCAGTCAGAATATTTCATTCTGACTCAGTGTCTCCCTCTTCCACACTCTACTGTTCTTTATCCGCTATCATATGTCTTCTCTCTTCCTCCTGCATTTATTCTCTCTTTGTCTGTCTGTCTCCCTTTCTTCCGTTAGCTCACTCTGTAAAGGGCATTTGGCAAAACGTTATGCTCAGGGGATGTTTACATCACTGAATGATTGATGGGATGTAATGAAACAATCTAACCTTGAGTAGACAGAACATGTTTCAAGCAACCATAGATCAAACGCACACATCTCCCTTCAGAGTTTGGAGCAAAGTATACTGTTACATTATTAAGGAGACAATACAGGCAAGAATGAAGTAATGGCTGAACTCATTTGAGGTAAAGTGCTGCACATGTGAGGCATCACCTGCAAAATATCTAGAAATGTTGAACCGAAATGTTTTAACTGGCTGTATAGTGGAAGCTATAGGTCATCTGAAGTAAGATGCTCAGATTAAAGTTTTTAATTGCAATTGTATCAATCATACAATAGCAAAATAACAAATCCCTTAACTGTGGAGAAGCATTTCCATAGAAAATAGCTTCCAACGCTGATGACTTTAATTCATTCTGGATTTTTTGATTGAAGACAAAATGCTGCACTATCCTTTAAAGGACAGATGATATCTGGTCTAACACTGGGATTAGGAACGAAATGAAACCTGTGATTGCAGTGCCTTTTATTTGACTTCAGCCTGTTATTACATTTCTTTGGAAATTTAATATAATAATAATGCAATTAAACTTTTTTTAAATTTTCATTTAGAGACACAGATGATTTATTCCATCAATTTTCTTAACAGTCACTTTACATTGATTCTTACTCAGGTCATAGTACTCCAAAATTAAATTTAAAAAGATCAAAATGAATTTATTTAGTTTGCAAGCCCTTTAGACTGATCCCAATCTGTATATTTGTGGTTGTTCCACTTTCTTGTTCAATACTAATAAGAGAACTGTCTCAAGAAATTCATAAGCACAGAATCATATATATATATATCTTAATCAATTGCAGCGTAGAAGTGAATAATATTTTTGATTTTCTATCTCTCTATGTACACGCATAAAAAACCCCACTTACACAGGACTTTTTGTCAGTTTGATGCAAAGGTGCATTAGGTATAGTATGTTAGAGCATGAAAATAGAGAGACTGATCAGTTAAAAAAAAAGTGTTCAACCATTTTAAACCAAAATTTGTTTTTTTCATTTGTGTTAGTGTGGGGCATTTAATTTTCAAATTAAACACATCTTATTGCTACAATATGGAAGTTTCTACATGTTGAGCAGTAATGACAATGGAGCATCGTTAGTGTCTCTTTTGTAAAATTGTGTATAATTGTGTTTGGTGGTGTTAACTGAACAGGTGTAATCTGAAAAACAAAACCATTTCTCAACAGTAGATTGTAGACACGGTCTGCAGTTGCTGTAAATGTGTCACCTTTGGTGTGTCACCATTCCCACATTCCACATGGCTTTCTCAACCTGAGAAAACCAGCTAAAAACAAAAAGAGTCTGATGTTGCAATTGTGCAGTAGTTGGAATGTCTGACGGGCAACACATGGTCCCCATTTCAGAGTTCTTACTTATTTTCTGATATTTTGTTGGAGCAAGGACACATTTCAAGAAAGAGTTACCTACAGGGGAGATTTACTCTCCCACCTGTGCTGCCTAACTGTGGTCAGGTGGTAGAGCAGGTCACCCACTCTTGACAACCATATCCTTTCTTTGTGTTGAAGTGTACATGAACAAGGCTACAGAAAATATACAGACAGGGACAATTTAAAGGAAAAACTAACATGAAGTGTCTTGTTATGGAGTCAGGCCACCACAAGCCACTAGTACAGCTTCCAAGTATGTGGAGTCTATTGGAGAAATGAACACAATTCCTTCACAATATATTCCCTCATTTATATAGAACTACACAACCTTTATTTAATCAGCTAATCTCATTAAGATCAAGAACTGCTTTGCAAGAGAGACCTTAGTACAACAGATTGAGAGAAAATCAAACATAACCTGAAATGACAAAATGAAGTATAGCATCAGAGACAATCACAGACATTACTAAATAGATTTGAAGATGAGAGTTTCATCTTCATCATACTCACCAAACCATTCAGTGAACCCTTGTACACAGAGACATCTGCACTGATATGTTTTTCCACTCTTTTATTCAGGTTTTTCCTTTAATTTATCCCCCATCTGACTTCTTCTGACTTTATTAAGTGGGCAAAACATATATTTGATAAGTCATATTTGTTGTTATCTTGTTATTTTTTTGCATGTGGTAAGCAATGTTATGTAAATATGGTCTGTATTAAAACAAGTAAACAAACCAGGAAGTCAGTTTCTGCCCTGAGGGTGTGTTTTTGAGTCCAGGTAAACTTAAATGTCTTCCACTTCCTCAGTAAACATGATGTCATCGGCTGTCTAAAATTCCTACAACATAAGTTACTATTATAGTAACACACAGTGTGTCCAAATACAGCAGGGACTATTGTAGGGAAGATTCAGACAAATATTACTGTAAAGGAAATAGTTCCGATGCCAGTGTGGGCCCCCACAGGAATCCTGCTGTAGTAACTCTGAAACTATCTATTGTTTGATGTTACTCTCCACAGCTCTTTAAGATCAGTGCCTCTGTCCATCTCCCTACGTTGTATACAGGACAGCATTCCATGCCTAATATAGGCTTGAGTTGTCAGAAAAATGTTTGTAATGACACATTTGTCAAGATAAGATATTTGAAAGTGAAGGTGGAATGTGTAATTCAAGGGATGAGCATACTTTCCAGAGTTAATATTTCTTTCCCCAGACTGTCCAGTTATTGTCCAAGAGTCATGGAAGAAGTGTTTGAAAAGGAAAATAAAAAAGATCTTATCATTATACTGCACTGCAAATGTTTTTCCTCTTGAAAGTAATGTATTTAGGAATAAATCCTTGTTTTATTCATGGCAACATGTTCATTTTATTCAGAAAATGATGTGTCTTTGTTTTAGTGTAACTCAGAAAAGTTTTGAGCTGCAGATTTGTTTGAACTGTCACTACAAGCCAAAGGCATAATTTTGCACAGCAGTGTAATGTAAAAGTGATTTTGATGTTGTGGAGTAAATGACATTCACTTTGAAGTAACCATCCATACATTTTTGCCTATGATGTTTCAGACATGCCTGTTTTCACAGCCACTGCAACATGAATATGAATGAAAGGAAAACAGCCTGTTTCACCCTGAAACATGCTTCTTAAGGAGAGAAATTCCACTGCTCCCCCACACAGTGTGTGGTCTGGGGCATTAATCAAAGAAAAAAGGGGAACATTTTTACATTTCAAATTTGCTGCATTTCAAAAGCTCCACTGTCTGTGGGTTATGCCTTGTGCTGGGCTGGCAGACAAAGGATTGCACAGGGCGAGATGACTCAAGTGACAAACGGGTGGTTAGGAATTTACTCAGCTCTGAAACCCATCATTACTGGGAATATGAGAGTATCAGAGCAACACTACAGCCAATTAAAATGTGACCTTGGGTTTCTGTATTAGAACGGGTTACATATGAGAAACATTTTGCATCATATGTTGAATAATTGAAAATGTGGCGTGCGACCCTGAGTTGAGATGAGCTACTTGCAAACAATTACCATATCAAGAAAGCAAAGGCAGTTTATGAAAGTTCAGGAAAAGGGCTTAATGTAAACAATAATAAGTAAACGCATACTTTATACACACAAACACACCCACAGTTATAAAACATAATGGTTTAGTATCTGAACTAAAAATGACTTAGAGGGTCAGTGATGTATGAGGACAAATTCAATTCAAAGGTTGTACATCTCTGTAGATAAAAGACATACACCAACTGAAAATGTCACCTTTCCTCATAACAAACATTAGATTAATGCCACACAAGACAGGAAAAAAACAGCAGTGGAAGTTTTGAGCCAGATTCCACAATTACATCACAGAAACCACCATCGCTCATTGCTGCAGTTATTTTCTCTTGAAGCTGTCCGTGTTTGCTGGCACTGTACAGTAATTATGGACATGTGACAATTACACAGGATGACTTTCCAACAACATTAGACCGGGCAGAGGAGAACCACTGAACAGACGACCAACTAACATCCTGATTATGGGAGGAGCAGACATCCGTATGTCACTGCATGGGGAAGTGCACTGACTAACAGGCTGACATATGTATGCTTAGTGACTGTAAGCAATTTCTGTACCAGGGACTGGCTGGTGTTTGTGTGGTCAGTAAACATAGGATTCCCACTGGCAAAGGTAATAGCAGTTGCCTTGGTCACAGCTTGACACAGACCTGAAGTCAGCTTGGCCTCACTACGTTTTCACAACAGTGATGGAAATTGAAAAAGTGATCTGAAATAAGAATCTGGTTGGTGTTCCCCAACACACCTACACATATACCTCCCATTTGCCAAAAATCCCTCAGGCTGTGGGCCTGCCAGTAAACACAGACTTACCAGTATGACTGAGAGGATATAACCTCTTCCTGAGAGCACACAAACAGACATAAATACACATATGCTTGTGTATAGTTCACTGTTGACTTCTGTACTGACAGGGTTACCTTGCTAGTGAAACATCTGTTTCATCATCCTTCATATTTGTCTTTCGGCACAGGTGTTCCGCCTTCCTGTTTACTGTGGTTGAATCAGGTTTTACTGCAGGTTCAAATAAATCTAATTCAGTTACAGTTACATCATCTAGCTTTATTTCTTTTTATGGTAGATGTCCTCTCATGTTTATGAATGATGAGCAAAGAAAGAACAACCTTATGTTTCTTTTTAGTGACATTGTTTTCATTTTAATGCATTGGTGCCTTCTGCAGGTTAACATTTCGAACACAGTGTACATTTTTGACAGATGCCAGTTTTCCATAGTTTACATTTTTGGCCTTCCGAGGTGTGAGCAGACTAAAGCTTGAGGCTTTCACCTGGCAACCTGTAGCTTCCACAGGTTATGGTTTTGCAGGAATGCAAGAAGACTTACAGGCCCTTACAAGTTGAGCCAACACCTATTTAGCGAGGCGTTTGTGCAAACCAGATGACCTTTTAAAATATCCCACCAGTACCCTGTCATTGTAAAGTATGATTAAAACACTATTAAAAAAGGTTCTACATATGATTCACATTCATGCCTTGGTGTATTTCAGTGAGATGTTTTTGAAAGGAGTGCCACAACTGTTTGTGACCTTTATCAACATGTTGCTCAACATCAAATGAAACAGAAAATTGTGCAAGCCTCACAGATTAAACGCAAATGACATTGGTGGAAAAGAGAAAGGGAAAACATGCGAAAAACCTTCGCAAAGCACAACCCCCCTTTCCTCTTTCTTAGAATGTTGCTATTTGCTTTGGGCAAATGGGCCGCAGTTGCACAACAGTGCAGCCACCAGCGCTTGAAAACGTCACACACACACACATGCGCACACACACACACACACACACACACACACACACACACACACACACGTATAAACTGCAGTAAACATTGTTTGGAGAGGACAGCCGAGGCAATTTGCTGCATTACAGGGTTGTTTTTCCATTTAGTTCGATTTAATAGATCCTCAAATTAGAAACACCCCGATTTACTGCAGTGAATCCTTTCACACACCTATTTCCATGCTTTTATTGAACAGCAATACAAGGAAACCTCTGTTTCATGAGAAGCCCCTGCTCACTGACCCTCAAACCTTGTGAAATTGTATATGGCTACAAATGTGTTATGTATCTTAACTTTGAGTCTTATCCTCTGACGGATGAGCTACTTTAAAATATAAAATCTGGTCCAAATTAGTTACATTGGATGGACCTCCATAAATCCAGTAGCTTATTGATGGGTGGTCTGCTGTTCCATATTTGATGCCCAGTCTGTTGATGCATGGAGCTGATCTTAACTGCTTCAGGGAATATACCTCATCTGATCCACCATGGATTACTAAGAAAGAAATGAAAGTTGCTTTCATTGCAAGGGTTGCTTTCATTACTTCCACTCTCTGGGAAAGTCCAGAAAGTCATGGGACCTACTACGTCTACGTTGTCTAGATCCCATATAATATTTTGAATGATGGTTATGATATAAATTTAGCTGTATGGTTATTGCACAATTGTACAAGTAGGTTCAAAGAACAAGCCTGTATAGTAGACAGCTATTACACTGGAAATCTGGAAATCCCCTACAGAGAAGTCTAGGGCCTCAGATTAAGTTCATAATACTATCTGTTCAGTAAAAAAAAGGGTTCTCACTGTGTGACATGCATCAGATAAATTAAGAAAACCATAGCCTGCAGTACCCACAGTACTTTTTTCCTGAGAATATACATGTAGCTCTTTTTGTAGTCCCCACGCCCCCACACACACATACTCACACTCCTCTCCCACCAAAAAAAAAAAGAAAGAAGAAAACCCCAAAACAAAAACAGAATCCCCAGAAAACACAATCTCCAGAGATTATAGTTCCATCCCCCCACCATTCACTCAGCCCTTGTCCAGAGAAGGCAGTTTCCCACCCGAGGGCTTGGCCATATGTGAGTGCTGTCTCAGTCCCACATATGAAGGTCAGCCCTGATGGGACATGTGAGCTCCAGATTGCCACCCCTGGGGTTGGGAGGCAGGGCTAATTGACTTTAAACCAGGCTGCATGGCACACATCAGGAGACAGTGACTGGACTTTTGAGGGACAAAAGATAACTTTACAAAGAAATACCATATTTTTTTTGGACTTCCTCAATCTAAAATGTAAGAACTGGCTGAATTTCAGATGAATTAGAGTCATCATGATAAAGCTGAGCCACACCTCGACTATAAAAAGGGGAAAAAAAGGATTAATCAACAGGAATTTCCCTTAACATGCATGTAAAGCATTTAGAGGAATTATTTGACCTTTTTGGGAAATATGCGTATTATTTGCTTTCTTTCCGTGAGTCAGAGATCAATCCGAATCTCATGTCTATGTCCAATAAATATGAAGCTACAGCCAGGAGATAGTTAGCTTAGCATACAATGGGACCAGAGGGAAACAGGATGGCTCTGCCCAAAGGTAAAAAGTGATATACCAGTTCCTAACTCTCACTAATGTTGTTATCTGTGCGGATGTGGTTGTTAGTTATGTGCCAGACTGTTAGCTTAAAAGGTGCTACAAAATGATTTTTTAAAGCAATGCCAGGCTAGCTGTTTTGCCCTGTTTCAAGTCTATTATGCTAAGCTAAACTAATCGGTAGCTAGCTGTGATGGGGACATAGCCATGCCCACTTAACTGGTCTTAAGTCTGAAATGTGTCCCCAGTAGTAGCCAATGACACAAAAACACACACACACACACACACACACACACACACACACACACACACACACACACACACACACCATAATCATAATCAGTTAACACTTATCACTACTCTTGAGTGCAGAATCAAAACCACTTCAAAGTGTAAACCTCAGCTTTTGTAAATCCCCTAATGATCCTTATTGCCCTGCCTCCCTTCCACTTCCTGTGCTCCTTTGGCCGTGTTAGGCCAAGTAAGGACAAATCATTGTGGGGAGGCGACCACATATGGTGGTTAACGTGGTGTTTGGTGAGACGTCCATCCAGGGCTGTCCACTGATGGAGACGAGCCAGGGGGAAGCGTTGTGCAATCAATGGGCTCAGTTAATTACAATAGTAGATCAAACACAAGCTCCATGGCAACCCCTGCCACATTTTCCAAAACAAAGGAAAGGGAGGCATTCAGCATGCGTGGCGGCTGTGACATGGTGTTACGCATGGCTGACACAGGGACAATTAGCGGCAGCCCAGTGTTTATTTCCCGGGATGGGTGCACAGTGGTTGCATACTATCTTTTTTACTTATCTTGTGTACCATAGATGAAACATGTCATGATTAATAATAACCAGACCATTATACTGAAGAGAGAGGGCTTAAAGTCTAGTATAAACATTTTTTTTCAACACACTGGGATCTGTTGGTCTCAATATCTCCACAACTACTGGATTGATTACCATAAAATTCATGCTCTCCAGAGGATGACGTCTACTAACTTTGATCTCCAGGTATTTCCTCTCAACAATGAATGGTTTGCCATATAATTCATTCCACATATCCTGCGGGCAGCAGGATAAACCCTAATAATGTTCCTCTGTTGCCACAATTAGGACAATATTGTTGTTGTTGTTGTTGTTGTTGTTGTTCATGCTCCCCTCAAGATGATTTATAAGATTATAGGGCGATCCTTTAATATCAAATATATATTGAAGATATATCTAATTGCAATTATTTTGACAAAAATGTTTTCTTAAGTCTGTAGAATATGATGTGTACACCAGGGCATCCCTGCAGCACAACAATATTTAATTTAAAAATGGGATTTTGACACACATCTTGTGCTTAACAAATATTGCGCCTCCTGTGATTTGAAAATGTCAACCACACAGCAATTTCAATAAAATGTAATTTAATTGCTAAGCCCTACTGAATACCTTCAAAATTAGCTCAGTTGTACTTTGTGTTAACTGCTATTAATGTTAATGAATCATAGACTGTGTATGAAGATGAATGTAGCGAGATGTGACGGCACCCAATGCTTTGCATTTGAGCTGGAGAGTTGTTGCTTATGACTAGAGCTGCAGGTGAGCGAACTGTCAATCAACAGCCTCATGCAGTCATCAAAGCTGCTACAAGTCTTCAATTAATATCGCAATAATTTCCAAAGTCACCACCAGCACACTTATTAGAAGACCTGAATTTAGCAATTCAGACCACAAAGACTAGTTGAAAAAAAATATTCACTGAATATTTCAAGAGAGAAGTTGACACTTTTTCAGTGGGAGTCACTTGGATCCAGGTATTTTTTGGGAGCCAGCATCTAGTGGCTATGGTGGCATTAGGTACTTCTGCATCAGCTACAGCCTCAAGCTGTGGTAGTTGCCACTTGGTAAGAATGCTAACAGGCTAAATTAAAGTGGTGACCATGGTAAACAATATACTAGCTAAATATTAGCATGCTACCACTGTCATCGTGCGCATGTTAGCATACTGAGGATAAAGCTGCAAGCCCCGCTGCATGATTGTAAGCTCTAAATCTTATTGTACCAGTGGTTCATATATCTTTTTATACACTGTCTGAGCTCTATTGAATAGTCCAAACATATCATGGGATAATTATAGAAGCATTGGGCAATTTACTTCCAAATAATAAAACCATAAAAGTCCATTGTGGTTTCTCAAATGAATAATGCTTTTAATTTTTTTCATCTAGGCACTAAATTTTAGACCTGTTTATATTCATAGTTGAACACAGTGGAGTTTGTGTACTTTCAAGTGATGTATTCACACCCCAAATGGTTTGGGTTGGCTATGCAACTGCTGGTGCTTTTCAAAAATGTTTTGAAACACACTTATAAAGTTATTCATCTCAAAACTTTCACTGAGCAGTGCAGAACTCACTTGTGTGTACTCTCACAGAGTCGTGACAGAGGACACCCATGCTGTCCGTCTATCAGCTAGCAGCAGGCCCCATCAACAGGCCACCGGCATCAGATCTGTTCTAGTAAACTCACACAAGTTGGCTCTCACACCCAGATCATGAGCCAAAACCCAAGAACAAATGTGAAGTGCAAATAAAACTCTGAGATTCATATCCTCATAACTCTGTCTCCCTCTCTCTACATCGCTTTCTCTCTCTGACCCCTCAGTACCCTTGTTTATTTATTCCTCTTTTTCATTCTGTTTTCTCAGCCCATTCCCCCCTTCTTTCCTGCCTTCATTCGCTCTCGTCTCAAATTAGTGTCAAATTCCCCAGTGTGCTTGTTATGTTTGTTTCTAATGCAGTACCTAGCAAATTACAAGTGTCCTATTCTTGGATGCCTTCTATCAATTCTCATTCATGTGTAAGAGGGCAGCTCTTGGACAGTAACATAGCTCTGTGTGATTGTGTCAGGGCAGGTCAGTCATGAGAGCGGAGAGCCTGCATTCCTCTGTGCAGTACTAAATCCTCATGGGATAGACCTCATTAGTGGACTAGCTGTTCCCAGGCTGTCTCATAGCCACTACTACAGTGTGTGTGTGTGTGTGTGTGTGTGTGTGTGTGTTTGTGTGTGTGTGAAGGTGAAAGCATTTGATTATATGTTCACACATTTTTTGCGGCCATGTCCTCTTGTGGTTGTTGTGAGATTCTCTGTTGCATCTTCTCACTTTTTATTTGGAAGACAGTTGTGAGATATTCCTTGTGTTTGTGTGTTTAAAGGCCAGGTTAGACTGACACCGTAACTGGCTTCTTGCCTGTGTTTTGACATCCTGTGTGAGACTCGGTATGGGAGCAGGGGGAGGTCAGTATCTACAAGTGGATGAGATGTACCCATGGGACCAGCTTGTCTGACGGACTCTTCCCAACCTTTGCGAAACTGTAAAAGTGTACACACGCTCACTCGCGCACACTCTTTTCACTATGCTGTCATGTACTAAAGTGTCCCTGAGAGACACTTAACACATCACTCAGTGACAGTGGTTCCAGACATAGCTTTGACCCCCCGCTGTTGACCCGAGCTGGGCCTGACAGCTTCTCATGTCACATTCTGTCTTTGGTTTCACTTTATTTTTCAGCTTGGGGAGAGTGAGAAAAGAAGAGGGTGGGAGGTGTTCTGATGTTTCAAAATGTGGAAGGATAATGCTGTCTTTGTTGTGCAAGAGGGAAGACAAATATTTTTTTCTACTCCTCGTGACCTGGTGTGCTCATTCAGCCACTTCACATTTCCTTGTGAATTATAACTTACCTGAGACATGAAGACTGTAGCAACGTCTAATGTAATATGTAATATCTTTGAATTAGAGCTGCAGTATATATGTTGTGTGTTGAATATTATATGTGTTTGCCTATTCATTGTACTTCTTCCTTGCTTCAGTCTTGGCTGCCAATATGAATGCAAGGTCAACAATAACACAGAGGAAACACCTTGTGATCTATGTCTGATGTCTTTCTGCCTCCTGTCTTTTGCTCCTAACTCAGATGAGGATCTGTTACTGAGTGGGCAACAAGCACCAGGTGGCTGCAATCAAAAATACTTTAAATAAATGTGCAGTTTTAAGGACAGAGCAGGTGGCTCTAAGCTACTAATTTCTTCTACTGCTGTCCTTTCAGGTTTTCAAGTAATAGTGAATAGCAATAACAAGTAGAACAGCTCAAAAAACAAAGCAGTTGATGTTAAATTAATCTGTGGCCAAGGTTCAGGAATTGTTTATGGAGTTAAAGTTTATAAAAATACTTTGATATTGTAATGAACTGTAGTGTTGATAAGGCTGATGGGTTGCAGGTTATGGCTGTTATGAAAGCAGTGTTATACTAGGAAGTGGTTGGTCAACTGTAAATATACTCACTGCTCACCTGGCAGGATAATCAGGTTGGCTAATACACAAACAGACTCATAATGACCCACTGATATCAGGCCACTGATGGGAAGAAAGGGACAGGCAGACAGAAAAACAAGATTGCTGAGCACACACAGTTTACAGTATACGCCAAGGCTGAAGCGACTGTTAGCTTCTGTACAGGCCCAAGCCAAGGCCTCCCTCACTGATCACAGCATGGCTCTGTCTGATAAGCATCTTGCACAATACACAGATACAAGTGCACACACTCTTTCTCTCTCTCCTTTTCATTTATTTGAAAGCAGATGATTTTGAAATCATTAACAGTCACAGGGTGGGATAGATTGGCAGGCACAGTACGACACATTCTGACCTGACGAAGGACTGAAATGTTGTCCAGATTAAATTTTGTGGCTTGGAATACGGGTGCGGGTGTGACCTTTTTTATTGAGGCAGAGTATGAGCCCAAACCTGGATATCAGGTTCAACAAATAAGGCGCGTGCACGCACACACACAAACACACTAACACACACATGAAAATCTGCACATATAGTACATGACCATACATATGAGTTATGCACTTGTATTTCAGACACACAGGTCCTCAAACATATCCTTGTGCTATAGTGCGTGATTGACTCTCATATTAGAAATGTATTTATAACTACATGTAATATTAACTATGAATGTGACCTTAAACCTTCTAATCACACTGTAAGACCAACTGTAACTGGATAAATAACCCTTTTTAAATGATGGGTGGCCTTTTCCAAGTCTTCTGCTTTTGTGACAATATTAGACCATATATCAAAATCAGTTTGTAGAGAACACACACCCATACCAGGTTTCTCACTTCCCCCTAAACCTTTGCAAACAGTGATTTATGCTGAGTGGGGATATCCAAGAGACTCCACTATCAGGCATTGGAAGGTAAATAAGAAGTCACTTTCTGCTTTATCACCATCAGATGATATATTATAGTGGAGCACAGCTCACAACGTTGACACGTACCATTGCATGTACAAATTTACAATACTGCACGCTTGTTTAAAGCACAGACATCCCTTGATTTATGTTTGTACCTGTGATCCTGGAATGTGGGACAGATACAGTACAATAACTGTTATGACTTACTGCCCCTGACAACAGGTACACTGCCTTCATGTTGGTGCATAAATCAGGGAAATGGGAGGATGAGTGGTTACTACATTATATACATGTTAGCTAGATGTTCAAGGTCTCCTCTCTTGGTAATAGTAAACACATGACTGGAAGCACACGTACAGTACTTTTGTAGTTATACGTGAAAACCTGCTATCTTGCATAAACCCACACAAGGACATTGCATATCCACTACAACTATGCCATTACAGGAAGGAAGATACCCACATGTAATCAAACACACATATGTAAACTTGTTTGCTGGTGGGAAATCTAGGGAATGTGGCAGAGTTCAGAGTTCTAAGAACACCAGCAACACACAGCAGGTCTGCCAGAGGCACCACAGAGAGTGAGACACACACACTTACACAGAAACATACACACGCCATGGCAGCTCTGTCAGTGAGTCAGTGTGTGAGTCACACTTCGGCTATGCTGCCTCTCGATTTTATAACAGCCGCCAGCGATGCACTGTATTTAATATTCCAAACAACTGTACTGTGGGACTCTGTGGCACACACATATATATATATTCACATATGTACACACACACACACACACACACACACACACACACACACACACACACACACACACACACACACACAGACACAAACACACGCACACACAGACACAAACACACAATTTTCTGTGGCCAAATATATCTCAAAAATAAGACAGAGGAGTTATATTGACATTCACTTTGCCTTTTCTCTTCCATTTAAACACACACAGATACACACTTGTCATTGGGGATGACTGTGGGCGAATCAGAAGGGGAGGGGAGGGAATCCTTACCTCTTAGTGTGCCATATCTATAGGAGATCCAATCATTAGCTTCTGCACCACTGATACTGACTCCATTAGATTTGACCTATGAATCACTTCCCTATACATTCCCACATGAGAATGTATGCAGCTTTAGGAGGAAAATGTGGAGAGGTGTGTATGTAAAATGCCACGTCTAGACATGGTTTTAAATTTGTGTCAGCCTCCTAGTTGCAATATTGAATCCCCACCTGTTTCTCAGTGCTAACCTGGCAAAGCACATACAAAACATTGGCTCCAGGAAGCTCTGTTATGGATCAAAAGGACTCAACAGTCTTCGCACACCTTACACACTAATGCACTGTTCTCCCCAACTAAGTCATGGTTGGTTTATGTTTGTTACTGCTTTGATAAAACTGCACTCTCATAAAGGTAGTGGCAAAAGCAATTGTGAGACATGTGAAATAAAATGTTAATACATACATACATATAATGAATACATTGCATATCTGAATCACAGTTCAAAGCTCAATTACAAGGCTTTCAAAATTTCAATCGTTTTCTCTAAAGAGGTTACTGATAACAAACACACACACTCGCACACATACTACCCACAGGTTGAAAAGAACACAATGTCTCCATATCACAGTTTCCCCAATTCAACAGTCCAGGTGAGAAAGCTTTTAAACAACACCCTCTGGTGGTGGCTCAATAGAAGAAAACAACCAGGAACTTCCACAAGTAACCTTTCTTAAAAACCTTATAGTTATTATTTAGTTGTGTTTTTTTTCTTGTAATGTGATTCTGGATACCAATAGTTGCTTTTATTTGTGGATGTTGAGGTTTGCAGTTTGCACAGCTGCATTTGGAAAAACTGCAGTTTAACGATCAAAGAACAAAAACCTGTGACAGACAGGAAGACTTCTGTCAAGGTAAGATCAGTGGCATGAGGCTCAAGGGAAAGGCACTTTGTATGAAAGCAGCTGCGCGAGGCTGTGCAGCGGTTGACGTGTGCCGTGGGTGTTAGATTTGATAGGAGTGGCGTGAGGCAGAGGTGCAATGAGTCAGAGTCAATGATAAGGGGCCCTGAGGTTATAACTGACCTCTCTCAACTGTCCTTCTATTTCCCCATACGCCCACTCTTTTCTTCTCACATCTGGTTTTTTGCATGGGTATCCCTGGTTGTTTTTTAGCCTTTGGTTTTTTACAGTCAGTGACTCACAACCACTTCTTGCCTTGTTATGTACCTTTGATTCCCAACTAACATTAAGACTGGCCTTTTGTTCACCACTTTTCTCACAATTCTTTTTTGTTTCTTTCAGACCCTTTTCTCTCACCGGCCACTCTATGCTTCTATTCTGTGATCAGGGAGTGGAGCCTTTAGGTTTATCTGCATTTGTAAAAGCTCTCTGACTCACTCGCTCACACAAACACACTTCATAGGTGATGACTCACTGCAACACAGGCCATTCAGATCCACAGTATAACAAAGACAAAACTGGTGCGTGAGTGCATATTAGTGTGACTCTGTTTGCATACACATTAACCTTTATATGCATTAAGGTGCTGTTAGGCAGAGGGTTGATGACACACCACCTACAACGCTTTTATCTAACAGAGATAATAAGACTTTGCTGTAAGGGAGGTTTCTGTTGCCCTAATATTTGTTATATTGAAAGTGTTGTTGCTTGCATGAATGTTCTTTAGTGCTATGAATAAAATCTGTGCATGTGTGCATATTTGGAAATGTGGATATATTATTACATTGTTGGAGAGATCATATCAAAAATCTGTAATATGTGAGTGTTTGAGTGTGAAGGATCAGGGGTAGAAAAGCATTCACTATGACACAGGCAGTGTTGGGGGTAACGAGTTACAAAGTAACGGATTACAGTAACGATATTACTTTTTTGTGTAACTAAGTAAAGTAACGCATTACACTAAAAATATCGGTAACTATACTACTTTACTAGACTATAGTAACGTGCTTTTCTGCGTTACCCTGCCTTGTTTGCGTTTGTGTAAAGTTCTGATCTGTTAAGTGGCGTGTGTGCATGCGCGTTGCTTGTGTGTGTGCTTGCCTGGGCAGTGCACTGTTGTCATGGAGATCGATTTGATTTGAGTGACGTCGCTGCCGGTGAGAAGCAGGGAATTGGAGATGGAGATGGAGACGCCGGAGAAGATAGGGGGTTTTGGCCAGTGACGATATGCACATTACTTCCAGTTTATTTCTCGAAAAGACAAAAATATCCGTGTGAAATGCACTCTATGCCCTGGCGACAAGTGTTTTTCAACTGCTGCCACGTCAATGAGCAACCTGTCTAAGCATTTGTCAGCGCAGCATGGCAATACAAAACTTGTGGCCAAAGATCCTGCTCGTCGGTCATTTGAAGGAGTCACTGAGCAGCCGACCCCGCCTAAACAAGCTAAGCTTTTGTCAAGTCTTGGAGCGCAGCAGGTAACACAAAAAGAAATTAACAGGCTAGTTGCAGGGTTCATTGTAGAAGACATGCTTCTCCTGTCGACCATTGAATCGCCCAGGTTTAGAAAAATATTAGATAAAATACCCGCGACCCTGCATTTTCTGTTTCCTTTTTATGGGCTTAAGTGCATTTCTGTTTTATTTTATGGGATAAAGTGACCTTTATGTTTATATTTTTCTTTGACCACTTTCATTGACGCCTGTGTTTTGAAACTTGTGTGTTCATTGACCCCACCATAGCCTCCTTTAAGCTGTTATGTGTGGCTTTTACAGTGAGGCATATTTCTTTGTGAAGACAGGGATAGTGTTCTTTCATATGGTTTTACATGCCATTTTGTATACAATAAACACTATGTGGGCAGACTAAGTGATGTTTTTCCATGTATCTACACGGAAATGGGAAAGTAAAGTAATAAGTAGTGAAGTTACTTTTCAAATCCAGTAACTAGTAAAGTAATCTCATTACAATTTACAGAAGTAACTAGTAACTAGTAATGAATTACTTTTTTTGAGTAACTACCCCAACACTGGACACAGGCAGCTAAGGAATGATAAATACGTTGAGTGACTCATGCAAGACAGACATCGGAGCCATCAGTCAAGACACTGGCAGCAGCATCCACTGTGACAGACAACACATGCAACTGGCTCCTTAAGGTTCCATATGCATGTACAGAAGCATGTTATATACACACATATATATATATCCAGATACGTGCAAACTGTTCCCTGCTTCATTTGTAACACTTTTGCATGTCTGCGGAGGAGATGAATCACTTTCAACTGCCGTTGTCACGTAACTACTGTCACTTAGACTGATTCATAGGGAACAATTTCAAAAATAACAATCAACCTCCCTGCTGGCATTTTGATGCAAAGTGACTAAGGGTACACCATGTACTTATTATAGAACAGCAATTCATTGGAATACTGCAAAACATACAGATTGAGTGTTTTTGTTTTTATTCATAAAGACAAATGACCATGGTTTGATAAAGTGTTTGGCATTGTGTCTATATAAAATATAGCAAAGACAATAAATGGCTGGAATTACAAAGAGAAATATCAGTTAAGAACAACCTGTTCTTTCACAAAGCATCACATAACTACAGCACATTATCACTACAATACTGCTCAGACCACCTGTGTGAGGTGAATTTGGCAATGATACCACTTTTCTTTTATATAACAGTTAATGCACCTTTTGATATCCCGCCCCCCACATTTACATTTTACATACGCTGTACATTTAATTTTCATCATCTGACTCTTCCTCTTCGTCCTCCTCATCCTCCTCCGATTCATCTTCATCCTCTTCCTCCTCCTCTCTTCTCGTCTGCCGACTGGAAGCTCTTTGTTGCTGTAACAACAAATAAACAGTCACTATGCAGCTAAGACACTTAACAGGTAGTCATTAAGCAGAGTTTGTTATTCATTGGAATCTGTTTTCTCTTCAACATTTCTATCTCCCTCTAAGGTTGCGGTTAGGAAAAGACACAATACAGAACACACCCAAAGATCAAGGACACATTGACATTGAACTGCTGAGGTCACATTGTTCAGTAGTTCTGTGTGTAAACATAAATGTGTCATATGGTATGTCTAAAATCTAATCTGCATTCTGATGACGGGTATGAACTGCAATCTGCCTCTGCTATCAACTATTTCAACAATTCAAGATACAAGATGCTAAAGTTGAGCCTGCCTTTTGAAGCATACTCAGTACAGTTAATTAAATCACATTTTATAACGCAATACCATACATTCACAAGTTAAAGTGCAAAGTGCAGTATCACTATTAAAGATGCTAGGGGTAAAATGTGAATGTAGGAGGAAATGCACGATGTTGCCGGCATGCAATGACATGTGTGGAAAGTCAGATTGGGAGATGGTTGGAGTGATGTTTGGTGTCAGCATTGGCACAACTGATAAGACACAGTGTTATCGAGCACCAGCCTCTACTGGTATGAGGAAGGTTTAAAAAAAAAAAAAAAAAAAAAGGAAGCAGGGAATTTTTTCATTTCATCATCAAGATGTAACCTATCCAACTGTCAAAGTGGAAGATAAAAAGCATTTGCCATTACAGAAACTTCTTCAAAGAGGGATCTTTTGGGGGAAGTTTTGGCATCAGAGAATGACAGTTGGTATTAAGGATCTGTGCACTTTCTGCATCTTACCTGTAAGGTCCCTGATGTGCTCAGGAAAGACCCAGTCCGTTCGAGGGAGGTTTTGGAATTAGCTCGCACTATGTCTAAGCGTGACTGGTAGTCAGGGGGGTGCAGCGAACTCCTGAACACCTGCCAAAGACAGTAGGATGTGCTACACTTTATGAAGATTTATGTAGATTTAAAAAAAGAATGAAAGTATTAAGTTAGGCATGTTAACATATATTATGGGTACTTAATATTACAGTTATATAACACCTGGAGTCTCAGGAGAAAAAAAAACACACACACAAAGAAAAAATGCTCCATGATCTGGAATATCCAGCTAATCAACAACTGGGCTGGTGATGTCCTTTAGTCAAAGATAAACAAAGAGACTCAGGGAGTATAGCTTTGATAGTGCAACAAACTCTCATTAAAACCACACCAATGATTTTCCCTGTGTAGAAAATAAATTCCTCCCGGCCTCTCGATCAGGATTATCTTCATGCCAGTCATTGTGCCTTTTTCAGATGATTCAATCTCCCAAGCTTGGTACAATGAGTCATCGAAAAACAGCCTTGTCTGGGTGAGAAGTTTCACTTCAATATGAATGGAAGGCAGATGATTCAGTGCAAAAACACACAGATGAAATGGAAAGGCGTGGAGGAAAATAGCACAAGGGCATAAGCAGGAGGAACCTCGTTCGATGACTACCATTGATTCTTTGTTTTCTCACTACAGGCAGAGTCTCTTAAAAATAGTTAGGCTAACCTCCCACTGAATTATTAACAGAAGAAAGTAGCTAGTGCAAATCTAAATTGTGCGGCAGTGACCGCAGATTACTTCACAGTTACCACATCAATTAAAGGGTGTGGAATAAATAGTATGTGTGAGCAATAAGTTTATGATGATTCGTCATGGTTAACCTTTAGCAGAGCCTCAGCCTACCTCCAGGTCCTCCTCCTCGTCCACACATTGAATGCTCTGGTAAGCCAAGGTGTACACCTCTAAAGCCTTGGCATGGAAAGACATCTCCACTGTTACAAACTCACCAAAGATCCTCTATGGGGGCAAAAGCAAAGTGGATATTTCAGTGCTTAATAGGCTTTGACACAATTTTCACAGAAATGACAAATAATAATAGTTTTAACAACTAAGGGAGGATTTAGAGTGTGGGCAGGCAACAGAAAAAGAAATCACCGCTGTCTGGTTTCACTTCATGGTCCGCTGTTTCAACAGGCGTATATTTCCAATTGAAATTGTAGCTAGAAAATAGAGGTGGCAGCAGACCTTAATGTCCCGGATCTTTTGCTTCTCAAACTCGTCTATGGTCTCCTCCAGCTGCCTGGTGGTCCGTGTGGCATCCATGGTGGCTCTCTGGAGCTCACTCTCAGCCTGACAAGAAAAAAAAAAGAATAGACAACATCCTACAAAACATATCAGTCTAACAATAAAGGATACGACAGTTTCAACAGTATCCTTTAGTACTTGTTGATACGATGAATTAGGAAATTTATACTTTAAAACGCAAGTTAGCTTTTTTTTGGGCAATATTCAAAGCTCAGTGTCAGTGGTGTGAAGCACCTGAAACCACATTTGTAACCTTCAGTTCCAGTGCAACACCTATTAGAAATAGTAGAAATGTAGAAATGCTACAGTGCTAGGCAAGGAAAGGAGTAACGTTTGTAGTTTTACACCCGTGTCTCCTACATTCCTGCAATTTAGGACCTCAACTATACACAGGTACACACAGAAAACAGGAGCTATAAAAGTGGGGCTGCTCCTTATTTATTTTTTTCCTACCTGTGGCACGGGGTTGTCATGCGAGGAAGTCATCTGACAATAATATTCGGTCATTAGGTCAGTTTATATGACAAAAATGTGTGACTTTGTGATTGAGTTACAAGCAAGTTCAACGAGGTGCCACACATCTGACACAGGAGAGCGGAACAAAATCGGTACATGCCACTAAATTTAAAAACGAAGCATTTGTTGAATATGGTCGAAAGTGAATTTCTGACATACTGGATGTTTTGCTGTAAAACATGAACAGAGTTTAATTGCGTTGGAACTTCATTTCAAAGCAATTCTGATATATTTTATGTGTTTGTGCTCATACATCACCAGTGATAAGATGCTGAGATTGCACTGAACACACCTGAGACTGAGGGCTTGGTCAAGGAAACACCATAAATATATTAACATTGGACAAGGAATACGCCTGAACCCAAGATGCTACCTGCACATAAATAGGTGTTTTTGTAACATTAAAAGTAATTGTGTCTATTTTATATTGAAGAATTTGAGAATATAAGAGAAACACGGCAAGGATACAATGATTTGCCTGTCTGAGGGGTTTCTCTGCCTGGTCTTCTCAAGCTGAGCCATCTGTTTGGTCTCTCTCTCTCTGGCACTCTGAGTTGTCTTCAGATCTTCCTGCATGGATGGACAAGCACAAAAGGACACAGTTGTGATTATGAGAATTAACAATGCTAGTCAGTTATTTATAAAATGTGTCAGGTTGTTTCAGAGCAGAACCTTTAAAATATTTGGTTTATCTCACTATTTCCTAATCAAATCACGACATAAATTCAGCAGAAAGATTGGAAAAAAATGTTGAGTTGATATTTTCTTTAATATCTTTGAATCCAGGTCTAAATAAGATGCAGAGCTGGGAAGATGCTGGCAATGACACTAAGAATGTCTGATGTGGCCCACGGGATGTTATCGTTCAATCAACACTGCCCTCATGTGGCCATGAAGGAAAATTTCTGTGATCCAAACTGCCTTCTCATTTTTGTGACACAATTGCTGCATCCTGGTAGGTCAGAACACATTTTAGTCTTGAAATGCATGCAGCTGCAGGGGAAGGGGGCTGTTTGTGTCTTATTCCACTCACTCTTTTACGTTTCACTACAGCTCCATAGCTTTTCAGAGGCTCTATGACTTTGGCTTCAAGTCTTTCCACCTGCAAAGCAAATCACTTCAAGTTAGGTCCTGTCTTAAACACTGTTTGCTGTTTCCTCACAGTCACTTCACAAATTCAGTCTGTGGTTGTGAAAATTAAGTTATGACCAACATAAAAACAGTGGGAGGTAAGTTAGTTTTACCTCAGCTTGGCGGTAGTCTTGAATCTTGGCCAGGTGGTCAGCAAACTGCTTCATACCTCTCTTCAGGTTTGGTGTTTCCATGTCAGCATATAGTCCGATTTCCCGAACTAGGATGTCTGCCTTGTCTCGTAGCCTGGCTGTTTTACGAGCATAGGCAGCAAACATCTGGCACATCTCTCCAAAATGTTTCTCAACATTGGTGATGTTTTCCTGGATCTTTCTTGTCTGGTTGTCCCTGGGGAGGGTGAAGGACAACATAACAGCAGTAATCAAATGGTAGTTTAACAAAGTGTACGATGACAGTTTATATCAGATATTTGTGCAAGGAAGAAATAATAACATGGTTATCTTGTATAATAAGTCATTTGATTATGAGCTTTTTAAATCTATGTGCAGCAGGGCATCATAACCAAAACATCAAGATTGTTTCATAAAGTCTGATCATCGTTTGACAAACAAAAAAGTGTTAGTTACACTGTGAGAAAAGGACATCTTCCTGTAACGTTAGCATGATTGCTTTATTATGAAGATTATAAATTTAAAGTAAATTTTTCGCGACTTGTGGCTCATGAAGAAAAGTCAGTCTGGGTATACACATTATTTTCAATGTTCGCTAAAGGCGTTTTTCTTTTACACCTAGTGATGACAAACTTAATCCTTGTTATATCTGCAGGTAGTGGTTAGTTAGCCTTAACAACAACGCAGTTTGATTTTTGGCACCGCTAACGGTAACTTACCAATGCACTTTCCTCTACAACTGGCAATTTGTTTTAACATGTTTTAATACATTGAATATCTCTTACCTTGCTCTTGCGTCGGGCGTACGACTCATCTTAGCAGAAAGGCAGTGAATAAAATGTAACGTTATTCAGTGTAGAGACAACTTTATCAGCACCAGTTTTAACGTTAGCTTTGCTAGCTGCGCTCCTCCTCTCAGGCTAGCACGCCAGGCTGCCGTTTCCATGGAGTCACGTAGCGTTTCCGCTTGAGGAATGCATGCTGGGAATTTGAGTTGTTTGTTGACCCGAGGCGCAGTTGTACAACTGTAAACTTATGAAGCTCTAAACCTTGATTCCCTATGAAAGAAATATCACTTTCAGTAACCTCTTGTTTTTAATTATTTTATTTATATTTATACATTTCTTTTTTCTGTATTAGAATAGTGTATTAGCACACTAATAAAAGAGAGACGGGAACTCTGACCAGTTTCTTTTAGAAAGAGAAGAAAACCACTGTGAAACATTGTATTTGCCTCCCACAGTGATGTAATAGTTGGCCCATAAAGCAGTAGTCAAAATTTTGAGGTACCTTGGTTTTCCCATGTTATGCTACTTTTACATTCCAGAGGTAAACATTGTGAGGGAACAATACACTAGTTTTAGTTACTATCTAGGTTAACAAGATTTTATATGGCCAACTTATACATTTGATGTATTTTTATAGTTTGGTCAAACGACCCAACAGTATAAAGAAGTTAAAATTTTAACTGCCTTCACCAATTTAAAGTGTCCATCTGTTTCACAGTTTTATTTCTGACATGCTTATTTTTACATCGTGTATAAACTTTATTCTTAGGTGTAGTTTGGAAAATCTATTACATTTTTATTACATTTCATATTACAGTTTGTCTGTTTGGCTAGTATAGCCATCTAATTTCCTGTTACACCAACATGGGCAGGTTATGTACAAGAAAATGTGACGGCTACACTCATATGTACCATCATAATTAAAATGCACTGGACTCTCTGGATTCACTTATAAATATTTGATTACTGTATCAGTTAAATTGCTTATTAGTGATATTAACTAGAGTATTAAACAAGCTATTTGATCATCTCTATGGCTACTTCTCTGAGCAATAGCAAATGAATATCCCAAATATTTGTCCGCTTTCTATAGTTTGTATAATTTCTGAAATAGATCAAGGTACACTGCCAACATTAAAACAAAGAGAGCCACAAATAGTCCTTTTCAACAACAGCTTGACTGTTTTTGAACTGGTGCCAAGAGCAGACTTTGTGATCACTGAAATGAATGGAGGCCTCATTGTAATTCCCTCCTCTGTGTTTGGGAATGCATGAATGTCACCAGCTGCCACGTCTGCTCCTCTGTGGAAAATGTCCAAAAACCTTAATTATCACGCTTAATCATCCATGGGATTGAAGCAGGGGAGATCCCACTGTAACAGATTGGCGATGTAAAACACGGTCATTGCATTGAGCTGTGTGCCTGGAATCCCAAGAGGATCTGGTTTATACTCTCTGGTACAGCTGATGCTGGTAGATTCTTTTTTTAATGCGTCTGATATAACCTTCCTCTATTAGGACTGATGGGTCACTATACCTGGATGTTTTAATACTTTAATGAAAATACCAGCTCATTTTCAATGTGATTGTGAGGCATAATTGTATTCTGCATGTGTACAGTTCTCATGCACATTCAAATAACTGTTTTATGCTGATTGTAGAGTGTTGTTATGCATTCTGAAAGGGACCTTACAATATCTAGAAAATATGAAACACTCCAATTACAATAAAAGAGACAACAGACAAAGCAGTCTCTTTCACCAGTGTAATTGCTTGGCTCAACCACATGATGGCGATGTAACTCCATTCATCACTTAGACTAGGTCACATATAGGAATTTGCATGGTTACAGGTGGACTCTGAGCCTATCGCTATGAATCTTGAGACACAAAAAAATGATACTGACTCACATCACTCCTCACTGTCTTCATCATCTAATGTTTACATTATTCAGGACTCTCTGGCAGTAGACTCAAAATTCCTAAACATGACAAAAAATATAACAGATGCCTGTCCTGCTACCGTCCTACAGGATCTGTGTGTTGAAAGAAGCCTGGGGCTGTTGAGTTATTTGCCTTGGCTGCTCGTAAATGTATTCAGAAGTGGTGGCATCTTTTTACACTGTGCATCTGACTTTCTTAAAGAACAGATGGTGTTGTTTCCAAACTACCAATTAGCAAGGAGAGAGTAGCAACCACTTGCAGCAAGCAGCTCTCTCGGCTTCTTTCATGCTCTCAGTTTCTCTCTTTTTTTGTCTTTATCCCTCTGTGCCCTCTTGTTCCATCTTCAGCTATCTGTGTTTCTCTCTCTGCCTGACTTTGTCCCTCTGCAACCCTCATACAACGCTGGAGATGTGGTGGCCTGCTGCTGCTGAACAGATTGGGAGTGACATATGTCAGACATGGGGGGACTTAGTGGGGCAACCAAGTATGTGTCCCCCAGCGTGATTGTATATGTGTGTGTGTGTGTGTGTGTGTGTGTGTATTGTGTGTGTGTGTGTGTGTGCGTGCGTGCGTGCACGTGTGTGCACGTGTATATACTCTCTTTCTTCACATTCCCCCCTTCAGGTGTGACTCCTGGTGTGAAGACCCCAGACTTGAGGCTCTCCTCCCACACAGAGACTCACATACAGCTTTAGATTTCCCATTAATAACAAGTGAGAGTCTGTGGGAGGCGTGTGTGTGTGTGTGTGTGTGTGTGTGTGTGTGTGTGTGTGTGTGTGTGTTCAGGGACGCTGAGGATTATGAACAGCGTGATATCTTGTTTGCCACTTGGTGCATAAAATGAAATTACAAGCCAAGAGTCAATATCTCATCATGCTGATTTTGGCTAACCTCACTCTCCTTCCTCTAACTGCTACATTCCTCTGATTTGGCAGAGGGACACAGCACTGCTCTCTTACAGAAATTAACCCTGAAATATCCAGTGGGAAATATATCTATCCTATGTGCTTCAAACTCAGTTCTCAGTGTTATAACATTTAACCAGTCCCTAAATTAAGAATTGATCTCTCATATGCAATTAAATGCTTCTCTGGAGAGTGTCTACATGGAAAAAGCAAAAGTCCCAAATCTATCATACAGAAAATTAAGATGTCAGTCTGTTTTAGTTCAGGCTTTACATCCAGCTAAACTTTATTACAGCAGAACTGTCACCCATCCCATCTGCTGTCTTTGTAACGTTTTCCATATACACTGACACTGACATCATACAAAAACACAATGTCACAGATCTTTTTCTCCACTGTGCTCAGACAGCTATAATAAATTTCTTCTGAATGACATATTTGAAATATGAAATTCAGTGATATTCCCCTTTAACTCCAGCAACCTTGAACAAAAGTCCTCCCTCTGCAGTTAAGTGGGTGCTTGAAGGGCAAGCCAACGCAGACACGGTCCAGTGCTTTTATTGACCCAATGAAAAACCTCTCTGTGTCTCCAGGGGCTTGGAGCTCAGGTTAGGGTCTTTGTTGTCTGCGTTCATTAGTGTCTCCTTCACCATCTCCCTCTCTCTCTCTCCCTCTCTATCTCTCTTACTCCTTCCAACACCTCCTTCTCTTAACTCCCTCTCGCTCTCACCACTGCTCTTTTCCCCTGAGGAGTTGGAGAAGAAAATGTCACCAGATCAAATTAGCGGGAGCCTCCAACACAGCCTGTCTGCCTCTGTCTGCTTATTCCACCGAGTGATAGTGTCAATCGTGGAAGTTTCTGTAAGTTTGTGTATGAACTTTATATTCCCCAGGTATGATACTCTATGACAAGGCACATATAAATGGTTGTTTCTTTCATGTTTAAAGACATGTCAGTAGACGCTTGTGGTTTGGTCAACCTATTTAAAAGAATAGTTCAACGTTTTGGAAAACACACCTTTTACATTACTAATTCACAGTAATGTATCTTTTGTTTTATCTGCACTACAACTATAATGAGTTTTTAACCTTTAAACACAGCCTGGCTGGCTGTTTCCCCTGCTTCAAGTCAGCGGAAACAGACTAAGGTGTAGCTAACCATTCTTATTGACCAGATAGATATGATGATGCCATCAATCTTTTCATCTAACTCTCTGCAAGAAATCAAATAAACACATTAACAAAATGTTGTACTGTGTTACTCCTTTAAACATGTTAAATAATTTATATATCACTGTCATTATCTGATTGAATGAGGAAGGCAACACCTCTGCATTCTGAGAAAGCCTTGATCTCACACCCACTTCCTTTTGCAGTGTCACCACCACATAACTTATTCATAACACATTTCATATTCATAGCCTTCTTTACTTCACTGAGATGCATCAGACATACAGAAGTGATTTCTCTCCCAGTCTGGCGTTATTTACCTTAATGCATTTTAGTAGAGTGGGGGGGAGTGTTGCCAGACGTCCAGCTTTGCAAACAGATGACTTTAATGCATGTTAACCTTGGTAGCGGTAAAAAGCCTCACCATTTTTCCTCTTAAACCATACATTGTCCATCAGAGTCCATTGGGGGTAAGCTGGAGCACTTCCAGGGCTACTCACCCACGGACCACAAAAGGCCACTAATTGAAAATGACCTCAGACTACTGAAAAAGAGTGACAGGCTTGCAGAGTTAAATGTGGTTGTAGTAACAATATTATGTGTGTGGGTGTGTATGCTCATGTATGTTTTATACAGCAGGGTGTTTGTAGGGTTGCATTTTCCGGCTGTATTTTTGCTGAATGAACATGATGTTGTAGGCTTAAACAATTATTCAGGAAAAAAAGCAGAAACAGAAAGAGAAAAAAAAAGAAACGTAAAGAACCCAAGAGATCAGCAGCAAGAGTGAAAGGAACACACAGAAGTCCATTTTGTGCCCCATCACAGCTGGATGAAAGTGGCCACTGTCCTTCTGCCATCAATATGCAAATGGAAAAAATGGCCCTTGAGTGCGGGAGCAGTTCCCTCAAGTGCATTCATTAGCCACTGTTAGCATAATTGATTCCCAGTCCTGCCATAAAACTGGTCACTCCCTGTGCAGCTCGCTCTGAAGGATCCTCTGGGGACTTCACAGGCTAATTTCAATCATAAATCATTAAAGGACACTACTAGCCAATGGACTGTGCCCAGGCCCCAGAGACATGCGAGCAACAGTAATTCTGTCACTGATGTCTAAATCATCGATGTGACATACAAAGGTGCCTACAGGCTGACATATCCTACTCTCCACCTCTCTATCCTCATTTCTTAACTAGGTGTCATAAAAATGTATGTGCCCTTTAATTAGGTAACATGTACCTTAACTTAGCAATATGTCAGAGAAGCAGTTTTTGTATTTGTGCCTGAAATGATTTAGGTTATTGCATAATATTTTTTTAGAGTGAACCTAACTTATTGTTGTGATATTTTATGCAGTCTTAATAGTTGTAGCAAGTACAACCCCCCCCCTCACACACACACACACACACACACACACACACACACACACACACACACACACACAGACACACACACAGTCTCTTTCTCACAGTCCCTGATGTGGTCTAAGATAAGATATCTGCCAGACCACTGCCATAAATTTTGGACACATTCCTGAAGTGATTTCACTCTCTATTTTGTCTTTGTTTAAACCCAACTCTGAATTTATGTGAAATAGCTGTATAACTACTCAGGAATTCAGCTAATAATATTCAACACATGTTTTCATGTAAGATGGTCCAACTCCCATAACTCTATGATATTGATTGAGTTATCAAAATCCAGATTTAATGCACTACCATGTGGGCACACTGCCATCTAGTGAGCATGGATAGTGAGCTCTTTCTAATAATAAATATGGAGTTATTGCATGTGTAAGACTGTATTGTATTGTATTGTGATTAAATTAAGTTAATTGAGTTAATTAATCCCAATTTTTTATGCAGAAATAGGACAATGTCATGTTAAAAACAGTGTTGATCGACCATAATGATGAGTCGATAAACCTCAATGTTTATCTGTCTGCCAACATCAGTTGAAGACCTCTGCTGCCTGACTCTTGTTGTGCAGCAACCAACTGCATTTCAGGAAGCTGCCTGGGGAGCGACGCCTGCAGCAGAGGCACTGCAAACCAACTTCTAGATCATTTGAAACCAGTTCATCCTTGCAACAATGCTCCAACAAATAGGGAAACTCCATATTTTTCTATGATGAGAGTTGATGTTGAATAGACCTAATCCTCTTAGAGGTTGCAGATTCCCTTAGCGTTCCACCATTTTCTGGTAACTCTGAATTACATACCTCATTTCACTATCACCAAACTAAGTGATTAGTTTATCTTACCATTTAAAAGATCTTTTTGTACATCTGTTTGATTATTTTCTTCTTTTATGTACTCCTTATTAAAGCTTCATTTAGTCAGTTATGGATAGACATTTAGCTTTAAATAAATGTCCTCATTTATCGGACTGTGCGTCTATATGTATGTTCTTCAAAGCAGAAGACAGATTTCCCTGTTTTGAGTATCACAATTTTTTAATATTATGTATTTATTTTCCTTCAGTTGAAGGTGGTGTCCCAATTATTAACTAGAGCAAACATTTTAATTCTAAGTGTGGTCATAACATAGTTATGTATGTGAAGTTGTCTAAGAATAAGCTTTGATTTTGGTTCTTATGACTCTGCAGTCAAAGAAACTTAAACTTAAACAGGCGGATGTTTCAGTTTTTCAACCTGCCTTGTGTGCATAACCAAACAGAAAATATTTAGATTAATATTTTTATAATATTATATACAACCAGTGAGTATTCTATGGGGTATACCACATGACTTACTTTGGTAATTAAATGAACATCAGGACTGCATACTAGTTACTGCAGAAGTCATGATAGCTATTAGCTTCAGCTGTATTTCTTTCTCCGGCATTACCATTCAGAGCAGGTGCGTAGTTTATTAAGGCTCCCATTAGAGAGAGAGAGAGACAGCCACACAGTCTGTACGGCAAAATATAATATTCCATTCTTTCCATCCTACCATCCCTCCATCTGTCCATCCATCCATCCCTCCTCTTTACATGCTAATTAAACTCATCAACTTTTGCAGTGAAGGTTTCCAGCAGCTCAGAGAAACAGAGAGTGAGCGAGAGAAGCGAAAGACAGTGGCATGCTCATGATGTATCGCCACCTTGCAAAATAAAACATATTCATAAAGAATATTCATTACCTCTACCAGCCATCCCCCAGATGGCCAGAAAATTGGCTTTGTGTTGAGATGTGGATTCAGGCATGCATATTAATGGAAGACAGATGTAAACGCATATTCATATTCTTTGGCTCCTCTTTTTTGTGACAGACAAAATGATAATGCATCCACTTAAGAGCGGAGGAAAGGGGCTGCATCCAGGAAGCAATTCACCTCTAATGTGTTGGTGGGTTATTGGCTTTTTGTCAGTCTGGCAGTGTGTGTCCCTGTTTGTGTCTAGTGTGTCTTTTTGTGGAGTTGTCCTATCTACATGTTAAGTGCTCCCTCTTTCGCTCTCTCTCTCACACACACTTACGCTGTAGCTTTGAGGTTTTGAGGTACAGGTCACCGCTACCTCATACATCAAACACAGTGGAGTGTGTTGATCTGCAATTTAAAACCTTTCTGTCTTCTTTATGTAGGGATTGCTGAAGTGTGTTTGCACTTTAAGGTGTATACATTTACAGTCATGCAGTAATGACAGACTCTGATGAATGAAATCCTTTGAAATGACACACAAAGCTGTCCACCATTTAAATCTGTTATGTCAGACACTTTAACCACCATTACTACAATCGCTATTTATGACCAACAGTTAGGAAAACTGTCACATGCTAATTCGTCTTTATTTATGAGTCCTCATTTGTTCTGAAATCAAGATCTTATCTCCACTGCCACCAAATGCTGGTCCCACTGCTTCCACAAGAGGACATTAGTGCTCTCTCACTCTTTGAGCCCAGACCACAAACTCTTCCATTTCACCTCGGATGGCTGCATAAACTGGGCATTGCTAGTATGTAAATCCTTATAGTCATAAAGATTCACACAGTCAGCGAAAAATAAGTTCATTACAGCATAGATAGATTTTGAATACAGCAGTGAGTGTCTGAATTTGTGTGTGAGCTTTTTGGAATATTTGGAGGCAGACAAATATGAGTCCTCATACTCATACAACTTCATTCTTTCAGTGTTTATGTAAAACACATCACTAACATCCATGAAATGCGTACTGTAGTTGCTGCTCCAGTAACCAACCACAGGGCTACCGTATACAAATTAGATCTCATCTCCATGTTACAGCCTATATATGTCACAGTGAGAATAGGGGAGGTTTTTAATAGAAATGGTCTCATAAACCCCCAATCCTGTAACAGAGCATTGCTCGATTGGAATAAAACCTTCTTTGTGTAAGTGTGTGGCAATATGGAAAATTAAAGGCAGTTAATAAAAAGCAGTGCTAAATCAATGAGAGCCATAAAAGTTACAGGGTGATATTAAAATGTGGGGGGTGAGGGGGGGCAATAGTGGCATTAACACGCTGGGCCTGAATTATCATGTTAATTTAATATCCAGTCTTCAAATGAAGCAGAAAGCCCAATAAAGGTCAATTAAGCAACTAGCCTCTCATCTCCATTTAGACTTTTATGGCCTCATCTAAATCATGAAGCTGGTGGGGCTAAGGGGCCCCACTGGCTGCTGGAGACCTATGGGACCCAATGAGGGCATGAGCTTTTCGGATCTAAGTTTGGATAGTTTGGTTTGGGACAGCACTGTGATTTCTTGACCCTAATAATAATTTTGAACTATAGACGTTATTCTAACTGCTGCTCACACAACATCCAGGTCTAATTTTTTATTCAGCACAAATGCAGCTGTTGGAAGCATTGTTGTATCCAACATGAACTTTCTATCCCTGTGGATTTAGATGTGGGTGGTGTGCAGGCTTTTGGTTTCATCACTGTGTGTCTCAGAGAGTAAGATAACGTCTTACATCTATGAAAATTGTGGTACTGTCAAGCTCTACTTTTTCCAAATTAAGTGTAAATTGCTTCTCATTCTTCTCACATTCAGCTGACAATAATTGACCACTCACATCTGCTTATTCATCTCTTCCACCTTTTTTAGCTTGTCACCATCTCCTTTCAATAATTCCCTTTCTGTACATCTTTAACCCCATTTCTGATTCTTGCAAGCTCAATTTTAAATACATAACACAAAAAAACAGTTAATTGTAAACTCAAACCATCAATCATTAACACAAATTATTTAATCAATATTAATGCGAAATGTATTTCAAAACCAATCAATTTCTTCATGAAAAAGGATGCAGATTTTGTGGAGTCCAGTCTCATTGAAAAAATGTAATTACCATTGATCAGGATTTTGTTTTATTTAAATAATGAGCTGCATAGTGTGTTGATTCCTTCAGTGTGCTGCATTCATTGACATCTCAAATCATATTTGTATTCATATATGTATGCGACATTGTATCTTCTAGGGTCCAATTATTGTTTAAGTCGATCTTATGGCCAGAAAAATCTGCTCATTTATCAAATAACTGACCAAAATAATGACAACTTACTTATCCTCCTCACCCTAATAAGAGGGGTAACTCAAGTTTAATATCGATTACCACTGACATGATCGTGACTGAACAGTCAAAGGAATGATGAATAATTCCCCCTGCACAATATGTATCGACCACATATTGACCTCATCAAGCAGGACGGCTGCATTGACTTGGCTTTATGCAGATCTATAGTCTTATGAATAAATCATGTTGAGCTAGTTAGAGCTAGTCTTTCAAGGTTCAGTTAATAAACAAAAGAAGGAGCTTTGGTATTGTGTGACCTGAAACATAATACTGTTTTAATTGCCTCTGAGGACAGTAGCATCATGTGGATAAAAACTCCTCTAAAGTCACTTGACAGAAAATGAAACTATTTTGATAGTTTATTCACCATTTAAGTCATTTTCTAAAGAAAAAATGCTTAAAAGTAATTGCTTTCAGCCTCTCAATATGTTCTGGTTTTCTTAGGCTTTAATGAAAGAATACTGAATATCCTTGAGTTTCTGAAGATGTAACCTTGGACTCTGGGAAATTGTAATATACATTCTCCACCATTTTTTTCATAGACGAAATGATGAACTGATTATGAGAACTCTTGCTGGATGTGTATCCTGGGTAGATATTCTTCTACTTTACAGTTGATAGCGATTTCCATAAATACTATAGGAAACAGCAAATAGGTTTGTTAGATGCTGATTTTGATTATCCCATCTTAATAATGAAGATCCAAAGAATTGATGCTAATGCTTTGGGGCGAAGCTAAAGTACAAATACCGCTAATGCCTATGTAACACACCCATCACTTGTGAAGCAGCAGTTGAGATGCACACATGGCTTGTACATCTTTAAATACACTCTATCTGTCAAGCATCCCATACAAAATGCATAATATGCGACAATTCAGCAAAATGTTATCGTGGGAACTGAGCACCCTTTTTTCGTTCCACATGCTATGCATCTGGATAGTGTCTGGGCACATTACATGAGTGAATGGGTTAGTGACCCAGATTCTCTAATGGGATTTTAGGTGTCTAAAAAATAGAATTGCTTTTTTTCAACTCTGACAGATGTTCCTATTTGATAATTACATTAAAATGAAACCAGTAAGACATTGATATGAAAGACACATATAAACACATAAAAAAATAACTGTACAGATGCATTAACATGGTTTTGTCAGATGATGCTCCGGTTTGATGGTGTTTTCCTCAAGTTGCACAACACTATAATGAAACATTTATCTTGTGCATGGCTTCTCTCTAAATGCTTAAAGTAGTTTTGCTCTCTCCTAGTCAGTTTCTGTATTAAGAATCAAAATAAACTTGGGCCTTTGTTTATGCGAAGAAATAAGATATCAGATATTCCAGTACACCCAGAGAACACACACACAAAGTCTGCTGCCTGAGCGTGCCTCTGAAACCACGCTGTGCTGAAGGCAATCTGTCTCCCCCACCCATAACGACCATCTGTCATTAGTGTCGATCAATGGAGATGATAGATGGGGAGTGCTTGCTGTGCTGACAGAAGAACTGAGACAGGAGTCCAGGAATGACCACGGTTAAGGTGCGTGGTCTTGACCTAGCGGGCAAAAGCCCTATTGTTAATTTTGCATCCGTGCTGAGGTTGGGTTGATAAGAGCTTGGACAAAAAAGCTACAGACTGCCTTTTGAAAATTCAAATCAATTTCAGTCAGTTGTCTGCAAGTTGCATATGTTTGGAAAACTCACCCACATTTCTTTACTTCTGTGCCAGAAGTGTTATAAATTCTCTCTGAATAATCCATTTTCTTAAGCACTTTGTAGGTTATTCAAAGCATGTCATATGGAGTTGATGTGAAACAAGGCAATAAAATAGGCAGAGAATGGACTGTGGCTCGTCTCCCTCTACACATCTCAAAGCATGACATCCCAATAACCAGACCAAACCAGTTTGGATCCACTGGGTAAAATCAAGAGGACTGGACATGATTTGATGAAGCCCATTTCACACTTGCTGAGAGAGATGGATGGTCCAAGGCCTGTTAAAATCCCTGGGGTTTTGGACAAGAGCATCAGAGGATTTTCAACAGAAGTCATTCTTAACATAGAAGAGTACACAAAATGAAGGGCTTTTCTCCAATTTTAGCTACTAAAATTGAATTCTGAGGTAACAGAGGCTCTATGCCTCATTTATATTCCCTCATCACTCTCTAATATTATTTCAGCTTCTTTGGCTATCTTTTTTTCCTTTTCCAGCAATTTGCAGCTATGACTTGATGAGAATGAGAATTCCTTATTTTGATATTATAGCTGTAATTCACACACACACACACACACACACACACACACACACACACACACACACACACACACACACACAGACAAATGGAATAATGGAATAAAAAAAGGTCATATCAGATCTGATTACTCTCTCTGATTATGCTAAAACAAAAACAAAAAATCATACAATGACACAAAAAGACATAGTCCCCTGGATACAGTCTTACTATTGCACATGTATTGACACACACACACACACACACACACACACACACACACACACACACACACACACACACACACACACACACACACACACACACTTTCCTCTCTTATACACCCGGGCAGTGGGGATTGCTTCGGAAAAACAGCACCTGCTCCTCCATTTGAAAACTATTTAGGGAGGCATCAAACTCTATCAGGGCAGGTCTGATTGCGGTCGCCTCTTCACAGTCCCCCAATCACTCAGTGAGTCAATTAGCCTCCTGCCCCCCCCACACCCCCTCCACTTACACACTCACACAGACACACACACACATACAGTATGCACACACATGCACAACAGACTCCCATTCTCCTCCGTCCGCTGTGGGTTCCGCCAGGGAATGAGAGTCCATCGGCGGCCTCCCAGCAACACCTGAGGCCCCCCACCACCCAGCCCAAGCTCCCACTCCCTTCACCCACAGTCAGCTAATAGCGGTGCTCCAAGGGCACCTGAACCACAATGGCATTCAATTCACGCCATTGTATCCCTTTTACCAAGCCTCATACCAGAGACTCAACAGCTATTTAGCAGATGATGGGAAAAGAAAGAGGGAATGGAGGAGAACGAGGGTTAGGGAAAGTAGGAAATGAGCGATGCAACAACAGGGGTGATGCGTCTGCTCACCTCTGAGATCATTTACTTTGTTCAGTGGAGGTGAATTTGATTTTGTCATTTGCTGTGCATGTGTTTGTGTTGGTGCTCGTCTTTGGGAGTATTAAGAGAGTGTTTGCGTGCTTGCAGGCGTATTTCCCTGTTGCATCCACTTTCACCTGTGTGTATGTGTGTGTAGACTGCGTTTCGTCGACTCTTTGGGTTAGCGGGCGGCGCTCTCTCACAATCGCTTATTTATTCAGGGCCTTTTGAAATAATCGAGTTGACACATCTGTCAGATGGTGAGAGGAGGAATGCTAAAAGGTCACCGGGCGAGGTACCAGCTGCTCCTGCACCAAACCTTTCCTGCCTCCAAATAGCACAGTCATTACACCACAACAGATGGGACTCCTGCCTTTCATTTCTGCCTCCCTCACACACATCCATGTGCACGAACAGAGGGGCACACACACAAATGTAGCAAGCACCCATCACACTTATCCACACACATGCACAAATATACACAGAGGTGCAGACACACTAGACACTTGTCACTGGCAAGACAAGCAAACAGGCAGAGACATGTACTGTGCACATCTGCAGGCACACACACACACCCACACCCCCACACACACACACACACATTCAATCCCTCCCTATGTCACTGTCTCTCTTGCTCTCACCTGCACACTCTGTACTCTTTCTCTCTTGGTCTGATTTCTATGTACAAGGTCAGTATCAGCTGTCTACTGGGAACATCACTCCCTCATACCCAGAGCACAACAAAAGGACAAACACAGTCACACTAAGGACAAAAGCCAGATACGTTCTCTCTGCAGTCTGCTTCTTTATTTCTCATTGAACTTTCCTCATTTTATCTCTAAGCTATTGTTTAATGATATCAGTCTCAAAGACAGAATAGACCCTTTTGGCCATCGGGAACATGATGCATAATTCAAACCTTGTTAAGATGTGATACAACAAATGGACTTACATCTTGGAGGTGCTTTGTTGGGTGTAAAAAGTGCTGGGCATTGTGAAACCCAAAGAAAAGCCTTAGGCCTTGCTCCAAGTGCTGCCTTTGATGGAGCTCTGTAGATTCAACTTGGACTGAATAGAAAGGCATATTCTGATGACTACGTAAAAAATCAATTTCCTCCCCCAAAGCAGTGAAGGCATATGGCAACCTTAATCACCTTATTGGAAAACCAAACTAGTTCAGACATGTTGCTTCAAATACACTTCAGAGATCATCGCTTACCCAATCCAGCTGTTGTTGATTTCTCTGCATTCACATCATCAGATCCTATTGAAGACTTTGATTTTGTGCGCCCTTTCAAGTTCAAGAGAGCTAGAGGAGAGGGTCTCTGTCTCACTTTACAAAGGGCATGTTACTTGAAAATATGTAATTGTCCACAGCAAACCCTATAGTCATTTGTTGTTGTATAGTCATTTGTTGTATTTGCCAGCTTGGCTGTTGTTCCAGTTAATGAGCTTGAGGGAACCCGTGGCTAGGCTGAAGAAAGCGGTGCTAGGAAACAGAATGCTACAGTGCATAGCTTGCTTTATGCAAATGTGTTGAAACAAAGAGTTAGCAAAGTCGTGTTCAATTCATTAGTCATGAAACATATGTTATTTGAATTCCATTTCAAGATAAATATATATTATTGCTGTATATATAATGCATTTCCCTTTACCATGTACACAGTGCACAGGGAAATGCGGCAATCCACAATCTATGGCCAGCTATAAGAAGTGGCCGGCAGGATGCATTAAAAGAGAAATAATGCATAAATCATGTAAATGCACAGTTAGGATATAGCCACTGATTTTTATAGCTCACTATATCGGGAGCATTATTCAGATGTGTCTTCTACATCAGCTCTGAGCGTTACATTTCCATCTCTGCTCTGTTTGTGCACAACTCTGTGTTGTAAAATATTGAAACCTCTAAGGGTGGACATTACATCTACTAAGTTGTTAACAGCATATTTTATCAGTGACATTTATGAGCTTATGCAGAAAATTGAGGTACCAGGTATACAAGGAATGCCTTGTTGTACTCATCAGCAACATCATTGGGAAAAAGAGGAATTTACTATCGTCTCTCATCAGATATTGGTTTATAACTGTTTTTAACAAGCGATTAAACATCCACTCCAGTAGGCTCAGGTCACAATCACAAACTGCTAAATGATATCAAACAAACTAGAATGCCAACAATGACAGACATGCTATGATCCATGATGACATATTTGTGAACAAGACACCTTATCTGTTGTTTGTGCCACTACAAAAGTTCATTTGTCACGCCCATATGTGAACCATTAACATAACTATCAGACACAGTCGTGGTGGGTGACATCGCAGCACACTCATCGATGCCTCCGAGCTCTTCTCTGTCCATGCACACCAAGCTGGAGATGTCAACATCATGACCATGTGTGTGCGTGAAGTAGGGGGGAGTAATAATCAAACATGATTTGACAGATGACAGGGAGCTACTTCGTATGTGCGAGTGTGTGTGTGTTGTGTGTACTCTATTTGCTCTACTGTCCTAATAGGCAGCTGCCATTACCAATAACCATTAATTTTACAATCCAAGTATCAAGGTTCCCATTTTCCTCCCTTATGGGTGTGTGCATGTATGTGTGTACATTTACATACTGTATGTGTACAGTGATGTGATTGATGTCCCCTGCCTAACTCCCCCTCAGCACCTTCTCAGATTTAGTGCCCCAAACTCCCCTTGGCCCCGGCCCCCCTAAGCACAGTAAGCATAAAGCAGGCGATTTACTTTATGACTCCTGTGCTCCAGACCTTTAGTAGATTTACTGTCATTTTTATGTATTAGCTGGTACTGGAATGTGGTGTGCGATAATGACGGACAGGCAGCTGGCCACGCAGGGAGAAAAGTGCTTCGTTGGCAGCTTTAATGGAATCAACAGAACAGTAAACGGGATTCAATTAAAACTTGGTCTTTGCAGGGTTTCGCCACAATGGCTGAAGCTATATGACTACATTAAGGACAATTTCAAGGATGATGGATTCCTTGAATTAGGTAGTTTAATTGGCTTCACTTGTGCAATTTTGCATCCTTGATGAAACTGAAAGCAAGATTCATGTAACCTATCTAATATATGTAAATCATTTTGTGTTATTAACCCCTTAACATATGGCTGTCTCCCTTTATTTCTATTAAAAGCAACTATAAAGGTATACTATGCAGGATCTTTCTAAATAACTGCATTCAGAGATCATCGCTGCTGCCTGTATTTTCTTGTTTTCTTAATAATTTGCTGTGTTCAGGACACTCCTGGACGTCAGTCTTTAGGCAATGGGTGTGTTTCCCAGCCAATAACAGTTGCAGGGTATGAAGTTGGGACTCTCCTCTTTTCCACTCTGCTCTCTGTCTCTGTGTTATAAAGAACTGCAGGACTGTATGCCTGCCTGACCGAGGGCGCGGCTGAGCTACACACACGCAGAGCAGAGAGGCTGCAGCGGACAGGATGAAGGGTTGAATTTCATTTTAGATGTTGTGTCTGGATTTGTATATCCACTTTGTTGTCTGGTGAGGAATTCCCCTTTTGAAATTCTCCTGCATAGTCTGACATTTGTCTAAGTGTTGTCACAAAGCATTTTGAGTAATAAAGGAAATTGCTATCTGAAATAGAAGTGGATGAGACACACAATCTCACAGAGCGCACTGATACAACATTGTAAAACTGTCTGAGGTGGAAATTCATGCTGTTATGGGTGTTAATGGGGCAGAAAAATGAAAGCATTTATAAGGATGATTTTTATATTAATCTTAAGAAAATTAAAGTAAACAGTTGAAATACCACATAAATACACGTGTAATGATAGATGGTCAAGCAAAAACATAAATATCTACAGTAGGAAAGGACATATTTTGTATTACTGCACTTGTTACTCTTCAGATGTTTAAATTAATATATAAAACCTTTTCTAACCTGATTAGTTCTGTGCTTTGGGGATTAACTCTCTATTGAGTACTGGGAGTTGTGAGGCCATTAGGACTTAAGGATTTTGTTACCAGCGATCACTCACTCTTGGTCTGATGCACTCTGACAGTTATTAAGAGCATGATGCCTTCAGCCATGAGCGTTGATCAGTGCAGTTTAAAGTTTATGTGCTGCAGTCTTCAGCTTGTCACTGTTTGGCCTAAATGCAGCTCCCTTATCGTTTAGAGGTTAGACATTCTAAATGTCTGAAGGACATCCAGACATTAAACATGTCCTTTGCTTTGCAGTCTTTGACTATTTTGATTTGTCTCCTGTCAACAAGACCCTTCTTCTTTTGTAAGCTCTCCGTCCCTCTCTTATGTGAGTCTCTCTTACTATTGCTCTGCTCTTCTTCCCTTTCTCTTCTGTCCTTCTCTGTGTCAGGGCAGTGGCAATAATCCTCTCTAATAGCAGATGACAGCTCCACATAACTTCTGGCATTAGCTTTTAGCCATCACATTTTTATAACCCCTGGTTTTGACGGCAGATTTGTTGGCCGGCAACGGTGGCATCAGCAGTCTCTTTTGCTCTCTGTCTTTCTGTCTCTCTCCCCTAATGTCTTTGTGACTGGGGAGATCTTGGGCCCCCATCACACATTCTTTATTACAGTATGGGCCATGGTGTTCCATCACTTTCTGCTTCCCATCAAACAAAGGCACACACACACATTCACACTTGTCCCCACCGCACCCCAGACTGATGGTGGTTCCAGAGTACAGTGCTGTAAAGAGAGAGAGACAGAGAGAGCAGTTTAGAGCAGCTGCATCAAAAAATGCACCTAACAATACTTTAACTTGTAATGAATGAACTGAAACAAAACACTGAAACAATTAGGTAGGTGCCTTAAGGTACATAGAGGATGCTGGCAAAAGGACATCTCTTAACCTCAAGATTTTGAAGAGAAAGGTCAGAAAGAAAACTAAAGCTAAAGCTAGCTGATTTACTGACAACTTGGATCTGTCTCAGACCTCTTTTAATAACTGGAGTAAAAACAAAGAACTGGTACGCCTTCCATTCCTGTTTTGGAATACTGAGAATTATTTTTGTGGTAAAAAGGAAATTGAGCAGGTCTTGACAGAACTCTTTAATTTAATTTTGATTTTAATAGAGACCCAGCGTTCCCCCATGAAAAAGCACTTGCCAACAGCAGGAAGGAAAAATTCCCCTTTAACAGGAAGAAACCCCAATCAGAACTACTTTGTCTAGAGATGGCCCAACATCCATTACCATAGCAATTTTGCCAGACACAGACCCTTTCCTTGCTGGCCATCCTGACCCTTCCTCTACACCTTTAGCCACTGTACCAGAGCTGAAGCCACAGGTGATGCTGCTTGTGTCCAAGTGGTGCAAGAACCCTGCATATGTGTCAGACCTGCCACAGTGAGACTCTCTTGGCTGTCCTCTGATCATCATTGTCCACACAGGCACTCCCTGTATGGAGACACAGGCCAAGCAGTCAATAAGGTGGCAGAAAGAGCCTGCAGTGTGTTTCCAGAGTCATGGGTTGTGATCTCTACCCTCCTTCCACTTGTATGATGGGCCATGTATGATGGACCATCTTTCAAATAGAACATACATTTTGATCAGCACTGAACAACACCAAGAGGCCTGCACTAGTTAAGGGATTAAATTAATACCAGAAGAGTTTATAGAATACCCCAACCATGTCATGATCACGTATCTCCCTAACCTGATGCCACTCTCTCAGTGTCTCTTTCCTTCTCTCTCCCTGTGTGTTAGTGTGTGTGTGACTTCAGACAGGTGTGCTGGAGTCAGGGAAGAACCACACCAGCTGCACCTCATCTCATCTCAAGACCTCTCTACAAATATTCGGCTCAGCCAATACCACTCTGCCAGATCATGGCTTCTGTACCAGTCAGTCTATGCTTCGAGCCATTTTTCATACATTACCAGTTTTCCTGTTGCCAGTTTCTTCCATGGCCTAACCCTGTCTCCTGTTTCCCTGCATTCCCATCTGCTCTGGTTTCAGCCCCTAACATCCTCTCATCAGCCCGGGTTCCCTGCCTTGGGATCCCACCCTTCCCAGTTTCCAGCCCAAGTAATAGTGCCAGGTTCCCAGCTTTCAACCCAAGCCTCAGTCCCTGGTTTATAGCTTCTAGCCCAAGCTCCAGTTTCCCAGTTACCAGTGTAAGCTTCCCTTTCTCCAGCCTTCTAAATAAATACCTTGTTGCTATTATATCCCTGTTCTCTCACCTTGAGTGTCTGCACCTGCTCTGCCCCACACAACAACACAAAGACCCTACAAACATATATGCATTGAGTATTGTTAAACAGTTAAGACATGTAAAAACACAATTTAGACCAAAAAGATAAACCATATTCAGAAACCACTGGAACACTGATTAACACATGTACACCAAAATATAAAATAAAATATATTCATATTATGTATATTTCAGCAAGGCATTTAATAATAATAACAACAACAACAACAACAACAACAACAACAACAACAACAACAACAATAATAATAATAATAATAATAATGCATTTTATTTAAAGGTGCCTTTCAAAGCACTCAAGGTCCCCTTGCAAGGCACATATAACACAACAACAGTACATCAAACAATATAAATCAGGTAACATTTAGTGCAAAGATAAAGAATAAATATGAATGTGACTACAAAGTGCATTAGTACAATAAATAAACAAGAACGAAGATTACGTGTGAGACAGACTATGCCACCCTGAATAGGTGCGTTTTCAGGCAGGATTAAAAGGTGGAGACAGAGTCTGAAGTGTGAATGTCAGGTGGGAGAGAGTTCCAAAGGCGGGGGGCAGATCGGCTGAAGGCTCTTGACCCCATGGTGGTTAAGTTGGCACATGGGGCAGAGAGCTGGTTGGCAGAGGAGGATCGGAGAGTTCGAGAAGGTGTGTAGATGTGAATAAGTTCAGAGAGATATGATGGTGCCAGGTTGTGAAGGATCTTGAACGTGAAGAGTAGAATCTTCATTTGTCGTCATTTGACCGTATTTGGAAAACAAGTCTCTTTTATCGATTATTACATTGGAGTGTGGAGCAAAACCTATGGTTGAATTAAAACAGTGTATTTGAATAACAGATGTGCAAACATCTGTGGAAACAAAATAACCAACCATTTCCAACAGTACTGTGGGCTGAAACAGGGCTGCAATATGAGCCCAACCTTCCTCAACATATATTTGCTGTGTTCACTTTGTCATAAAAGGTAGAGACAGAATCTCACCTCCTACTATGCTGTGAGAGATATAAGGGTTAGAGAATAAATAATATATTAATAATATGAGTTTATCCATTTCCCTGATCCTCAGAATCTGCCCTATGTGGGTAGTAGTAGCTGCAAAATAAGTTGACTACCCTAACCCCTAACCCTCGTACAATGGCATTGTGAATGTTACAATGTTAAAAAATGATTCCCTGACAGCACTGGTCTGTCCTATATTTTACATATCCAGTGTGCATCCTATATTAACCTTGGATTTAATAAATGACTCCAGTAGTAAAAATGCATAAATATTGTGCTAATTTTAGGATGTTAAATAGTTTAATAAAAAGTTAATAATTAAACTGTTCAGCAAAGAAGATCCCCACACCAGGTCTTAAAACTCTGGTCTCCCAGGTCAGGGGCAACTGCACTGACTACTCAGAGAACAACAGCTAATTATACATCCATGACACACAGCACAACAGAGCAGAGGAGAAACATGGGAACAGCATGCCGTTATTTGTTTTTTTTTATCCTCAAAAACAAATTATTTCTAAAATTTGTGCAAAATAAATGTTGTTATAGTGATTTTACAAATAGCATGTCCCTAGTAACAATATAGAAACTTCTGGGAAAGAGTTGATACTATTGTTATCTTTGAACTAACTAGTACCTCCTCTAATATTATACAACTGGACAACAATCTGGCGAGAATTAAACAATCAAAGCATTACACTGAATGTTGATGCCCATGATCCAAGCCATTGCCATTGTTTAACATGGAAGACTGCAGATTTTGAGTTAAAAGCTGTTACAAAGAGTGCCTGGCATTTAAGCTGTAAACGGTTATGTCCATTTTGAAAATACTTGAAGAATAATATTAAATCAAAGGAAAACTAACTTTTGTATGTTTGGGCTTATTTTATGTTGCCTAGGTTTACACGAATGGTAGCATTGGTTTATTTAGCAATGTGTTGCTAGTGTATAGTGAGGATATATGTAAAAGATGGAAGTAATTATTTGCTCAACAGTGACACAAAGTTCCATTTCTTTAGCAAATAGCAGACTGAAGAAAAAAAATCCCCATCTCTAAATCTGGGAGTGACTGTAGTAGTTGTATAGTACGTCCAGTGATCCTGAGGCTGAGTGGTGCATTTAGAGCTGTCAGTGAAGCTCCAACAGGGGGATGAGGCATGGGGAAGGAGTCTAGGGGATGGCACAGGGGGTGCGGGGGGGTAGCCATATGGCTGCTGACAAGGAGAGGGGGCAAAGCTGACAGGGCCGAGGGAACGGAGATGGCAGGCGGGAGGGAAGAGGAAATCACACTGGAAGGACAACACATTCCCCTTCTGCCAAGGCGGAAAGCAGTGGCGACCTGTGTGTGTGTGCTAGTGTGTGTGCCATTGACTGACAACACTGCTGATTAAATCCAACGTGGAGGCCTGTGTCCTGACAGCACTGATGCCACAAGTCTGGACAGGGCCCGGAGTGTATGAGTGAGCGAGAGCCAGAGAGAGAGACGGAGGAAAAGTGTATGTGCATTTTTGTCTGTGGTGTGTGTATTATCTGTGTATGTCGGCGTATGTGTGTGTGGCCCAGCGTGGGTGTCAGCCAGCCAGCCAGGGTCCTCTGTGTGCCTAAGGAGCCCTCTCTACCAGCTGGGTAAGCCAGGTGCTCGGTTGCCCCCTCACGCCCTCTAGCCCTCCCATTACTGCTGCCCTCCAGGCCCGCTCAGTCAACTGCCACTTGCTACCAGATCAATATTAGCTCACACCGAGGACAACATGTCATTCCACCACTGAGGGGTCAGACAACCCATTGTTAGGCAGCATCAAGTACAAACTGTGTTGGGAGACAATGTTGTATCTGAATGTTCAGTATTTCTTTGTGCATTTATACTGATATATTTAGCAAAAAATGTCTTTCATGCATGTAAGAAAAGAGACGCAAAATGAACACTTAAATGATAGGCACAAAATCTTTCAAGTCTTAAAACAACAGCCAGGTGCCGAAAGAGGTTTTGCTCACTGTAATTATTTCTTCTGCTCATACTTGCCATCAAAAGATGCCTTTTAAATACACTTACAATGTAAATGATGGGGACAAAATCTACAACCCTTGTGTAAAATGAGGTTTAAGCAGCGTGAGTTAGTCAAATAAAGTAGATGTCTACCAAAGGGACAGTCTTTTTAGGGACCGAGCTGAAAGGCAAGAGGGCGAAGACTCCAGAGGAGTCCTGCCCTTGCCTGGAGGCAAGGACTCTATTGTATTTGTATCGTTTATTATTTTATTGACACATTTCGCCTTAATTTGACCCCCTAAACCTGCTCAAAAAATCACCAAATTTGGCAGGCACATCAGGTCTGGCGAAAAATTAGATAAAATGGAAAAACAAACAACGTCAAACTCTCTAGCGCCACCTACAAACAGTAAAACGGCCACTACGCCTGACAGGAATGTCGTAGAAAGATCAAACCAAAACTAATTTTTTTGTCTTATCAAGACCTACAAATCACGTGCTGACACCCTTGACCTAAATCCAACAGGAAGTGCATATTTTGAACTGCCAACACTTTGATGAGTCATACAGGAGAGGAACTTATTTCTAGTGAAACCTGTAGATATGTTTGTATGTCATGCTCTTGTAATTCGTGTTAGATCTACACTTTCAAAACTAGTCAAACTAGTCATCAAGATGACACAGCAAGCTCAAAATTAGAAACACAAATATATTTCTATAGGTTACAATAGTGGCAAAATAATTTAGTGCTTCAACTAGTGCCAGCTGCACACACACAGTTGCCATGGTAGTTTTTTCTCCATTTTATATCTAATAGTTCTTTTAGCTGGCACAATATGCAAAACCTATCAATGCTTCACACAGGTGCAGATACTGACAAGTATGTACACCATTAACTGCAACATTTGCATTAATTGATTAGCAAGCCACATACCCAAATATGCATCTTTCCATAATAATAACTGTAACCATCTTATTAAGAATGTCTTGGTTCCAGGAACGCTTTTGCTGACAGAGCTCCAAGGACACAGATGAGCTGAATGCTGAATGTGCACATCACCATCTCTCACCTTTTGTATTTGCGTGGCAATTCCAGCACCAAGATTGTTTTCATTCCTGCTTAAGTAGTGGCACAAAAGTGATAAGTAGGTAATGACTTCTAATTAGCAATGTCCCCAAAACATATCAACAATAATCAACAACATTCCATAATGTTTCTGAACATCTGCGTGATGCTGAGCGTTTCATCAGCGCACTTTGAATGATGGCCTGGTTTTAATGCGGCATCAAACTCTTAATAGCTGCTTTGTACCTTTTCACGTGCGGGTTCACTTTAGAGCCATCTAATTCAAAACAGGGATTCTCAATTATGCAACGTCCAATTTACATATGCTAATTAGGATCATATTAATTATCTTGAAATTGGGTAATTAGCCAATCTCAATTAAGGCATTGTTCATTACACTAAATGCACAGGAAAGGTGTTTGAAGTTTTTCCCCACGCCTTTATTCATTTCTGTATGAGTGTGTATTTGTGTGTGTGTGGATGTGTGTGTGTGTGAGAACTGGGCTGCCTGCCACATCTGAATCAAGCCTCGGTGGTGTATTTAATAATTTAAGCATCCCAGCTCATACAAGGGATGCACCCACAGCTTTCATCGTTACCAAACATATGGTTCTGTAATGAGCCTGCTTGCTTGTAAAATAGTAATGCCAGTGCAGAGCAGAATAGAAGAGACAACAGCCAGCCTTTTCTCTTTTTAGCCACTCAAGCTAACTACAGTGCCAGCAGTGGCCGATGCATTATACAAGCTTGTTTGGGTTCCCATGTTGCTAAGCTGATGCTGGGAAGGCCAATTTGCACTATGAAAGGAAATTGAAAAAAAAACCCAAAACAAACAAAAACACTGGAAGAGGTAATGGAAGCAGCAGAAGATGTCAAATGCATCTTTCTCCTCCCAAAACAAACAGTTTACTTGAGGGGAGAGGCGATTTAAATAGTGCTCTAAACTGACTCAGCTGTGAGTTGCATGCACAGCCAAGGTAAACTTATTATCACACTGGTTGACATCTTTTAAATGATACGTAAAAATGCTTTCTAAAACTGCAGGATGGCCTTTGATTCCAGCCAGATGGAACTATGTAGAGAGAAAGAGCTACATTCTTATTGAGATTAGCATGTAATTTATTTCATTTGTTTGTGGCTTTGTCTTTTTAAGAGCATTGTTGTGGGTGCCAGGTGCCCAGAGGCGCAGCAGGATTCTGAATCCAGCTGGAGGTCTGGAAGTGCTCACTTCCTGGTACAAAGCCTGAAGCATTTTGGGACATGAGGTATCTCTCTGGCTGTTCCGGCACACAGCCTTCTCCTCCTCCTTCTTCTCCTAATCTCCCAAGGAGTTGTGGTAGTGTGTGTTCGTGTGTGCATGCATGCATATCCAAGTGTGTTTGTGTGTTATATGTTTTAGCGTTAGGCACTGTGGGGGATATCATCCTCAGGGTGCTAAGGAAAGATGATAAATGATGTTCTGCCCTTCAACTGTTTTCGAAAAGAAAATTACTCCTCTATCAGTGTGTGATGGAAAGAAAAGTCCCTGTTCAGAGATGCTGAATAACACATTCAACACAAGGTCAAAAGCTTCAATTCAATGACCTTAAATTCCTTTACATACAGTAAGTGACAGTAAAAACAGTGATCGACTTTGAATCACAATTCCACTCTTTTCCATGACCATCAGCATGCAGATAGTCAAACTCAAACTAAACTAAGTAAAACTAAACTAAAAGGAATAGTGATAGCTGCAACACTGAAGCTGTTATAATGTATAGTCTGAAAAAACCCAACCTTAAATGCACCATTTTTGTCATGATGGTGCAATCATCAATGATCTTAAAGGCTAGGTTCACAATTTAACCAATAAATAGATACATTTAATTTAATACAATTTTGTTCAAAATGAGGCCTGCACTTACATCCCCATCACTTACATTGAGAGTTCATTAGGAAGAGATATTTATTGGCCAGCATGAGCTGGAGGAATAACTACAGAAAGCAAAACCTGTTTCAGTGTTCTTATGGGCACCTGACTGTTGTTTTAAGATAGACTTGAAAAATTGCGAACCTATCCTTTAAGCTGTGCTAGTTTTGGGTACACTATTGTTTTATATTTAGGTGAGACTTTGAAAATGGCCACCACCTACATCATATGCAAGTTCAGTGATGTGCACTGGGACACTTTCATTCTCAATTTGTGCCCTGTGTCACACCAAAGGGGCACTGGAGCAGCTCAAGAGTCCCTCTGATGAGCCCAAGTGCCATTCTGGTTGTCCCAAATGTTGCATTGATCAATTCAAGTGCTCCTCTGGTGTCACCCTTTTTGGGCAAAAATGAACTAAACCCTGTGCATGGAAGTGGTACCTGATGCATTTTCTACTCTGCCTCTTGTAAAACCACTTTGTGCATGAACGGTGCCATGCAGTCAAAGTCAAAGCTGATATCTGATGACAGAGTCCTTCTGTTATTGTCATAAAACCAACATTGATACAAGATAGAATGTCAACCACATAAAAAGGCAGAATTATTGCTCTATATTTTCATACCATAAATTATTACACTCATAAATTGCACTATTTTGTAACCATAGACTCTCATGATCCATATTAAGTTTTACTGCTACATCAACAATAGCTGCCACAACTTTTGTAGGCATTTTTATATTTTGGAATAAAAACTTCATATTGACAACTGAGTGCAGTGCATATTCAAACTTGATGAAACATGTACCTCTATTACTCAATAACCAACTGTCAGCAATTTTAGGGTTTTGGGTGATCGGCGGCAAAGAGCCCATGTCCTCATGGTTGATTTGATTTCTCCCTTCCACTAGGGGGAGCTGTGGTATACCATAAGAGGGCTCACATATGGTATTTTGGCAGTGTAATGAATGCCAAAGAAATGCCAAAGAATCTTGTAACACAACACAACACAACACAACACAACACAACACAACAGGAAGAGATCTTCAAGATAAAATATCTTAAAATGTATCCTTTGAAACAAGGATGCTATACTGAAGGACACAATACAAATGCATGTGAGGGCTTGCTGCTGTGTTGCTGTGTGAAAATGGGCTTTGTTTTGTTTTCTGTAATTGCTATTTCTGTAGATCCATCCAGTGGAGATAGACCAGTGTTTACCCCTTGATCCATGGGCTTAACAATAGGAGAGCGAAAAGATAGAGAAGAGAATTCAGAGGTAACATTTGTCAGTGGCAGTCTGTCGTTCGCCTGATTGACTTCATGGAGAAAAAACGCAGAGGCTCCACCGGGGCGATGCTTGAGTGCCTCTGATCTTCATTTTCCACCACCACTCCTGTTATTTTTCCTTTTCTCCCCCTCTCTCTCCCCCTCTTTCTCTCTGTCTGTCTTGTCCCTCTCGTTTCATTGGACTCAGATCTCTCCATCACTCTAACCTTTCATTATGACAAGACAAAGCTTTAATCTCTCACGAGCCATTTCCCCTTGTGACAGGCAGAGTGAGCAGTGACGGCCATGATACACACATGCGCACCCACCCACCCACACACACACCCACACACACGCACACACACACACACACACACACACACACACACACACACACACACATGCACTGGTGTGTACATCTGATGCAGGTATGCCCACGACTGACTCAGGGCAAAGTGACACACAGTGACAAAGAAATAGAGAGGAGGAGGAAATGATAAAGAGACGGTGGCAGCGTGAAGAGATGCTCCACTGCAGAAACAATGGCTACTTTCTTTCTTGTGGTTTCATGAAAACACATACTCTCTTAAACACTTTAAAATGACCCCCTACCTAGAAACGTCCTCACCACATATTCCTGTCGGTTTCTGATTCAAAATATGATGCTTTGGCATTACAGTGAGCATAAACAAGTAAAAAAGGCAATGAAATGACAAGGAGTGTACAAACTACGACACTTGAGGTAAACAGTAATGCTTTTTATTCATTCTCTCCTGTTAGGAGACATCAAAGCCCAGACAAATCTTTAAACTGGTTAAGTTCAAAGCACATATACAGAGGTGGCATCAGTCTTCATATGAGGAGTACACGTGCGTGTACAGCTCTGATCTGAAACATCAAACAATAAGCGGTCATCCAAACAGTGTGTCGTCCTGTCCCTGGCTTGCCCCCTCCCTCATTTTGCATAGCAGCCTAAGAGCCACACTTCATAGGGACTTCATAATCACACCCCCTGCTGAGGTGACAGCCTGATTGGATATCTGAGGGAGGCACCCGCATGAATTTGCATACTAATTGACAAATATGCCCCCCCCCCCCTCTACACATACACGCACATCTTTATCCTTTTGTCTCCTTCCCTACCACTCAATAAATTAACATCACGCCCGCATGGTGCACAATGATTTGGCTCCTCTGTGTAAGAGTACTGACAAATGTAGCATCTCTCTATGTGTTGATTCCTGCCTCAAAGTATTTATGGGTTCAAACAAAAATATACACAAGATAGACCTAATAGACCTCTGCAGAGAACCTGATCAAATGTAGAGCATTGGTGATTCTGAAGCTAGATAATAGGTTATGCTGAGGCCTGAAGAAGAGATGGAGACACAGAGTGAGAAAGAGAAAGAAAGAGTGTGTTTCACTGATCTTTTGTGCTGAGCAAAGAGATGGAAGTAAAAAACATGCTGGGAACGTGTCAAGTTGGCAAAACAAGCTACCCCTGAGACTTGACACCAGGCAGAACTGTGGCAAGCTGAGCAGATGTCTACATCACAGTGTTGCCACACCAATGAAGGAATGCACGGGGACATACAGCACATCTACACACACTTGCGCAGACACACACATGGCTCTGCCCCTATACAGAACCCCCCCCCACACACACACACACACACACACACACACATGCACGCACACACACACACTAACCCAAACGCATGCACGCACGCACGCAAAGTCACAGGTTTGACAAGTTGTCTGGATGTCAGCATATGTTGAAACTCTTGCTCTCACTATCACCTCCTCTACCCCCCACCACACACACTCACACACTCATTAAAACACACATCAAACACATTTAAACACACATTATAGACCTATTCAATTTTTCTACGCCCAGTTTCCAGAGAGCTTGTTTTTTGCAGCCTCTGACTCTGTTGTAGGTTGCTCAAGCTGAGCAAAGACCACACAGAATCAAACCATATGACTGTTTGATTGAGTGCCAGCATTACATGCAAATCTCCCTCATGTGAGACAAGAAGCAAGAATGTAGCAGTATTTTGCGGCCAATATTTTGTCGATATGTGTTAACTATCGAGATGCTACATGACCCACAATCTTGAATTCTGTGTCTGCACCCATAAATCTATGCAACCTTGCTGTCGGGCATGCTGTCCAGACTTTATACTGATTTATACATTTATGTTTACTATATGTGTGAATTGGTGAAATGGATTCGCTTTCTTACTTACCTCTTAGAGGATTACTGAATGGTGTGCTCCTTCCTCAAAAATGACACAGATGAGAGCATGATTGAAATGGAAAAGTATAACATAAAATATACGCTTTGTATTATTAATTGACTCACAAATGCGTGTGCATATTACCATATAATTTATTAGGTACATAAAAGTAATCGTAGAGTTTTATGTACCGAATGCTCTTTTTATGAATTTTATTAGTCGGTGTGATTAATTGCAATAGGTGGGAACATTCTAAATATGCCCAATATGATCATCAAAGTTGCTCTGGAAAAAAGAAAAAAAAGGGAAAAAAAGAAATTTAAAACATGTTAACTTATCAGATACTTAGTTTGGTATGTGAAACCATATACTGTAGAGTGTAGATGGGAGAGACATTTCCTAATCCAGTTTATTCTGAATATCCTAACTAGCAACTCACAGTCTAAAGCTTTAAAACAACTTTTTCATAACTTTTAACTATCTGGGATTTAGAATGTAGTGGGTTTTATTTTTACACATATAAAATATATAGATATTATAGAAAATATAGAATTAGCACATTTTATTGTTTTTGGGGTGATAATAATAAAGATGTTATAATAGAGTAGGCTCTTTCAGTATGCTCCCCTTATTCTTACAGTATACATGAAGTGAGCAATGATGTAATATGAAATGATTCTGTAGTAGGAGCATTATTTCATAAACAATATTGATCTATCACAATATACAGTGCCCCTGAATCTGTTATAATAGTATCAAAATATGCTCCCCATATTCACACTACACTTACACATGCTTTTAATAATAATAAAAAACATAAACAAAAATGACATAACACTGTGACTGTTAAAAAAAATCAACAAAGTGGTATAAATCGTCAGAACACCAGTAGCCAATGTCTTTTTAGTTGTATTATGACACAAAGCTGCAAAAAGGTGTTGGAGAGGAAAGGAGAGAGAGAGGGGGAGAGAGCATAAGAGCGAAACTTAGGGGAGATTTAATTATTTTTTACCAGAGGCGGTTGGATAAAAAAGGCCACAGACTTAATGACTTAATTTAGATGTTTAATTAGTTGAGCACGTATCTCTCTGGCTTCTGCCCTGCGTAATCTGTGATGAAGTTGAATGGTGTCAGACCTGTCTTTCTCTTTGTCTCTGTCTTTCTCTCTCTTCTTTATCTCTCTTTTCCTTTATCCCCCTTCTTGGACCACATAAATAATTCCCATTGCCTCGCTGAGCATGCACAGAGCAATAGAGATGAAATATGTATGGATACACGCCATGGTGCTTTTGAAAAGAACTATTTCAAAGGTACTGAGGTCTGCTGAAATCTTCATGAGTGCCTCCTCTCCCTCCTTTTTCCCTGCTAGACAGAATGGATTCTTTGCAAGGCTGCGTCGGCTCTGCAGCCTGGATAAATAACTGCACAGAAATATGAGAACATGCTCCCAAAGATTCAAATACATTTCCAGCTATAATAGAAATAAATGTACTCAAAGCCAAATGTGCATATACACAATAAATATCACATAATGTTTCATACTGTTGTTACACTGTGCAGACATTCAGCACATAAAGCAGCATGTATGAAAAACTTCAATGTCAACTTCAAAGACGTGAAAAAAATTGAATTCATGGAAAAGATGGTTAAAAGATAGAGAAAAACACATCATGGTGCAGAGAAAACAAGTGATGAACATGCTGCTAAGGAATATATGGGATCAACTGTATGCTATTCTATATACAGCAGTACAAATAATAATATCTGTGAAACATTAAAGTACATGTGTTTCAGCTATCTACAGATATTTCACCTTTTATTTTTATTTTTTTTACTAATCTGATCCAAATCTCTCTGACTGTTTTAGCATTTAAAGAATAGTTCTGGTTTAAAGGTTGGGTCTGATTTAAAAAAAAAAAAAAAAAAAAAAAATTGGCTACAAGGAATTCCAATTTGAAAGACAGTTTTGGTAAATTCATTTTTAAGATCTGTAGATGTGGATACATTGCTAAGAAGAAGTCTGACTGTGCAAGAAACAAAAGTTATAACAGTTTGACTCTACTGGTGACCATAAATAAATGGTGTTGGTTGTGAACATTTATTAAGGATATTGCCCTGGTTCAATTGTGACCCACAGCTACTGTAATTCTGGGCCATACAGTTTGCTGTTCAATGAGCCATTATTGCTAATATGTTTGTGTGCTCACTTCTGAGCTCAGTGTTGTCATAACTGCCACAAATTATGACCAACAAAATTAAGATCTAAGTTGTGACACTCTTTTACTCTTACTCGTTATGTCCCCATCCCCACACACATTTGATTTGATTCTCTGTATTGTTTCAGTTCCCCAACAACAAATTAGCCTATCTGCATCATTAACTATCAAGTCCCTGCCTGCTCTGTACCCGTCTTCCTCCACTAACCCCTCTCTCCTGTGCTCCCTCACTCCTCATCTATCTTCAATTCTTTCCTCTTCTTCTTCCTCCAGTCTCTGGGGAATGACAAGAGCTTGCGTGAACCTTTGTGTCACTTCCCCTGCAGGCTTTTTCCTGCCTTGTTATTTATTTTCTTCAATTCATTGTAGAAGGTAGAGGAATGTTTTATAGAATAGGACACTTAATAATGGGAGAAAAAATGTTGAAGGATGGCGCAGCAGTTTCTCTCTGTGCTGTCATAGAGTGCAGCGTCCTTGAACCTCAAAAGAAAAGAGGAGAGTGAGACAGAGGCAGACGTAAACAGACAGATACTTACTTTTCACAATACAAATGCCTTTGGCTAACAGCAAAATATCTCTTTTTATACTAAACAAATGCACACTGGCAAGAATTCACCATTTATTTTTCTGCACAGAGAGTTGGCTGGAAGATGTGGATAGATTGTGTGAGCTGTAGTTGTTGGTGTTTGGTGTGTGAGCAGAATGCTAAACACTTCCTGGGTCATGGGGGGGTGGCAAAAGCATGTTGAATTTTAATAGTGCCCTCTGACTTGGCTGCAGGTAATGCTGCAGGGGGCCAACATCCTATCCGCACTGCTGAGACGGAACATAAAAAGTGTGTGTGTGTTTCTGTGTGTATGTGTGTGTGTGTGTGTGTGTGTGTGTGTGTGTGTATGTGTGTGTGTGTGTGTATGTGCTTCTGTGTGTCAAGCTTGTGCTAGTTCGTGTATTCTTGTCTCAGGCCTATGTTATCTGCGCTCAGGTTTCACTATTTTCAGTAATGAGTCTACTGCAGCCCTCTAGGACACACACACACACACACACACATACACACACACACACACACACACACACACACACACACACACACACACACACACACACACACACACACACACACAGAATATACTGTACATAAATACAATACACTTGTTTTGGTGTGTGAAGGATGCAAACAAAGGGCTGTATTTTGCTATGTGTGCTGTCTCACAAGTAGCCTAATCTACATCTACAACACTTCCATAGCATATGAATATAAAAATGTGTTGGATTTAATATCAAAGATAGTATGCCATATATGTCACAATTTACGATACACGTTTATGAGCAGTGAAGAATGAGTGAGGAACAATTCTAAATTAATTGATAATGGATTAATAGCCAAGAAACATTTCCTGAAAACTCTGAAACTGTGAATCAATCATATTTATACTATAAAATATGAATATAAGATATTGATAAGATAAGATAAGATAAGATGAGATAAGATAAGATGAGATAAGATAAGATGGTAGGCTGCAGAATTGACTTTGAGATACTATATTCATGAAAAACAGCATAAAATGAATAATGTTAGTCAGCTGTCAATCCACATATTGATCTCTTTCCTAATGAATCATTCATATTTAACTCTGCACATGATAAAATTAACATTAATGTCACTATGTTAAGCTTAAGTCAAGCTCTGTATCATACTGAATAGTTGGTAGAAACGCTTTATTCATTTTCACGATTTACTTTTACAGTGAATACATAGCTAGTTTCTTAAAGGGCCACTCCCACATTTTAATTGAACCCTTATAGACTCACAAGAGATGTAAGAGAGATGCAGCAGATGGAGATATCTTAGTCCCTAATAAGAGCCAAGATCCAAAATTCAATTATACAATTTACATAATGCAATCTGATAGTGTCTTTTATTATCTTGTTCTTGCCTGGTATATAGTCACATCATTCAGTCTCCACACGCCAAGTTTGTATCTTAGGCTGTAAATGTAGTGTCTGGAGTTGAGACAAAGCTTATTACATCACCAGGGTTATATTCTTGGACTTCAGAAATCTTGCTATAGAGCCACAGAGGATACAATTGTATTCACAGGCTGAAGAGTAATATTTGTGTACAGGTAAACTAATCATGTGTGAAATTAGGCAAAATCCCCTTTATTACCAGGGACAGCACAATTCTCTAAAATGCTTTAATTGTTATTTTCATAGTACATTTATATTAATAATCACATCCATAAGCCCTATTATGAAACTAATGATTCTGATACCTGAGGTTTATAACATTTAAAACTTCCTCCTGGATGGATCAAATGGTGATTGGTCTCTAATCTTTCTTTTCTTTTTCTGCTCTTTAACTGTCTGCATGTCCCATGTTGGTTGGCTGCAGAGAACAATCTGCTACGAGTTTTAATCAATCCCCTGGTTTTGATAACCACCCCAGATTGCAACTGCCCTAAGAAATCCAAACACCTGCATTCCCACATGACAACAATCTCAAGAAAAGACATAATTACTGTAGCCGAGACATCTTTGAATAAAGGACAGCAAAATGAATCAACAAGCAGGCTGCAAAAAATGTGACTCCCCATCTAACAGGACGACTCGTAATTCATGCCAGGATTCTTTTTATTAGTCTGGGTCATAGATCAATTAATCTTAAGTCCCAAATTGTTGAAGTACAGTAAGCACCCCAGTTTTATGAAGGTTTATCAGGATATTTAGGATGTATCTCGGTTTAAACGACGTTTACTGCTGCACAATTCTATGAGGCACACTACAGTAAGATAATAAAAAGTTTTCCCTTTCTGCACTGCTGAATTGAAGCCATGTGTTCAATCGATATGAGTTACCCAACTTTTCAAACTGTATTTCTGACTCTCCCATCATTCCTCCCTGTAGACAAAATCTCTCTCCAGTCTTGCTTTCAATCCAAACTTTACCTGCCTCTCTGCTCACAAACCTGAATTAATCTCCAAAGTCTTCTCATCACTCTCTCTCTCTCTCTCTCTCTCTCTCTCTCTCTCTGTCTCTCTCTCTCTCTCTCTCTCTCTCTCTCTCTCTCTCTCTCTCTCTCTCTCTCTCTCTCTCTCTCTCTCTGTGTATTTATGTGTGCGCATATGCACTTTTCACATTTTGGATAACTGTGTTCTGCTGTTTGTGAAGGTGTGGGTGCATATGTGCACTTTTTTCTCCTCTAGGCATTAGAAATTCACAGATTCGACATGATATTGTTCCCATGCCTGGAGCGCCCAGGCTTTGGGGAGGAGGGGAGAGGGGGGGGGGGGGTTATGTTTGCATAGCAGAGGCTGTATCCTCAGTCATATAGCCCCCACGGGGACTTCCTTTGACACTGTCAGCCCTTTGAACTCACTGTGACATCAAGCATCAGGTCACTTGTGTACACCTTCCACACAAAGAGAACTCACACTAATTGGCCCACGTGCACCTGAGAGACAGTTGGGACATCAAAGTGTTTCGCCGCCCAGTTGATAACAGCTTTGATGGGGTGACTTTGAGACTGCAGATTTGTGGGTTGTACACTAAAGAACTCCTGCACGTTAGTTGTGAGCTGCACCTTGCTTGTTTCTGTGATCTTGGGAAGGAATTAGTTATTTTGCTGTTCCACTTGTCATTTTCTTTGCACTCTCTAGTAATGTAACAAATGCTATTACCAGGCACCCTGTTGTGAGCCTTTAATCAACCTCAATAAAAGTTTATAATAAAGACAGCATACATTTATATATAGGAACATTCTGCTTCTTCCTCTTTTAAAAAACAAACAGACTCTGTGTCCTATTCCATCTTGTGATTAAAACTTGTGTCTGTTTTAAACAAATTACCCCCAGTTTGTAAATATATAAAAATGACTTATGTATAGACCTAAATGAAAGAGAACAAGCCCTATCTTGGGAAAAAGTGTGAAAAATCAATTTAGCTCAGAGCTCAGAGCAGCTTCATAGGATCTTATTTTGCCTTCCAGACTTATGGATGTCTGCTGTGTCTTTGTGTGACCCTTCATCCTCTGGAAGGTGGACAGGTGGCTACTACTGGTAGGCCTGGAGGGCCTTGTCAACCCCATACGGTCCAGCAGCTGACCAGAGAGAAAGACAGAGAAGGAGAGAAGGCGGGAGGAGGGAAGAGGGAGACAAAGAGAGATCAGAAAATAGAAAGAAACTAGACGAGGAGTGAAAGATGTAGAGAGAGAGAAACCAAGAGAGCTCCATGTTGAAGTTGGAGTGAGCTCTACCTGCTGTCATAGCTTCAACAGGAGGCCACGTCCCCTCTTGACTCCAGCAGGCGTGGCTAAGCGATTGGTTTCGCTCCAGTATAATGGTCGGCTATGAATGCTGAGTGCGACTGCGGGGGACCATTAGGGCCACAATGGCCGACAAGACACTAAGCACTCCCCAGAGGTCTGAGGGGCTCTTTCATGCCTGTCCTGCGGCTGGGAGGGCTGCTGAGAGCTGGTGGGCAGCTGGTTCTCTGGCCCCAGTGCAGCCTAATGCCATCAACGCTCTCCGCCCGCTTTGAGCTGTCGGCCGTATGGAGACACAGGGGTGCAAGGTCTGTGTGACACATGTGGACATGTGCACACATACATATACATGCATGGGGGCACCTGTTTTTAGTATTAACCTCATTCAGGAGGGAAAATCAAAGAGAAAAAAAAGCAGATGGTTACTTTTGTATGTTCAAAGTCAAACTTCCACTTCTGTTAAACCTAACTTTGGTCAGGCTTAAATGATTTAATCTATGTGTGCTAATGTGGTTAAACTCAGTTCTTGACTCCTTTCCATCCAACTTGGTTTCAGTTCCAAATGACAGTGACTAATTTACATACCTAAGCTCATAATTACTAAAGAGATAAAATTCTGCTACGAAATAAACTAGAGGGGATTTAAACTCTTCAAAAGCAAAACTGAAGTTCATTTGAATTGATGTCATCATCTAGTTATTTAACAAACTCATCAGTCTGAAAAACAGCCATCTCATAGGTCATCTCTGGAGCACCATAAGGGAGAAAAAGCCCATGATGCAAATGCTGTCATACCCAATTCAAGAATCTTTGGAGAGAGATGCTGTGACTGCCACGTCTTCCTCCCTCTCAGGTCCTAAATAGCTCGATACTGCAGGCAGAAAACTTGTTTTGTCGACAGCCTGTTTGAAAGGCAAGCGTAATAAAAGGCTTTTCTTTTTGTGCCGGGCGGTGGCAATTTCAGAGTCTTTTCAGAGCTGAAAGAGGGCGAGTGAAAGAAAAGTTTTACTAATTGACGTGGTAACAAAAATTCAGCCGCCATTTCAGTCAGCCACGATGAAAAGCCTATTAAAGAACGTTTTGTGAATTACTTCTGCTCACTTCTATATGCCGCAGTTCTTTTTAGAGGAACTCATTTGTAACTTATTTATTTCCTTTGCTGGCTGTGTTTTGCTGGCACCACACACAATGACACATTAAAGCTTTAGTTTCATGGCAATGACACGGAAGGTCTCATGCTTTATTGTGTGCTTTGAAAGAATGCCAGGGAAGTCAAGTCCTCATAGCTCATCCCTGTTTGACTGGCAAAATGTGCCTTCAATGCTTTAAAACATCTATTGAGTTCTAATGTCAAGATTTTTGCACAAGCTCACTCCTTAGATGGTACACATGTTTAATAAATGACAATCAAAAGTAAGTGACCAACAAGATTTCATCTACAGACTTAGACATGAACTATTTTTAATGTATAATATGACCTTGTCTATGTGTTTGTTTCACTAACTACTTTTTTCTCCTTCTGTTCTTGATAATTTCCCATCAATACAGCAATTATTATATTCTATTCTAAGTTTACAGTCAAACAAAATGAAAAATCGATGACATCTCTGTCTTTTATGGTAAAAAAAGGCAATCATTTATACCAAAAAACAGAATCCTTCAGGAATAATTGCATTTTCAGAAGGAATGATGTAATGTTTTAACACAATGGTGCTTTATATGAAATGTGACATGTATTAGCCATGGTTTGAACGATTCACATGCAAATCCAGCTGAAAGGAGTGTAATTTTGGTAGAGGTTGTCAAAAATGTGTCTTTGCTAAGCGGCTCATAAGCACCGTGGAGATCAGCAGTTTACTTAAAATACTACATTATTCCATCTGTTTCAGCCTTGTCAGGATAGACTTGATGATATATCTTCAACATCTATCCTTGCTGAATACTGATAAGTACTAGTTATTTAAGCTAGCCATTCTGTTAGAAATACTTCTCAGAGCTTTTAGAGTAGTTTCTTTGAGCCCAATTCTTTGTCTACATTATGAAATCCATCCACTTTAAACCACCTCCATAGAAATTTCCCTACAAAAAAAAATTAATAACTAAGTTCAGTGGTGGTAGGAAGCTTGCTACATAGTATGTGTGTCAGAGAAAGCCTCAGCACACAGAACTATCTGACAGAGGTCAGTTGATGTCGAGGTACATCAATTTTATGAACCTTCAACCCTCTTGCGAGCTTGCTGCCACTCATGTGTTAAATGGGTCTTGTAGACAGAAGAGAATGCTTTTGTGCTGAAATAAATGGAGGGGAGAGAGAATGAGGTTAAGACGACTCCTTTGAGGTGCATCAACCTACATCTGTTCATCCCCTTTCTCTTTCTCTCACTCCTATCATCTTGTGAAAACAGGGTGCACTTCATTTTCTTCACTTCTTTTTTTTGTTTTGTTGAGAAGACAATCAAAACCATAACAGCCAAATCAAAGAGAACTTATGTTCTTATCACACTATGCAAATGACTCTATTTATAGATTATTTTATGAGACACAGTTGATGGCTGCTTTCTTCCTCTTAGAATGATCTAAGGCACTGAGTTGATGATAAAAGAAAAAAAAAGAAGAAAGATCTCTAATATTAAATATTTAGACATGTGGCAAGTTTCTGTATGTGTGCACTCTATGTGTAAAATATTCTCTCTGGCTTAAAGCTGCTGGAAAGGGAATATTTTTATTTTCTTTCCACCAGAGACAGATCAACCTGAGAGCAGGCTGTTGTGACAGATGTTCAGTTCAGCTAAACAGGGGTTGTAATAATACACACTTATTACAGCACACTTGCAGACACACATACTGTATATGTATGCACACAAAAACACACACACTATACCCTGAACAAACCCCCTAATTTACTCTTTCTCCCACACACACACACACACACACACACACAGAAACACACACCAACACACACACACACACACACAAAGAAGAAATTGCTTTGAACTTGGTGTCAGGCGGCGTGAATGCAGCTGGGAGCAACAGGGTCACGGAGCTCTTTGAGAGGTGAGATGAAGTCCAGCCTTTTCTCCGCTGTCTGTCTCCGCCCTGATGTGCTGATGGCCGACGGGGGTCGAGGGGGTTGTGGTACACGTTAGACCACCGGGCCCGACCATAAGGCTCTCTTTGTTATGGGTAGCACTTTGTCACTGCGGAAGACTTTGATGCAGTTCACATCCACTGTGCTAACATCATTCTTAGGAAGTGTTGTCATGCTGCAAAATTGGAATTCTTTTCATATTATTGGAGGAGTGAAAATTATGCGGTGTGTGATTTAGATATGAAAATATAGTCTTTTCTCTTTAACTCCATACATGAGCAGTGAACTTTTACCATGATATTAATAATTATCCATAATGATTCCTTGATCAGAAATATGCTTTAGTAATGATGAAGAAATTCTACACCATCTAATGAGGAAAGACATGTTGTGGTGATGACACAGTGATGATAACATCCCCATTTATTCTTGGACCTTTTATAAATTAATTAACGAAGACTTTTAATTAAAAAAATAAAAACAAAAACACAATCAAACTGATGACTTTATTGATTCTAACTGTGAGAAGTTAGGGTGTTTCATTCTGCCGTTGGTTAGCAGAGCTGGAACTGCTGCCAAGATGTTTAATCATGTTTAATAAATTGCGGCAGACAAGACTGTATCTAATCTATTAATAGCTCCACATCATTACATTGCGATTTGCATCTGGAAAGAGTCCAACCATGGACACTGCTATTGAACTGAGCTGGAATTCTCTGTGAAAGCAAGATTTCCTTAACTCGTACAGTAATGGTACGTTACCTACCAGGGGATGGAAATGTGATTAAAAATAACAGACTTTTCCTAATACATTATCTCTTGTAAGAATAGCATTTAAAATAAAAGCTACATTGCCTCCATTTATGCATATGCAAAACTGTAAGCATGCAAATAACTGATTTCATAGAACAATGTTGTCGAATAAAAACACAAGGCTGAAGATTAGCAGGGGCAAAACAAAGGGAGCGTCAATAAAAACCGAGCATATGTGTTCATCGGCAACCCCCAAAACACACACACACACATGCACGCACACACACACACACACACACACACACACACACACACACACACACACACACACAATGATTAATTGTATTCTTCATTCATTGTGAGGCAGCCTGCTGCTAATTAGCTTAGGCATGGTTTTGCATATTGTATTTATTTAATTTCTTCAGGGGCAGCACCAAAAGAAGGTGTAATTTGGGATGAGAAAAGGGCCATTTCTTGCCATGGTTTATACACACAAAGGACTGAAAGTGTTGGGGCTGATTGCTGTTACTACGAGGACTCTTTCATTCTGTGCCAAATGTAAAACAAAACCTAACAACATCCCTCTGGTGTTCCACACTTGATTCTTGGCATAAGGACAATACTGTAAATCTAATGAACAGATTATGTTTACAGTTCTCCTATCACATTTTTTCTAGACTAATTCCAAGAATGCCACAGTTTTTTTTTTCATCTTTGAAATGTTTTAGAGAAAAAAATATTGCAGGACTGAATTCAAAACAGTGGTAGGTACAGCATAGGAAGATGAAACATTATCTTGTGGATATGGAAAATCGGTCCCTAAAAGTTGGCGCTATCGCTGAAGTTGCCAGTTTTGCAGATTCAAGCGAAGGCACTTTCAGGTGATTGGGCATCCAGCTGAGTTTGGGTGAAAACACATTCCATATGTATTGTGCCTCATAGTGGAGAGCAACTCTAAACTGCTCCTTTTTCCGCCAGATTGCAGACATCACATCAGATCCTTGCTGGGGCTCATCTTTGTGTCTGCGTTCGTGTGTGTATGCATGCGTGTGTGTGTGTGTGTGTTTTTTTTTTGTGTAAATAAATTGTGTAAACATGTTTGTGAGTATTGTATGTTTATACATGTTTGCTGACGTCCAAATGTATATACATGTATCCCATAAGAGCATGGAAAAGCTTCTGTGAAACATCTAATCTTGAGCCTTTTTTTCAGTCATGCTCACATCCTACTGCAAGCAAGCAACAGATGGCAGGACAGGGTGCTGTGGCCGATTTTGTCCACTTGTGTTTGCTAGGAAGTAATTGTGTTTTAACCTGAAGAGAAACTGAATATTATAGCCATGCAAGCAAACAAATTATAGTCACCTCGCTGGCCAGCAGATGACTCTATTTGTCTCATGTCCAGATGGAGTTAAAAGAAAATAAATTGGCTTGTGATGCTGCATGGGTTGGATGCACTTTTGTATGTGCGTAGAGTTAGTGTGTGTGTATATGTGTGTGTGTGTGTGTGTGTGTGTGTGTGTGTGTGTGCATGCGTGTCTGTCTGTCTTTCTACCTGTCTATCTACCTTTTTATCTCCTCAACAGCTGCCTGTCTGCTTCCTCATATATCAGCCTGCCTGGTTTTGTATTGTGGCAGATGTTTCAATGCTGCGGGTCTTTACATCAGAAAGTGAGGCAGAGGAGAAACTGTTCAACTGGATTAGAGCAGCCGTACATTCACCTTAGCATTGTGCCACAGATTGTTGTTTGATGCCAAACACTGCACTGAGGGACTGGTATGGTTTCATGATAAGCATTCATTAGCATCAAACATCAACAAAAGATCTGCCACGCTGATCTCTCCACAAATTAAGTCACTTTTTCTGTTTGACATGTCGCTGATTTTCAACACTTCCTGTTAATATAAAACATTTTTGAATGAAGTGTTAATTCACTGTCAATTCCTGCTCCACATGCCAACTGCGTGCATCAGAAAATCCCCTGCAATCTTTGTTTTGGCTAGTGTGAGGCGGCAAGTGATTACCCAGAGTGCTTTGGGAAGTTAATGTTCATGGTCTGCACAGCGGGATTCTAGGAGTGATGACAGAGGAAGTGCCTCAGGGCGAGCATCTCTTCGCTGCCATCTCACTTTCACTGTTTCTGACAACACGTTTACCCCAACAGATGGCTCCAATGCTCACACAGAGACACTGTGAGGCTATGAAAAACTGCGTGGGCTGTTACAACACAAAGATGTGCAGAGAATCCAAAACCAACTAGTGTGAATTAATGTAAAACAAACTAATGGGATCTCAGTAGTCAGTAATGTGGTGAAATAGCTGGGTCAAAGGGCTCCCTTATGCTTGCACAATTTCTGAGGGAAAGAAAATAAGCAAACGTATTAGCCATCTATGGATTATTATCTCATCAGCTTATTTCCTCTACAACTTTATTTTATTCACTTATATTTTACGGAAAAAAATAATAATGCAGGTCTTTTGTGGAAATCTACAAAGTGAAAGTTCAAGGGATTCCAGCTCATATATTCATTGGGAGCCTTAGAGACACTAAGCAGCAAATGTAGTAAGGGTGAAAGTGTGTAGTAGATCATATAGGGTATAGCAAAAAATTGTGTATATGGGGAATATGAGTCGATGACACCTTGGTCCCAAACTGCTGCTCATTCTGTCAAGTGATGCCTCAAGTATTTTCTTTGCATATCAAAGAAGAAGAGTTCAGCTTTGCCTTTAGGCTGCTGAAATGACACCCAGCACGATGTCACAATATGACTTACCAAGTAGTTCAGAGGGATGGACTAGTCTGTGTATGTGTGTGTGTGTGTGTTGGGCCATAATATTTTTTTTTTCCAAAGAGAAGGTTTTAATAAGTTTAGGATAGAAGTCAAATATGAACCCCAAGCCACTAAAATTTTAAAATTTCTGACTTTGGTGACTGTTTGAACTCATGCTATTTTCAACAAAACTGAGTTGAATGCCACTTTTGAATTTTTGATCAGTTTTTGATGAATAGTACTGTTTGGCAGCTGCTTATAACAAAGATCTCTGAATATTCTTCAACTTAATCAAAAGTCTGCAAAATAAATGGATCTGCTGATTTGGAAAACATCTTTGGCACCCTGAATTCCTGTGTATATTTTTGTAACTTCTCATCTTACATTTTTATGTACACAGGCTTACCTTCAACTTTTTTTAAATCAGAGAACCAGACCTTTTCTAATGCAGTTGTTCATTTGCTGTACTGATGATTGGGAAATTTTCCCTTACCAGCTATAGAAATGTTCCAACAATGAGTCATGTAAAATTGTCTATGAGAAAAATTAAGGGGACGTTCACTTCTGGAACCAGGGGTGCCAAGAATAGCTCCTCCCACCTGGTCACTCTGTAGTAGTGGCTGCTGAGACTCATAATGATAATTGGAAAATATTAATTTTCAGTAACCAAGTACAATTGTGTATCACTCAATTAGTGAATCTTCCCAGTGAATATACTATCAAGTATATTGTTTCTAATGTAAATTTGCAGCTTATCCTTCAGTCAGTAACACTGGAATGCAATGCTAGATGTGTGAGAGGATAAAATTCAAACAACAAAGTTAGAGGGAAAAATCCAACATTTGTATGTGGTTGTATGGTTGTTTGTGTGAGTGTCTGTGTTTGTTAGAGAAACAGAAATCAAATAAGGTGACAGTTTCCCCCCTTATGGTTCACTGAACATTGCGCCGTGTGTGTGTGTGTGTGTGTGTGTGTGTGTGTGTGTGTGTGTGTTGTGAGTGGGTGAATGACCATAGTGGAGTGTGAGGTGAATGTCACACCCATCAAAGTGCACAGGTAATGATGCACTGTAGCTGGCATCGCTACAAGGCGATAACCTGGATGTCCACTTACCTGCCCACACACACACACACACACACACACATATACTTACACACACAGTCCCTCGGGCTGCCTTTCACACTAACCTGGCATCCTTTCACAGGGCCCAGTGGAGCGTGCTGGTGCGACTCTGCTCTCAGGCTCTACTGACGGAGGAAACGGCTGCACCGAGATGGGAGAGAAAGAGAAAGGGAGATGGTGGGTGGTGGTGTTAAAGGTTAGGAGTTGCACATACATAAGCATTGGCAAGACAGTAATTGCCCACTGGCATTTGTATTTAGTTTGACCTACCATAATTTTAGGGCTCAATTTCTGCCTGCTTTTTTTATTTATTTTTTTAATGAGGAATAATTTTTCATGAAGTCAGTATTATATAACTATTGTAAATACAAATACTACAGCATATTGTCCAAAGTGATACCCACAGTGCAGTTACAATTTTTTTTTCACTTTCAATTTCTGACACCCATGACATAAAATGACCATAATCTCGACATAAATCCTTTATTTTGTGAATATTATTTAAAAAAAAAAATTCAGACATTATTCTTATCACAAATCCTCAAGACCGCAAAATATCAATGCAATGCTGTCTCATGATCACAAAATAATGACACTGTAACTATAACTACTCGGTACTCCAAAAATGAAAATTCAATTATTTCATGTTTTTGTTTTTCCATGGCCTCCAGATTATTATACTTTATAAATCATTTTAATTCTAACTGATTTTTATCGAATGCAAGGGCATGAATGTGTATATGTATTGCAGCACCAGCTTGTGAAATCACTGACAACTGTCCTCGAGCAGAGGAGAAGGCAGGGCCAGAGGAAAAAAAAGAAACTACATTCATCTTGTGTTTTTACTGAAAGCACACAGTGGAAAGAAAGAATGAGAAAGGGACTCAACATACCACACAGTGAGTGGACATTTACAGTGAAATGCTTTGGATTCAGCTGACTATAATTACTTTCCCGTGCCCTATCACAGAAGGGTCAGTGGCAGCTGTAATTACTATACCTCAGCCCTTTGTTCTCAGTACCATGTTAGATCATCATCAGTTCACTTTTATTTGTTCAGCTTTGAATAGCTTGTTTATATATGTGAACATACATAAATTATAGATACAAAACATATACATATACAAGATGTTTTCTTCCACTGTGGTCAAATTCATGTTCTATTAGTCTCCTTATTTCTGCTTCTAGCATGACTAAATGAGCCTCTGTATTGGTTAACAGGGCTGAAAACATTCCCCATTAAAGTAAACAAGATTCTACTTTTTCCTATCTCCCACATGACGCTGCCCCTAACCAAATTAAGACACTCATTTGCATAAGCGAGATGGATGAGATAGGAGGAAAATACTTTGCTCTCTGGAAAATAAGTGCACTGTTAGACAGAGTGGGAATCTCAGATGAGATGTCGCAGCCTATTAGAATGCCCATGCTTCATAATTTTTTCATACAACGTACTGCTGTAATAACTTTTAAGTGTTTTCGGAGCTTTTGATAAAAAAGCTTTGACTGATTAAAAAAAGCCACACGTGATTGTAAAATGCGAGTTCGGAGAGTGCATTTTGTTTCATAATAGATTGTTCATGAACAAGCCTGAGCAGTGTGCAGCACTTTCTTTCACTGCAGAATTTCATTTCACCATATTTGAATGCTGTAGTAATTACATCTGAATGAATAATACATTTTTCAGATTTTTCTCTTACCTTAATTTAGAGTTCCAAAATACCCACAGTATCACATAACATAATAATAATTGCATTGGACAACAATATGAGACATTACTGATGCTGTTTATTGCCTCAACAAAAAGCAAAACACACACAAAACACATTATAAACAGCTTATATATTGTTTATCATGTAGACTTGTGTACCTTTCCTCTGGCCTCAACAAACCCGCTAACTGAACGGAGCAGCCAGACACACAGTAAGGATTGTTTGTGTACTAAAAACAGCACCACAATTTACTGCAATCAGACACTGTGTATGGGCCGAGGTACCTGGGGTGCTCTGTGTGTGCTCCTACCCTGCAGTGAAATTGCTGTCAACACTTTCCCCCTCCTTTCAGTGTTGGTAGACTCTGGTAAGCAGCCTCGCTCTGTCCACTATCCACCCCTCCCCCACTGAGAGGAACACCATGCTACATTCACAACTCAACATTTACTACCTTCGGCTCTCCAACGCGTATGGAGAAAATGGTTGTTGTTTTTCTTTATATTGTGTCTTTCTTTATATACCTTGCTGTCTTTCATTTCTGTGTTTATCACACACACTTGGTTGGACTTGACTGCACAAAACCAGGAGTCCAGGAACAAATTGGTTTTACAGCTTGCTTTAGTTTAGTCAGGGAAATTAGAAAGAAGTGTCCCGTGAATATGAAATATGATTTCTTTGTTACTGCCTGTACTGCTGTTGTGCTTGCTGAATGAAAAGTGCCTGTTCACTGTGGGCAGCAGTGTAGCCAACATTAATGTAATAAAGGAAAACAAATGCTGAAATTCGCCCAAATAAAATCAGTGTTTTGGCCACAATAGAATTTCCGTGCAATATTCAGTATTCTGAAGAGACAATTCATTTGCCGCTAAATGTGTCTCAACAACCTGTACGATGTGGCTTTGACATGTGTGAATGCAACAGTGACTCATTGACTTAGACCATTAGCAAGATAATGTACAGTAGACAGTTGCCACAGAGAGAGAGAGAGAAAGAGAGATCGATAGAGAGAGAGAGAGAGATAGAGAGGTCCTCACTTTGCATGAAACTCCCGAGAGAAAGTAGAAGTGGCTTCATGAATAATGCATTACTGCTTAATTTATGGCCAAACTTTAAATAGCGCTGAAACACAGAGTCGCCACTATATGAAAATCCATCTTGTTATATTATTTGCTTAGAGAGTATGCTTTGAATCCTCAATCTAAGGCAGTGTATTAAACGACATCCTGCCATTGATGAACAGAATAATGTCACATCTTGTGTAGGTCTTGTTTTGACAACTCATAATTGAGATTTGCATGGTTGTTTTTATTCCTGCATTTAATTTTGTTCTTATACACCATTTCCTGTTCACCAACGCATGCACACGCAGTATCCCAATAGACCTGGCTAGTTAAAGTCCAATATAGATTTTAGAAGACTTGTTTTGCAGTCAGTGTGTTGCTGCAATGACAATTTACCTTCAGGTCATTAAAGATTGTGCAGGCACCACACCATAAAATCAATATTCACTATAAAGTTGGCAGTAACTTTCAGAATCATTCATCAGAAAAGAAGGTGATGAAGGTTAAATAAATTAGCCTACATATGATTTCAAAAGGCAATCATCATGTGTCTATAAGATGACAAAGTACCATACAGATTGTATAAGAGCACTCTGGCATTGATTATATGAAGATATCAGCATCAAATCAATAGTAAGTCATTGACCTGTTGATTCAGGTTCAAGATTAACCCCACTATCATCAAGCTGTGAGTGTTTTTACTTATAAGCCTGTGGTAACTTTTGGTATCCGAGGCTATAGAGCGTGCAGAAACTGAAATGTGATATATAGTGCATTAAAAAAAACAGCAACAGGGAGCTGATTGCAGTCTGTGCAGCTTACCTTCACCCATCCTCTGCTACCTCTCCTTTATGGTAATGAGGCGATGAATGGCAGCATGTCTGAAGGCAGGGGAAGCAGACGCGCCATGCAGCTGTGGACTCCTACGCATGAGACACACGCGTTTCTTCCCATCCCTCAGGCTCCCACCTGAGGGCCTGGTACTTAAATGGCAGAGGGGTGGAGGTGGGTAGGGTGGATTGGAAGAGATTCTGATACCCTACGGTGGTGGCAGGAAGGAGGAGAGAAGAGGAGGAGGTGTAACCTGAGTGAGGCAAATAATTTGTTGTTGTCTGGCATATTTCTTTTTTTGTGTTTTTTATTGAGTATAAAACAATGTATGATCTATATTTTGTCTGAAGTGTTTCCATAAGGCAAGGCAAGGCAAGGCAAGGCAAGGCAGCTTTATTTCTTATAGTGAATTTCATACCCAGGGGTAACTCAAAAAACAAACATTTAACTATAAGAATTGGAAACAAAAAACATAAAAACATGCAATTTGAAACATAAAAATAAACCCAATAATAGTAAAAACATGGAAACATTAAAACATAAAACATGAATAGAAAGATAGAAAGAGAGAAAAATAAAATAAAAACTAGACTAGAATAGAGCATTACATACAGTATAAGGTTGTATGTTGCATAATGCAGTACGGTCATTATCATGCATAGGCATGTTTGAGTAAAGGAGAACAAGGAAGGTAGATACCCTGCCACCAAAACAGCACTCCATTCCTTAATAGGACAGCATGGTCTTATTTACCTTATACTTAATCCAATCAAAATGATGGATGCTGTCAGAACTTCAATTCAATTTAAAGCCAAGAAGAGCTGCACCGAGGGGAGGAAAGTTACAATCCTTTACTGTCATTTATCATCACATCAGGTTTTTGTATTTCCAAAAAGTCCTCCTCAAAATAACAAAATACACCACTGGTCTATGTGTTCCATGGCACACATCTGATTCCCCAATTGGCACTTATAAGCAGTATGACATCATCCCAAAACAGTTACAAATCACTGTTGAAAAATAAATATGTTTTATGATGTGACAACGCTATGGCTAAGGTTAAGTTGAGTTTAAGCATAAAAACCACTTGATTAGGTTTACAAAAAGATCATGATTAAATATATGACTTCTTTAAGGGTAAGGTTTATTACTGAAACATAAATATTCGTTCAAACAACATCGTTTGGGACAGTTGCTTAAACAATTGATCCTCTAATTTTTCTTAGGACAGTGTCCTTCCTGAACAATTACTGCTAATTGTTTAACATAGTGACAAAGTGCTTTGTGTTCACCTTATATTCTGTGGACATTGTACTAGAACATTGCTTTGATTCTTTCCTTTCAACTATAAATCCACCTCTGCTTCATCGCACTTGCTACAATACTGAATGGATACTATGGAGATACCTTGTGCTCTGGCTGCTCTGCCACACAGCAGGAATTCTGTCACTTTCCTTTGTATTCGTGTGGGTAGGTGGGCAATGAAGGAATCGGTAGTGATCAATGAGTGGACAATTACTGAAAGGTACAAGTAGAAAGAAAGAAAGAAAGAAAGAAAGAAAGGAATGTAGAAAAGAATGAATAAAGACACAGGGCAGAGATGGTTTGGATGGGAAGTACAGTGAGTTTGAGTGCAGGAATGATGCAAAAAAATAATAATAATAAAAATGAAGTTCACATGATATAAATAGAAAGTGAAACATGATTATGCAACTGCAGGGACTACTGTATTTTTGGTCTTATTTAAGTAGAAATCATATAACATTTACTTTGCAACTCCTGCATTTTTGATATATGAAGTGAAGACCAGGTGGTGTGTTTGTCTAATCAGATTGAGAAATGGTACATGTTGATAGAAAAAAACCAAACCAAAGAGCTTCAACAAGATTTACCTCAATCAGTCTATTCGGGACCTTGCCGGTACTATAGATGTACAGCTGGTTCATTCATGCTTCAAAATCACTGGCTCATTAATCTGCTGATACGTCCGATCACATTCAGACAGGCACACTTCGTGTATTATTCTAGTGCTGTTTACTGTTGCAGCTCCCTTCACAGCCCCAACCTCTTGTTGCTGTTTGGACTCTTTAAGAGTTCCCTCACAGTGCAGAAACTTTTCTACAAAGTCTAACTGTATAACCATTTGTTGATGTAAATGTACAGAATCACACCTTGAAACTTGTGCAGTGTGTCATATTGGTCTCGTTTTAAATGGATGGCTTGTTGTATCTTTGAAATGTCTTTCCCCCAAAAGAGAAAGTTACTGTATACAATCTCACCACAGTTGATAGCTCTGCTCCAGAAGACTGCACAGAGATCAAATGCTTATCAATCAGCATTCTGGCATTGTCTTTCTCTCTTGATCCTGCAGTGAGAGGGTGTCTGGGGAGGTTATACTTGTCTTGCCCTTTCTAATTCTAGGAAGTTCTTGGTATTCCATACATTTTTGCCAACATGATCGATGCAACTGTGTTTTTATTTTTAATAAAGAATGACAGACTAGTGGGCTGGATGTTTGAGCATTTTGGTGATGAAAGCAGATACACAGGACCCTGAACACAAGTTTTCGTGCAGTTTGCTCAAATTCATCTCACAAACATTACCAGTACAAACCTGTTGAATTTGCATGTCAGCTCTTCCTTTTCATTTTTTTGCCGACAGAATTAACATAAATCTAGGGATGAGATGCTCAGCCTTAAGACTTACTGTGAAACAGCAAGCGATAGGATGACACATAAATCAAAGGAACAGATGGGAACTTAACCATTTGAACAATGAATACATCGATAACAGCACAGCACGACAAACCTGCCCATTAGAAAAAAATCCTCTCTTCTCACAAAGTTTCTCTTAGGTAAATATTACATCAAAAGATACACCCACCATAAATCAAAAATCTCAGGAGTCATCATATTTAATACACTACACGCTCTTTTTTCCACCCCTCTGTCTCCCAGTGATGCATTAAAAACACAGGATTCTCTGAGGGGAAACCTGTGATCTCAAAGAAATATTTATTTTCTCATGCTGTGAAGCAGTTCATCTCAGATGCTTCAGAAAATTGCTCCTATTCCCCCCTCAGTGAAAAATGTCTAAAAGACTGTATACAGCTTTGCTGCCTTTGAAAATGTATCCCCTGCGGGCTTTTTGGCCACTCCTAAATCCCTTAGTTACTTTCATTGTTTGTGTTGGCGTTAATATTTCATAAAGATGTTTCAATATTTATTCATCTTTTTTTCACCACGTAGATAACCGACTCACTAACTCCCTTATATCATACATTTTAATGCGCTGAGTGATCGTGTCCCGCAAGCGGTGTGTGAGTTTTTCTACCCCTCCCTCTGTAGTACAAGCATCTTCATTAATAAAACATAATATATGCCTCTGCCAAGAAATGCGCCCCTTCAATAAATATAGTGTACAATAGGCTGGCAGAAAAGCTCTTATCTATTTAAATGAAAATGACATGCGTCTTCTGGTGATGTGATCCAACTATCAACACATCAAACATTTAAATTCCATGCTGAATATGTTGTGTTCTTTGGATTATAATGAATCACAGGACAGATATTTTCTGTTTTTGGCTCACTTAAGTGCCCAATGTTAAGAATACCTCCTCAGAATTAGATTCTATATAAAATTATTGATAAAATTATATTACTGCTACGATGAACCATAGACAAAATTAAGTTAACAGGACAAATACTGGCTTATTTACACATCCAGCAAATATCTACCATTGCAGGCTAATAACTTTTTTTCACACTACACATAAACTGTTGATTCATTGTTTTTGTATGAATATTGATTTTGGCAGTAGTTACAGCTCAAATAACAAACTTGCACCAACAGTCTTTCAGGAAATGTAGCCTGTAGACCACTGATGTTAACTGCAGAATTACACTCATCAAATTCATAGCAATTATAAAAGCTGCCCATCATTTTGGAAATTATTCATAACTGCTTCTATTTCCACCTGAATGGGTTTGGATTCTGGAGGTCCACACATGTGGTTCAGCAAAGATACAATATCAAATTATTGGGTGGGCCAGAAGCTAGCTGTTGGCCAGGCAGTTGGCTACAGGCATAGCCAGGGGACTCCAACAGGGCAAATACTTATTTGCAGGTTTGCACATGAATTATCTCCCCTCTCTTTCTTTCCTTTCCATCACGTCCCTCTTGCTCTCTATTTCTGTTTGCCAATGCCACCATCACAGGCATTACTGATAGCTGTTATTTTCTGTAAAACACACCTGGCTGCTGGTAAAAAATATATTCCCTGTTGTTCAAACCTAACACAGCACACCGACAGAACACATTACAACAGCGCTTTCCTATCGCTTCAATATTTAACTTTTCCCCTTCATACAAGGCTTGTATGAATTTTTCATGTGTGCTCAAAAGCCTACACAGCAATGTCTCACACAGGTTGACATGCAAATACAGGACAACTCTAAGTCATGTGATAAATGATTAAACACTTTAATGCCAGAAAAGTGAAGATGCATCCTCAATTGAGAGTCTCAAAAGGAGTGGTCTCCAATGTACATTTACTTTTACTTTTTTTGTTTTTGTTTTGCAAGACTAAACTGAACAGTGCAAGTTTAAATAATGTAATTTGGACAGATTTTAAATTAGGTCTTAATAGGTAAGGAGAAATACCTGCCCTCTCTAAATGAATGGTTGTCAGCTTCACATAAGAACCCCTTTGATCACTACGCTTATTAAATCTTTTTAAAAAATCCGGATCATAATGACAGGTATATTGTTAAGAATTAATTCTTTTAATGCATAAGCACTAATCATGCAGGAGACTTTTGACACAAATGGCCACTCTTTTGACACAATGGAGAACTGAAAGGGAGGCTGATTATAAATTGTCTACGGTTCCTATGGCTTCAATCAAAAGGAGCTCAATAACCATGTCTATTTGTGCAGCAAGCACCAACTCCTGTTTCCATGGCCATTAGTCCAAGAAATATCCGCTCTGACTTCCTCCACTTCACAAAAAACTTCAGGAAACTAAAGGGTGAGTATTCAAGGTTAGCAGGAGTTTTTTTCTGCAACATGTCAAAGAATTTAGACAATCTCAGGGGAGGACAGATCCTCAGGGGCTGGAGGCAGCACCTGCCTCCTACCCTGCTGCCTCCTCCAAATAATCAGCTGGCGAGGGATTATTTTGAGCCTGAGATGGATTATCCAACAGGTCATCCCGCTGTATAAGTAAATTTGGTATATTTATATTTCTTTATTGCTATTTTGTATTTGGTTTGACCTTATTTACAATGGATGGTATCTTGATCTCTCTCTCTTCTTTTTTGAACAGAGTCCTGACAAAAGCACAAATATGTTATGTTAACCAAACACAGAGAAGACAGAAGTAAAGAGTGAGTAAAATGTCACTGAAATCTTTAAAATCATACTGTTGAGGCTGTTAAGTCCACATAGATTGATTCTTTAGCATAGATGTTCTTTTACAAAAATGTGTTTGTGTATTTTAAAAACATGAGCAGTTCTGAGATTGTGATGAGAATAAGTAAAGAAATATATGATGGGAGCTGCTAAATAAACCCAAAGTACAATTTAAGACTGTAAAAATATTTTAAGATTAAATTATATTACATTACAATACATTATGAGAGTAATGTAAAAATAATATCATATTAATCTTGGTAAAATCAAAAAGATGACCTGTCATGTCCATAATTGTAATGGATTTCTGTTGTGTTATTTTGTATAAAATGGTCTGCTGCAGTGTACAATAAAATAAACAAATAAACATTGTTAAAAAATAGCCACAAATCTTTTACTCTATGTGAGTCCATAATTAACTAAAGTTCAAACAAATCAAACTGAGACCCAGTGGAAAAAAGGGACATTAATATTTCAATTTTTCTCTTATTAATTTAATCACATTTCATATGCTGATTTGAATTGGCCACGCTCCTCCACTCAGAGTTGACTCTAATCCCAATCTAATTACTAATTATACGGTTGGAGGTTGATTGGACCAATCCTCCCAGCCAAGGCCAATTTGACTCCCTCTGATGTCGAGCACCTTTCATGTGCGATTTCTCCCAGGTTTTGAGGACACAGACTGTGTGTGTGTGTGTGTGTGTGTGTGTGTGTGTGTGTGTGTGTGTGTATGTGGTTGTGTGTACGTGTGTGTACATGTCTGTGCTCTAATCAAAGCATTATTCAGCACCCTCAGTCAGTAACAAATAAAAATGTTTTCCCATTGCTACTAGCCAACTAAAAGAATTAAACAACAAACTAAAAAAAATTGGACCCCAGGTTGTTGCTACAAAATGATCAGAAAACAAACAGGACAGTACAGTATGATTCTTACACAAAATAACTACATACATATTGTAATTTATAGATAATTGTTGATACAGCTAATGTATGTTATTATTACTGTATTGTTATACACTCAACATCTGTGAATGTTTGGCTGAACTGAATACAGACAATCATAGTCACACAGCATTGCCTGCTGCATTATATAGTTCATACTGCAGTAAAATGCAAAATATATATATACTGTACATATAGCTGATAATTAACTGTATTCTGTTAACATTGTAAATGTGTGATAATGTGTGATAATATTAGTTTGGGTTAACCTCCTTACTGCTGGTTCTGGTGCCAGTGTGATGTAATCTATGGGTGATTTAGAGAGAAAAATATTGTGGGTTTGGATCTCTTTTGGGATTATCTATAACAGACAAAGTCATCAAACCAGAGCACAGATGGTAGGATCATTGGGTCGAGACTTCACTAAACTGTAATAAATTGCTGCAAAAACACAGGCACATTCTAACAGTAGGGTACTGTTCTTTGTAAATGTTGTAAAATACTGTAAATTTTGATGCTTTTTGGAGCCAAAACTAAGAATGGACATTAACACTAGGCTAGTGTAAGATTTGACGGAAAGATAAAGTATTTTCATTTTCGCTGCAGCTGTAATGGAGGGACAGGAGCCACATGCAGCCTTCAACATCATATAATAAATGTTATCCTCCTATGCGGAATCAAACCACAAGGTCAGTAACATCATACTGAGAAATTAGAACTACTGTACATCTGTGTACATCTGGTTACGCAATTAGTGACAATGTTTAATTTCTGCAAACATTAAACTGACATATTCTTGTATTATTATTACCCTTATTTTCAGTGCTGCTTGAAAGTCTAGGTTAAAGATTATTTTTGGATGGTGGTTTGTGAATGCTAATGTTAATCCAGTCCGCCCATAACAGTTGAAGTTTATTCAAGTATATAACCAAGTTGATTAGGATATGTTTGCTGCTAAACCCCAAAAGACAGAGTGCTTATATTGGTTATCTTAGCTCAACAGTATTTCGAAGCTGTAGTCATGATTTGTTACATGTCTTTTTCAGGTACTTCATTGTGATTAACGCTTTGAGGGGAACTGAGGCCAGCTGTGGAAAATAACTAATGTCTAAGAAGACAGGCAAGACAGTGAATCCTCGTCATTTCAAAAAGTAAGTTAGGTGTCCTTCACTTTTAAAATGTTTCTCTCTGCAATTAAATAGCTTAATTTTTCTCCTCTCACTCTGTGCGCAATTTTCATTCTTGTGTCTTTCTCACTCAGTGAGCTGTGCAGAGTAGACTAACTTTTGCTGGCAGCTCAGTATATTATGATTAACAGATTTACATTGACCCTCTGTGAAAGGGCACATACTATTATACTTGACATATTTTATACGGCAAAGCTTTTCAATAAATGTTCAGTACCATAAAGCTGTCACTTGTCTTATCCCCTCTTTGTGCTAAAGGTTGTAAAACTGAGCTGATTTAATTACTGGACTATTAAGATTGAAGACACATGAATAAGAAAAAAACTTTTAAGTTGTTTACCATGACATTTACATTAAGAAACTGTTCATGTAGATTACAAAAGCAACACTGTAAAAATAGAGCATATTACTGCAGGCACAGCTACAACATCAAACATTCAGCATTCAGAAGAATACGCTAATAATTTGTTCAGCTATTAACTGTTCAAGTAAATTGTGGTGGTGACACTGTAGAAAACATTTGAAGATTCATCCATGTATCCAGCAGGTATGCTTCTCATCCAGTCAAAAACATTGCTTCAGGGTTCCGGTATGACCCTCATGCGGTGAAGACGGCTGGCGGAAACGCTCTGTGCAATTTTCATCTTTTACACTTTTCAATATCATTGTTTTATTAACACTACAACTGTTCAACCGATATAGCGACCGACATACTATGTCTGTAATCCAGATATGCCACGTAGGAAGACAAATTACTCATTAGGTGAGTAATGGACACTATCTATTCCCCCTCTGAATTAGATGATCCTGAGGTCCTTCTGCTGTTAGACGCTGAAAAAGCGTTTGACCGTGTTGAATGGGTCTACCTTTTCCACACTTTACAGAGATTTGGTTTTGGCAATGGTCTCCTCAACTTATTTCCCCCACAACGTGGCACAAGGCAGGGCTGCCCACTTTCGCCACTTCTTTTCACACTCTCAATTGAACCATTTGCTATCTCGGTTCGTACTAATGACAACATTAAGGGTATTGTCCGCAGGGGAGTGGAGCAGAAAATGTCCTTATATGCCGACGATGTTGTACTTTTTATCTCTAGTCCGTCCTCCTCCTTACCGCAACTTTTAACTCTGATTCCTCAGTACTCAGTATAAACTTAATGTTAACATTAATAATATTAATGTTAGAGATCTCCCGCCCTCTGCTTCTTTATTTAAGATAACCCCGGATAATTTAAAATATTTAGGAGTTAAAATTTCTAAGCGATTACCTGACCTATTCAAGCTAAATTTTTCCTCCCTCTTAGATAAAACCAAACAGAACTTTATCAGATGGTCTTCCCTACCGCTCTCAGTTACAGGTCGTATCAACTCCGTTAAGATGAACATGATGCCTAAATTTCTCTACTCATTTCAGTGTTTACCAATTTTTATCCCCAAATCCTTTTTTCGACTACTTGACTGACATATCTCATCTTTTATTTAGAATAACCGTCCTGCCAGAATCAGCAAAGCTGTCCTTCAAAAACCTAAAGCGGCTGGTGGATTAGCGCTCCCAAACTTCCAGATTTACTACTGGTCTGCCAATATCCACAGTCTCCTACATCTGTTCCGGGGCCATTATGGGGTCTGTGATTGGGCTCCTGCATGGGTTGGAATGGAGGCATCTTGCAAATTGGCTTGTCTCTCAGCTACTTTGTCCTCATCTCTCCCTCTAGCCACCGTGTGCTTGAGTTCAAACCCTATCGTGAAGCAATCGCTCCAGATAAGGGGTCAGTTTAGGAGACATTTTGGTCTACAACCTGCCTCAATCCTCTCACCTTTAGTCAGGAATCCCCCCCCCCCATCTTTAATGGATGATGGGTTTGGGGGCTGGTTCAGGAAAGGGCTCAAAACAGTTAAGGACCTATATATTGATGGTGTATTTGGATCTTTCTCACAAATCTCTCAAAAATATAATCTCCCACATTCACATCTTTTTAGATACTTTCATGCCCGCCACTTTGTGTGAAACACACACATGCCCCCCAAATCTGACATGGATAACATCCTGGAGGTCAATATTAGCAACAGGGGGTCTATTTCTCACCTGTATGGCTTCATTCATTCACTCTCACCCACGCCCATCTCGTCTTCTAAACAACAATGGGAAGAGGATCTTGACCATACATTCTCTGAAGCAGAGTGGGATAAAGTCGTTTCTAAGATCCACACATCCTCTGTTTGTGCCCGTCTTGGTCTCATTCAATTAAAGCTTGTCCATAGGGTCTACTGGACTAAGACAAGGCTCGCCAGAATTAACCCTGACATAAGCCCTACCTGCGACAGATGCCATCAGACCGACGCAACACTTATTCATATGTTCTGGACCTGTCCTTCTTTAACTCAGTTTTGGCGGCCTATCTTCAATACTTTCTCCTCTGTTTCAAATAAATGCATTGATCCTTCTCCTCTTGTAACGCTGTTTGGTATTGTGCCTGAGGGCGGACCAGGCAAGTTCATGATTCATTAACCCTTATATACTGTTCAGGGTCAAATTTGAACCATTTCTACGTCTCAGATCAGTAAAAAAATACTTATATTTCTTTTAGTCTGAAATGTGATAAACTTAACATACAGATAAGGATATATATTCAATATGTTTTCATCTTAACCCATTTTTCACATTTGATATCATATTTTAAAATAGTTTCTCCTGTTTTATGAAACATTGGACCATGATAGTGTTTTTATATAGTTTTGTCCTTTGTAAAAACTAAACTAAACTCTTTCTGCTCTATGAAAGCTTATTTAAGGATTCATCTTACATTTATCTGTGACTGATGAGATATTTATGAATGATTTGTGTTTCAGAAGTTTGTTAGTGAGGAAATTCTGTGACGGGTCAAAATATGAACAGCATGCAAGGGTTAATGAATCTGCAGTCAATTCAAAAGTTTCATTAACTCATTAAAAAAAATGAAATAATAGATGTGAGTAAAACATTTGTTAATTTAGTAAACTCTGATGTGGTGGAGGAATCTACATCCAGCTCTAACAAATGTAGTTAACTTATCTATGTGATATAATATGTGAGATATAGAAAATATACATTTGTGTGGAATTGGCATGCTCTGTTTAACCTGCAGGATAGGTGACTTGTGAACTCTAAATTCCCTTGAATTTATCTTCATATGTGTTACCACTTTCATCAGCCTTTGACCTCTACAAGATGTACGTTGCTGGTCAACCAATGGGATAATGCTCAATCCCCCTATGACCATGAACCGGATAGAAAATGGATTGATTGGTATATAAAATTTAGGAGAGGGGTGCAGTTCTGAGAGTTTAACTTGAGGTAAAGGTAGCACTGCCTGAACCTAGCACCATGCTGTCTCCTCAAGAAAACAACAGCAACTGTATTACTGTAATGGTGTAAGTAAGGAAAATAAATTGATCTTCTGTCTCTGTCTCACTTCTGTTTCTTATTCCATAACTTGCTGTCGAAACTCACGCAACAGCTGAAATTTCTGTCTCATCAAAAGGTCATCGGAAATCAAGTGAGATTCCAAAAGTTTGAAAAATAAGTAAGCGCATTCATGTTCAAATGCAGAGGAAAATAGTAGAGAAGAATACAGATGCTGCAGCGTCAGGAGTCCACTCTGTTGACATAACCTCTGATAAAGGTTTTATATCATTGTTTGAATATAAAGAGCTCTCTCTCTCTCTCTCTCTCTCTCTCTCTCTCTGTGTGTGTGTGTGTGTGTGTGTGTGTGGCTGTAACTGCTCATAGCTCATAGCAGCATGGCCAGTGTGTGTGTATTTGGAAATGTCATCTCAATTAGTTGTTGAGCCCCGAGTCGTGAGAGCTTTGACAGGGCAGTAATGAATGGCATCACACTGGGACCAAAATACACCACAGAAACTGCCAGGAATGACCAGAATATTCTATTTTCCCTGAACAACTTCTCGCATTGTGATTATGTGCAGAACAGAGTGATAACTGTGTGGGTGGTTGCTTTGTATGTCACTGGGAAACAGAAAGGAGTGCAGCTGTTGTTGCCATAAAACGTACATTACATCTTCATCATCTTTTGTCTTGGCTGTTATGTTTTGGGGTGCAGGGCGTAGCTCCATCCTTCCCATTTTCTCCACGAGCTTTCCACAAATCTTGTGTGTTGTCATTGTTTGCACCCCCACAGGCAACATTTACCTCACATTTTTAGGAAGCTCTAATATCCACCATCATACAAAGACTTCAAATTATGCTCATTCCCTCGCGATGATGGTATAGATCCAAGGCTTCTGTAATGGAGGCTTTGCATGCAGAGAATTAGGGTTTTGTGTAATTAAACTGTCTTATCTATCCCAGCCATTACATGGGCCACATCTGAAGACAGAATGTGGACATTAGGCAAGTCACATTAAAATGTAATTGACTGGTAAATAAAGTAAACAAATAAATTATCTCCACAGCTGTGCAGCTCTGGTCAAAGAATAAGCAAGAAAAAGACAACTGACACAGCCTTGACTGGAGATGTACAGTATTTAATTTTGATGCATGTTTTGGAATCAGAAGTACAGGTTTTTTGTGTTCTTTTTGCACATTAAGATAAGTCAGGTAACTAACCACTACAACCATCGTGTTCTGCAGCTTCTCATTACTTTATTCCCTACAGCCATAACCAGTGGTGACCCTAGTGTGTAGGTCACCAAAGGAAATTGATCGTAGTAACTTTGCCAGCCTGCATGATGGACATTTCCAACAGAGTAATAGTCTTGTTAATAACTGCACCACACAATGGGCCTGATTTAAATGCACCAATCAACCCTTATCTAAATATCAACCCTGATTATTAAGTAGCTCTGTATCAGTACCACTGATTGAAGACATCCTGTTATTAATTACTCCAATAATCTTAGCTCACGGTGACATTGCGTTTTGAAATGTCTCATTTTTGGGAATATCCTTTTCTTGCCTGGATTTTAATAATTTTAATTTGGCTCATTACTGTTTGGGCCAAGCAGAGCAACATCATGTAGGGCAAAGGACATCAAACCACATGGGATGTCTGAGATTGTCGTACATTCATATTTAAGATGTGTGTGTCTATGTTGCACATTGGAGTGCTGTTTTTGCAGAAGTTGTTAAAATCATATTTTGACTTGTGGTAAGTGTAAAACTAGGATTATAGTATTATTTTCACTTTACTCATTAAAAAGAACCTAGTGAAGTGCCGAGTGAACTAAGAAAGGATGGAAACTTTTTCCTTAAATAGGTGTACAAAGAAATCAGGCTAATTGCTTTTCTCTTTTTTTTAAGTCTACTGAAAACAATAATCACAATGATTTGGCTTTATGGACAGGTGAAAGAACCACATACTGTAAGCTCCCAGGAGTTTTATTTCAATTTAAGAAAAAGAACTAAAGTAATAACTAGTTGCAATCCAGAAAAGTCACTACTGTTTTGGGAGAGTCCAATTAAACATCAGGAACATTCACACGTCACATTTTTGTTTACTCTCAGGCACTATATTTACTCACAGTTCAGCATGAGCACTCCCAAGTTTGGCGCTGCCCATGAAAATAGCTTTGCTATCTGTATACCATCCTTTCCTCCAGTGGTTGCGCTTTTCACCCTCATGCAGCACTGGCCCCAGCAAAACTGATCTGACGTCTCCAAATTGCATGGCGATGAAACCATATCACAGTGTTCAGATTTCAATTCTACTCCTTGGGGAAATATTGTTTCAAGCCATTACTCTTCATCAAGCGGACGTCATACCCACTCTGTGCTGCTATTGTCCTCTGTGGCCCGTGTTTTCAGCTGTGCCCCTGAGACAATAGCATACGTGATGTGCAAGCTGCTGAACTCCTGTAATGTAGCCACAAAGGACCTCAGTGCAATGATCCAAAATCCTTAAATGGGTGCTTGCATAGAAATTTCATCATTATTTCGGGAGTGAAATGCATCAAACACCATTCACTTGATGAGATGATCATATGCTGAAATCGTATAGTTTACAAAGTGCTATTTAAAAACAGTGCCATGAATCACTTGGATACTGTGATCTTCCCTACTGTCTGTGTTGAATATGCTCAGTTGCAGTGCGACTGGCACAGCACCAATGATCCATGCCCATTCCCCATTCATCTTCGTTGTGCGCTCTATGTATGAAATGCCACAAATTACAGCCCTGGTGGATTCATGCTGCTCTAATCCTCAGCAAAACTGTGAGGGGTTATGTGGGGAACCCTGCCAGTTACCTTGGGGGGCGAATGATCCTTCCGACCTACCCCTACTAACCTCAGTGGTCGTACCTCAACTGGTAAAGATCTATCTCAGCTTATTATTATTTGCACCTCCCACCAGTGGCACAGAAGATGAATCATACCTGTCAATCCTTATCCCTTGTGCAGGGAGGCCATGTTTGTTTATATTGAACGGCAGCATATGTGGCACAGCTGTTGCCGGAGGAGGCTGGTGCTGGCAGAGGTTTGTTCACGCTTTCCCTTGGCAACAGTACAGTTGGCAGGCAAGACAGCAAGCAGTACGCACTTGACTAATCAATACAAACAATGAAGCAGCAAATCAAGAATAATGTTGGTGCAGACAGAAATGAGGAAGAGAATAAAGCTTTTGATTATTCGGTGCTCAGAAATTATTTTGTTTTGGGATCTAGTAAAATGTGTTTTTCATAATGCTTAAATATTCTATGTGTTATTCTCTGTGTGCATGAAACTGTGTGAATACAGGAAATCAGTGGTTGCGCAAACCTCCGTGGTTAATAGTCTATGCAAGGGTTCAATAAACTATAGAGATCCAGAATGAAATGAATGTGTGAAATTGTAAGTACGAGTGTAGGAAGTCAGGCAAATTGCTCAAGGTGCAGCATTTGGCAATGATTAGTGGCCATTAATTGGTGTTAACTGGTGCTACTAGTGTTTACAGAGTTGAAGGATAATTAGCTTGGGGTCAACTCAGGGCTGAAATTAACATGTCAGAATTTTGCAGCTGCCTCATGACAACTAGGTGAGGTAGCGGGGTGCACCATATTTTGTTGGCAGGGTAGCGGTTATGTGAATGGTTGTGTGTATGTATGTGAGAGAGAGATGTGGATTATTAGTTATTTTACTGAGCGAGTGAGTCAGTTACCATGTGTGTGCATGTGTGTCTGTTTGGGACAAAGAGAGAAAGAATGAGTGTATATGCATCACTCCTGGTGTGGATCACTGCATGAGTCAAAGTGACAAAAATTAAGCACCTCAAGAATAGCTCTCAGCAGGGCCTCGGCTTGACTTGCCTTGCCAGAGTAAACAATGAAAAAGAAATAGTCTAGCCTAGTCAGCCAGTCTGCAGTGTGTCCATGGGGGGACCCAGCAGAGATCCAGCTGCAGCACCTGCATAAACACTAAAACTCAGTGTGGGCAGCCACCACACACAGCTGGGGACAGACAAGCAGACACTGCGTTGGGGAAATTGAAGTAGACACTGCTCTTCGATTGCAGTTTGTTGTTGAGAGCTGATGCACCATCTGTATCTAAAAGGGCAGACATTGTTGTTTAACTAACTGTGGATCAAGGAGACAAGAATAGCAAAGCAGCAAATCATCTCTGGACTTGGTAGCATCCATCACAGTACCCCATTTAGATCAGCAACCACAGTGTGGAAGCTAATGGGGATCCAAATAAAGAATTATAAAATAAAGATGTATGTTGAAACCAGGGATGAAGAGAAATAATATAATTCCTCTAATGGCCAAAAGATGCCAAAATGACTAAATGACTGAGTAAAAGTCAACTGGAAAACTCAATCACATTTTTTGAGGTGAGAAATTGATAATTTGCCAAACTCCACCCCCCATTGTTATTGTTCCATTCTCACACAGTGCATGATGATAACTGTGGTAGATTCACCACTCAAAACAAACTGAGACAAAAGCAGGCTTTTCATTTCTAGCTGCTGACTGTTGATTTTCCAGCTGGAATGACAACTCTTGCTCGCAGATCTTATCAGCTGTAGCTACAGTAGCTAGCTTATTAAACTACAGTTAGCTACTCAATAGATTGATTGAACATGCCTATTTATGTTTTTCAATAGAAACCTATAAAAAGGACATAAATATGCCACTTCATGCAATATATGACCAGTATATATCCTTTTTGTTTTAATTCTTCACAAAGACATATTGCCAAGCTAGGTAAAGTAAATAATTTCTTTATTTATTATCTTTGTGTTTTTTCTCAACTCTTAACCTGGAACTTCTCTTCTTAAGTCTTTAAGCCAACTGCTGCAGATCACAAAGGGATGTCTGCCGTGATAGCCAAGGCCTTCCCACACACTAGAGGATAGTCGTCAGAGTCGCTATACTCCGATACAGGATAATGACTGGAGTGAAACGGGACTAAATCCATTGTATGATAACTTATCTCACCAGGTTTGTTGGAGGTTTTTTTCATATATAAGACCTTGCGTTTCATAAAACCCAAATTCATTTCACTCTGTATCTGTGCTGATACAGTTTCCCTGTCAATGAGAGGGAACTCTGGGGTTGGGAGATAGAGAGGGAGAGAGAATTCACACTGCAGGCATAGCGGGAGAACCAAGATAAGAATATTAAAAAGGAGAGAGAATTGTGTCTTCTCCTCCAAACCAATAATATGACTGAGGGTGGAAATGAAAAGGTAACATGCAACTTCAAACTCTAAGAATTCATATGACAGAATTTAGACGGTAGAGTATGTTTCTGTGTATCTATGTGTGTGCATATGTGCTTGCTAGAACAGTGACAGATACTGTAAGTGAACAAAATTATGGACTTATTATTATTATGGAATTGTAAACCTGTTGTATGGGATGCTATTTCAGTTCAGTTATGCATTATCCTTTGATATTAAACGTTTGGATGAAAAAAACAACAACTAGAGTTCAGGCACTACATCAGTGACATGTTCCACCATGTTCCACTTAAGTTAACCTAAAGCCCCCAATACACTGTGCTGTTTTGGAACAGAAGTTGAAAAACTTGGTGAAGTATTTGGACATTAATCCAAAAGGACCAAAAACAGGCTGTGTAAAAAATCTGCCAGTGTCACAAATTTAGAATCCAATCCTCACATTGTGACTTCAGCTATGATCAACATTTAAAAACCAATTCAAACACAATTTTGTAATTTTTAAATAAAGTTTAAAAAGGAACAGATGGATGATGAGTTGATGACATATGTCTGCTTGCATTTATATTTTCCACGGCGTAACGCTACAGTTCACTTGGAATTCATATATAATACCTCAAAACTGATATTGTACAGTTTGACAGAGATTGTCACCAAAATTGTATTAGACCATGTGATGTACAGTAAACATATAAGATTGCTACTGTCTCACAGTGTGCTAAACCCATTTGAAAACAGGTCTATTATCTAGTATCTTAAAAGGTGGATTAATGTCCAAATTCACATGAATGCATTTTGGTGACTGATGATCAGTACCTTGCTTTTGAAAAAAAATAAGTAAGACAAAAATGTAGAAAGACAATCGTGCTGTTTACAACTGACACTCAGTTAGAAAATTAATCAATCCCCCTGATGATGAATGCAAATTGCCCAAGATTATGTTGACACGTCTTCATTGCTGCATGTAGGAGGAGGCAATGGCAGCAGAGCTGCCATTTAGCCTGCCAATGGCCCCAGGGGATTCTTCTTCTCTAGCATTCTTTTTAATGTCTGGCAATTAAAGGCTGTCTAACTGCCTGAGAGGAGAGATGGAGAGAGACAGAGGAGTAGAGAGAGGGAGAGTGACTGAGTGTAAAAGAGTGAGGTTCAAAGAGAGAGAGAGAGGGAAGAGAGAGAGAGAGAGAAAATAAATGAGAGAAAAACAGAAAGACAGGCACACACACAAACAGATCTCAAAAGCTAGATGATCATGTTCAGAAAACTGCCAGGGCTTAACTCTCTTGTATACTGTCTCTGTCGTGTGGTCACTTAAAACTGCAGCCATTAGTTTGGCTGATATCCTCTTTAATTTAACACAGGGTATTCAATCGTGTTATGTGTGATTTTTTAAATGCACACTAACATGGCCTGGGGAAAATCTCATCTCATCTCTCATCTCTAAAGTGTTATCTATACATTTCAGTGATGTGCACAGTCCACACACTACAACTGTTCATCAGGCAAATCAATCCTGCTTAGTTTTCATTCACATTAGCTGTTGATACTAATGCTTTCCATATCTATCAATGTGACAGGCACAGCACGTTGGTTTGTTTCATTCAATGGGAGAAATTAATCACACACATTTAGTATAACAAGAGAACATTTGAGCTCTGCATTAACTACACTCATGCTGCTTTTGATGGCCATATTAGGACAACATTTTCAGGCTTCTTATTGAAGCTATTTGTTAACTGTTGTAACTTAGCTGTCATGGCAGCTTTAGCAGCTTTGGGTCTTATAGCACATGCATGTACTGTATGTACATTATATATGATCATATAGTATGCAATTATAGTGTGTAATGGTTACAGTAGACCTTAAGTATACTTTCATGTAATTTCTGTGTTACACTTATAAAAGACTATTATGTGAATATGTAGCAGAATTCCATTTCTCCTTGGCAATTTCTGTGAATAGAAATGTTATCATTGACAAATGTCATTCAAATACTTGTTCTTTCATCTCGGGGCAGTGTTAAAGTCCTCACTATCAATGACAGCTTCTTTTAAAGTAAACCATAATACAGGCACATTTTAGGCAGATTACATAGTTACTGCTTTGCTGCATGCAAATGGTGTGCCCATGGGAGAGCAGAAAATAATTTTAAACTTCAATAAGTTACAAGCGGTGGCAAGTCTACCCATAATCTGCACAAAGCCCCAGGCAGCAATGAGGCTGGATGCAATTAGGGGGGAAATAAAATTCTACACAGTAAACAAAGAAAAAAATGTAAAAAGACTGATGAAAGAGAAGTGAACACCGTGGAGTGAGATTGCCTCGTCTTTGATGAGGTCGGCTGTTGCTTTCTTTAATTGTCACAGCACAATGTTACTGTTTCCAGCAAGGATAACTGCAACACTTTTTTGTAATCTGACAAGCAAAGAATGACTTAAGGCCAACATGTCAAACTAATATGGCATTTTAATTAATAGAACATTACATTTTTGTCATTTGAAATAGCACATTTACATTTTAGGAAGATGTCAGGATGCATCTTTGTGTTTGACACTCAGGTGCGCACAAGGTCTTTCTATTGTGGTGGTCTGTCTTTAATTTTGTACTTTGGTTAGGCTGAATACACCACATTGCATCATTATTTTACCTAATTATTTAATCATGACTTGATTTGCAATGTTAGGAACAACCAGTGTAGCTGCTTTGGTTACAAATTCAATACAGCACAGTATTGAGATACGTGGAGGTTTGGGTATTTTGGGATGAATGGGAGTGTCAACACATCACGCGCTTTTTTAATGTTCTTTGCCTGAGCGTCCCGCCTCGCCCCGCCCCGCGCTCCTGCTATTGGTCGACTCCACAAATACTGGTGTCTGATTGGAGGAAATCACTTCCTCACACCAATGTTGTAAACGTGTAAACCAGGAACTATCAGTGGGAGAAGCGGTGTGTTGGCATTCTGGAGCAATTTAGAGCAAAGTACAATAAAGCGGTCCTGTCGTCGTGTCACCAGGCGTCTCGTAATGCAGAAACACCACAACTAAGCGACTTATTCTCCCGAGAAACAAGAGCAGAGTAAGTATTTTCGTGTATGCAATGAATGAAGTCTGCAGTCAATGTAGTAACATCTCCACTGGAATGCTTTCTGTTGTACATATCCACCTACTCACTTACTAGGAGCGTTCAAAATGACAATACGACAATTGTAAACTGTCGCCATGGGTCTACTACAAAGAGCAAAGTCCTGCAAATGCATGCACAACATATTTAGTTATTATCTTACCTTTACTTAAACCGCAGAGCATAGTAGGTATTTTTCAACTGGTAGAAACCTATACTTCCATTATCCAGAGACCACAACGCCCCCAAATATCAAGCAATGTTAGTTGCATTTACATACACACTTTTTTGGGTACACTTGGCTAAAACTGGTGCCGTCTAATACAACAGATCTGCAGTAACCAGAATAATAGAAAATATTGGAAACGCATCTCATTATAACACAGTGTAATTCAGTAGCACAAACTACAAAACTACAGCCTCCAAAATAACCACAAAGATGAATCAACAACTCTAAAATGTTTCAGCAAAATTTTTTAAAACCATTGCAGGACTGTTGTATTAAACTACATTACTTTTAGCTAGATATACCTAATACCTAATAAACTGACACCTGATTTGACTGTATTGCCACTTTGCATTAATCCATGATCATGTCTGGATTCAAGTCTTAAGGAAACTGTATGCCACATACTTTGTTATTGTTCTTCCAATGCAGTTTTATAAAGGGTGACATAATACCTACAATATTTCCTGGACTGAAATGTAGTTGTGTTGTCATGTGCAAATTAATTTGTGAGTCAGTACACTGTACTCAAGGGCAAACATTTACTCTTTGATTAACTGGGATAGCTCATTGTTCAAGATTACCTTGGTAGGTTTTTCTGTACTGGGGATAAACACAGAGATTTAAGTCATTATGAAATAAAATACTAGACTTACTTTTTAGATATAGTTTTATTAACAGTTAGGTTGAGATTGTGCTAAATATTGTTACCAAAATGTAGTATCAGCTTTATCATCTATGCATCTAAGGTGTAAAAGTGTGTATTTTGTACCCTTCTGTTTCAAATGCAAAATATACTTAACACATCTGTAGCAACTTTGACAATGGGTGATAACAGAGTCTACAAATGTGTTTATTGTGCAATTTAGATATTGCTGCACAGTAGAAAAACAGCAACAATGCAGAGAGCCCACTGTGTCCCACTGTAAACATTGCATTTGGACAATTTCCTCATCTTCTTTTGTCTTCCTCTCACTTCCTTTAATTTGCTGACTCTGGTTTCCAACTGCTGGAGAACAATAGCTGTGCATACATCCTCCTTCTCTCCTGGCACTAACAGTGTTTGAAATGTAGCTCAAAACAGTGTTTTTAGTGCAAGGTAAAATCCAGGTCTCCTAAGGCAGCGGTCTCCCATGAGAAGGTATCAGTCAGCACAGGCAGCCAGCCACGCTCCTTGAGCATGCTAATTCAGTCTCTTTCCTCTATTCCCTGGCTGCACCTCCAGAGTTTCCACCACTCCCGTTCTTCTTGGATGCACATATATACTTTTTTTCTTCTCATATTTCTCTGTTCTCCCCTGTGCACAAATGTGTACACGTTTATCTTTCCGTCACAGTTAAACATGGTCTCTTTTCATGATAATCAATTGTCATTAGCTGAGCAGGACTTGGTGGATATTGAGCATTATTTATCTAATCATGCGCAAATCTCTCAGACAGAACAGGTCAAAGGGATTCCAGTAGACAGCACAGGCCTGCCGTCGTCTCATATTTGCTTTTTCCACTATTTTAAACAAAAGGCTACAATATTGATTGATGCAGTGTGTTGAGGAAGCCTGTCTGGAATTTAGAGCAGAGAGCTCACTGAGAAACAAGTGTGTTTTGGGTGAATGCAAGAAAAACACAGATTTTTTTGCACTTTGTAAAGAAAAATATTGTTCAGGTGTGGTTATTTCGGTTGACTGTGCTGTACATGTGGTTTATGCGCTCGTGTTGTGTAAATGCACCCACAGACTGACATCTATTCTATTACATAAGCATAGTTACATGTGGAGCCTGCAGATACATTTTAAATATATATATATATATATATTTCTCTAGCTTTTTCTCTTCATATCTTCCCTGTGAGCTGTCAGGGTAATCAAGGAGAGCTCATGGTGTGAAGGGAAATGGTGTTAGACTAAATGAGATGGATAGGAAGTGCACATACTGTGAACGTAACACACATGGAAGGTGGTGTGAATTAATTTAATTATGACTAGCAGATGTATGTGAAAGATAAATCATCTGCCTGATCAAAACTGACTACTCTTCTCTATATATGATTGTGTATTAACTTCAATCCTTCCCGCAGATTTCACAAGTTATCTCAGGCTACAGTAACAGCAATGGAGCTATATCCGTATTTGATTAAACTAAATGATCAGGTGTAACATTGAGACCCAGCTGTGAAATTCGCACATTCACAAGGTTGTTTTTCTATTTATTTCTTGTCAGGCTGAGGAAGGAGAATGGGGAAGAAGGATGCCGGCGCGACCAAATTACCAGTTGATCAGTACCGAAAACAGATTGGTAAGTCTTTCTTTATCCTATGGTTAATCGATTTGTGATCAACAGAAAAATATTCAACTGTAATTTAAAGTGTGAAATCAAGCAACAGTACTTGCTTTTGTTAGATGATTTGACATTGGCTGGTTATTTAAAAAAAAACAAAAAAAACAGCGAGTTTGTGTCATAATATAGCATAAATCACCAGGACTGAAGAAATGTAGCCATTCATTTAACATTTTCAAACAGATAAATAAAACAGATAAATAAAACACAATATTTTTAAACCACAATTTTAAAAAAATCCATAATTTAGTTCATGATGCTTTTTTGTGTGTTGGAATTGGTCCTTGATTTGTTTCTCAACTTCGTTTGAACAAAAATCATAACTCGTAGGAAATTTTACCACAACACAGAAATCATTTTTAATGTTCTCACATTGAAACACGCTGAGTTCACACTCAAAGACACTAGAATTTAGTGGCATCTAATAGATTGGACTTGGCAGAAATAGGACATCATTTTCACAAGTATGTTTTAAGCGTGAGTCTTTTCTATCTACATAAGGAGTTGGTCCTTGTCCACGGAGCCCACCATGTTGCACCACTATGTTTCTATAGTAGCCCAGAATGGACAAATCAAACACTGGCTGTAGAGAGGGCCTTTCACATTTTTTGTGTTTTTCGTTGGTTTCATAGCCACCATAGGTTCTCCTCCCATTTGGAGAGGAAGAGGGAGAGGTATTCAATTGGTTGCAATCTCACCACTGGATGACACTAAATCCTACATGCTGTTTTTTTAATAAATCACAAACAGTACTGTGTTACATTGAGCAATCCTGTGGTGGTTTCACTTATGCCAGTCTGCCTAACAGCTCACCTTTTTTGACAACCTCTATCAATTTTATTAACTATACAAGAATAAGCATAACATCTTTGCATAGTCCTGGAAGCTTTTACAATTACTGGCTTGAAATTAAACTTCTGAGCAGAGGACAGAGACAGTGATTTAACCTGATCGCCACACTACAAGTCCCAACCTCACATACTGCACAATGTTATAGGCTGGGGGTTACATCCACTGCCCAAAAAGGTTGACACCCAAAAAAAAACAGGCAGAGGGATAAATACACACCTCTAAAGGGTCATAAATGATGATTGACGGGCATTACTATGATGAGTCCTTTATGAGTCTGTTCATTGTTTCTCTATGAAAATCCTGAGTAGTATACCTTAAAGCAGACTGTATTAGAATTCATGTACTGTAAAAGTAGTGGATGTAATTACACTTAAATACAACCATGCAGCATCTGAGGTAACATCACTGATAACAAGTGAATTCCATGCTTTAAAAAAAAGCCCCTTTGATATCATGTCAGAAGCTGTCAAAGTTTAATGCCGTCTAATCCTGCGGTACTTTGTTTCTTCCTACATCTCAAAGGCCTAACTAAGGCAATATGTTTGGTATCAATCATAAGTTTGGTTGCCTTTAGCATGCCAGCTGTGGTTGCTTGAAGATCACCGCTCATCATGTGTTTTTTCCTTATTGTTTTACTCTTGTGGAACAAAACCAAAAGGTCACCATTGGTGAAGCTGGATATTTTAGTTATTTTTTCCCCATAGCCTTAGTAGTGGTCTTATTAGAAACAAAAGGTGCCCCCTTTATCCAAGGAAGAAGATTTTTGCACCAAATTGTGTGAGATGTTTTATTAAGCTATTTTTGATTTTATGGTTTTGATCAATGAATACCCTCATCAGAAGCTTATACAAGGAGTAAAATGGATAAACAAATGGATAAACTATCTAATAGTTCCCTATTAGATAGTTGAACTGAAGAAAGTGACACATTACAGAAGATGAAAATGATAAAACAATTAGGACACCATGGGACACGGTCATAACAAAAATATACAGTATCTTTCATGACCCTATAAATCATCTGTCCCTGGAAAGTCTAAGAAATTAGTTTGTGTGCAGAAGGTGCACTGTCACTCTTGAATGGCAGATGTGCTGCTTTTTCTTGAATTGGATCTTAGTTTCAGTTGATTGGAAACAGCTTGAGGGGAAACCCTTTCTTCCAGAAAACCAACCACACGTTGTGGGCCCTAAATCTTATTAATTTCTCTATTTGCGCATGTATGCCTTTGTTGTTCATTAAAAAAAACAAACCCATTTCATTTCATTTAACAAATGATGTATTTGATTCTTATTATTATACATAATGCAAGTTTATTTGAGATAGTTTAGAATGTAATATTTTAGCATAATATTGCCATATTATTTCATGTGTATTTAGACTGAAATAGACTTTGTCACAACACTCACATATCAAGCTTGTCATTATTTATACGTCAAATACCGGTGGGAAAATTTGGAGCAAAGTCACCCTCAGCATTGTTCTACTGGCTTACAGTAACTGTTAACTTAAGGGTATCCCAAATTACATAATGCACTGCATATTAAAACAACAGAATATGTAATATCACACTACATAGGATTTATATTTGTGTATGTATTCGATGATGGAAAAAAATATCTTACTCTGGGCCATGTTTCTCAAAACCTCTGCTTGTGGTGCTTTTTCTTGCTGGTATATCTATCTGGCAGAGAGTTTTCATATGTGAGGTAATAGGTTTTGCAGGCTGAGGTGCAGTTAGAAAATATAAGATGAAGATCATTTAGTTTGTTCACTGTATGGAAACATAAAACATTCAAAAAGTGTGTGAAGCAGGCTTTAGAAATAAATGTGCTACATTTAAACCTGTTTATGTGGAAGAAAATAGCAGATACCATGGAACACAGTGCTGCTAATTGTAATCAACATTTTCATGCTTTAGGATTAGTTGCATCATATAGAATTGAGCTTATCCGGGCCAGTGTAGACTACCTGTTCAGCTGTGAGTCAGGTCATTTGATTAACATATCTTTTGGCTTTTGTATCCAATTTGCAATTTTATTGGAAAATCACTGGTGACTTATTTGATCAATTGTACACAGTGAGAATTAAACTGGTGGATTCTGATGCCCTACTAGCTATCTTAAATAACCTTCACGAGATGGTTTTGGAAGCTCTGAAGTTTTTTTTTTTTTTTTTTTTTTTTACAGATAGATGAAAAACAAAAATAAAAAAAACTTAACGAGATGACTGGTACCTTTCTTCATCATTCTTGTGAAAGAAAGCACAGATTATCCCAGGTTTAATATTTCCTGTGGGTTAACATGACTCACAGGATGGTCAGGATGGTCAACTTTTTGTTGTTCCACGTTTAAAAAGGAAAAAGGGATGTCATGACATCTTATGACAGCAATACCAATATTTATCTTTCTCAGGGACTTGATAGCATGTGTCTTGTTGACACTACCAGGCTATAATTGTTTGAGGTCTCAGAAAACAGCACAACAGTTGCATGTGTATTCATATTGGGACAGAAAAAAAGGATGATTTAGCCTGAAGATATCCCTTAACTGTCAGCCATTGTGTAAAACCCAGCAGGTTCAACAAATGAGAGACAGACATAACATGACAAGCCACTTCTCCTTCTGTCACATCCCCTACCAGTGATGCCGGAAATCTTTTTTTCCCCCCTTTTCCCCTTACTATGTAGTGTTTTCTTCTTCCCTCTCTATCCTCTTCTATCTTATTAATTCAAAATATGTAACACAGATGCCACGAACGCTTTGGTCCTTTTTCTACTTCTGCCACCTTCCAAACCCTCAATTTCTGCACTTTTTTCTTCTTTTTTGAAAAGAATGCCCATCAGGCAATTTCAGTGAACCACTGTTTAACAGCAAAGGAGGAAAACAGAGACAGGGGAAAAATGTCAGAGAGGAAAATTAAGTCTTCAAAGATAGCATGGGGCTGTGTCTTCTAAGAGCAAGAACAGGCCACACATAGTAATTTAAAATCGTAATAGTCTGGCTTATTCATGGCACATCAGCAGAAGTCCAGGCTGGTTGTTGAGCTGTACCATCATCTCTGCTGGAGTGCTTTTGTCATGTCAAATGGACATCAGGGGACCACTGTTGACACTCTTTTTAAATACCATTATTAAACCTGTTATAATTGGCTGCATCAAGCTGCCCTCAGGAGAGGTAAAGCTATAGTGTTCTTACATGGAAAATCGTTTCACACTGATAAAGACACCCAAATGGCAAATTAGAAATGATTGACTTAAGAAGTAATAATGATAATACTATATATGTATATATAATCTATGTATTTTTAAAAAAATACGTAGATGCAGATATGTATGCTCCCTGCTGCCACCTTAGATTTGACCTCCCTGTTCCTCCCCTGACATGACGCAAAGGACAAGGCATGAATATCGCCCATGTGTCTGGCATCACATCTCCAGTTCCACTACTATGCATTCTGGCAGATGCCAGCGATCCGCACCATGTGGTCACTGACTATTTGGCCGCCATGCCAGATAGACACAGAAGCAAAGCAAAGCATGGAGAACTGTCAGACACGCTGTCAGTGTGTTGCCCGAATTGTCCCAGGGCTCCTAGAGAGCACTGGACGGTGGGCTGTCTGTCCAAATAACCCCATCACTCTGCATGTGGTGCACAAGCAAGACGGCTATTCCCTATGGACACAAACATACACATACATGCTTAATTCCTCAGGTATGTTACTCTTCCTCTTGACAAACTCCTACACTGGATTGTTGTACATAATACATAATACACACACATACATAATAGATGAGTGGAATTACAGCTATAACTTATTTGTTCGTGTGACAACCTTACAGTTATATTTTTTGAAGACAGCATTAATGTATGTGCATGTTATTTATCGATAAGGGGTGAGTAGACTTTAGCCCTGAGTGAAAAGATGCAACCCTTTCATTCATTTGAATCGGTGCAGGAGGAGTGCCAAAACAGAAGGCTTTAGCAAAACTATGTAGGGTCATCTAGCAAAAACCTCAAACTAGGCTCACCGTTTTCTGCAACACAACATGATGTCATTAGGCAAGGCACTGTGTTTGGTAATCACGTATGCTATTACATATTTCTTGTAGGTTACTTCTCTTGTCTTATGAGTATTGTTAATTATATATCAATGGGGACCAATTGGCAAGAATATCCTCCTATAGCACTACTTTGTCTATTTTCTCACATGCATTTAATGCAACGTTGTGAAATAGCCTTTACCATTGCTGACATGGGCAGGTTTTGGTAAAGATGTCTCGGAATTTGAGCGTCTACACACAGTTTATTTAAATACTTTATATGTCACAGGAACAAATGAATGACGATTAATACTGTTTTTTTTTCCTCTGACATTTATACATTCTGACAAACTGTGATGCTTTTAGATGTCTACTCCTCTCCTAGCTTCACTTTAATGGCCAATTTGTGTGACACACAAATCATATACCTTTCCCCATCCTTCTCTTGAGTGCATAATCACATGTGGCTAATTTTAGCTAATACCTATCTCATTATGCCTCACAGAACAATAGCTCGAGATAAAAACTCATGTTCCCTCAGTCTTAATCAGACACCATTTATAGGTGAACACAATGACAGAGTAGCCTGGAAGAACCGTGAAACACACATCTAAGGGAATGTACAGTAAGTGGTGTTGGGGGCTGGAAGGGACACTTTCACTTTTCTCTTGTCCTCTTGACATGAAATCAGTGATGACTTCAATGAAAGGTGCACTCAGGGAAGCCTCTCAGCAGGCACTCTAGGCCGCCTTACAAGGGCTAATGTTCCTCTGAGATACAGCATTGTCGTTGCTGTACAGAAGGACAGTGATGCCTTTTCAGTGTGGCAGGGAGGGGGATGGCGTGTAGCCCAGCGCACGTAGATAATTGGTGACAGAAAGTGTCTACAGCACCGGTGCAGCAGGGGGATGAGCAATGACAAATAGATGTGCTCATAAGCCCAATGCAATATCATCAGGACTGTGTATGTTTGTGTGCGTTTGTGTGTGTGTGTGTGGCTGCAGAGCCCCACAAGCAAACCACAGGAGAAAGGTAACATGTGGCTTTAAGAAAGGACAGGGTTATATTACAAAAATATTACAATACCTTACGCAGCCTGATGTAATCCTTTGGCTGTTCTCCTCCATATGAACTATTCATACTCCTACTTGGTGTAATTATTCTTATTTTGCTCCAATTAAGTATTGATTCTTACCAGATGGCTATGGTTGTATTGGGTTGTGATGACATTTTTTTGCATATAAATGTGATTTCTCCATGTAGACTAACATGAAGAAATGCTACACATGAGAAAAACAGCACAGGTGGATGCTCGCTTAAGTTCTGATATTGTTCTGTCTTTGAGTATCCTTCAGGATTTTACTGCAGAAAAGGGACCTTGTGTAAACAGATTTTGACACACAGGTAACAAGCTAATAGTTATCCAAAAAAGTACAAATTGTTTGATTGCGAGCTTGTAGTAAAGTGTCACTGGTACCTGTTACAGGACAGAGATCATGGATATCCACAATTTTAATGTTTCCTACATAGTTATGTCTGCGTTCTATCTCTCCTATAAAATCCTGTATATGACAAAATATTATATTGTATATCAAATCCAGTACATCTTGATGTTGAAAGGAAATGTAGGAGTTGAGCAGGTTTTACAAATCTATGTTAAGTTTCAACTATTGACTATTTACCAAAGCTGGCAACTGAACAACAATTGTGCAATCAGCTTAGCAAGCATAAATCAGCACAGGAGGCCTGTCAAGCTTTGGATTTCTCCAAGGGCCAAAGCTGTGTTCAAGGATCTCTAATAAGAGTATTACTCTCTGTCTAAAGAGTTTGGAGGGTGGTGTCTTCTTTCTGAAAACATAAGTGTAAGGAATGGATAAAACTCTGTGATCTAGTGTTATTAGCAAAGGCTAGAGGCATGTCATTAACTTACTGTATCGATCGTGATTTCAGCCAACCAAATCCACAGTTGTTAGCTTGAAATAAGATGCCTACTTAGGTTTGCTTCTGTGGCAATTCAAAGGCCCTCTGTTTCAAAAATGACTATGAGTTACAGTAGTGATTTGTCACTGTTGTCATTGTAAACTGAGTATGTGTCGTGGCTTAGTGAAGAGTCAGTTTTCTCATCTGCATATTATATGCAAGATCAGATAATTACCACTGTATCATGCATGTTTTTCTGTTCATTTGCACGCATTTCACAACATATTTAGCTCTCAGAATGGTTTGTTTTTCTTCTTGATTAAAGTAGTGTAATTATCATAAAGTAAGACTATTTAAAAAGCAGCATTATTAATTAAAAAAGCACCAGGCGCCGACTCCAAGCCACAGAAATGTATTCAATGTATCCAAAGTTTCAATCCAAGTCAGATCTGTTTCAGGTTAAAAGGCTGACATGATTAACCATCCAACATACAAAGTGTGGGACACATGTCAAAGAAACATTTGAGTGTACACCTCAAAGAGTAGAAGTAAGAATTTAATACGGTAAAATATCTCTCATCAAAAAATGCAGTTATAAGCTAGCAAAAGGGGGAGTTTAAAATGTTGTGTAAAAGTGTCTCTGAAATGCTTTTAACACATATGCTTGGTATTGTACTTATAACATACACAACCATTCATGCGTCACTGTCAATACAATGAAAATAAACAACCAGCTTTGCCTTCATAAATCTCAATTTGAATATATAGAAATTTTATTTATTTATTCTTGATTCATTGTTTTTCTTCTTGGCCAAAGGGAATGGCAGTATATTATGAAGCTTCTTGTAGTCTTACATTATCACAACTATCCATTCATAGCCTTAAAGCCCCTACACCATTTTTTTATGAATGGTGAACAACCTGAGGTGCCTCCAATCAAATTTCCCTCTCTCCACTTTCTGACAAGTGAAGGAGACATTCAGTGAATTCCCACTAGCTCACGCTCTGCTCCTGGCAACATGCTCCCCATTTCTATTAGCCCTCCACCAAGTCAGAGAGAGGTGGAGGAGGAATCCAGGACCAGGAGGGATGGGGGAAGAGTAAAAGAGATTGAAATTGAGTGCAACATCGAGGAAAAGTATGGAAAAGAGAAAATGTGTATGGGTTGACACAGAGCAGTTGCTTAGTGCGAGGCTAATGGTCATCTTCTCTTTCCTCCATGGCCCCAGAAGAAGAGAACCACTGCTCCTCAAGCGACATGATACTCAGTGGTATGCAACTCTGTTTGTTTTTTAGTCACAACACACATACACCTCTTTATCCTTCCTTTCTCACAAGCTCATTCTCACTCTTTTCTGTTCCACACCCTTTCCAGATGGATATGGACCAGTCCGTCCCCCTTGTTCCCTCTTTCAATGTAAATGAGGCTTAATTGGCTCAGAGTAAAAACTCCTACTGGCCCCTCCATGTTAAATCACCAACTAAGAAAACCTCAAAGCTCACCCGGGGGCTTGGTCTCTTTTTTACACACATATTTCTTAATTGCACTCTATGTCTCTTCTTATGAGGACTGTCCATTGATTCCCTCAACTCATGACTTTAACATTATCCATCAAACATTCATGGTTAACATCACCCTAACCTTAACTTAATTTTAATTCAAAAATTGAACCCTGCGCAAGATTACCTAAATAAACCCTTTAGGGACTTGCTAATATTTCCATAATTGGAGCATACAAATTAGTTCTCACAAACATAGTAGTTCCAGACACACACACACACACACACACACACACACACACACACTGCTTAGCATAGCAAGCTGTTGCCTTTCCACCCTATTGTTACCAAAAGTTCCTTTTCCTGCAGTGTGTTGTTTCTAATTAGACCAAGACAGCCGGCCCTGCCTCATGTGAAACACACAGACACACACATGTTTTGCCAGGTGGCCAGCTCACCGACAAGAATCACCCTTGAGAGCTGAGCTCATGGGAAGTCAACCAAGCACAGGTGAATGGGTGTGCAGCTTAGGCCAGCGCTTAGCTTAACATAAAGATAGAACCATCTAATCAGTCTCTGTCTAAAGGTAAAAAGAATCTGCCTGAAAGCAACTCATCAATTAATATTTTATATCTTGTTTTATTTCTTGTTTTCTGGGTGTAAGTAGGACTATAGAGGGGCTAGTTCTTGGCCAGATAAAGTGACTTCCTGAGGTGCCCACGAAATGGTACCCCATATTTGAACTATCCCTTTTGATACAGCTACAAAACCTTTTCTTTTTTTCTTTTTTTCAGGTAAGCAAGACTACAAAAAGACAAAGTCAGCCTTAAAGGCCACACGACTGAAAGCTGAGGCAAAGAAGAGTTCCTCTGGATTCAGGGTGAGACCTGGCTTGGACTTTTTTCTCTTTCAGATTACTGAAGTCTATATCTGCATGTCTCCCACTATTTCTTTCTGCCTGACTGTCTGTCTTGGGACATCTGCGATTCAGCTTGTCTGTCTGTCTGCCAACCATCTTCTTTCCATTTGTCTGTCTATTTGCCTTCCTGTTTGAGAATATGTCTCACTAGATCACGTTCAATATCCCAGATTCTTGACTGTCATGCTACTTACTTGAGAGATTGTAATATATCAACCTCCATTTTATGATGTGCACTCCCTGCTTGTACTTAGTATTAAAACTGTTGTTGGAAAAATATACAACACTTCTTCACGTCTACAAAAAAGAAGACATTATTTACAGGATTCAAATTCACATTCAAGTTTCCTTTTTATATATAACAGAAATAAAACAAGCACAGAAGGAAAACATAAAATGAAAGAAAAAAAATGATAAGAGAATTGGATAATATGAAAGTGAAAGAAGGGGAGAAAGGTGTGTCTCTCTCCATTACTGTGTCAGACTGCAGTGATTAGGAGCTGTTGTGCAGGCAGAGATGGATGACTCCACGTTTATCACTCTGCCAAATGTGGCTCTTCTGTGTATGCTTTTCCTCATTCAGTCAAACAGTTTTACTATTTCACAGCAAAGCCCACAGCTACTAAAATAGCTTGGAAAATATCAGCTGCCATAGATTTTTAAATCCTCTTTGAAATCGCAAATACCATCAGATGAAATCATGTCCGCAGAGATTTTTTTTGTATAGCTGTTTAAAATCAAAGTCAGTTAATAAACACAAATCAGTCAATACTAGTGTTATTGTTTGGACATGTTTATTTTGCTTCATAGTATTGAAAATTGGCTCTGTTTACAGTATATCAAAAGCCAAAAGATTTCACTTCCTCATTAAGCTTCAGTTGGCACATAGTACACAGAGATGAACAAATCATAGCGAGAATTAAACACTGGGTGAAATGGTCAGGTTTTAAAATATGCATCTCTTAGACACGCAAGGCCTCATTAAGCACGTCTTTAATCCAATTAGATTAGTCCATATCTTGAAATATTGATATTGCTCATGAATAATTCAGGTTTTTCACGCCCAAGACGAAGGGAATTTTCAGAGGTCGGATTAAAAATACCTCTGGGACGAGTATATTAAACTGACTTAGACCTCTTGGCCCCCGATTTCGATTGAAATTCAGCCCACATGTAATGGATATTTGGTCACGCTTGCTTTCCCGTTGAGTCCTTTTCAACATTATATAAAGTTGCGATTTTTACACAGCTCTGTGATGACAGTAGAAAGCTCACACTTTCTGTGTCTGAACCTTTGGTTGACAACAATGATTTGGCTGTGGATTTTATAGGCATGTTGTGCTCTTCTCTTCTCTTCTCTTCTCTTCTCTTCTCTTCTCTTCTCTTCTCTTCTCTTCTCTTCTCTTCTCTTCTCTTCTCTTCTCTTCTCTTCTCTTCTCTTCTCTTCTCTTCTCTTCTCTTCTCTTCCCTCTGCTCCTCTCACCATCTCTCCAGTTGAGATGCTCATCTCAGATGCAGCTGGCATCTCAGAAGGGCCAAACAGACATGCGGGCACAGAGAATCTGGCAGCTGCCAGGGCAGGCTGTCTCGGGGCTGTCCTAGTAGCAGAGCAGTCTGGATAAGTTGGCAGAGAAAAGGGATGGTAGAGACTGAGAAAGTGAGAGAGAGAAGGAGAACTTCTGTTCCCACAACAGTGATCAGTTGTCGGGCTGCACAAAAACATTGACCTGAGACATGTCGGAAACCGACCACCTGTTATGTCTGCACGTACAAACACACACAAGTCACGGTGTGTGTGTGTGTACGGTAGCAGCGTTTTGTCGCCTGAATGCAGCTCATGTAAACAGGATGGAACAGGGTCACAAAACTGGCTTGAAGTCTGCTGTAGTCTCTCCTCAGGTTGCCCACAGAAGTAGAAACGCCTTCAAAGTAGCTCCAGCACACTAGCTTGCAGCACAGGAAACAAGCCTGCTGCCTTGTCTAATTGGGACACTAACTTTGTGATCAGGAATGTTTTCCCTGGGTCTTATTTAAACCACTGAGCCTAGAAAGTTTGGGAAAAGCGCTTGGAATTGGCAGAGGATAGAGGCTTCCCCTAGGTTGACTGCTTTGGGGAAACAGGGGAGGGTATAGTAGTGGTGGGGGGGAGGGTTTCTTAAATGGGCCATCCTAACTACCAGTATTATTTAGCACCATCCAGTGTCATTTATAACAAACTTTTGGATAAAAAAAAAAACATTTTAAACAATGATGGATACTGTGCTGAAACCCTGGATCCAAACAGTAGTGCCTGCCCTCCACACAAGTCATGTTGGATCTGTTATCTGTGCTGGCCATTAGGTTTATGAGGCTCATTCACATTTTCAAGTTGGTTAGGAGCGTTGAAAGATAGCACATGGGAATTTGTAGGTTTTATGGCCTTTTATGCCATTTAATGTAGTAAGCGGAAACATAAGAGTTAATGAGTTGTGATAGTGTTAAGGCTGTTCCAATTCACAGAGATATTTTTGTCCGATGTAAAGCATGTGGGAAGACATTTGGTAATGTAAAAGGCTTACAGTATTTGTTACATGTTAAATTCTAATGATTATTTCTAGAATTACTTATAAAAAAAACACTGTAATATATATTTTTTTAGATTATCCTAGTCCTTAGATTAAGACTGTGATAATGACATAGATTTACCCTAATACAAGTCAATTATTGGATAAGTTGATCAATTGAAAATTAACAAATTCATTGATTCATTTTTATTTATTTATTTAGTTGAATTTTTTGCCTTTATTTAAATTGAATTTATGTGGCTTGTGTGATAACCACCCGACTACCAAGGTGTACCAATTCATTGATACATTCTTAATTTAAAATCTTGCAGCAAAAAAATTCAATAAAACAATTGTTCACAAAAAAAAATCCTGCAGCAAGCAAATATACATAACATTCAGTTTTTAATCCTTAAGTATGTGATAATTGTTATGTTGTTTGATGTTAGTGTAAATTTACTACATTAGGGCTTCACCTTGGGCTCTGGGATGTGACGAATCAACATTTTAAATGTTGATTAGTCATGAGCCAACAAAAAATTTTAATGAGGATGAGGGGGGAAGTATGGTCTACACTCATTACGCTACTTCAATAAAATCTTTAAAATTAAATTAAAAATTAAAAGAGGAATGTATCTATGTAATTCACACAAAAGGACAGAATTCAAATAAAAAATATTTCTGTAAAGACTGACACAAACCAATTAACAATAGAGTATAATATGGAACAATAGACATTTTACTATCGCCACACGATATATATATACTCATATTGCACAGACATATAAGAGAGGTATGCTGTCAGGGTAGCAGGAAGACACAAGATGTGTTTCAAAGGTAAGAAATTATTTTAGTATCAAGATAGGAGTCACATTTTACAGTAAAAAAAATTTATTTAACCAGCCATGAAATCTAATCTAATATGTGATATTTGTTGCTATGATTTATACTGAGGAGACATGCTTACCAAACGCAGCCCAAATGCACCAACAGCAATTTGTGTCTTTCGGTCACCCACATACAGACTGACGTACACATGCACACACATATACGCACACAAACAAACCCAGGAGGAGAATAGAAGGCGAACCAGATGAAATGATGTCTGCTGAGCTGTGGCTTGTCGCCAGGGTGACAGGGACCCAGCTCCCAGCGTGCCGAGTGTGCTGCAGCTGCCGCCATAGCTGAGAGAGCCACATGATGAAGATGATGATGTGCTTGGGCCCCATCCAGGGGTCTCCATCAGAATGTGGGCAGAGAAGCTGTGTGTGTGTGTGTGTGTGTGTGTGTGTGTATGTGCGTGTGTGTGTGCGTGTGTGTGTCTAAGTGGGCCCACGTAAATGTGTTTGTGAGACAAGGCAAGAGTCAACACAGTGGGCCGATCTCCTCCAAAACAATGATCTCAATCAAGTACAGGTGCTTTCTACAACTCAAGTGTTTACACCAAAACCCCTCCAGATTGTTTTCACAGACAAGAGAACCAGCTGTTCTCTTTCTCTCTGAATCTTGAATCCAAGAAGAACTGCATTGCATTATCGCATGTCCTTTTGTTTCAGCGCCGACTCGACAAAATACTTACCTGCGTTCGAAGCCCGACACTTTCTTCACAATGTTGTTGACGGAATTACAAACACTTCTCTTTGTCATGTTTTTCAAAGCATTGCGCAAGAGCTCAAGAAAAGCAGAAAACAATCAAGCCTCCGTGATTTGATAACAGTTCTCTTTTCTCTGAGGCCTAGGCAAAATAGAAAAGTAAATCAAGCGGAGGGAGCCTGGCGGTTAATATATGAAGCTAAAGTGCATGAAATTTAAAAGTTTTCCAATTAAGCAAGGACTTTAAGCTGTTTGGAAGCTGCCGGGATGTAGATAAATGTGGGTTGAGGCTAATGAAGACCAGTGCTGCTGATGACTAGGCACTACAACATGTACACAGATAGCTGTGGATGCTGTGATGCCTTTTAATTGTCCCTCCACCCCCACCACCCACCCCCAGCCCCTTCGTCAGAGAGCAATTATTATTAGCCCCCCACCACCCCTCGTTTGTGCAGAGCCTTATCTGTCACTTGTTTTCTCTCTCGTTTTCATTGTTAACTTTTTTTTCTCATTTCTCTTTCATTCAGCAGTTTGGCCAGTGGGTTGAATTTGCAGGCCTCTCTGTGTGTGTGCTACGTATAGCAATTACCAAACTGATGTTTTCTCAAATTGTCATTCAGGGTTTTTTTTGTCTGTATTTTTTTTAATACATCTATTATGGCTCTCTTGTTTGCTTCTTTCCTGTTTTTCATTTCCTTGTATCACCTCAGCCTGTCACTTGCAAATACAACAGGACATTTCAGAGTGGTTCAGTTTAACGTGATTCAGGAAGTTTTCTCCCATGAGGTTCTCATAGAATCCAGAAATAGGTACTCTGTGTGAGTTGCTTCACAGCACACATGATTTTATAGATATCTGCGGAAATTAGAATAATATGTTATGAATAAGTTTGCGTAGGACTAGAATCAAATGTTTTACTTTCGCTTGTCATGACACCTTTGTTGTTGTGGCCCAGTTTGCATGTCAAAACTAATTTCCATGTTCAAATCAAATATTTCTTTTTGAGTAACCCCCAATCAGACTGCACTCTGCACTCTTTTAAAGCTCTCCAAGCTCTCCAGTGTTGATTAGAAAGTTTACTGCTAATGAGTTCTCTTGATAAAGAATAACTGGCATTGTTCAATACTCTGAGTGGCCCTAATGAAACTCCAGCTGATGAAGATTGTAATCGTGTGAGCGCCACATAATGAATGAGCGCCCTAAATTTCCATTTTCAAGTTGAATGCCACTCCTCTGGAAAGCCTCAATTTGTTTGACAATTAACCAATAGAAAATCAAAAAATAAAATAGGCCATTTCGTTCAAGTAAGTTTAACTTCTCAACAAAAATGCCAGGAGAACTGTGGAGACTTGACTGCAGATAGAATATATTACAGTATTATGATACTACGGTCACTAAGTGCCTGCCTCTGAAATGTGATACTGTATAATTTGCTAGGTCTTTTTTTTGGGATATTGCTCCTACTGTATTTTATTCCGTAGTATGTTTCTTATTAATCTTTTTTATCAACAGAAAACTGAAATAAATCAGTGATTCATTTTTCAGATGCAGAAGTCTTTATTCACTTAACTGAAACTAAACTTTACAAACCCCAAACATAGTCTATACCAATTTGTATTGTTTTTGAAAATATGTCCTAAATCTGGCAGTGAAATCTGACATTAGGTCTGGGTTGGATAAGGTGCTGTATTTTTCTGATCCACTATAATTAACTTCTTTGATTTCATGTGAACATATAAAATACAGTATTTATGCAGTGTGTCACGTCTCTCACATGTTAATTTCATCAGGTAACGATTTCCCACAGTGATTCTATCTCGAAGCAGCTAAGAGCATATGTCATTAATGTGCAAATAGCTCCATCAGAGTTATAACACACCTTCTGTGGAGACCTAATTTACATTTAAAGATCCTGGAACCATTTCCACACAAACGCAGATACATTTTGAAAACACATCTGTTTGTGTGTCATGGACTTTCATCAACAATAAGATGGTGTTTTTGGGTGCTGAAAGAGAGGCTTTTTGAAAATTCTCTGTAGAGTTGAGATCTGTAAAAACACCAGTTGTGTGTTTTGTGGGCAGACAACAGTGACATAAAGATATCAGCTTGTTTACGTTTTTGCAAACATGACTGTCATGTGTTATTCTGTTTCATTTAATTTTGTATGCGAGACAGTAATATACATGAAAAAGAATATCTTTTATGTAAACCCTTTACATAAAAGATGCTGCTGTTAGGGCAAGGAAATGAATACATATTATATTGATATCGTGACATGAGACCAGATATTGTCTTAGATTTTGGATATCTTAATTGTGATATGTCATGAGTGTTGTTTTTTCCTAGTTTTAAAGGCTGCATTACAGTAAAGTGATGTGATTTTTTTAATTTACCAGATTGCTTTAACTGTTATATTACTCGCATTCACCCACTTTGTCATTATATCTACATTACTGATGATTATCTATCAAAAATCTCATTGTGTATATATTTTTGAAGGTACCAATAGTCCTCTCTAATATAATTACAATATCGATATCAAGGTATTTCATCAAAAAATACTGATATTTGAGTTTGTCCATATTGCCCAGCTGTAAAGGTTAACTAGGCTGCCTTTACACACAGGCCCCCCCCCCATCCCAGCTTTGAGATTGATTCATTAAAATGATAGCACTATTTGGCATCTACCTGTACAACTGCTGAATATTCATCAGGAGTGGCTTTGTGGTTTCCTCTTATTTGGTGTTTGATTTGTCTGGAGGACATGGGAAAGTTACAACACTAAATCATGGCAATGAAGTATTAAATTGTGCACTAATTAGTTTTTTCTCCATGACACCTCTTGGGCTCTGTTGACTTGTGAACTTTAAGAAAATAAACTGAAAGAAGTGTGAACAGGATGTTTTCCTATTTACCTGCAGTACTTAATTTTATTTGAAATGTTTGCATCTCTTTGTACCAAAACATGTTTTTGCTTTAGTAGCTGAAGTGGAAATGTGATGATTGACAGTCCTATTTACATTTGCCCTTGAAGTACATCCACATAACTTAATGTTTTTAACAATATGTTTGTTGTTGTTGTTGTTGTTGTTTTATTTTTCAAAATGAGCTAATAAACAATACATTCCTACTCACACTATTAGGAATGCAACTGTTTTAGATGAAAAGAAAGACAATAGGGACTTGGCAAATATAGACACAACACACTGATGAATATTACAAATCACTGCAGACAGATTGAAACAAAGTAGAGCTGCTCCTCAGTGTAAAGACAGATGAGGCATATAATAAACAAGTAGTTCATCAATACAGTATATATAAAATATTTTCTTTATTCCTCTCAGGATGCCTTTCTGGTCATCGCAGCAATCCTGTTCTTTGTGCTCTGTGTGTATGCCTTCTTCTACCTCAACCTGAGCACCGAGATCAACATGGACCTGGACGTGGATTAAAAAGAGGTGGACTGTGGGCAGGACAATTTTCTTCTTTCTGCACTTCATACACAAAGACGAGGATGCAGAATGATACTGCTTTATGATACCCCAAAGCATGCAGTCACAATTTCCTGTCAGCCTTTTTACACTCGACAAAAGTCACAATAGATCAAACAAGTAAAGATTCAGGTAATGGTTGAGATTTGCATTGTTTTGCAACTGTAAACTTTTCCCTTTCATTTGAAAATATTTGTGAGTATTTTATGCCTTTTTTATTAGAGATATTATGGTGAACAGCTGAGAGGAAATTAGGGGAGTGAGATAGGGATCAACATGCAAGTTTTGGGCCAGATCCGAACAGTGCATGCTGCAGTTCACAGTCCGCGCCTTAGCCCCCAGGCCACCAGGATGCCCTCTTTCCTCTTGTTTTCTGTTTATTGATATATGACTGTGTAATGTATTGGAAACATATTGACATTTGTTAACATTTGTTACACTATAATTCAGCATCCATGTATGTATTTTCCAAGCCAAGGACCAACAGTGGAGCTTTATTTCTTTTTCCATGAAAAAGACAGACCTCTTCCTTCATGGCACTCATTAAACATCTGTTGCAAAATATACGTTCAGCAAAGAAACAAACCTCGTTTTTACACAAGTCTTCCAAACTACAGTCACGCCCAAGCTCTATTAATCATATTCTGCGGAGTCACGTCCTGCTGTTTTCTCCACTAATAGAAAAATGTAAATCTTCATGCTGAACCCCTCATCACATTGAGACAAACACTTGCCTCACATTCCAGTGCACAAACCTCTCCTCCCTGGATATCTGGAGATCACAAAGTGTGAGATTAGAATCCACAAAGCCCTCGTCCTGATTGAACATGTGTGCAGAATACAGAACAACATATTCTACCTGCTGCACATACATGCAGTACAGAGACAGGCATCCACAGGATTAGCATAACAAATATGATCCTGTTCTTTCATTTGAATGTAAATTACAGAGATGAATGATGACTGAATAGAGGTGAGCCAACATGTTTCTCATAAGGAACATCTTGATGATTTCTGCTCCTCTTCAAACATCTGTATTGTTGTTCCCTTAAGGATGACATGTTTCTATAGAGGGATATGAAGGTTTATCAATGGCTCTTTATCCCACTGCTTTTCTCTTTGTGCACTAGTCTTAGAAGGTGCAAGGACTGACCTTCCAATAACCATTACAGTCCAAGTGCTTCCAATGTTTGAAAGGTTCTTTGTGAGCAAAGGAAAAGCAGAGTCAGAGGCTTTTATTTAATCTATTTTCATCCAGTTATCAAATTGTATTCCTTTTTTGCTCTCTGTGCATCTCAACTACTTTTTTACCAAATGCAATACTCTCATCTATAAAGCAGTTATTTTGGATATGACTTGTTTTTAAATTAGTGCAATGCATAAAAGGCCCATACCAAAATCCACAAGAGGCCTTTTGACTTTCATTCCTAACAACATGTTTTTTTTTCCACAGTCTTTTTCTTAAAAACAAGCCTTGCGTCTGTGTTCTGTTGCTGATATGATTCTCGAAACGTGAGACGAATTTGAGCTTTCAGTTTCTGCTTTTTTCTCTCTTTTCTCCCATGACCTCTAGACCTCTAGTAAAACACTGCATGTCAAAGAAACCATTATGATAAGCGTGCACCCATACCCAGTGGCTTTTATCTGGCCTTGGTATATCTAGACTCCCCTCTTCCACCACTGTGAGTTACTCACATGTATAACAATAGACAGGCTTGCCTAATAGGCCTTCATATGTGACACCTCATCCAAAGGGTCACCATTACCTACTACAAGAGCTCTGACATCATCACAGTGGAAACAATCTGACAGCCCAAGCTATTTATTCAGGCTCATGTTTGGCAGAGCTATTTTTCACAATAATGTAATAGCACTAACCTTTACACAATGGTTTAATGGTTAGTGTCACATGTTGTAGTATCATTCAATTGATTTGTATATGTAATCATTGAATGTTTTATCATTATGATACTTGATACTGTGTGATATATTGTCATTATCCTGCATTCCTTTACTCTAATTAAACTACTTTCAAAATGAATATTGTGTCTCATGTAAAAAGATGAAAAAAGAATAAAGGACCTTTTTCAGTTAAGTAATTTCAATTAATATTTTGTCATCTTAGGTATGTACCACTATAGCACGTGTCAGCATCTGCGCTACATGACAATGGAGGATGCATTGTTATAATTAATGGGTTTAAAACTTTAAAAACAACCTAATAGCTGTAACAATGATGAAAAAGGTGTTCGTACCTTGCACAAGTAGACACATGTATTAACTGCTCCATGATGCAAACTTATCTTCATGGTTGTACATTTTAAACAACGTAATGGTTATACTTAAATACAAGAACAGCTGATCAGACTGTATATACTTTAGATAATGCCTTGACATTGTCATAACTACCTGTAATGTTTTATATTTAGCTCTTAAATACAGGTGTAGTCGTTATTGCAAGTCTTAAAAGTTAATGAATAAAAAAATCCTAGTGGCGATTTACTTTTATGGGGTATGGTTACATTTTTACACATCTTTTTGTTTAGGTTAAAATGCTTTTAATAAGGTAATGGCACTCTAAAATGTTAGAGAGATCCACCAGGCATAGAAACTCATTATTATTCCATTCTCATAATATTCTGTGAAAACTCTGACCAATCATATCATTCAGCCCGAATGATAGTATTGGTCGAGCAACCTGCCTGTTTTCCCCTTCCGCATTACGTAATCGCACGCGCACCCGGAAGAGAGACTGTTGTGGATCCACGGCATTATAATACATCCATGATCCACAGAGTTAGCTGTAAACAGACAGTAGCGACTGACAATGACTGACAAAAGCGGGCCACGGCTTCCACCTCCAGCCACTCCCACGGGGGAAAAGAAAACTATATCAGAAAACTATTGTAGTGCATGTTCGCGGAGGGGAAGGGAGTGTGGGGGTGGGACATAGGAGGGAGGAGGGGTTGTTGCTGTTCAATTTTTTTCAAAGTGCTGTGTGAAATGCAAGAAAGGTCGCTTTAAACCATTACTGACAAAACATTGTTATTTATAGCTTAGCATTAGAGCAATCTGAGAGGAATAATAGAAAACCTTTACCCCATGAAAGTAAATTGCCACTAGGATTTTTTTTTTTAAAACAGACCGGAGGCTTGAAAACAGGAGTCCACAAACGGTGACATCCATTATTTTTATACAGTATATGCTTGAGATCAGATGCTACAGTTGGTGGGAGACACACATATGACTGTTTCTGTTTTCTGTTGCTTTGGACTCAAAATCATGAATGTAAGAGCTGGATAGGCAGCCGATTTTTCCCAGTGGCCACATGTGATATTGAAGGAAAAGAATTTCCCCCAGAGACCACAACTGTAAAAGAGACATCTGTAAAACATTTGACAGGGCACCTTGAACTGTAAACAAGGTCAATTATGACACTTTCTATTATGAATTCGTGATCCATGGAGGTTTTATATTTATAAAGCATTTGTTAAGCCCAGAAAAGCAATTTCAAAATCCAACACCTCATCACAATGTAAAGTCTGAATGGGAACTGGTGGCTGGGGTCAGTGGTGGAAACACTACTGTGCATATTCATTGGGGTGCATAATGTGGAAGCAAACCTGGAAGCCAGAAATGTTTTAATAAACATTTCTATAGGACTGAATGGGAGCATTTTTGGTCCAGTATCCAGCTCTTATTATACATCCATGCTCAAAATACATACAGCATCATTTGACATATATCTGCTAATTGACAGTGTTCTCCTGACTTCTGTTCATTGCAAGTCAAACAGAGGAAATTAATCAGGCAGTAGTATTGTACGAGCATTTAGCACGACCTTAACAGCGTTCCACAGGAGTTGAACGCACTGAAGCTTTACCTACCATCCTGTGACAAATGAGCTAGGCGCCACATGCTCAAATCCTACTCATTAGTCATGTGAGGTATGTCACCAAGAGTAATTATACTTAGGCCCAAACTTGCATACACATACACACAGAGTACAATATTTATTGTTGCCACACTTTCCCACACTTTACGCAGTAGGAAACACTCATACATGTATGGCTGTTTATCAAGACATGAATCATAATTACGACTGCTGGTAAACCCGACACCCCACTCTCGGTGCATGCTAGGTATGGCTTGCATAGTATTTGCTTTTGACATAAACAAACACATGCATTTTGTCACATTTTCTATCCGTACCATGACGTTATGTGAACATAAATGCACATTGACCTCAGCGTATTTTCTGTTTTGCTTCTAAGATGGCGTTTTTGTCTGTTTTCATGCCAGTTTTGTGTGTGTGTATGTGAGCATACAGCACAGAGGGCTTGTGCAACAGCCTTTCTCCTGAGTGAGTCTGTGTGTGTGTGTGTGTGTGTGTGTGTGTGTGTGTGTGTGTGTGCATGTGTGTCTATGTATTTTCAGTATTCAGCACCGTGCCTGTGGCCATGCTCCAGTGGAGCGCTCAGTCTCTCTGACGGACCGGTGAGAAGTGAGGAGGGTCAGTCCCGCCAGGAGCTCATTTAGTCCCTATCTCTATCATACACACACACACACACACACACAGTCTACACAGTCTATCTACAAGTCACTCTGACAGGGAGACTCATTGCTCCCTCTCTCTCTCTCGCTCTCTCTCACACACACATATATGTGCACAAACACACACTGCTGTGCTCCCATTAGGGAGATACAGTGAGAAGACAGGACTGATGATGCATGTCACAAAGTACTACTGCTAGTCTCACACATAATGTGTCCTCCCTCTTTCTCTCTCTCAACTCCCCCTTTTTCTCCCCCTATCATTGATTTGCCACTTTATTGAATATCCTTCACTGCTTCTGCAGTTCTACTTAAAAATTAAAATATGTAGATTTATATCATGTAAGGAACTTTGGAATACACGTCCTGGACAGAGGGTCAGTATGACAGAAGACTAAAAGCTAAAATGTCTCTTTGATGCTGAGTGGTGTGATATATAAAGTATTTGAAAGCGGTAGCTCATTTTATTATAACTATTACATTCTATATACATTTTTTATGGAATGAGTGATGTAGATTATTGTTGTTTAGTACAAATATGTGCTAGTTCTGTATTTTTTGTCCAACAGATAATCTTCTTTTCGAAGACATATTTAAATGCAGGTTCCTGCTGACTTTAATGTAAAAAACAAACATGACCACATCAATGCTGAACTTGACAGTAATACTTTGGTGTTTAATTCTCAGCCGACCTCTGTTGCCTGTGTGTCTGATATGAATGCATTAGCAGGATTGTGCTGTGCTGTGGATTAGAAACTCCCCCGTGCTTTGTGAGGTGTGTGGTAATGCCAGACTTAGTGGATTCTGCTGTGAATCACATCCTACCATCGCCTTCTTAATCCCTGATGCGCTGCCTAATGACACAGAGACTGAAGAACTCAGTGGGAGAGCAGAGAAAGGCAGAGAGGGCAGGAGGAAAGTGACAGAAAAGTTGCAAAGACTCAGAAGTAGCTGGATGTCTGAGAGAGTCTCCTGATAGAAAATGACTCTATGACTTACTTGCACTAACTGACACATGAGACTTTGCTGATCTGTTTATTTGGGTGTTATAATGTGTTCAAACCATCATATCACAATTGTGATTTAAAGGAAACGTGGATGTGCAAGTTTGGGTTTTTGCATGCGTGTGTGTTCACAACTGCTGCATCCATAATCAGTGTGTCATAAGCGCATAGGGCAGGTGCTCAACAGGTGTGCTCTCTGATACCAGTCCCTCTCCATTTGACTGTCTGTCCCTCCATGTTTGCACACACTTATTGTGTTCCTCATAGAAGAACACCTGGGCTCTGCTGCACCTGGGCTCGTTGCCCAGTCCTCTGTCTGACAACACACACACACACATACACACTGGAACACAGCCAGTTCCTGTTACTGGCTAAAGCAGGAAGCAGCAGCTGACATCCTATCCTTCAGTTCCCAGGAGACTCAACACCCTGAGTAAACCATCCAACTCGGACCCACTTGAGATTGACTCACCTGAGAACGAGGCTTCTTACACACAACAGTGAAATGGAAAAGGAGAGCGCCGGGGACTCTGTTATCACTTTACGCTAATAACTATTGGGCACGTCTGTTGGATTTCTCTAAGGCTGATTGTTTTGGGTATCAATTTGTTTTGCATTTCAAGCGTGGTTTACCATGCCAACAAAATTTGCAGTATGCATGAGAGCTTTCTGAACTAAATTTCAGTGAATAAGCTGCAGTGGCAGGTGCCAAACTTGGTCATGGCCTCTATTAGAACAGCATAGTATTTTAAGCAAACAGAAATGACTATTTTTCATATAAGCAAAGCACACGAGCCACTGCTTGTAGGGATTCTCAACTTATATTCTAAATGTAATTATATATAGGGGAAAAACACATTTTAGAAAGAATAATCAACTTTTTTTTATTTATTTTTTTGGCCAATTTTAACAGCTCTAACCCCTTGCTTACCATGTCTGTTATTTGAAACTTTAGTATTGTTAAATTGTCTCAGACAAATTTGTTGACATACTTAAAACCATGGATGTTCAAAACTGCATTTTATTGTGTGGGAAAAAGACAAATCAATACCTTGTGAGAGGCCTCCGAGAAAATGGAGCAGAGTTTGCTGTGTTTCTGACAATTGTGTGTTTGGCCATGCACCAGTAAGCGTGGGATTGCCAGAGGGAATAACACCAACAGGTTGTCTTCTGGTTCTTACGGTGGGTTGTAGTTTTTACTGGAATAAGTAAGGAGATCTCAGCTCCCTCCTCTCTCTCTCTCTCTCCCCCTCCCCCTGTGAATCACTGTTCCAGAGAGTAGCTAAGCACTGATGGGTGCATTCATGAAGTGTAGTAGCTCACTTGATTGTTTCTCAACCATTAGACTCCCCAATCAATTCAGAAAAAGTTCAGTAATTGAATCATTGGGTGGTGCTGTGTCTGTCTTTCTGGTGTTGTCAATTTTTTTGTTTGTAGGAGTTTATTATACTATTGGAATGTGCAGTAGTTAAAACAGCGATTCAATTCAAGTCTACGATAGAAGTCTAGTGATACAGCTCAACATATCACATCCTCATTTTTCTATATTACTGCATGGCTAATTTTTCATCAATTGATACAAGAAGTCAGATAAAAATCTGATGTCAACATAGGTTCATTTATTAATTCATTTTCTGAACCGCTTATCCTTTCTAGAGGGCTGCGGACAGCTGTCATTGGATGAGAAGCAGACTACACCCTGGACAGGTCACCAGTCCATCGGCTTACATAGATTAGACAGACAACCATTCACGCTCACATTCACACCTACAGTCAATTTTGAGTCTCCAATTAACCTAACTTGCATGTTTTTGGTCTGTGGGAAGAGGTCGGAGTACCCGGAGAAACACATGCAGGCAAGGGGAGAACATGCTAACTCCTCACAGAAGGGCCTCAGTCAGCCAGCAGGTTCAAACCCAGAACCCTCTTGCTGTGAGGCAATAGTGCTAATCACTGCACCACCATTCAACATAGATGTTAAAAATATGTGTATTAACATTAAAATAAGTTGTAAACCAAAATAAATGAATAGTGTAAACCTAGTAGGGGTGGGATTCTCACCTGCCCGTATGAGAATAACAGACTGAGGTCGCAGTGCACCGCTATGTTTGTTATTAACATCATGTCTGCTGCAGTGAGAGCAACCTCTCTGCTGCACCTTTAGCTCTGGGAAAGACATCGCTGTCCAACCCGCTGTGCTAGCACAGGGCTGTTGAGGTGAAACACACTGAACACCAAGTTATTTTCTTTACCTCAGAGTTCGATGCATCTAAAAATCGAATTTTTTCAACACCTCTACTGATGGGTGTATCTTCAACATGCACTGTATTTTCACCTTTGTTTTGGTCTCCTGAGACAAAAAAAACTCTGGCTCTTTAACTGCTAAATGTTCCACTATATTCACTAGATAGTCACTAACTTTGTCTATGTGCTGTTTGGTGCTGGGCAGGTATCATTTGATTGATTGTAAACATAAAAATATTGATAAGTTCAGCTTTTCAATACGAATAATGTTAAATTAGTGATTTATTTTAAGCTGCAGTTGCTGGACAATTACCTATTCTTCCAGCATTATGTTTTACAGACATTGGTTTGACCCAACCAGAATACCAAATCCCAGAGGAACAACACATTAGTTGCATTAGCAGTGTAACCCACATCATTAGCAGTGACATTTTAACAGGCTGAAGCAGCAGTCACTGTGTTTTGGCAACAGGGACGATGGCAGATGATACATGGTCCAAGAAGATGGTGGCTATCACCTCTCCATCTTGTTCACTTGCTCCCTCATTGTGGGTGAAATAAACCCGAACAGATATCACATGTCACAGGGGAAATGAGCCAGAACACAGTCTCACTCTTTCAGGGTCCACATGCACACAAGCTGTAAATAGCAGTAGTGTGTGTCTTTGTGTGATTGTTGGTCCGTTTTAGTTTGTGCTAATGTCAAAGTCTACCTGCTTTTTACGTAGGCCTACCTGAGTCTCAACCGATAGAATCTCATTGGGGTCCTTAGGGAATGTTTACTCTTTTAGATGGAGCGGAGTAAAGTTCAAACAGCTCCTTGGAACATTTTCAAGGTAGTAAAAGGGTCATTAATGCCTTTCAAAGATCATGGTTGTGCTCTGTCTTTGACTTAGAAGAGTTAGGGCCACAGGGCTCATACCCCAGGGCCAAAAAGGAGACCATGCACCCGTGCACATGCTGTTTAGTTCTCCTTTTTCCTCTTCTCTTTCTGTGTCTCACAAATGCACACACTACCCTCTCTATTTGTGCACTGTCCACTCTCTCTCTTTCTTGCCCCCTTAAGCCAGAGGTCACTAGAGGTTAGGGCAGATATCATTCATTCAAGGGACTAAAGGGATAAAGAGTGCCATTCATGAAGAACTTTTCCCTTGTTTCATTTTTTTGCACCTCTGTCATTCAACATGTTTGATGCCAGAAAATCTTCTGTCTAAAGGTTTGAGACAACGAGCAACGATCATAGTTTGAAAATGTTTCCATGGCAGCCAGATGCTGGATTTACTGTGCCTGGATAAGAGATTATCTTGAAAGATCAGTTTTGTGCTGACATAACAGTTGGCTATACATCATACAGATATCAAGTCTTTCTGGGATGTAAATATAGCTTGTGAATAGATCTTTTGTTTTAAATGGAGTTATATATTCGATTTGATAAATGTTGGAGGCAGGAACAAGCTCCTGTTTTTGCCACAGTAGTGTTGTGGCTCTAGGAATAGCAACATTGGTAGGTTGGTTAATGGGTCCATCACTTTGATTCAGAGTGAAATACATCAGCAATTATTGTACAATTGCCATGGAATTGTGTACAGGCAATCACGGTCCCCAGAGAATGATAACTTTGGTGAGCAACAACAACACGTCCTCCCTCCTATGTAAGAAGATCATAGTTTACAAGCTTCAGAGGAGCAAAATTATTATTACAGCACTGAGAGTTTATTGTCATCCTTAAGAGATTATATATTCAGAAATATTAGTAGCGGGACACTCAGGGCCCCAATGGAGCTAAACCGTACAAAGCTGCTTATATGATCAAGTTTGCCTTGAAGTCATTGTGTTTAAAAAGCATCAAGTTATCACAGAATCAACATCACATGACAGGCAGCTGTCTGAGCTGTCTGTACACACAGTAGCCCATCGAGTGACATGGCAGTTTACACAGGTGTCCACTCTCCAAAGGCAAAAAAAAAGAAAAGAAAACTTCCTGTGATATTTGCATTTGACTTCTAAATATCCTCCTCTTAAACACACACTGTCTCTCACACACAAACATTATGAGTGAGTGTGAAAGAGAGAAACAGCGAGCAGAGAGGCCTTGGGGCTAAAGTGACATTTACACAGATAGGCCTAATACCAATACCTTTCTGAAGGACAACTCTTACACCAGAGTGGATTTGTGTCATTACATTTTTGTGTGTATGTATGTCTCTGTGTGTGTAGGAGTGTGTATGTGACATCTGTACCAGACCTGTTTTAATGATGGGATTAGAGAATACACACCTGTGGCCTTCTCATTGCAAACACATCCAATTGGCTGGCCATTCAATTTGTTTGTCTCCAAGCTGTCCATCTTCTCCTTCCGATCTCCCCACCCAATTTCAGCTCATCCACCGTCACAGAAGTTATGATCACACACAAACTGCAAGCTACAGCATGCCTCCTTACATTCAGTTTGGTAAGCTCTCAGACACTCATCCTCATTATCTGTTTACCAAGAATGATGCAGCTGCTTCCCATAACGAGCCCACAAAACACTGAGACTGTTCGCAAAAGACAAATGGTATTTTTTATTCATGTTATTTCCAAATCTGATAATAACCATCTTAATGTGAAAGCTATGCAAATCATTGATATTCAGACAATATCCATTTTTTTCACTCTGCAAAACACATTATTAATTAACTGTTGAATGCATTTTCTTAACTATTATAGGTAGCCAATGGGTTTCCAATGGTATGGTTACCATTAAATATGTATGGAAATATGAGACATGAACAAAGTATATAAAATAACTATAGCTAAATATATATAAAATAAATAATACAAGATCGACTCTGGATAAACAGTAAGAAAACGTTAATCTCATTAAGAGGAAAGAGTGGGTATGACAGCTCCTTGAATTAAGAGCTGTTATTGTTATACTGTTGTAGTCGTGATTATATTTGTTGATTGTTGAACAACAACTTTAACGTATCAATGTAATAACAGAATGTGTCAATGCCAAAAAACAAACAGAACAAAGCATTCCTGCTTACAGTTTTACCTGAGTACAAATAAAAAATAAAAAGTAATTGTCATGTTTCAATACAGATTAAATTCAATAATGTCTGTGAACACCCATACAGACAGATGAGGAAAGCAGTATAAAATTGTGAAAGTTTATGGTTCTTGTCAACTCTAGAGCCCTGTTTCCACTGCAGGAACTTCAGGAAGTTCCTGGTAAAATTTAGGAGGCGGGACCTTTACAGGAACATCCTCTCACTCGGTCCTCTCATCTATTGTGTCTCTATAGCAGAGTAGGACCCAGATAGGACCCAGATAGGACCCAGAGAGACCCCACAGAGGTGACTCGCAGAAAACATAACAAAAAAAATGACAACGAGGACGTAAACATGGAGGAGCTGAGCACCGTGTTTCTGGTTTGTGTGTTTGTGTACATGGTGGTGGACGTTATAAACTTTTTTCCGGCAGTGTAGAAGCTTTCTACTACTGTTCTTCTTCTGCTGGGTTTTTAAAAATGCTGCTTATTTTGGTGCTTTCTGTTGACGCCACATCCCACATCCCACACCTAATCAGCACCAAGTAAACCTCAAGCCCCACCCAGGAACTTTTAGGGGCAGAGTGCCTACCCCGAGGCAGGGACTCGGTTAGCCCCCGTCAAAGTTCCGGGAGATTATCATTCGGGAGAGGTTCCTGCAATGGAGACACGCACCAACAGCGCCGGCCCCGTAAAATGACCCTGAAGTTCCTTCAGTGGAAACGGGACTTAGTTTTGTTCTTTAGAGTTAATAATAGGCTTTCTTTTTACAGTATACATTCGGACTTGTCACAGGTGTTACTGATAAAATATACAATGACAGTGTGACAATGAGTTGGCATACACAATAACGGGACCCTAAAACCGAAGCAGCTCAGTCTTTCCAAACATAAACAAAGCATGAGCGTGTTCTTACAAATCATTATGGTCAGGCTCACAACAACCAGTGTTTTCATAAGTTTTAATATGAAATGTATCCCACAGTTAACTCCCACAGGCTCAATAAACAATGAATGGCTTTCCTCACACCCTGTCCTCATCATTCCATCACCTTGAAATAAGAAATAAGGAGTGAAGAGGTTTCTGCAAATCACTTTGCCCGGTTGTCTAAATTGACTTGTCTAGTGTGTGTGTGTGTGTGTGTGTGTGTGTGTGTGCGTGTGCGTGTGTGTGTGTGTGTGCGTGTGCATGTGTGCTGCACGTGCATACCATTTCCCATCATACTCTTCTTCTATCCTTTCCAGTTTACCACACCCCATACCTCTCAGCCCTAACACTAACTGCCCACAACAACGTACACAAAGACACACACACACATACACCTAAACCTGACCCAACCTTTCCTCCCTCAACCACAGATAGTGTAAAATGGGGGTGAGCTAGACAGATCCCAGGCCTTGACACAAGCCAGTACCAGGGTGAATCAGGGAGCATCCCCTGCATACTTGCCCCCTGACTCACCAGCCAGGATGGGGTGAGCTCATCCAGCTCCCCCTCTCCTTTCTCCCACACACATTGACCCTCCTTGCTAGTTTGTCTGTCTCACCTTTGAGCATCACTCTTTTTTCCCTTTTTGCTTTTGCAAAGCTTTTTTTTTTAACAATCTCATTCTCTCAGTCTGTTTCCCTTTCCTTCTGGCCATTTTGTTTTCCCCCCAGCTCATTATAGCCTCTTTGTGTGACACTTTTGTATAGCTTTGTTATGAATTTCATTTTTATTTTGTCATAAAATTTGATATTTTCTACTTTTGTCTTCCTCATGTACTTTTGATATGAATGTCTTTCTGTCATAAATAATAATGAGATACAAAACTACAAAAATATTAATATCAGACCATATGGAGGAATATGTTAATTAGCACCCACTGCTAATTTACAAGTTAGACACTTTTTTAAAGTCATCATCATCTTTGTAGTGTCACCCTGTCTGTATAAAATTAAACACACACTTCATCATGATTTGATCTGAAACAATTTTCACATAAATAGTGTTTAAATTAAGAAAAGGATGTTCAAAAAGATGCTATTGTTCAATGAAACTGATATTATTGTTAATTAGAATAATATCAATCTAATTTTAAAACTTACAGGTTTAAAAATATTTTCTAAACAATTTCATCATTTCAATAATCTATCATCTGTCCGTCCTGGCAGAGGTATCATTCCTCTGTTATCAAAGGGTTTTTAGGGGTGTTTTTCCTCATTCAAATTGAGGGTCTAAGGAGACTGTAATGCCCAGTGAAGCAAATTTGTGTTTTGTGATATTGGACAATACAGATGAAAATCAGATGACTTGATATAATGTGTCAGATTGTGCAAGCTGTTGCCCCCTGAAATTACTCCTACTTCGCTCCCTGGGATCAAATTAAATCATTATATTGAATTACTAAAGGGAATCTTCAAAACTGTTTAAATGTTCAGCACATATTGTGGAATATATATGAAATATAAATATATGTATACTCACACAAATAAAACATATCTTACAAATGTGTGACAAGATTTGCTTTAGTGCAAATTTCTTTTCATCTTGCCTCACACTGAATTGAAGACAAAAAAATATATTGTAGTTGAAAGAAATGGTTCAATCCTTATCTCTATTAGCTGATTTTTACATTTGTTTTAATGTAAATAACACAACAAACAGCAGATATTGAATATTACAATACAGTATGTCTTCAGTGCTGTGCTTGCTTGCAGGATTGAGATACACTCAGGAGTTGCCAAGCTGACTATGTCATGTACAATCCATCCACGTCATGCTGAAATCAGGCACTAATCAGTTGACACAGATAAGATGCCATTTAGCTTGACCCTTTGTTGCCCTGATTGATGGTAACTGGCAATCTTGGCAACAGTTGTGGGAGCGAAGACAAAGAGGAGACTGGTTATTTTCATGCTTGCCTCTCATGGCTGTCTTTCTGGATCAAGTCAGTTTTATTCCCATTCAAACGTGAGAGATTTGATGGAAGATTGGTGTTGTTATTTACATTGATTATTTTAAGAATATAGTTGCACACTATTTACAATCCAGCAATATTGTCTACCACAGTGACCTGTTGTTGTACTGTCTGTCATGTCCAGTTAAAGCAGGAGGCATTGATTTGAGAAAAGTGGCCACTCCTTTTTCCCCACTACGACCTGTCCAAGCATCGGCAGTATAAAGAAAAAATAAATAAAGCTTGGTTGCCTATTTTGCCCAAACTTTGATTTGCAGAGACAGTTGAAGACATTGCTATGTTAACAAAATGTGAGTACCATAAACATATAGTATTTCTGTGGTGCTACAATGGTTTCTTTGTAGCACTATGATATAATGTATCCTTTGCACATAGTGATTGGGCTGTGAATTCAGCCAAATATGAAAAGAATCTTTATTTTCAATTTGTTGCTTCTAGCATTTTATTTACCATAGCCTCTTTGTTAAAAACTAAAAGCGCCAACTAGGGAGGGTAAGAATATAAACCATTTTAACCCAGTAGCAGTTACAATTTTCATCTGGAGCTGTGTGCTGCCCCACATTGCACATTTTCTGTGGCACAATTGATAGCCTATTCATCTCATTTAATGTTGTTACTCTGAAAGGCTGAATTGCATTTGTGAAAAGGAATGGATTACAGCATAATCACACATGTTGCACACACAAAGAGCACTTAACAGAACCCCTGCAACTGCTGCTGGAGGAAAAGGCAAAACGATTACACCCACTGTTCGTATTATTTCGCTATGATCCTCGCTTGAGAGTTTGACACCCAGATTACTTCTTACAAATCAGTTTAATCTCCAGTCACAGTAACATAAACTGTACAGGAGCATATGCACAGGTGCACAGAAACAAATATATATCCCCACACTGAAATGAACTGTACACCTGCTGCATTAGTACATGCGGTATAAGGTGCGGGATAATAGTGTTCAGAGATCAAAGGAACATGTAAAGCTGTACGTAACATGCACAACATATAATATTTTACTACATGGTTCTTAAAAGAGCTCATGTTTAAGGTTGAAACATGCAAAAGGCATTTTCAAGGATATATAAAAAGTTTTTTTTTTTTTTTTTTAAAGCAATTTGGTTGGTGGCGAGGCAGTATGCCAAATCAGGCAATAGATATGCAGTTGTCATGCATCGACTGATCTTCTACTGTTGGAGGGAGTCAGTCAAATGGGCCAGAGTGCTTGTTAAACATATGTTTCAGGCAGAGGGAGGCGAGTTCAAGCAAAGCAGTGAGGCTGTGGAGGAGTCTCAGGTCCTTTATGGATGTGCGTGCTAGCTTTTCTGTGAGGATGGTATGGCGTTACACTGTTTTAAAAAGAGTAAAATTGTATTTGCAATGGTATGTATTTGTCAATGTGTATTAACCATACACAAGCACTCAACACTGTGTGGGTACCTGTAAGTACACCTTCTTTCACAGGTGTGTTTGCATAAGTGCAATTGATGGCATTTAAACACTTGTATATGTGTGTGTATGAGTGTGTGTGTTGGGTTCTGCACACCATGCCAATAATTACGACTTCCCAGGGCCACTTCCCACTGTCTGGGTTGGCTCTCCCAGCAGGGGTAGATTGGGAGAAAATAAGGTCTTATTCACTGGACTATAAAAAGAGCTGTAAACAATCCCACATTGTAGCTACTGGGAGGAAACAGAGAGCTGGCAGCATAAAGGAGACACTTAGCTGCATTGGCTGGCTGACTGGCTGGTTGGCTCCAAGGTCGGCTACTTCTGGCTACTTCATGTACTTCATCTGGTTAGTTGTTGGGGAGTTGCCTTACAGTTTGGCTGCCCATCGTTCCTTGCATGCCTCTGGCTAAGTCTGTCAGGCATTGAGGTATGGTAGAGGAAGGAGGAAGTCTGAGAAAGAGAAACAGCAAAAGGAGACACTGTGTGTTTTTGTCTGAGTTATCCATCACAACCTCAAACCCTACACTTGGCCACAGTGACCGCTTCACCAACATACCAGTGTTCTTTTCCAAAATTAAAGAGATGCATAATTTCAGAGTGTTGCTCTTTGGTTTAGCTGTTGTTGTTCTACACTGACTGACTCATAGTCTTTGTATAGCTGCTGCACAATGACACTGTTGGCAGCATTTGTTTGGAAATGCTTGACTAAGGCCAAAATTACTCCTGTGATTGTTTTTCAGTAGCATATGGAATTGTTGGTGCCCTGCTTTTGTTTCTTGATGCATGGCAGTGTTGATTTCACATCATTGTTAAATCCACAATGAGCTACAGGATTTTCTATGCCAGTGAAATTATACTTTATAGACTTTTTGAGGAAATACGTTATTGCATTTAAGTTCATGAATACAGCACTTGCATACTGTGATTAATTAATTTCCTTCGGAGCTGAGTAACCAAGGAAACTGTAGTGATGTACAGACAATCAGCGAGGCTGCCAAATGAGAAAAGTTGACTGTAAACTAACTTCTTACCATCACTACAATTGATAAGCTCTGCTGCATAGGCACTGGTGTATGAGGCTGAAGTGAGTGTGGTTCAGAGGTAGGGGAGTTAGTGAAGGACATTCACAGGATGCAGTAAGAAGGGGGACTTACTTACCAGAGTTCAATTCATTTTGACGTACAGCAATTGCGAGTTGTCAAGGCAGTTTATCAAAAGTTTAAGCCTTAGTACTTAAAGAGCATCATGAGAAACATTTCAGAGACCCATCATTGCTGTTCCTATCAGATGGCAATCATGTATTTTGTCCTGAAATGCAGACTGCTGCATTCAGGGCCCAAACCTGATATTAAATAAATTAAATATAAAATAATTTGGTACAGTATGCAATGATGAATAATAAAATGACCTGCTTAGTATCAACAATAGCTTGACTGTGTGTAATCTACAATCTTCCTCAGTTAATTTAACTATTTAATTATACAGCTGATGACTTTTTGCGATCACTTCATACATTGTAGCTCTTAATGTCATTTGAACTCATAATATCTTTTTGGCAGTTTAGTTAGTGTCATCCACAGTGACCTAAAATGACTTAAAAAACTAAAAAAGAACTATTGTATGTCAGGGGTTTTCAAAATGGGACTCCACAAAGCCTCCCATAGTTTAGTTGCTTAGTTTTGCTCAATTCATGGATGCCTATGGGATCATGTTTATATTATTTGATTCCATAGACATTCAACAATTGAGCCATGGTAGCCTGGAAAAGCAGTATAATTTCCCAAAACTAGTATATTTCTGAAGTATCTCTTTAGTCAAATCACACACGTTTAGGCTATTCTATGTAAATTCCTTTTGATAACTAATGTCATATTTTTTTCACTTCCATTCACTAAGCCTCTCCTGAAACAGTTTGGAGCTCCCCCTGGGGAGGCCCACTTCCCACTCTAAAACATCTGTTATACATATTCATTGTATATAGCCTACAGAGTATATATATATTATTATTATTGTGCATATTGGCATCATTGCTTCCATGCAGGGCCAAACGTAAAGCATCATCACCTGGCCATCAACAACCAGAGTTTCAGTAAATGAATGTGCCTGTATAGCTGCATCAATATGCATGCACAGTTTGAATGGGGCACTTATATAATGGCTTGTAACCACGTCCGACACGTAATAAATACGCGAAAGGCATTTGCCTGGTAATGGCGCATAATTTCCCCCATCAAGATTCCTCTCAGAGGTGTCCCATCCTGTGGCATATTGATTCAGCTATAATGAGAGTGGGCAGCAAGAAGTTTCACAAAGGTTACAGGCAGTGCTGTCTGCTACCAGCATCAGTGATGGTTTAGAAAATAAATGCTTTTGTTTGTTAATGTTTTGTGTACACTTGTGCATCTATCAATGTATGTACTGTAAGCATATCTGCCTTTAGTGATTAAAACTCTACTTAGCAACATAAACTAGTCTGAAGTGAACTACTAAATATAGCACACATTCAGATTCTTTCACTTCCCTTGATATTACAATAGTCTATTTCTATTACCAACCCTATTTCCAGTCCTGCAGCTTGTAGGACTGACACTCTGGAGTTTTTCCTTCACTTGAGAGACACGATTGAATTGTTCACACTATGAGTAGCTGATACCATTAAAAAGAGCTATTGATGCAATCAGCTGATTGCCATAACATGGTTAAGAACAGCCCAGTCACAGCAGCTACACATGCTTAATGGACCTGTGTGTAAGATTTAGTGACATATGCGGTGAGGATGCAGACTGCAACCAAATGAATACCCCTACCCTGTCTCTCCCCTTTCCCTTTTCCCTTCCAAGTAAGTAGGAGAACCTATGATGGCCGTGAAATTGCGACAGGCCTTCTCTAAAGCCAGTGTTTGGTTTGTCCAATCTGGGCTACTGTAGAAACATGGTGGCCTCTGGGGAAGAGGACAAGGTCTCTATGTAGATATAGAGGGCTCATTCTAAGGTAACATATCATTCTTATTTTCAGGGGATTGTACACTAATTAAAACATACTTATGAATATTATATTCCATTTCTGCCAAGTCTGTTCCACTAGATGCCACTAAATCTTACACACTGGTCTTTCAGAATCTTGGTTGCATTTGTGTGACTATGTATGTCTATTGGGTAGACTTACACACACACACACTAGGCACCCGCCCAATGATAAGCAGCTCATTAAAATAACTTGTGTGTTTTTGCCAAGTCCTCTCAGCTTTGGGGACAATATTCTGCGATACACACCTCTATGTTGGAGTAGGGGGAGATCGTTTACCGTTGCACAACTCTGAGGAACCACTTATGCGTGAAAGGCAGATGTGTTTGTACTGTAAACAAGAGAGGGGAGACTGAGAGCTCTGCAGAGCCATGCCAAGAGATCCTCTCTGGCTACCAGGGGGCTGTAATGCTAGACTTCATGAAAAAAATATGGAGAGGAACAACGCTTTGCATGAAAACACAAAAATACATGTTTATGTAATTCTTTGGCAGGGTTTGCCAGTGGCACATGTCTGAAGACTGTATCACATAAACTATATCCCTTTCTGTATAAAGCAAAGTAACTTTTTACATTGAATTTAAAATAGGTTCCAGGATCAGTCTAATCTGTAATAATGTGGAAGGTGTACATTCTTTCTTTTTCAGCTTTGCTAAATGTTATCAAGGCACTTGACTGCAACTGTGTCCTTACAAACCATTTATTCACCCCCACAAACCAACAGTTTCATTGTGCGGATATGGTTCCACTAATTGACATAATTCTCTTGTAGGCTGCTTTACAATGAGATTTCACTCTGAAATAGGTTGCGTTCTCCTTCTACCCAAAAGGTAATTTCAGATATGTGCTGTTTATCAAAATCTTTGAATAGAGTAGACCTAGTTATTGCTCTCCCGACTTCAAAATGTAGTTAATTGCCTCTCTCCTGCAGCTATTTCCTTGTCTCTTGGCCTATATTATTTCTGTGTTTCCCACATTTATCCTTTACCTTCAAATGATTAGTGATGCAGATTGCTCTATCTTCAATATGTAGACAAACACTGGCTTAGTCCTTCACTGCAGAATTTTTTCTGACCTCTTTCTTTTTCTACTAACAGGCACAAGATGCTCAACATATTTAAATTATAGTGTGATTAAATATTACAGTATTTTAGTTCAAACTGTAGCTATTTACCTCCCATTTGAAATAATAGCCAGTTTATCTGTGTACAAGTGTTGTTGGGAGATGAGAATATTAAATTTACATTTCTGGCCTGCTCTGCAGCTCTTCATGATGGCACAGAGAGTCGCTCATTGAGTGTGTGAACCATAAATTGTGAACTCACAAAGAGTATGATTATTGCCAGTCCTGTGCTCCACAATATCAACATCTGGAGAAAAGTGGATACCAAAAATCATTCTACAGTAGATAAGAACTGGACTTAAAGTAGAGCCAGTGATTTTGAAGAAAGATTGTTCAGTACACTTTCTGTCAAATTTAGCAAATATCTCATCATGGTCCAATAGCTGTCCATTCTGTGTGCGTTTAAAAAAAATCTGTGTGAAGACATGACAGACTCCTGTCTCCAGCATGGTGATTGAATAGTGGGGGAAGGCTGCTGAACTGCAGAGAGAGCAGCTGTGGTCAAGTCGCTTAGAAATTGTTTTCCGATGAACAGATATACTAAATGTTTCAATCCACACTGCACTGTGTTTAGTGAAGTATTATCTGAGCAGGTTGGGTTTAAATTAAACCTGATGAGTAAGGTTTAGAACCTGCTCTATGTGTAAAGTACTTTGAGATGACTTTTGTTGTTATTGGGCGCTATACAAATAAAGATTGATTGATTGATTGATTGATTGATTGATTGATTGATTGATAGACCTGCTCAATGTAAAAAGTGCCTTAAGATAACTTCTGTTATGATTTGGCGCTCGGTAAATACAACTGAATTGAACTGAAGAGTGTGGATGGACTGTTGTGCTCACATGAAGCAACATTTGTTCTTGTGATAAAGTGTGAGAGGAACAGAAGTAACTTTACAGTTGATGCATTGCTCTGGATTAGGCCATGCTTCTCTTTTGGCTATTGCCATGGCAATGCACACCCATGAATTTGGGAGTTTCTGAAGAAACATGAAGGGAGAGGTACATTTGTTTGAGTGTTTAGTTCAAATATCATCAATCTTTCTCCAGAATAACTGACTCTACCTTTAATGGACAGAATTATCCAGGACTATGAAAGCAACAGAGTTGCAAGCTTACATAGTTTTGTGTTTAAATCTATAATTTATGTATGTAATGGTATGAATGAGCATGAAGTTCAGTTGGAAGTTGAGTTATGATTTTTATTCTTATATAGACCATCTTTACATCAATTGTCTTAAATGAAACTACATTTTTATTTAAGCTGATACTTTCTATTTTATATCATTTTAATCATTGCCCAGGGATTCACTTTACTGTATATGATCATTGATCAATTATTAAAATATTTAAATAAACTGTAAATCTTTATGCTGCATGATTATGATGTCTCCCTTGATTTAATGAAACATTACCTTCAAAAACTTGACATTTTTACATCCCACGTGAACAGAAGAAGTTAATTTATATTCTGAGCTTTGTTTGTTATGCAGTAGTCAACACTGACTAAATGAAATCACAGGTGTAAGTCTGAGCGGGTCCTTAAACTATCTTGCTCAGCCTGATCACCCAACCACACAATAGACCCAGATTTGTACAACATGCAGAAGCTACTACTCACTAAGAAACTCTCAACTATGTTAAAAGACATACATATCCACAGTGTACATTTTTGTATATATATATATATTCTTAACTTTTATACCTGTTTTACTTTCAACTTAAATTTATGATGAGCCTTCTTACTTTATTTGTTTTGTTTTTAATCACACTGAATTTGAGAGCTTCTACCCCAATTTCATTTTATTTGTGCAATGACAATAAAGAGATTCTGATTCTGAAAAGCCAACTTTGATCAGTCTTTTCTTTTTTCTTTTTCTTTTTTTTAATTTATTTGCTCTGATGAAGTTGAGTGACTTCCCAAGTACACACCACCACTCAGATTTCCTTGTTGCAACAAGAGCACATGAGATCAGTCAGTTATGATACATCAAGGCATTGGTAATTATTTAATCACATGGTAATCATTTGATAATGTTTCCAATTACATTTTTCTATGATAGTATTGTGTTTCACAATAAAAATCACAATTTTATTATTTTCTATCTCTCAGTAAGTGATGACATAAGGAGCAAAAAAAATATAAAGTTTTACGTCTTGATTTCATGTTTTTTGTTTGTTCATGTTTGTACTGTATATAAGATATACTGTAATATTCTGTTCTTGGACACTTGTTGAGTGGATTTTGCCTGATGTTTGATTAGACCATCTCAAAATATAATAAAACATTATTAATAATATATGATAATATATTGAATTAAGGTAGGTAGTTATGCATTCAGACCATTGCTGATTTCTCTTTTCTTGGCAGGCTTTCTCCCTTGCTTTATTTATTAATAAAGCAATTATTTTCCCTTTTTTGTAATTAAGTGTTTGAAAGACCCATAAATTTCAATTAATAAGAGCTGCTCAGTGGCCATGAACTTCACAGCGTGGTCCTGACAGGTAGTTGTTGCCAGTATGAATCATTTGGTTTGATGTTTGACCTCACAAGTCTGCTTGAAAGCATTTGTGCATGTGTTCATCCTGATTGCTCAAACTTGGCAGAAAAAGGCCTGATCATGGGAGCTGGAATGTATCTTTTTGGGGTCTCACTAGTCCTTTTTGCTTTAGTTCAAATTGCAGTAATCCCCTTTTTTTCTTCTTTTGCCTGGCTGCAATCTTGTCTTTCCAAGCACATGTCTGTATTCTTTAAAAGAGGTGGATAACCTGGCCCAGCAAGTATAAACTTAAGTTATAGTGCTATCATAATATCCTTATGAATGCAATCTAAGTGAAAAGCTGAATCTAATTTTTGGCATGTTTACTTATTCGTTTGTGTTGGGATGCATTCGTGCAATGCCTCATGTCCATATTTATTGTGTCTGTGGCACTGCATGACTATGAGAGGTGTGTGTTTGTATGAGAAGGAAACCTGGCAACCTGCATTAAAAGAGAGGTGCTGTATGAATGGTGATTGTGTGTGTGTGTGTGTGTGTGTGTGTGTGTGTGTGTTTGTGTGTGTGTGTGTGTGTGTGTGAGTGTGTGTGTGTATGTGTTCTGAGCTAAGCACAGGGCGCACATGTAGTGTTAATGAGGCAGCACGCCTGCTTGTGTGTGTGTGTGTGTGTGTTTGTGTGTGTGTGTGTCTACGTGTATACGCGTGTGTACACACATCTCATCTGCATGGCGCCATGCCCCATCGCTTCCATTGGGGTGTGTGAGAACAAAGACTTTCCATTTCCAGAGCTGCTGTGCCTGCAGGGAAAAGCCTGATCATAATTAGCTGAATGATGAGCCTCCGCCATGCACCGCACAGCAGGCCTGTGGCTGCCTCTCTGCAGCACCCCTCTCTTTCTGTCTCACTCTTTTCTCCATTTTCCCTAGTTTTTCCTCCTTTTCTATTTCTGGCATTGTCTTTCTATTCATTATCTCTTTTACATGTGCTGTGTATTGCTCATCATCTATCTTCTCCTCTCCTCTCACACTCTGCCATCCTCTCTTTCTCTGTCTTTATCATTCTTTCTCGTTATTTAATTCCTTGGATCTAACTCTATTTTTCCTCTATGTCTTAATTTTTTTTTCTCTCTACCCCTCTGACACAGTCTTTTTTTTTATCTCTAATTTCCTCTCAAGCTGGAAAAGTAGGAATGGGGCAAGAATTACTTTAAACTGTCTTGTGCACAATCAGACCCAGACATGGATTTGCATATTCAAATGCCAATATGCCACCGAGCAGATTTAGAAATGTCTGATGACACTTGCAACAATTTCTGAATCATCATTCAGTTATTAATTGTATTGTCTTCCAGCAGTAATATTTTTAGTACAACTGTTATTATTAACGGACACACTATGACATGTGCAGTGGTGTTTGGGTGGTGTGGTGTCAAATTTCAGATGCTTCAAATTCAAGTTTTGTAATTTGGCATTTATGATCAAATATCTTTGTTCTACAGCTACAAATACAATACTGTACAATATATTGGCTGTTTATTGTGTTACATTGTCTGTAGCTGTAAATTATGCAAAAGGTTTTTTGTTTGGTTTTAGATCAATATCAAACAATTCATTTGCTTTTATAAATCACCATTAATACTGTATTTTACAAAACATATTCTCTGTCCTACTTTAAGTGTAGAAACTCACATTATTTGTCAAGCTCCTTAAATCAAAACATTTCAACAACAAGGATTTACAAAAATAAAAAAAAATGGCAACTTGGTGCAAAAACAATTCTTTGAGATTTACTCCACATCAAGAGATAAGACACTTTCAATTTGTTTTCCACTCTTCTTTTGATGTTATCAGTTAATTTAGTCTGGGCAATAATTCCCAGCATTGTAATACGATTTTCCCCGTGTTTATGACTCAAGCAGACCCATTTTCCCGCTCACCTCCAGGGTGAGCGTTGCTATGTTTGTTGACTGTATCATGACTTAGGGATCAGCTGCGTTTCATTATGTTGGGGATTATTAATGACATCTGTTCTGAACAAAAACAGCACAGCCCTTCCTCCATGGCAGTGTACTGAAAGGCAATAAAGGTTCTTCTAGCGAACAGATGAAAGGGGTACTGTGAAATAATCTAAGTTGTGTTTGACTCAAGTGGAAATCCCTGCATCTGGTGAGCATCTGTATGAAGAGGCCAGTAGTTTGTTTGCTGCACAAGGTGTTGATATTTGATGCAATAATGTGCTATATCATTATTATGGCCTATTTAAAATTCATAAGTAATATTCAGTCTGGATTAGCTGTCATAAGTTAGTGTGTGTGATCTTGATGAGTCATTCACAGAATAGTGAATATGTTTTTATGAATGCAGCCATCTGCCTTTATGTTTTGAAGAGTCAAAGTGTGTGTGTGTGTGTGTGTGTGTGTGTGTCTGTGTGTGTGTGTGTGTGTGTGTGTGTGTGTGTGTGTGTGTGTGTGTGTGCGTGCGTGCAAAAAAGTCGTCTCCTAAACTGATGGACCACCAGAACAATATTCTGTGAAGTAGCCTCTCTGCAACTTCACTGACCCTCACACACACACACACACAAACACACACACACACACACACTCTCTCTCTCCCTCTCTCTCTCTCTCTCTCTCTCTCTCTCTCTCTCTCTCTCTCCCTCATTTCCTTCCTCTCTCTCAGTATCTCTATGTATACCACAACAGGCTGGGCAGATGGCAGCCCCTCGGCCCACCGTGCCAGGAAAAGCATGTGAATTAAAGGTTATACCCAGCAGGTTTGAAGAGCTGCCAGCCCTGTCGTGGTGCAGCAGAGGGGGGCCCCAGCCCACCTGCCTCCCAGGCTCGGGGACATCTGGCTGGGGTTTTGTGGAATGATGAGCCCACTGCCGCCAACCACCGCTACCGCCACCACGACCGGCACCACGCCGAAAGGAGAAGCCATCATCTGTTCAGTTTTTCAGCTCGCAAATGAACAAATGAGCGGGTGTCCGTCTGTCTGCTGGTCTGTGTGTGTGTTTGCATGTGTGTGCATGTGTGTGTGTGTGTACGAAAGTGAAGGGACTGGTGGCGATTGTCTTGTGTGTGATTTGATGGGATGGGATGAAAAGAGTGAACAGTGATCAGTGCAGTCATTGGGCTGGTAAAGCAGCAAAGTCTCAGCTGACAACAACTATACATTTATTCTCTGTATTCTCCACTATTTTACAGTTTGAGACATCTCCATGAAAAAGTACACTCCACAGTAGATGTACATTTTAAACCTCCAGACCTTGCAAATCAGTACCTCACAAATCTTGGCTGGGCTTGCCAGGTCCATAAAGTGGTTGCCAGGTCAGGCCGTCTGTAGACATTGACTGAAACAGACATGTCACTGGTGAAGGCTTAACAATACAGCCTGTCTCAAATCTGCCCTTAATTCCTTCCCAATATGTTTCCCCTTGTTTGCTTTAGCTGGGAGTGGAGTGAAACGTTAGGACCCCAAGTAGCTTCGCAGATGTTGCAGCATATTTCTAGACCTGCCAGCACACAGAAGCTTTATCAGGGAGCAAGACACATTACATCCACCTCAGGGAGTCACTGACAGTAATGATTAGAGGCGGTTTGATTGGAATGGCCTTTGGTTTGTGAGGTTTACAAAAATGCAGAATATTGGATAACACATAGGAAATACATTTACTACGGATGTGTTGAAAATGTTTTCCAGTTATCATAACTGCCTAATAATATACTTTGTGACTTCAAAGGGGAAACTAGAAACACCCCTATTATTGGTATAATTAGGTGTAGTTATTGAAATAGGCAGTTAGTTATTCTTGTAGCCTGTATATGTATAGTAAATAGTCTTACATTTTTCTTTTTACCTTCACCTTTTTTTTTAATCTTATGGTAAAATAAAGGTTTACAAAATTGCCTTACACTGCACTTCTACAAGTTAATGTTGAGGGCAACTATTTGGCTAGTTTAGTGATTATTAAAGTGTCATTCAAGTTTTTTACAACTTGGCTGTTGCTTTTCATAGTTTTGGTCATCAATGACTGTATCCTTCAATCTAATGACAGTATCACAAAAAAAAAAAATCACGAAAAGTTACATGGCCATTGGGTTAACCTAAATTGTTAGTCCTGTCTGTTTTTCTAGTCGCTCAATTTTTTGTTTTTTTGCACTGTCAGATTTTTTTTGTACATGTTGCACTGTTGCCATATTCTCCAATCTCAGAAAATACTTGTTGAGTATGATCTTATAATAAACAATGAAAATGATGGACACAACTATGAAAATGACACTCACACTGTAGATCCTTAAAGCAAAGAGTGGAAGAAAATCTATACATGTCAGGTAACTTGAATAGTTGGACAAAAGAGGCTTTGGTCTGACATATCTTCTGTTAGACATGTTGTGGGGATGTGTTGTGACCCCTGGAAACAGCATGCTGGAAACAGCATGTGTGACCCCTACACTCCAAAGGTCAAAACCATCAGTGATGTCAGAAGAAAACCAGACGCTTGCTGAAGGTGTTAATGTCTGCTCAGCCACAAACTCAACACAGTGGGTGGATGCTGAGCGTGAGAGTACGGCGACTCTGGGGGACAACTATCAACAGCAAGAAACTCTTATGAGGTGGGTGGGTGTGTTTTCATTGTTGTTAATGTGTTAATGTGCTTATCTGATTTAATAGACATGGATGCTTGCACAACACGCTCATGCTCCCTCTCTCTTTCTCTTTTACTCTCCAAGCACACACAAAACTCCCCTCTGACACACATATACACATTTGGTGAAGAGTGTTAAAGCAGCTCCTAATGTCTGGGCCTCTAGAAACAGCACTGGGCTCCCTCCCTCCCTGCCAGCTGCCAGCTCCTGACCCCTTGATACATCCTCCTCCACATGGCCCACACAGCTGGTGCAGAGCCAACACAATGTAGGCCGCTCACTTGCTTACACACACACACACAGACGTGTGTGTGCGTGGGCAGACACATTCATATATGTTGGCATAGTTAGGCAGACACAAGCACATTTCCACATGCTCAGAAATGTACATAGAATTACATAGAAATGAATGCAAACAAATCCTCATGCATGCAACCATCCTTCACAACACACGTGTATTGTCTTTCTTTCCCGCTCACACACAGATGCACGCTCCTCTCACATCTCACTCTGCACACCTTAAACCACTTATTATGTCTCACCCCCTTTTTCTATTTGCCGGTGAAGAGCAAAGTGCAACATCCTGGACACCACACTATTGTTCCACCAACTCTGTTAAAGTACTTACACAACTCTCCCGTGTAGGCTTTTATTCAGGTCTGTCTGTGGTATTATATAGTGTAGGGTTTTTGCATGAGAGAATGACAAATAGTTGGACCCAAGGTTGATGGGAAAAGCATGAGACAGTGATTTGTGTCAGATTATTGATTTTAAAGAGATGCTGAGTTGTGGAAAGTGTTTTGGGTGTATTATGTTGTCAGTGGCTTTGGTTGTCCATCATTATTCCAGAAAAAGTGCAAAGACAGTGAAAGGTTTTGAAGGCATGCAAAAAAAAGATGGGTAAAATAATATATTTTCTAAAATTAGTCTTCAACTCGTTTACATATTATTGTTGTTATTGTATATGCAACATCAGACAGCAGCCTCGGGCAATTTTAAGGCAATTGAATTTAGACCTTAATTTCATTCCAACATACCTGACCTGCTTGAGGGTTTATTTGTTCTTTGCGCGCAGACGCACACGCACGCACACACACACACACACACACACACACACACACACACACACACACACACAAACACTCACAACACTCTATCACCACTTCACTCATGACAGCATACAGCCTGTTAATAGCCCTCATGGCGCTGTACTGTCTGTTGCCGTCATCAGTGGCTGTCACTCTTAGCTGGCAAAGCCATGTTTATCAAAAAGGTTGGGCACCGTGAGGCCTACAGACAAAATATTTTTAGTTAGGATTCTCTACTGTGTCACTAAATTGACTCATTTAGCACTAGTATTTTTTGGCTTTCCCTCAGACCAGCTATGACACAGCACCTATGAACAGCTGGTAGGGATCAAATGTCTTGCCCAAGGACATTTATGCCGAGCCGACTGGTCTTGACCTCAAGCCCTTTAATTGAAGGACAGCTTTGCAGCCTTGTTTACATGTGTATGTTGTACAACTGAAAAAAATCCAATGACATTTTTTTCACCACTGCAGCCTGATCTGTTCTGCTCTACTTGAAGTAAAAAAGGGAGTGTGGATGGTTCTGTAAAAGGGCATCCTCAGGGCAGGCTCTTGACTTGTAGCACGCCTGGTGGGCGTCAATATGGTGCCAGTGGGCTTACTTGATGAAAACCAGACAGGGTCTGGAGCTGAAAGGTAAAGCACTAGTTGGATGAAGGGATGGAGAGAAAAGATATACAGTGTACTGTATTAGAGAGAGGAGTGTTGGAATGGATAAGAGCAATGGGTACAGTAGAAGGAAATATGAGAAGCAATGTGATAAACATTCAGTGAGTTGAAGTAAAGTAGAGTGGAGTGGAGTGGGATGGATTTGGGAGGCTTACAGCAGGACACTCTTGATCTTTCATGTTACTGTTAGTGATGATGGCAAACAGGAGAAAGGATGGATGTTCCATGGATTATCTTAGCACTTTAAAGACATCATTACAGTTTACACAAATTTAACTGCAATGATTGTCACACTTTTTTCTATTTCACTTGTTTGCACCCTAGAAGAAGAAAAACAGCTTCCAAAGTGTTGGATCCAAATTTAGTGCAATTTTTGTTGTTGTTTCTTATTGCAATTAGAGCAGAGAAACACACAATTATGTTTAATATCTTCAAATAAGTTTCTAATCAGCTATATCAAACCAATAAAATATAGCAAACACATTAAAATGGGGTAAACCACTAATCATTCATTTTTGTTATGTCATTAAATCAATCAGATCTCCAGATAAATGTCTCAGGAATGTATGTAAATATTTGTAAAAGCCATGGAGGTGGTAAGGCCTGAAACAAGGGTCTGTTGGCTTTGTGAGGAGGGGGGAAGCAAGCAGTGTGACAGAGTGCAGGTGTATTTAGGCTGCTGTTGGCTATCAGGCAGAGAGGTGGTGCAGACACACAGCACTGACAGGGAGGCAGGGACGACAAAGTGCTGTTGATAAGGAATGGAGACAGAGAATCACATGAGGGACGGCTGGCTTCAAGCCTGCTTAACTGAGTAAACAGACATAAGACACACACACACACACACACACCTACACACCTACACACACACACACACACACACACACACACATACTGTTCAACAATATCACAAAATGTGTGCCATATGCTGAATTTAGAAACATTGGATTTATATTCTAGAGACTCACAAAAGGACTCATTAATCTTCATCTTCATAATGTGAAATTATACCTACAGTATACAGGTTAAAGTAACCCGCTACAGTAACAAGTACCTTTAACAAATTCTAGTTATTATACAGTACTTCACTACAATTTAATGTAAACACTGAATTTGTAAGTCTCAACACATTCTGTATATTACCACTGAAATTAAAATATACTCATGACAGTTCCCAGCAAACAGATTTACTGTACTTTACTGTGTCATCTGACCAGTTTTAATCAGTTTCTAGATTGCTGGTTTTACTGGCTAGTTTGGCAAACAAGTAATTGATTAACTAAAAGTAAGCTCCCAATATCTGATTGAATGAAAAAGAATCTGCAATTATTTTTCATTCATTACAATATTTATCTTCTTTGACCAATGCCTTGGTGAGTACATTTCAGACAATTCTCTGAATATCGCATCCGTGTTAATGCTGAGTATTTTATTTAAGCCCTTAAGTAGAATATTTTGCACTATTCCTATATGTGTTTTGCAGTGTATGTTTGTGTGAGATCTCTTGGTATCTATCTGACTTATTTGAGAACAAGCTGTTAAAATACCAGAGGAAACCTACAACAGCAAAATCACATTTTATTGTGTGAAATACAACGAGAACCCCTTGAGCATTTTTATACACGAAGTTACCACCTCAATTTTTCCTAGGTCCAGACGCATGTAGACCTGTCTCTATTATCAAAGGAGAAAATTCTTATCACAAATTCAACAGAGACAGCTGGTTTCAAATAGCAGATGATTAATATAAGGTTATTTCTCAGAATTACAAACTGACAATAAAGAATTATTTCATAAATATGGCAACACTGAATGGAAAATGAAATCAAAATGAAATCTGAGGAGGGCTTAACGAGAGAGAGAGTATTGCCATGACTATAATTCCTCAAACCAGCCAGTGGAAAAAGTTGGTGGCAATTTACCAAAGTCTTCAGTCTAGCCAAGGTGTTTTGCAGACAGCTAGTGCAGGATGTATTTTAACCTGACACATGTCCAAAACAAACAGACTTGGATGTCTCTTGAAGTATATGCCATGGCCTCAATACCATATATGTGTGTGTATGAGTATGTGTGTGTGTGTGGAGTGAAGGGAACTGAGAGAGACAGAGATTGAGAAAATGAAAACAGTGAAATGGAGGCCGGAGAAGGAAAATAACCTGAGAGTCAAAGCACTGGCAAGAAAAATAGGAATCGACAGGTGGCCAAACTGTCACGGCATAGAAGTCATCAACACTGAAGGTAGCAGGCTTAGTGTCTATGTAAGTATATACAACATGTCCATGTAGGCTACCGTTATATGTTTAAGTGCTTTGTTTCTATCTATGAATGTGCGTACTGAGACTGCTTGGGTGGTTTCTCTTAACATGAACAGCTGTGAACTATACTCGCAGGGCCATGATTTGGTGCTGATCCTTCAACTGCAGCCTTTATTTCCAAACATAGAATGATACAGTATAGACTGAACACAGTGCAAACATACCCACACAATGATGGCTGGCATCTTGTGAGGGCATATTAAGGCCATAATTCAAACCAATACAAAGTAATAAAACCACATGCATCAACTATTCAATCAACCACATACAAAACATACAAAACCTTTGCACTTAGGCACTAATAAATAATAAATAATAAATAATAAATAAATAATACATTATTTATACTGTACTATATGTCAGTGTCTTACCTCAATTATATGTTTAACAATTATGTCTTACAGTTTACAATAACTGCAAACATGTTATTGTATTGTATTATACACAGATCAAGAGTGAATTGCAGGAAAAAACTATTTAATTTAAAAAAGAGTTGAAGAGAAGGTGGCCCACAGAGCCCAATGCTATTTAAGAGAACACATGAAAACAGACAAAACACAAACATTTTCCAGATGAAATATGCAAAATAAAAAATATGAAATCAAGCAAACAGAAAAAAGCTGCAAGACCAACATAGTAACACCAAACAATCGGGAAAAATCAGAGGGACACTGGAAACTGATGGATATGTCTACCCCTTCTCACTGTCTGTGTGTGAATGTGTTTTTGTGTTTGTTTTTGTTATATTTATTTGCAGTGTTGTTTTTCTTAATGCAATCTATGACAAAAGCGGAATTTCCTCAAAACACAGGAACAGTTTTTACACAAGGCACTGAAATAGGTGTATAAAAACATGCCCAAGTTTCTGGCATGCACAATTGATTTTTGAATTTGCTGTGGTTCCTACTCAAGTGTGAATTATGTTCGATTTGGAGTCTTGTACATGCTGATGCAACAGATGGCTGGCAAATGAGTATCCTATATTGATGAAGTATCTAATTGTTCAAATACAGCATGCACATCATTTCAAAAAGCACTTCTGTGAAGCAAAAGCACCAATATGAGAGTACATTTCTTTACTACGTATTCTGACTACACAAAGAGAGCATTCCTATCCTATCATGGTCCATGCAAGCTGTGAAGTAGCCCAGCCCGCCTGCTCTCCATCACATCCCTGTCACAAGCACAGTCTGCAGCTCCCAGCTCCTAATTTGCTGCCTGGAGTTAGCGAGCAGTGGTCTGGCTAGTGTTAAACCACTGAATGATAAGATCCAGGTCCTCATCTCTTTAAGTCCTCCTTTTTCCACATGAGCCAATGGGATCTTTTGTTTGAAACACAGGGATCACTGTTGGCAGACATCAATGTGCATGGTTTTACTAATACACTCATGCACACATTCAGATGAAGGGGAAAACATGCCTGAAAACACACACTCACAAATACCAACACAGGCATACAGATTCTGTCCACCACCCCCACCACTTACTCCAAGCAAAACACAGAAGACATATGACTTGTCTGCAGCTTGACGCCTGATGTTGCGCACCTTGACAATTCCTCGAGTGTGTAACAGATGATGTGTGTATTGTGCATGCCTGTTATGGCTCATGGCTATGGGTTGCAAGAGGGTTACTCAAACAGCATCATGCAGAGTGTCCTGCACAAAAGAGAAGAGGGTATTCTCTTAAATGATAAGGATGATGCTGCATACCATCTTCAGCTAACATCAGCATTACCTCAGAACTTTTGAGTTTTGCAATTCCGTTATGACTGGACAACACACCAATTAAACTGAGAAAGGATCACCAACTATTGATTTAATAAGAGCAGGTTCCTGAACAAATTGAAGAATTGCACATCCCTTAAGACCATAGTAGATATGTTGGGCCTAACTAATAGATATTGTAGTCTCATACCGTACATTGATTTCAAATTGGACCGACTGATTGGTTTACTGTTCACGTTAAGAAAAGTTCAGGCTCTAACCAATCAGCTGTATATTCACTAATCAGTTCCCAGAGGAAAGAAAGTACATCTGGGCAAAGTGAGATGGAGGCGGAGTGAAAGTTGCCTGCGGCAGCACTGCCGCTCTCTTGCCATCCACTGACTGCATAATGTTATAGATCTGTTTTTGCTGGCTTTGACTGACAGCTGACTGACTTTGTCAGCAGCCTTGCAAGTGCTTGCCACTTCTACATCTTTCACAGACCCATATCAATGACCTTCAATTTCAAACGCCAGACCAAAATATCGACTGAAAGCTTCCTTTTATCAAGTGCCAGTCTTGGAGTATTTCCCCCTTCAGAAAGCATAATGCAGAAAGCATAACAGGTCAGGCTGTTCACTGCTCCCATGAATCATTCTCTGCAGAAAGGACGATCTTTCAACCCTCGTGTTGTTTCATTACCGGCTGATGAAGTAGTCTAGCCTCGTGAAGTGGGGAATCTTGTTTAGCTTGGCCAAGTCTCCCTGACCTCGGAAATTCATGAATACCATATGTAAAACTCTTTCATATACTGTAAATCCACCCAGAACTGTTATTTTTGTCATACTCTCTGTGAGCTGTAGCAAGTACAGCAAAAATATAACTTACCCTTGTAAATTTTTGAACGAGATGAGAGAGAGATACAGTTAAGCCACTCTTTGTTAAAGGGGTAACCTGTGTTATCACTGAATGAGAAAGCCAGGTTCTCAGAGGGGTCTGTTTCTTCACTCAACCATGGAAGTCACAGCAAATGAATGAAGGTCAGCAGTATGTGTCTGGAAAATACAGAGCTCAGTACTGTAAGTCTGCCTCTGAATGCTTCCAAATAACTCAATCACTGTCTGCCTGCGTGTCTGTCTCATACATCTGTCTATTCATATCTGTCACTCCTGTTCCTTTTCCCTGTCACTGTCCAACTCTGCCTATTAAGATAAGATATACTTTATTGTCCCACAGGGAAATCTGTCTTGGGCTCCAGGCCACTGCATCACACAACACACTTGCCAACAATGTTGCATGCATATACACACATAGTAAATAGATTATACATACATACGCTCTAATAATGAAAGGTAATAAAAAGGCTATAGTTTCAAATAATGAAACCAGATATAATCAAACCAGATAATAAATGATTAAATCACAATATCTTATTCCCCACATAAAACCATGTAGTACTACTACTTGCTGCTATTTAATATCTTGATGGAGGGTGGAATGAATGAATTCTTGTACTGGTTCAGTCTGCAGTTTGGCTTTCTGAACTGTCGGCCTGAAGGCAACATCTCAAATTCTGGGTTCAGATCATGTGTTCGGTCGTTTCAAATCCTCTCTGCCTCCCTGAGGACAGATTTTCATTTGAAGTGTGATGATAGTAATGTTCTTTTATTTTTCTATGATCTTCATGGCTGTTGAATAAGACATGTAAGCTTAGATTTTAACTGTGATGACAGGTTACCATGCCATACTTGTACGCCATATTGAATTACACTTGATAATATATGATAAAATAAAAACATGGGTTCACTATTCACACCATAGAGTCTGAGCCTTCTCAAAAACAAAAACAAAAACAAAACAAAAACCTGCAAAGATTTTTAACATGTACAGTATATTCAATGTGAGTGAGCAGTCAGTGTGCACACAAGATGTTTATATGAAGGAACCAGATTAATGGGTACATTGTGAATGACTGCTGGACTATCGCCCCCAGTTGACTTTGGATCAAATATGATCTCTTCAGTTCTCTTCATATTTGCAATAAGGTGATGAGTGTCACACCAATCTGAAAACTGTTCAATTTTTGAAGTGGTAAAGTGATATGTCTTGATGTCTGTGGAATATGCAGATAATGGCGGTGACATCAGATAATATTACGATGTAATTTTTTTGTTTTGTTCACAAACTCATCTTTCAAGATTCCTTTCAAGATCCTTCACAACCTGGCACCATCATATCTCTCTGAACTTATTCACATCTACACACCTTCTCGAACTCTCCGATCCTCCGCTGCCAACTTAACCACCATGGGGTCAAGATCCTTCAGCTGATCTGCCCCCCGCCTATGGAACTCTCTCCCACCAGACATTCGCACTTCAGACTCTGTCTCCACCTTTAAATCCTGCATGAAAACGCACCTATTCAGAGTGGCATACTCTGTCTCCCACTGACTATGCAATCACATTCTTGTTTATTTATTGAACTAATGCACTTTGTAGTCACATTCATATTCATTCTTTATCTTTGCACTAAATGTTACCTGATTTATATTGTTTGATGTACTGTTGTTGTGTTATATGTGCCTTGCAAGGTGTCCTTGAGTGCTTTAAATAAAATGCATTATTATAATTATTATTATTACAATTATTATTATTTGTGAATAATGTGACAAGAACTGGGGAGCTCACACACCCTTGAGAGGAACTGATGCTAATAGATTTAGGGTCAGATATTGCCTTATTTATCTTTACATCTTTACAAGGACAGTATGTGAGTCCAGTGAACTCTGAAAAAGTGGACACCAAGCTGGAGTAAGCTCTTCAGTACAGGTTTTTAATAAGCAGGCAGAAAACCCATCTGGTCCACTGGATTGTTTAGTGCATTACTGATGGAACAGTGACTACACCTTATAGCTATCCACCTCACGCCTTATACTCGAGTTGCCCTTGAGAAAGTCAGTGCGAATAGTATTGCACTGATTGGAAAGATCATGGGTTTACAACCTGAGATAGAATTTGTTCAGCTCATTAGCTTTCTGTGGGTCATCATTAGTAAATGTCTTTTTCTTAGTACCATATTGGTGATGGCTTTTATTGAATCCCAAATATTTTTAGAGTTCATATTGTCAAAATGTTGTATAATAATGTCATTCAGTTGTCACCTACTGTAACAGCTGATTAAGTTCCTTTTGTATAATTTTCCTCAACCTGGTCCTTATTTCTAAATGCTGCCTTTTTCCATCATACTTCAGGTGGGTACTCAAAACATCTCTTGGTGCCAACACAGACTCCTTCTATTTCGTAGTGACCTCACCTTACACAGTATCATCAAGAGCAAGCAAGGTCTGTTTCATTGTCGTAGACACTGCTGTGCTCCACCTGACCTGGCTCTTTTCCGCAACTGCCTGTTGCACTCAGGTTGCAGTCTCACACTTTCGGACAGGTCCATTGGAATGGATCCAGTGGATTGTAGTGGTAGCAGTGCATCTCAGGTATAGGCCGCAGGTAGCTGAGCCTCCACATACCCATTGGTGATGTTTGGCACGGTGTACAGTCAGTGCCTGGCAGATGGATTGAGTGATATTTGATTTGCCAGGTGAACTTAGCATGTTTATTCAACTTTAAAGTAACACTTAGGAGATGTAGTCAGACAATATCAAACGCAAACGATCAAACAAACAAATGCAAGAGATTGTGAGCCCGGGTCGCATGCATAGCAGCACCACCAGAAGTGGTTTTGCTTTTTATGAGCTGTGTTGCTGCTTCCCACTTGCTTCTTTTCCTTTCTCATTTTGTCTGACTCTTCCTCCCTCCATCTCTCCACTCTCCCAGATCCAAACATGTCAGTCCCTCTCAATAAGTGTCCAGAGGTCCCCTATGAGGTAACACTCCCAGGGTCTGTTTCATCTCCATGCATGTCTCAGCTTGTTTGAAATTACATGAATGGCTCCAAAATTGCTTCGAAATAAAAGCAGCTACAAAAGTACCGATTGTGGTAATATCAACCATTCGAACAGGGCTCACACATCCAAGGCTGCCAGAGAATTTATTTTAGTAATGAGATGGAGAGATGCCCTGCGTATATGACAGCTTGGGCTTTGATTTATGCCGCTGAATGAGGTGATGCCGTAATTTGTGCACGAGGGGAAAACACACACAGCCATTTAGTGATGGGATCCAGCTCTGTTCAGTGGCACTCTCCCAGCCCATCTGGCTTCATTTACAATCCAGTTGGAGTCACACACGAACATTATACTTGGCTATCTTCATTTTTATTGGTCAGCCTTGATTTATGACCATCAAAGTCCAAAATAATTGGCTGACACTGGATGTCTTTTATAAGTCGTGTTCAGGGGGCAAAGCTTCGGCGGCAAGAATGCTGGAAAATGAGTGAAAACAGAAGGAATGCATGACGTGATGCCTTGAGAAGGAGCAGCAGAGTCTCTCCAGCCGAGCTTCCACTTGTGTATTTTTATAACAGGCGCCTCCTTGGCCAGCTATGTATGGTCGTGCCAAGTACTTGTGTACACAGCACTGGCCAGGTCATGTAACTTGTGGATGAAAAACATCTTTGCCAGGATAGGTTCAGTGACTGGAGCAAACACAGAATTGCAGGGGAACTATATACTGTTTAATGCCGAAGCTAGAGGAAATTACTGAAGAAAAGAAATCCAGCCATTTAAGTCTGTTACATTGGGTTAATTAATTATAGTGTTACAGATTTGACAATCCAAGTTAAAGGCCATTTAACTTCTTCCTTAAAGCTTTTGACTCGAGGCAGATAGTTTATCTTTAATCCCAACTCCTCCATAGCAAGTTCAGACTCCATCATTGTCTTTTGACTCCAGCTTGAAAAAACATGTCATGAGAACAAAATAATAAATAAAAAAACTGCATCCATTAAGCCAACTATTTAAAAAATGACAAATGGTCTTTAATTTGTTTTTTCATTTTTTCGCAATTTCTGTACATTTAGGTTTGTTTAATTTTGATTCTTGCTACTTCATATTATTGTTGCTGGTACTGTGCATTGATACCACAATGGGGATCACTGCTTTCATGCTTACATTGTGAAACTTAACAAAAATATCCCAAATATCATATATAATATAATAATATTTAAAAACCACAGGTTCTCATTCAGACCAAGACTGCTACATTACAGTATACGTTATTTATTAATTTAACATTATAATTACTAAATTGTAACATTTTATCAATATACAGTACACTCATGCCTTAGAGTGCTTCACAGCATTATCTAAGCAATGAGGTCTGATTTTGTATTGCAGTATAAATCAACTGTAAACCAAAGAAGTTGCAAATAATTAATCCGTGTAAACAATGCATTACATGTACCATGGTGCTTTTAGAGTGCAGGTTTTAGCCAAATTGTACATTTTTTCAGCAAGTATGCAAAAAATGTACGTAAGAAAATCAGAAAGTAATAAGCCAAAAGAATGAGAGCGGGTAAGGCGAGCCAAGCAGCTAGAGATATTTTTTTCTTCTGCCTCTCATCTTTTTTTAGTTTTTGGAAGGCAGCCTAAAAATGTGCCTGTCGCAGATGTTTGGACAGAAGGTGTTTGCATGCTGTTCGTTTATACACTGCCATACGGGACACAGTATGACCACCACAATAACCAGTAAGTAACACTCTCCATGTGCACAACGCCTCGCCAACTTCTACCTTCTGTTTTTGGAGGGAACGTGTACCCCCGTGGATTGAGACGTACCTTGAAGCTCTTGACTTGCCCCACCGCCACTGATAATGATGCTGCCATGGTAATGAATTTTGTCTTAGTGATTGGTTTGGGAGGGCAAACAAACAGTTTCTATAGAGGTTTTACTGAATGTCTCTGTGTGATTGCATGCACAGGTGTAAATGTCTGTTCATGCACAGATTGCTATAGACCAAAGCTTGTCAAAACTCCCACACATGCAAACTTCTTCTTCATGACATGGTAGGTTTGCCCTGCTATACTCTACTGCAGAAAGCTACCCAGGCCATCTGTCATTCTATCCATGAAGGTGAACAGATTGTGTGCCTGAACCAGTTCCAAGTTTCTTATGCTACCACTCCCACTACATATTGCAAGGGTACAGTATCATTGTCACCGGCTTTGCTGCATATTCATCAGTTTCAGCAGTTTGTCAGAATTTGACCAGCATGTCTTCCTTGCAAATTGCCCTAAAATATAATCATGACACACACTGGGATACTGAAACATACCAAATGTGCCTGACTTGAATATGTGTATTATCCAGAGCAAGGAATGAGATAGATGAAATTTACAAAACTTTGATGTGGCTTGACTGTTGAATGAAAACTTTGTTATGGAAGGCAGCAACACCTCTGTATGTGCATAGCTCTACCAATATGTTTAAAGCAAAACTTTCTGTTCATTAATGCATCTCACCAATATAGTGAAATGAGTAAGACTAACAAACACGTCCTAAGCCCATATAGTCTACACAATCACTGCAATTCCCTGGATATATTGGTGTCATTTTGAAGCCAAGTGAAAATACACACTTCTACTAACAAACATTTTAAATGTAATTGTAAGTTATTTGCAGGTTATTATTTGAACTGAGTCCTCCTCTGGCCACATTTCACCCAGCTGAAGGAAACTCTGAAGTCATACCTTTGCATTATTGAGATATTGGCTTAGAATTGAATTTTCCTCATTATATAGGTATGACTGCACTATTTTCTGTTGATGTGATATCTTTTTGCGACTTCAAAGCACAGTTTGATCTAGCTCTGGTATTTCAACATCTTTATATCTAGAACTCACTTCAAATCTGGGCTTTTAATTCAGTGTGATGTTAAATATTCCAGTGTGATGTTAAGGCATGATGGGCTATAGTTCATGGGTAATGAAGGGACGTCTATGTCAGCAGCACATTTTCTGCCACCAGAGCATCCTGACTCTGTTTCAGACAATCCAGGTTTGCTTATTCATGCTCGTTACTCACTGCGAGAGAGTAACCACTCCAGTTCATTTCTTCGCAAATGAGTTAAAGGAATTGTTTGACAATTTGGGGAACACACAATTTGGCTTTCTTGCCAACAGTTTAGTTAGATGAGTCTGTAAATATACAGCCAAAACCAGCAGCTGGCTAGTTTATTTTCACATTAAGAGTGGAAACAGCTAACCTGGCTCTGTTCAAAAGTAACAAAATCTACCTACTAGTGCCTCTACAGGGTAGTAATTAACACATTGTATCTTGTTTGTTTAATTTGTAAGAGAGTATAAGTGTATAAACAGTAAGTTGTGGGTTAATGGGAGGTTATGGCCTGACATTCCAGTAACTTCCTGAACCTCACGGTGATGAAAAGACACCAGGAAGTCACTACAGACAATGAAGAATTAGTCCTGCACATAACCCCCCTGTAAAGCCACAATATGTTGTTTCTTTTTGTAATCAGTGGTAAGTGAGGTGAAATTTTGGGGCACCACACATGCACATCAAAGCAGGCTATATTGTACAGAAGATGTGGTGCAAAATTTGCAGCATCCAAAAGCTAACAAACATACTAAACTACTACTTTATACCTATAGTAACTTTCAAACTTTCAGAAGGGTGGCCTGCTGTTGGCCTTCCCTTCCTGCATGTATTTATATGTCCTCTAGCTGGACTGCAAGTATAAAATACAAACCTTCATGAAATCATTTGTAAACATATTTTTTTGTATTATTATTATCATTATTATTATATATATATATTTATATTATTTAATGTATATGTATTTTTAACATATAGCATTTGAGAAATTTAGTGTCAATGAAGTTATGATAGACAGAAATGTTATGCTTCAGTTCATTCTACAAAATTACATTATGGGTGATTTTTCTTTCATCACATCCTACTGAGTTCAGTATTAAAGGGAATAACAACTATTAAATGAAATTGAATAGGCTCTGTCCCTGAATAGCCATTGTGTCAGAAGGGCATACTCCATAGTACTGTAAGTCTGTGAATATGTATGGCTTTGTTTTAGGTGGGAGCAAATCCAAGCAGCAGTGAATAACACTCTTTGTAGAATGAGCCAAACCTCTCACAAAAATTCAATTTTCTGAAACCACATGAATGAAAGACCTCAAACAAAAATGTGAAAGTCAGCCAGTCAACATTAGGTTCAAGGCAGTTTTTTCATCATTCAGGCAGTAGAGGAAAAGGTAACTATATAGTCCAACCACTTGTAGTGTTCTAAAACTCACTTTTTAAAAATAATTGAAAATCATAATAATATAACTTATGTAAAATGATGGTTAAATTGGGAATATTTCCCTGAAAATATAATAAGCTTCTAGGTTGAAGAAAGGCCCCATATGTATATAATTGTAGCAACCCCAAAATGATATGACCATGATTTGGATTGACTTTCCCGAACAATTCAGCTGCCATCATTTACTCTCTATTGTCTGCTTTTCCATTGGAGAAAAAACAACCATTAGAATTGGACACATTGCATATTTGTTTACCTCACATATCTCTCATTGACATGCAAATGCTCCCCTCTGCCCCACTCCTCAAAAAAAGAGAAAATCAGTTATTTAAATTCAGGTAATGTATTCCTGTTTCTGAATTCTATTTGAGAAACGTTATTAATTTCATATATCAAGTTCGGAACGGCCATCTGTTCGCTGCGCACCGCTGCACCTCCCTCCATCTGCCCCTGAGTTCCCTGCGCGCTGTTCTGCCGCCATTGGCTCCAAGTTTTTATGCACTCTGGCTTTTTGATTTGTCACTCATCGCCGCCTACTGTAGACCCATGTGACCAGCTGAGCGTGCTCACTCCAGGACGGTGGGGGTATTTGGCGGGATCAGGGATAGTGACATCTCAGGTGACTCAAGGCACAGCTGAGGTTTAATAAGTGACTTTGACCAGCTGTAGCCATGGCTGTCACCTCCTGACACCACTGATCCAACTTTCCCATTCCTCTTCCTTCATTATTCTCTGCACCTCCTTTCCTTCCCTCATTTTTATCTGCTTATCTCTTTTCTTCCTCCTCTCCTTCCCTTCTTTGTTTAACTCTCTCTCTCCCTTCAGTGTTCTCTCCTCCAGCTACAACGCCCCTCTCTCCCTCCCTCCTTTCTGTAAGTGGAGGAAGCAGATTGTGCAGTCGGCACAGTGCGACGTGTCCCTGCCACAGTTAATTTAGCATCTGTGCCTTCATGAATATGAATACATTTACACGTCCAGGATATAATTAGGTGGTGGAGTGTGGAGAGGGTTCATGACACTCCAGGTGGGTAGAGAGAGAGAAAGACAGAGAAATAGAGGAGGGGGTGGAAGAGAAACAGAGAAGAGATGCAAGTGGAAAAGAGGAGCAGGTAGGGCTAAAACAATCTCCCAGGCACTGTGACCTCTGTCGCCCAGCTAAGCAGTCACATCAATCACAAAGAAATGGCTGGAACTGCATGACTGAGGGTGTTTACATGCCTGGCACAGAGAAGTAGATGCAGATGCAGAGGCAGGCTGTAAGGCCACTTAAGCTTACAGCAAAATGTGTAGTTGTAATGCCAGTCGATGATTACCTGCAGACTGTGTGTCTGTGTGGTCACACATATTTGTATGTTACAAAGGCTCAGATTACATATGTTTAGGCTACCAGTGCAAGTCTATCTGAAAGGTTTGCAAGAGTTTTTTTTTTTACTGTGAGTGAACAACCACTAAGAATGAGCTTCACTTGTTTTTTGTTAGGGAAATTAGTTATTTCAATAACTCCCAATTGGGTGAAGACCATGGGGCAGAGTAAAGACAGGATGGGGGGATTATACATGGCCCTGCTGGGCTGGAAACACCTCAGGATAACCAAACAGAAGTTAGAGGATTTAGTTGGGATAAAGGATTTTTGGGATACATAGTGCAGTCTCACCACATGAGTTTACATGCCTAATATGGAATATATATATATATATATATATATATATATATATATATATATATGTGTGTGTGTGTGTGTGTGTGTGTGTGTGTGTGTGTGTGTGTGTGTGTGTGTGTGTGTGTGTGTGTGTGTGTGTTTGTGTGTCTGAGCTTGTATGTAGATTGCTCTCTTTCTGTGTGCTGCAGTGTTTGTCACAATAAAACGTGGTTAAGAAGCTCAGCTTGGCATGTGAGTGCATAAGTCATTCACACTGTGTAATGGTTTATTTGCCAAATCAGTGTGCTATTTAGGCACCAGGGAGGCACAGTCTCCAAAATGTTTAATGTTGTGTAGTTTAGCCATATGCCACTGTTTTACAGCAAGCATTGCCTGTGTCATTACATGCCGGTCCATTGGGCGCTTTCCATAATGGATCTATAATGAGAAGTTGCAGCAAATTGAATTGTCAAACATATTTGGTTTGGGGAGGGTTTTTTTTAACACAGGTGTTGCCCCTCAGTAAATATGATGATGAGATGCCATATTACAAGGTAAGTTGTCAGACAGAGGTACTGTAGGTATTTTTTATTTTCTTTTTTTGTGGAAAGGAGACAACCTTTCTGTCTGCACAGTTCTTGTGAGAAGTCAGCGATGGCAAGTTGAGGCTTTAAAGTCAAGTTTTGCATTCACTTGTTGTCTCTGTTCCAGCCTTACTGACATGACAACATCACTCCTTCTAACCAGCTTTCACAGTGAGTGATTTGAATGAGGGAATGTTTTGAAGTGATACGACAATCTCCTCATCCATAAAACACTGCATCATTCTGGTATCAGAGATGTCCTTCAAAGTGGAAAACAACATTGTCTTTAAGGTTAAAAGTTTGTGATAGAGACATGCACATTGTGCCACTCTGTTCCTCGCCAAATGCTCGCCAGGGGACCGAGCAAGGTAATTGATTTTGGATGCAGTCATGCAGGGGTAGTCCCAGCCACCGCAGATAAGAAAGAATTTCAAATCAAAATTATGTCTGCACTATGCATATGAATCAGATCAGGCCTAATAAAATAAAGGTATTAGCAGCGAGGGAGGGAGAGAAGTAATTAAAGCAACTCACCAGGCACCATTCTCGCTTCGCTCTGGAGGTCTCAGTACCTAGGGGTAAGTTAAAGAGCTTGTAGCTTTTAATAGAAGGCACAGAGGTCATCTGACTTTGACTTCATTCCAACTTTATGAAGGGGGTTCACTGGTGTGCATCCCATATCATAATTTTTCTATAGTTCTTATCATACCAAATACTGTGTTTTATACAAACCACGAAAAAAAGGGGTCTTGCATTATGACACAGGCATTGTTTATCCTCATGGTTTTAGATGTACCACTCCCAGTTCGGGTCCCAGGTTATCCTTTACTTAGACATGATAATTCATCTACATTTCCTACATTTGTCCCCTTCAAAGGAAATGAAATGTGTTGCTCAAGAACACTTCAGCATGGAAGAGCCATTTGGTGACTAAGCTTTTCTCATATTCCCCTGCTTCCTTAAATCTCATCTTCCCTGCACAGAGACACCCTCTGTGCCAAACACCTCCTTGTAAAACACACTCCACACATCTGGTACATGCGTAGTACATAGGACACACACACACACACACACACACACACACACACATTACATACTCTCCTCTGTCTCACTCTCCTTCTCTCTTATCAACAGTTTGACCAGTTATTTTGGTTGTGTGGGTGGAAGTCATTTTCTTTGTTCTCTGGGGAAAAGGATTATTCACCCCCCTCACATACCCTCTGTCTTTCTCTCTCTACTCCCCTCGGTCATTGCCTTTGAGTGTGTCCCTGGATGCTTTTCCAGTAGTCATCTTGATCTGGACCCCCTCAGATTTTTTGTTTGTCTTACTTTTTCTGTCCACTTGTCCTACTACAACCGCCAAGAGTACACACGTACACACACACACACACACACACACACACACACACACACACACACACACACACACACACACACACACACACACACACACACACACACACAGAGTGTCCTCTACCTTAAGCCTCTCATAGGAAAACAACAACAGGAAAAAAGTCCAGGAAAGCAAGATCATTAGCATGCCAAGATGACATTTTTGTATGCGTGCGTGTGTGTGTGTGCGTGTGTGTGTGTGTGAGAGAGAGAGAGAGAGCAAGAGAGAGAGAGGAGGGAGAGAGATAGAGCAATAGAGGGGCAAATCTATTAATAATGAACAAATTAATTACTTTTGTTTATATGTGTGCACATTCAGGCGCACACATGCACATCTTGTTCCATGTGACAGCCTAGATGGTCCTCTTTTATCCCTGCTGGATTTTATCTGCTGGCTCCAGAATCAGTCCAATCCAATTTATTCCGTCCTTCACCCTCACCGAGTCATTTACGCCTACTCTAATTTCCGTATCATTTAATTCTGCTCCCTATCTTCATCACCCCCCATTTTTCTCCTGACGCCACATTTGGAGTTTTTGATAAAGAAGACATCGACTGAAAAAGTTGCCAAAGATACACATTGCATGATTTGTCGAGGTGGAATGAGTTCATGCAAATCCAGATGTCAGTCCAATCACTGAATGTCACCTTGGGCTGCTGTAAAAGGATTTTTTACAGCAGATTTTCTGCTCATCACTTCTATGTGTTCACATGTAGACATATGGCAGAAAGCTAGTACTCAATTCCAAATTTGTAAAAATGACCTAAACAGTAAGTATGTGAAGTACGGACTTTAAATAAGTTAACTATTTACTCACAATCAATCATAGTTAGTGTTTTTAGTTGTTGATTAATTTCCCCACAATTCATAGCAATGTTTTAGAGTCATTTGAACTCCACTCTTTGCCAAAATGATCAGTTTTGATTAGTCCTAAGAGCAGAAAAAGAGAAAACAAGGGACCATCACAGATTTTGGCCTCTTAGAATTATTGCTGCTGTTTACATATCTGCATCAATTGATCTTCTTGTCTGGAATGTCTCAATGAAAACATTAATAGTGGTGTCCTTGACTGTGTCTTCATTACAAACATGTGTGTCTTTGCTGTAATTCTTTATATACTTACTATTTGGTTGCTTGTAACATTTAAAGCTTTCAGACAGTCGTCTTATTTTATTGTTGCACAATGAAGGATGGTAAGTGCTTAAAATATGATTTCCATATCCTTCTACATGTTGCCAAATCTTTGAAGTTGACAAATGTAAAGTCCCAGTTTGGTAAAAGTACAGCTGGTCCAAGAACACTGAGATGACCTCCAAAAGTTGCTCCTTTGTCCTGGGAGAGAGTGATGTGCCAAGTCCCCAGTCTGTGTGCCCTGCAAGCGAGCGCAGGCCTGGCAGTGATGCCAGTCCAGAGATGGGTAGGAGTTCTGCAGGCCATCTGGGAAAGCTCCAGGAGGATGTTGGGAGAGCCTTGCGCTCATCAGTGGGGCCTGGGACCTGAAAGTGCACCATAATCACAAACACAAAGGCAGAACCAGAAAACAAACACCCAAACATAAAAAAGCTTTACCTTAACTTATTCTGCACAGTAAATACTGAATTTGAATTACCATAAATACACTATTCAATGTAAAGATTATAAAATTAGATAAAATATTTGATACAATCAGTTAAAAAAAAGAAGAAAACACCACTGGACAAAACTTAGAATCCTGACTTTGGCTACCCAGAGCACTCTGGTTATGTTTTCTTATAGCTTCCCCCCACAAAACCTTTCCTCAATAGGTTTATCACATGAAAATGATTCAAAAGATGAAAGAGAATTTTTAAGATGCCAAACTCAATTTTTTTCTCTTAATGGTCAATTTGAGCAGTGCTTAAGACTGTATTGCTTTGAAGTCTTTGAAATTTTAATGATGACCTTGATTCTTGTGTGAATCTAATGCTTCAGCGGGGAGTAGAGTGCACATCAATGTTTCTCGCTCATGTTTAAAGGCCCCTGCACATAAACGACTAAAATTTGGTTGTCCAATAATGTCTCCAAGGATAGCAGTGGGTGGTGGATATTGTAATTAATTACTCAGTGAAGATGTAAGCATTCTTTTAGAAGTTGTGTTTTAAGCCAACTGGTTGTTTGTGTTTATTTTTGCCTTGATAGTTAAAACTGATTTAGTTTGTATGACCTCTGTATTCAAAGGAAAGATTGAGTTTTAAACTGGATGATGTCAAGTAGATTCCACAGTATAGAGACATCAAAAACAGAATATATATGTGAAAGCATTTTTATTGCTCATAACTTTTAGATTATGAGCAGTAATGGGATGTATGTGTTGTCTGTATATGTCTGTTTATTTTTCCTTTCAAAGTCACCCAACTCTAACTACTGAAGTGTTAAATATTAAATCTACTCTTTCATCTCCCTTTCTCCCTCAAAGGGTGTATTGATCATACATCAATGTGGTCAATGTTACAACCAGCCCCCCCGCTATCTTTGCTTAATATAGTCAATAATCGTAATGGTGTGATCAGTGCAGCCCCCTGTGAAATGGCTGCACAGCTGTGACTGCTTCATTTGACTGGTGGGAGAGAAGGGAGGGAGGAAGAAGAGAAAGAGATGAGAGATTCTGAGGGGAGATGCAGTAAAATTACATTAAGTGATGGATAGTTGGGGGGATTTGGGTGGATGGGTGGATGGATGGATGGTTGGATAGATGGATGGATGGATGGATGGATGGATGAGTAAGTGATGGAGTGAGTGAACTTACATGCAAGCTTGAGATTTCATTTTAAAAAGTGTAGAGGAATAGAAAAGTCTGGTTTACAGCGTAACAGATGGGAGGATTGATGGAATGATGGGAGAGCAGAGGCAATGAGGATAGAAGGGCAGAAAGAAGGGGGGGGGGGGGTGGAGGACTCTTAAAGCTTAGCGGCATATAGGCGTCCCAGAGGTAGGAGATTAATGGCGTGTGCCTCTTCGTCACAGTGGCACTTTGTGCCAAGCGCCCCCTCGTAAAAAACACCCCACACATCTGGCACAAATACCAGGCATGGGGCACCAATCCCTCTCTGTCTCTGCTTCACTCATTCTCTAGAGGAAGGAAGTTCCTCTGGGCTCTGTTACACTGTGTGTTTACTACTGTAAGAAAACCTGATACTGGTGGATAATATGTTTAGTCGCCTAGTTTGCAGTCGTTGTTTTATTAGTAGATTGTTGACATACCCTTACATGGTTCCTTTGTGTTCATCAGATGAATATCTGTCAATTAAAGTACTTAGTAACTGATCTATTGGGAATGGTGTTCCATGTTACCCTCATGTACACAGTAATACAATTACCTTGTTAGTCACTGATAGGATTACTCTCATGCTGAATACAAATGAATATACAAGTACATAGGTTTGGTTGCATTTCCTGGCTCAATATGTCTTCACCAAATCCACTGCAATTAGCTGATTCCAACTCTATCTCCTACAGTACATTTATCTAGTACTAATCTGGCAAATAAGTTTTGAGGGAAAAGTAATTGCTGCCAGGATTACATTCACTGGCAATGGTTCTTTTCTAATTCAGGAAGTGTGACATTGGGAAAGGAAGAGCTTGGGGTGAATGGCTAGGAAAGCAAAACATAGGACTCCATGTGTATTGTCAGGCACTCAGTTATGGATAGGAACATATTAAAAAGTCTACTGTATGTTTTCAGCCTCCAACTTCAGTGTCAGCTTTTTTAGTATTCAATTTTCATTCTCTAACCTTAACAACATGCTTTCAATTGTGTACACAGAGCCACAAAAGTGGAAATAGTGCTTAAACTAGCAAAAAATAACTAATTAAATGCATTGAAAGTACAGTTTGCAGATCCATTTAATATAAATGTTGTCTTGTTGTTATCATAAAACACAGAATTGAGGAGCCATATTTACTATTTTATGTGATTAATAGTAGTGAGGATGGATCGTTACTGTGCTCTAGTTTTCTTAATTCAGACATACAACATAAATTATTGGTACTGCTTGTCTGGGTTCCAGCTATGCCAGCAACAACTTAAAGTCTCTGAAAGCTATGTTCAATGCTGACCAAATAGCAAATTGTCATAGAGATTTGAGGTAAACGGTGTATAAGAGGTGTTGAAATGTGTATGATTGATGGTGAGAAGTGAGCAAAAGGTCGGGTGTGTATGCATGTATCTGTGTTTGTGTGTCTATGTGGGACAGGTTCAAGTTCTTCAGTAAAACACTGTTAAGAAGACTATAGAGGGATATGTATGTGAATATATATAAATGAGCACTGAATGTGTGTGCCCTTGCGGCCATGTGTGCATAACCTATCTGAGGGTTGGAGGCGATCAGTCTCTGGTGAATTCCTGTCGGCGCCGGAGAGCAGGAGCATTTGACGGATCGGCCTCCCCCACACTCGGGACGCTACGTTCCTACACAGATGGCGTAATTAACGGGAGGCGAGCCAGGGAGGGAAATTTATCTTTGATCAGCACCTTCGCGCCAGATTGTCATCTATGTTAATATGATGATGCGCAGGCGTGTACACGCACTCACATGCACACACAATAAGAGATGGATGGTAAGAGAATAGAGCCTAGGCAGCCTTGAGGATATAGGGTTATGTGTGCAGTCACACACACACACACACACACACACACACACACACACACAGTCTCCTCCTAATCCTTTGTTCATGGCATGGCACTGCACTCCCCCACTGTGAGGAGAGCTGCGATGATCTTTAGAGGGTGCCTCAGACAGAATCATATATACAGGGCATGTTTGAAGGGCTTACGCAATGATGTCGAAAATTTCACTTGAAACTCCCACTTTATTTGTACTGAAAATCAAACACATACTATAAATAGCCCAAACAAAATGTTAGTTACATTGATGCTACTGAATAATATTATCTTGAATTATAAAGAAATTAAAAAATATCCACATGAAAGGCTGAATTATAATGAAGATCTTAGATGAAAAGATCTCCTCCAGTTTGTCAGTGTGTGTTAGGATGCACAGCTTATCTGTATCCTTTAAATCTACTCTACACCTGCATGGGTGTGTGTGCATGTGTGTGTTACTGTTTGAGAGGAGTTGTCACAGATGAGCTCTGCCAAGTGCACACTTTCACCCCAGTGAGAAATTAGGAGTAATGGCATGTAGGTGTAATGGCATGTGCCATAACATCTGGGCAATGGGCAGCCAGAGGATAGAGAGAGAGAGAGAGAGAGAGAGAGAGAGAGAGAGAGAGAGAGAGAGAGAGAGAGAGAGAGAGAGAGATATGAGGTCTCCAGGGAGCAAAAGTGCTGTGGAGGCAAGATGAAAATTGATAGTGTGATTGTTGATTTAAAAAAAGTAGAACAAGAACAAGAAATAGAACAAACAGAACAAAGGGACATTTTCGAAAGGTAATTTAGAGGTTGAAGTAAGAGAAAATGGAAGGAAAGTGAGATAGAGGTTAAGAGAGGGTAAAAAGTAAAATCATGGAAAAGGAGAGAAAAAGAGCAGGAGAAAGGAGAAGTGACTAGGACGTAAAACAAGAGAGGACATACAAGTTATTAAGTTTGAGTAACTGACAGAGGAGGAGAGGAGAGAAGATGATATGAGGGGAGCAGGAGCGTACTAGTGAGTATTAAAACATTTCCAGACAGACAGACAGACAGACAGACAGACAGACAAAACAAGGCAGGCAGACAGACAGCAGGGAGAACAAAGGCTGTGTTCCTCCGCCTCGCTCTGCTGCTCCCCAGTCCATCTGCTGCTTCTGCACACAGCCTCCGATTTGTTTCACACTCATTTTCAGCTATCTTGCTCCTCTCCATCTCTCCATCTCTCCCTTCCTCTCTCTCCCCATACTCATCTCCCCTGGCACACACACACACACACACAAATTAAATTTTTCTCATTTTCATCCTCAACTTTTCCCATCCCACCTACCTATCCTCTTATCCTCTATAGTTAATTTTCCTCTCGACTTCCATCTGTTATTTATTTTAGAGTTTCACATATTAAATCACCACTACCTGCAGAAAACAATGGCAACCATCAATTATGCATTCAGAATATTACAAATACAAAACATTTTTATCAGTACAATAAAGAGCAATTCCTGGAGAGTGACATCCTTCTTGTCATTTTCTTAAAGGTATGACATGTTGTATTAAAGCAACACTAGAAACAGTAAAACAACAAACTGAGGCTTAAATGTATTATATGTATTATATATGTGTTGGCATGAAACTTTATTCAGCTGGATGACACTGTTACACTCACAAGACCAGAGAACAAGATAAACTGTGCAAACAAGTCATCACCTGTTAACAAGATACTATGGTGCAGGCTATGGCAAAAATAACTTTTTCCAATCTCACATTCATATACAATGAAAACTGTGAATGAATTATGATATCTTTGTGATTTTTATGAGTTGGCAGTTGCAGTTGCTCAAGTGAAAAAGATCTTTCTGTGACACTATGTTAAAGTCCAGCTCAGTGTTTGATTAAAGCATATAATGTCCTGGAGCTACACTGCAGCAACCACTTTCTCAGGCTGCTGTGGTTGTAATATTATGATTTGCATTAAAGAATCAATAGAAAAAAAGTGTTATGCAAAGTAATTAGACAAAACTGGTGAGGTTTTGTGTAGTAACAGTTGTTATAACAAATACACAGACACAGAAGCTGCTTGAGTAACATTTGATTATGTAAAATCATTTTTTTTTCTTTAAATTTTTTTGGGGAAAAAAGTGTGCATTATTTATCAGCAGTTATAAATGCACTATGAATACGCCAGATAAATTAAGTTTTACCATGAAAACATATGAATAATTACTACAAATCTATTTTACTATATTGTTATTCATTATCTATTTATACACCAGCCTTCAATTATATCTGCTGTACGTTATAACATGAACATAACACATAATATGAAGTGCTTGTATACTACTCATAGATGCTAGTGTGACTTAAGATAAAGTACTGCCAGTTATTTTACCACTTGTAAGAGACAGTAACTGCTTCTTACCTTAATTACAGTCACATCTTTTTATTGTCAGTATCACATTTATTTCCACACGCATACGGTATATTAATGATTACAAATGTCTGTTTGCTTAGTGTTAACACCCTACTGAGTATTCTGAAAACAAATCAAAAGAGCAAGCTGATAAAACTGTTGGTCAAAAGAAGGAAAAGAAGAGCAACTACTGATTCCTGCCAACTAAAACAGGCACAGCTGTGCATAAGTGCTATAAAAAAAAAAACCTTCTGTTGAACACCTGAAACTCATTTTGTCTGTGCACTGCTGGTGGAGATGTTTGTAGTTAATTTTAAGATGGAGTCTTTTCGGGAAAACTTAAAATTTCTCGGTAGAGAAAATGGAAAGGTCATGGAGGCAAAATAAAATTTAATAAATAGATGGATTCATTCAATTTATTGTTTTAATTATAATAAAGAAAAGAGCAACAGAATAGATACAATTATCAACCCTTTTAGAGCTGGTCTGCTACTGTACATGGATAACACTCATGGTTTGCAATTAATTAAGCTTTTATGAAGAATAGAATAGGAAGTTCTAAACAGATGTATGTCATTAGTAATTACAGTTAAGAGTTTTACAGTCTACCATGCCTGTGCATCTGTGTGTATGTATGTAATACTCAACACACGTTTGTGGGTATTTACATGCTTCTGCAAACTCATGACCTCTCGCATCATTTAGTTGCTGGTGACTCTCCAAACAGGGCTGCCCCAGCGACAGCCCATAATACAGTGTATAATAATGGGAGATTTGCTTTCATGAGCTAATCTCTGGGAATGTTTGGACCTCCCATTTAGACTCAACAGGAGCTTGGCACTGACTCTGCACAGGTGCAGACTGAGAGAGCGAGGGAGGGAGAGAGAGAGAGAGAGAAATAGAGGGTGAAAGGAGGAGAGAGAATTGGGCCCTGCGAACAAAATTCAACATCTGTGTCAATGGCTGTTGCACAAATTTTCACCAATAAAACAGAGCAGGGGGAAAGGAGAGAGGAGAGTCAAACAGAGAGAGAGAGAGGGGGATAAGGAGTAAAGCGGGGCTTCAACATCTGTCAGTGCCTGTTATGCTTTCTACTAAATTGAGAGAGAAACAGAGAGAAAAGGAGGTAGGAGCTTAAAATAGCAGAGAGAGAAAGTTGGTGGCTAGCCAAGCTTGGATGAAGCAATCCACTTCCAGCTGTTGTACTGTTTGTGTATCAGAGAGAGGACAGGAGGGGAGGCAGGGAGGACAGGAAGGTAAGAAACTATCAGAGGTGGGAAACAAGAGAGATGAGGGGAGGGGAAGATTAAAGCAGTTATGCAGGAGTGTAGTGAGGACATAGCGGATCCTCAAGTTGGAGTTATGAGTTGGAATTATACCACTGATAGGATGAACTATGTTTATCTGGTATGTGCACCCACTACTTCCTCTTTCTCTTACCTTGAACTTAACGGACATTCCACTCCTTACATGTAATTACTATATGTGTGTAGTTGGATCTCACTGGTTCAAAATTGTACTTGTTTGTACAACTCAATTTAATATGTCTTTCAACCAGCAAATCAATGACTTAAAGGTAGAATATGTAGAATGAGCAGAACAACGCCATCTAATGTCTCGAGATCGTAGTCGTAACAACCAAAAAGTAATTCCAGCAGTCGGGTTGCCAGGTCCGGTGCCGGATTTTATTTTAGCTCTAACTCTGTAAATATACCACTTTATCCACATGTCTAACCTTTTTAGGTGAGAAAGTAGCCCTTTAGATCCACAATGTGACGCTAATTTGTCCAAATAACATCTGCTTAAAGTTTTGTTCCTGCGAATTCGGAGCCACTCAAGTTAGCCGTAGCGAGTAACGCACTTCCGGTCATTTTCACAAAATAAAACACCCGTTGCCTTTTATTATTAAGAAAACCATAACGATAGAGTTGGTGCTTTTATTTTGAAAACAGGAAGCGAACATACCCTCGCTGTAACTGACTTGAAACCACCGAGGTACATTACATTGTAACGCCAGTGGGAGTAGCAGCAATGTCTCTGCATGTACTGCCTAATCCTAAACACCGATTGGCTTGTGTGTGGTCAGTGTGTGGAAGAGGCTCACGGTCGTAAACATCTAGTCACGTGTAGTCTGAGATGGACGCGCAGGTCAGGAAATGACGTAAACGGACCGTATATGGTTTGTTATTTGTGTTATTACATTACGTGTTGGACTAAATACATGGACATATTGAGGAAAATATTCCGGTTTTATGAAAACGGATTTCATATTTCACAAGAATGGATACTTGGCGAGCTGTACAGAAAGTCCTGTGTCATAAGATGATCGTTGTGGATAAAGAGAAGACTTTGAAGGTATGTAGGCATTATAGCTTTTCTCACTTAGCTGAGTGGCTAGCCGAGTTAATCGCTAATACTATTACGGCTGTGAGCAACCATATAAGTCGTGAGTGGTCTTGAATGAATCAGAACAATCTAAGCTTTCCAACAATGTACGGCATGAGTATATATGTTTAAGGGTTGGTGTTTAAAACATTCAGAAGACCGTGTGGCTACCTCCTAACATCCGTCCCGTGAACGGAACAGCGTGCGTTAAGAGGTTAATGATCAAATATCAAAATCCGAATAGCGTCAGAAAGTCAACCCACTCTCCACATTTCCATTGCTACCGTTTTGATACTTCATGGTACACAAACAAATAGCATCTCATATGAAAGCTAAGACCCTGGTGAGTTAAACAGTACCACTATTATTGAGCTAAAAAGTCAGTGAACCAGCAGCATACAAAGGTAAACAACCACTTATTTACAGCGACTAACAGATATTCTGTCTTACCTTGGAAGTTTTGTGATGAAAAGTTGTACTTGAGAGCAAAAAACGCTGGTTTTAGTGAGTCCAACACGGCTCTACTTGTTTACAACTCCATTTCACCCAGTGCCAGCCTACAGTAGCTGCACCGAACCCGTCAAAAAATTTTAAAAATATTAATTCAGACTAAATTTTTTTTATTTATGGAAAAGCAAGACTTTCATTCTGTACCCCTCAAAACGCCCCGTGGCTGTATTATTTAAAAAAAATATATAGCTTTTAATAAATATTCTACATATTCAACCTTTAACCTTAACCATACAACAATTATCCATCTATCTATCTATCCATCTATCTATCCATCCATCTATCCATTTATTTATGCATTGTCTATACCCACTTATCCAGGTTTGCAGGAGACAGCAATCCACAGTATCCTTACATCCACTTGGCAAGAGGTGGGTTACATCCAGGTGCACATTTCCATTAACTGTGATTATTGAGCCATAAATGCTGAACAAAAGTCCTCCTCCTCTCAAAAATGTGTTTTTCATTTTGTTACTTCAGCTGGATGTTAGAACTTCACTGTGCAGAATGACGTATGTGAAGAGTTTGTTTTTCTCATTTATCTGCTGAAGGTGAAAAGTTTCTCTGTGTCCACCTGAAATCTGACTTCACGTGGGTGGACTCATGAGAATGATTTGTGAAATACAGTTTGAAGCCATTTGTGGTCCAATATGCAACTTACACAAGTGTGATATGAAAACTTGAAGCCTCTTCTAGTGCACAAACACTGAGAATATAGACTTTGCAGTGAGGTAGGAGAGATCTTGTATTCAGCAGTTAAACTTTTTAAATGAACAATAATTAGATAGATGTCAATGAGGGAGAAGGGGTATATTCGATTTTAAGGATTTTAACGAAGTAATTAGTATTTCTTTTGTGGTGAAAAAAACATATTAAACACAAATTGTTAGAGGCAGTTGGAATAGTGCTAAGATAAGACATGTAACTTTGTTTTTTTGTGGGGTATGCAGAAACTGGAGTTACTGTAACTAATCAGAAGAGCGGTGGTTAAATCCCTGGCTCCTCCAGTTGAAGTGTGCTTAGGCAAGACACTGAACCCCAATGGCTGCACCAGCAATGTGTGAGTATTTCTGTGAATATGCATTAGATCTTGACGAGGAGGTTAGCATCTTGCATGGCAGCTTCCGCCATTAGCACATTAATGTGTGTGGCCGGAATATAAGACAGGTGGAGTAGAAAGGCTGTATAAATGCAGTCCATTTAATCACAATAAGATATTATACACTGAATATTCTTGCGCTGAGCACTGTATGCGCTTGATCTATTTTTTGTCGGATCGAAATATTAGCCTGTTTTTGTGTGGTGACAAACAGATTAATATTTACAAAACAAGCAACTTCTTCTTTTCTATTTTGTTATTTGTCATTTTTCAAATGAAATGGACAAACAGTCCATTCAATGTTATAATTTTTCTTCAAAACTGCAGCATTTAAGCCAATAGTGATTCACATTCTTTCATCACATAACAATAAGCTCTGAAAAACACATTTTTTGTTCATTAAAGTACAGAGGACAAGTCAAATTGAAAAGATTGCCTCGACTTTCCACAAAATATATTTGATGAATAATTGGCTTGAATACATTTGAGGGAAACTAAAAAAGAGTTCCATCACTGGCACTCTTTTTACATCATGTGCTTGTCCATTTTTTTAACACCTTCTGTTATAGCCGGTTCTTTTATCCAAGCGATGATCTGCCATTTCTGTATGTGAATGTGTATCTTTGTATGTTTTTTTTAACCACTTTCTAAGCTTGCTCGATAGATAAGTGGCAGTTTTAGAGGGAGAAAAAACGTTGCTTATGCTGAAATCAACAGGCTTTTGAAATTTGCCAAATTGACAGGCTTGAATAAGAACTGAACAGGTGGAAAGTATAGTGCACTCTTAATGTGACTGCATGTGTCAGAATCAAAACCAAGCTTTTTCATGAAGAGGCAATTCATTTGAGATGTTTCATTTCACAGTCAAAAGGCTAAAATGAAGCAATTTACAAGCTGAGCAGACAAAACAGGGTAGCCATTGCACAGATCTCTGATGACACATCTTCCCTCCAAACAGAAAAAGTATTGAAATGTATCATGTAAGAAAGCATCTTTTTAAAATTTGCATTTCAATGATTAACTGCATCACACCAACAAATCAATAAATACAATGTTATGCCTGTTGTTGTTCCCAACTCCTTGAGTTTCTTGGACTTTAGAATTATATTCAGCACTCAGCCAGAGCCTCGCTTTTTGGTCTCAACTCACTCTGAACAATTTTCTCTCCTTTGACTTCTGTGCATCGGAAACACCAAGTGTTTCCTGTCTGTTACCCATGCATAGAAATTGCTGCGGCAATGTTGTGGATTGAACCCAATGCATAGAAAGTAGATACGACTATCGTTATGTTTTGTAGGCATGTTTCTGAATCTGTCAATACTGATAATGGCAACAGTCTTTTGTAGACAGAGAAAAGGTGTGTTTGTGTATGTTTTTGAGGAAAAATAGAAATCATTTTGTTTTGGATTTCATTCCAGTCTGTGGCAGACTAATGTTTGTCTTCTTTTTGTGTTTTCACTCACATTTAAAGAACACAAAAAATGCAAGGATAAAGAAGAAGAAAAAAATATATATTCTAATGGAAGGTAAATACATATATATACATATGTGTTTTAATACCCTTCAAGATAAGAAAGACCAATACATGGATATATTGGTCAGAGCTATTGAGTAGCCAACTGGAAGATAGTTATACTATACAGCCCTTTATGAATTTAAAGGGTTTAAAAATGTGTTTGAATAATCAATGTAGTTTGGCCAAGAGGATCACATTATATACACACATGTGCACAAAGTACCAACACACATTCATTCACATCAATATACAATACAAGTCAGTGCCCACACAGACCAAAAAATCTACTTCTTACTATCTCCTTCTATATTTATATTCCTTTCTACCCTTATAAATTACATATTCTCGTCTACATTTTGTGTCACTGCTCTATTAAAATGTATCTCCTCATTTAGATGCATAGAGGCACTAATGGTAAATGGGCCCCCCACTCAGCTCATCAGTGTAATGCATGGCTAACCTCTCACAATTAGCAAGATCAAGGGACGCAGCTCTCTTTAAATGCAGAGACTGAGTCGGGTTTATTGCATTTGAAAATAAAGAATACTATATTTTATGCAGTTTCTCCTGTTACATATATGATTCTTAACTCCTTTCTTTCACATGAAATTCTACAGTATGTGCACATGCTTTTCAGATGCACACACACATGCACACACACACACACGCACACACACACACACACACACACACACAGCCTTCTACGCAGGCTATTAACCTGTCTGCTTTCTGCAGAATCTCTATAATTTGCCCGTCAGTTATTAAAGTTCTACCTGCTGGCACTTGGAGAGGGAAAAGGTCCCCAGCATTCATTCTGGATTCCAAAAGGACAGACTGCTAACACACACACACACACACACACACACACACACACACACACACACACAATATACACACAGGCTAATATGAATGTGATGTCCTGGGTACTGTAGGTTTGACACTGGGCCCAGCACACTGAGTGGATAATTTTATATGCAATGAGAGGCGTGGATGAAAATGAAGGGCTGCCATTTGCTTAAAGTCCATGTAAAGTAAGAATAAATATGTGTTCTGATCGACATACCACAGAAAAGTGTGTTGTTAACCACCCTGCCAAATTTGAATGATTAAAAAAATCGCCAAATATATGAAATTAGGCTTCAAAGTTGTGTAAAAATCAGCCTCTTTCTCTGATCCCAAACACTGTGGGCGTGCCGTCCGAGTTCACTGAAACCCCGCCCCCTACCAAGTGTCACCTGTCAATCAAAGTCACCACCTTTATCAGAAACATGGACGCTAGGTCTGAGAGCTTTCTGATGCTAACTCAGCTGCTAGCTTGGCTACTAGCTCAGCGGCTAGCTTGGCAGCTAACTTGGTGGCTAACTCAGCTAACTGGCTAACTGTAGACTGTAGTAGTAGTAGTGTGTGCTGAATGTATTTATACCGCTACAGCAGCAGGGACGGGTTTACGCGGCAGTGATTTTCAGACTCGCCCACTAAATCCTGAACACAGAAATTTTGAAACACAGTTTGTGAAGCCTAGCTCCACAATTCAAATCTAAATGGTTGAACTGCTTTTTACACAGTTTTTAGAAATACATTTATGACCTATTTAATGTGTTTAGAAGAAAATGTCTGAATTCACTTTACACAGTCTTTAACAGTACAAATGTTGTAATGGTAAGCCAGTAAATTGGCGACCAGTTCTGTCTCTTCAGAAAAGATAATGATTTTACATTGTATATCTTAATGGAGCCTTACTATTTAAAGAAAACTGATTTTCAACCAGCATTGTATCATTACAACATGGCCCCCCATTGATTTGCCCGCAAAAGTCACTCAGGTGACGCAAAACGCATCATCAAATATTACTTATATGACCGACGAGCTCCACCTTGAGAGAATTGTCAGCCTGCTGAACATGAATTTGTCAATTTTGGATTAGTTGCTGTATTCTTGGACCATGCGTTTTTTTCCCAGGTTTTATATTTTCACTGCATCGCTTGTCACACATGTAAAATTCATATAAAACATGTAAAAGCAGAAGAAGTGAGAATCCGCAGAAACCCTGTAACCTTGTGTATAATGCTCAGCCTATTGATGTATGCAGGAATGTGTATTCATTGTGTTTGTGTATCTGCAAAATTCTGCCAAAAAATACAACAATGTGCAGATCCATACTGAAAACGGAGGAACATTTCACTCTTTCCTTTCAGGCTAATACAAACCATACAGTCCCTTGCAAAAGCTCGCCAAGAACAAAATGGTAATGGTGGAACGTTGAGGGGGTGCGCTTGATTATTTATTTGTGTTTCAACAGGGGAAACCGGAGCTCCGTCACCACTATGAGGCTATGAGTCATAAAAGCCTGTTTATTTAGAAACCCGAACTTGCTGCTCGACAGGCCATTACATCTGGTGGCAATTATATCATTCAGCTCTCCATCCCACATGCTGAATGCAAGTTATATGTGGGAGTTGCATCACATCAGAGAGTGTGTGTGTTTTTGTGTTTCATTATATGTGTGTGTATGTGTGTGTGTTCTACATGACTTACAACATGGTTTTACTTGTGATCCGAAAACAAAACATGTTGTTAGTTCAAAGAAGTCACATTTTTGACTTATTAGTTTACAACTGATTTCAAATCCTATAAATCATATTTTACAGTTTTCTGTCCCCAAGCGATGAATCTTTGACCCTTGGCATTTGTTTAACTGGAGATGTCAATTTCTCCTTTGGGTCAAGAATTTTTCCATTAGCTTTTATCACTGAACTGCATGAGGAGTGGCTTTCAGAAAAAGGGCAATGGTTTCTATTGTGGCTTCTCTTCTTCTAGGGCTCCAGTTCAACAGCTGCTTCCCGTCTTCACTAAAACAGAGCTTGGCCATCGAGTGAAAACATCTTGTATCGTTTTAGCCGCTCTGTTGTTTAAAGGACTTGGAACACTCACTCTCTCATCTTATCGCCGCTTGCTCACCATCCTCTTCCCTCTCCCCCAATCTCCTCACCTCAGGTCCTGTCAAACCTCTCACTGGGGTAGAAATGGAAGGTGTGCGGCTCCACGGTGATGTGTGTGTTTTTAAATGTGTTTTCTGGGTTTGTGCATGCATGCATATTTCTGTGTGTGTGTACTCGTGTCTACTCAGTCGTGTATACATGTTTCGAAGTGACTCAGTGTGTGCTCTGTTTAAACCCACCGTCTCCAAAGGCTTATGAGACTCCCTGTGCATAATTGGTGACCTATTAGTTTCTGCCCATTGCATTTGACAGATATGAATTGGAGACTGCCATGCAGACATGCTGATTAATGACAACCACAATTGGTACCTTTTAATTGCCATGGATGAGAAGTCAGGCATTGTGGTGAGAAAGAGAGTCAAAATGATGACACTTTAGCAAACATTTGTGATTATAGGGTTGGTGTGTGTTTGTGTCTTATCTTTGTCTCTCCATGTATGTGCTATTTCTGACCCTGAGGCAACCAATGGTGGAGTATGATGGTGCCAGCTGTTTTGCTACTTTTTCTGTAGTCTTACGAGTCGGTGTGTTTTCATGTGTGCAAACCCATGAGAGATTTGATCTGCAGGGGGATGGCATTAGTAATGTGTGTGATTTAGCATACATCTGGTCATATACACTCCACATGGGAGAGGAGAGTTATATTAGCACACAGCGCACACTCTTGAACAGATCTACACACCGCTAATTAACCTGGTGGTTCTCACAGCTGTTGGCCCTGACTTTGCTCCTGCCAAGACGGACGTGGGTGGCTCCTCAACCTAAATCAATCTGCACTAATTGCTGGTCTACACTCCCCTGCGTCTTTACCTTGCTGCCTGTCAGCATCCTATCTACCTGTCTGATTTGACAAGTAACTCCCACATCTCAGAGCCACAGTGATCACTCAGGCAACTCAAAGGTCTCAGTGTTTTGATTTTGCCACAGTGTCAAGACATTATGTTGCTGAACCGACTGCATGGTTATCTATGATCTCTTGCAGTAGTGAGGTATTCAAATGAGATCATGTGGGGTTATGCCTCACTCCTCTGTGAATTCTCAACTTTAACTTTTCTCACTTTACTATATGCCCTTAATATGCAGTAATTTCTAGCTGGAGTTCATGTTAAGGTTGCCAAAACTATCCATTATATTAGGACTGACAAAAAAGCATCTCTTTTAAAAAGCATGTTGATTCAGTGGTGAAGCTGTTCACTTAGATTTAGGGTTGAGGTTTGCAGGAAGAATGACGATTAGGATTTATGTTTAGGTGAGTCTCCGCTTGCAGTTTTCTGCCTCTTTTACAACCTTTCTGGCACAGTAACCTATTCTTGTCACAGATGCCAATGATCAATTACACTCACTCCATCCACCACTTGCAAACCACCCAGGAATGATCGTCATCAATAAATGCGTTGCCAGGAACCCCCTGGTTGAAAAGGAGACCAAGAATGGAGATGGAGCAAACTGAATTTATATGTAGCTGAGCTGCTCACAGCCACCAGAGCCTTAAAAGGGAATAGGTATGGGGAGAAAGTAACTGTTCTCTGTCATTTCCACAAAAGCAGACATCTGTCTTCCTTTGGCATTTCTTCCCATGCTCATAGAGGTCATGAGTTTGTGTTGCATAAGCATGAGGGTTATAGTGATTCTGTCAAAGTCAGTGGTACGATATGAATATGACAACATAGGTAAAGAGTACATACAATAGAAGTAACATCACAAATACAAAAGGAGAGCCAACAGAGGTCATTAAATTATGATACTCTTTGTCCATAGAAGGCTATTCTTCTAATCATTATACTATATCCATATCTAATATTATAGATGTAAAAAAAAAGAAAGAAAAAGAAAATCAACATAATTCATTCATCTTTTAGCTATGCAAGCCCATTCCACTAGTATTGTGATCGACATGAGCCCCTTATTAGCTATAAGCATATTAGCTGGGGTTTTAGGTGAAGACATTTGGCATGGAGAAGGGAGGCTATGTGAGTGTGTGTGGCAGGGGAATTGGGAGGGAGTAAGTGGGCCTGCATGCCTCCCTCCTCCACCCCTTTTCCTCAGATGGAGCTGTACTTTAAACAGCTGGAGGAAGGTCGCAGAGGGGCTACTGGGTGGGGGTGGGGGGGCACCAAAGAAAGGCGGGGGCGTTGCCGGTCCTTTCACTGGAGCAGTTGTGTGAAACTATAAATCCATCAGCTATATTTCAGCGATGCTGGCAGCGCTAAAAGACGCATCTAGTTAATATTTTATTAAGTGTATGATGTGTGTGCAAACTCAGGGGGAGAAGACAAGGGGTATTGTGATGGTGTCACAGCAGACAGTAAAATGTGGTTGGCAGTTATGGGAGAAAGTGTCAGTGCATGCGTGAGGGAAGACATACTGCGCTCCATCCCGTAATTCCTATATTGAATGTGATGCTGTAAAATGAGCTCATATAGGGGATTACGTGGATAGATTCAGCAATTTCACAAAAGTCTATTGTGTGACTGAGAAAGCATAAATAACAAAAATAGGAAAGACTTTTCTTTTTTGTTACAGAAATGACAACCAGACAGCAGGATGATATTTGTATCTCTTCGTCCAGACAATGACAACTTCCATCTATCTGACCATGGGGTGTGATATATATTTTTTGTTTTAGTAAACAATGCAGATAGTGATTGGTGATTGAATATATGGAGACAAGAATGACAAGAATGAATACAGTATAGAGAGACTGTGAGATGTGTGTGTGTGTGTGTGTGTGTGTGTGTGTGTGTGTGTGTGCGTGTGCGTGTGCGTGTGCCGTTCAGAATATCTGCTTCCCACATGGAAAACATTCTGGGCTTTATCTGCCTCATAGTCACAGCTGCTTTCTCCCATTTGAGGAGATTTGTCAAAATCAACACACAGTCTAATCCATTTTAATGTTAACTCACAATCTAGAAAGTCAAAGGAATACACACATATGACATTACATATGTGCACATAAGCACATATGCTACAGTAGGACACAAAAGGAAACAGACTCACCTGTATAAATTATATATTACAGTGCTTGAGTTGTGAGCAGGATGTGTACTATATCATTTTATTTGACCACCATGTGGACTAAAATAATGATGTTCACAATAATAATAGTGTACAGTATGTTAATATATTAATCCAGCTCACTGGGAGTAAAGTATAACATTTAGAAAACATAAATGCACATTATGAAGCCATTTCCTTTTCCACATCACTACCTATTTTTTTTTTGCCAATAGCAGCCTTATAATGAAGTTGACCAGCATGGAGTCAGGTCATGCTCTGTCTAACCACCCACCTTGAGGCTATCGCAGTCCCAGAAATCTTCGTAAGTCAAGGGGACTGGGAGTCAGATGGTTATGGACGGCTGTACACCGACTCCAGAGGATGACTGGAAGGCAGAGAAAGACAGACTTCAAACCCAGATGGGCTTTGATACGGACTCTGAACTGGTCCCTTGTCATCTAATGGATGGTGGCAAGAGAGAAATAGAGAGGCGAGAGATGGGGGGGCAGAAGGGGGGCCTTGACAAAAGAGAGAGAGGGGAAATTTAGAGAAGGCCTGGGGAGTTTTTGAAGTGAATATACTTGTATCATGATCAAAGAAAGCAGAGAGAGAATGATGGGAGGGAAATAGACAGAGAACCTCTTGCCCTTCAGAGCTGAAGTTAAGTTAAACTTTACTAAACATGTATAACTTAGTCTTCCAAATGGTACTGATTTTTTAATTTTTCTTTGTTGAATCATTTAGAAAATGTGCTGTAAATATGAAAATATTAGTTGGTATTCCAGGTGCCTACACAGTTTTAAATTAAGGTAAATTTATATATATATATATATATATATATAAAATACATCAGCAAAGCTGTACATTATGTATCCCCCAGGTATCTATTATGGCTGTGAGGTCAGACTGTGTGTGTGTGTGTGTGTGTGTGTGTGTGTGTGTGTGTGTGTGTGTGTGTGTGTGTGTGTGTGTGTGTGTGTGTGTGTGTGTGTGTGTGTGTGTGTGTGTGTGTGTGTGTGTGTGTGCGTGTGTTTGTGCATGTGTGTGTTTGAGAGAATCTGTGGCCTGTGTTCTGACATCTGTTTTGGGTGAGAGGGCTAAATGGGTCTTGGATGGGCTCTGTGACCAACTGTCTGTCCCAGAGCGAAGAGAGCTTGACTCTCTAACCGCTAAACCAGCCCAGCTGAAAAGCTGCCATGTGTGTGTGTGTGTTTCTTTCATAGGCTACTTTCGGGGACAAATTTCAGACTAAAGACCAGTTGATTTGGGGATGGCTTGTCCAACTGGGGATAAAGCCATGTCCCCAATTTGGAAAAAAGTGGATTTTTTTAAAGTTGTTACGTTTGGGTAAGGGTTAGGTTTAGGCAAGTAGTGATGATGGTTAGGGTTAGGTTCAGTCTTCAGGAAATGAATGTAAGTCTATATAATGTCCCCAAAATTGACTTAAGTAAACATGTATGTGTGTTTTATGTGTTTATCATTTTGTGGGGGCAGAATTCTGTTCACATCATCATCACTCCCCACATTACAAGTGAGGTTAAGGATTTGGGTTTGAGATGCAGCGGTTATGGTCAAGGTTACAACATAAACTAGGTTATGTCAGCGTCCTCGGAAGTGTAATATAACAGGTTTGTGTCATACAGATGAATATTAGAGGAGAACATGATGAAGACTAACAGCCATGGGATAAGACAATAGAACAAATGAAAGAAACAAAGAAACAATTACAGTACAAAAATAGTGGATGTGTGTATCAACAAGTAAATGAAGAAATTGAAGTAAAGGTTTCCTTAACTTCTTTAATAGGTGTTTTGGAGCTTATTCTACATTCTACAGATCATGTGATATGATCAAAAGTTCCAAAAACAGCTACTGAATGGACATTGAGGTCAGATTGTTGTGTCAACTGCTGTTTCCAAGGTGAAGTATGACTCTAGATCCCAACATTTAAGCCAACATGGATGAAAAATACTTCAAGTCCACTCAAAAATGTGTTTTTCTCATGTCATTTGACTGTGATGTTTGAGCCTAATGAAAGTACCTGATGTGTGACATCACTGATTTTGGACCATATCAAGGTATAAACCTGAAGAATGGACTTTTCAGTGAAGTAGGAAACATCTTGTGTCCAGCACTTCATTTTGAAAATATAAATATTTGCATATTCGTGTTTTTTTTAAAGTTAAAGATAAACGATGATATGATTAAAAAGCTTTTAATTTTAATCATAAAAAGCTAACATTCTATATTGTGTCCTCTAAAAATTGTGGGTTAGCTTATTTGTTCTCACAGACATTTTCTTGTCAGCCCTGACAGGTTATGGTGAATTGAATGTCCACATATTTGTTTAGATGATTATATGAAGCTATGAGAATTTGAATATGAACAATAAAATATGTCTGAATAGAAGGAGAGAAGGAAGTGAGAGCTCTGAGGAAAGATGCTAAGTGTAGAAAGTGGTCTGCCATTTTAAAAGGAATACTTGTTATCTCTCTGCTTGAGTAGCACTTCCTTCTCCCTCTCCCTCTCTTATTTTCTCTCCTGTGCGCTCATATTCAGTTGGAGCAGTGGCATTGGGAGAAAATGTGAGATCCAGATGTCAAGCCTTCACTGCAGATGTGAACACTTAGAGGCCAAGAAACGCTAATCTGCCTGGCCATGCACACACACACACACACACACACACACACAGACACAGAAGCATGAAAGTGAGCATACACATTTACATAAGTCCATATTTTCAGACAGAAAATCACATACACATTAATGTAGTCAGGACTGTTCATGAATTTAAAAACAAAGAAACACTGTGGGAAAAAAATGCACCAAACAGACTCTCATACAGACACATTATCAAAACAGCACTGGTTTCCTTCTGCATTGAGGATTTTGGTGCAAGAAATCCCTGCTGCATTTTATTTACTTAACATTTGCTAACCCCTCACTACTCAATGGCCAGAATAAAACACACACATGCGCATGCACTCAACAAGCCTAATGGTTTTCAAAATGGTTTCAAATATTGACGTTTCCTCTGTTCACTACTTACAGTACATGCCTCGTAGCCCATTATGATAGAAACAAGCTGCGCTCAAGAGGCCGAGGCAGGTCTTGTCCAAGGACTTGATGCAAATGAGCAGAAAACGGCAGCACTGAACGACATGCATTAAGGCCATTACACAAAAATAAAATATAGGCACAACCAGTTGTTTTTTGGTACCTGTGGCAAACAGAGGACAGGCCTAGAAACATGCTTAATCCACTGCAGCACTTCTGCTCTTATAAGGTTACAGTGACTCTAAATATGATATTAACCTGTTACTGCACTTTATGTTGCTTTTGAGGAACAACAAAATAAATTAGTGATTAGAATAGAATAGAATTGGATTGGGGCTGAGGCTGAGGCTGAGGCTTCCAATTACTTTAATTTAATTCATCTGTTTTATTTTTATGTTTAATCACTCAATCTAAAAAGTGTCCATCAGAGCACTCAAGATGATGTATTGAAATAGAAAGCAGCAAATAACCACATCAGAGGCACAGGAACAAGACAATGTTTGGCATTTTTCTCTAATAAATGACTAAGACTTAAACAAAAAATTGTTGACAACTCATTTTCAGATGATTGACTAATCAATTTATTGACAAATTGTTGCATCTATAGAACATTTTTTTAATGATAATGCTGTTATCTCATCTTGCATAACTCTTTTCCTGTTTTTATTATTACAAAATATGAATACATTAATATACAATTTAAAATATGACATTTAAGAAACATTTTGAATGATCTGATCTCTGTTCTATCTATCAGTAATATCCGTTTTATACAGTAAAACTGCACTGATGATTCAATACTTGGTTCTGTGTATATTCAGAATGCAGTTGCTTGAGTTAAATAAATGTCTCTGTCTGTGTGTGTGTGTGTGTTGGGGATTATACATGTGCATGGATCAATTTATATGTAGAGGTGAATGGGTGGAGCAACAGAGTGGCTTTGAAATATTCAGTAGAGAACAACAAACTGACATCAAGCGAAAAACTGATACTGTTGCTCATTATTCACCCTTGTGTCCTCCCGGTCAATGATTATTGATCGGGCCATGTTAAGTATGGGGAGGGCACCTTAAGGTGACAGTTTGACTGGTGGCGCAGTGCCTTCATCTCAGGGTTCCTACTCAGTATAGAAAAATATGGAATTGGATTTTTGTAACTTCCAGGTCTGGACAAGTATGGAAAAAGGAAACAGCATGGAAATATATTTGTGTTTCTAGTCTATTGCCCCTATTCTGTTTTATTTCTAAAAATAAATTTAACATATTTATATAGTGTCTTTCATAGCGTTTGGAGCAGGCGGCCTGCACAACTAAAATGTTCATCACTGTGTGAGAGAGCACGGGCCAGACCGAGCTTGATGTTGTCAAAAGCAAGGCAAGAAGTATGGTGTGTGACTCCTACACAGAACTGCATGTACAGCCTTAATGACAAAGTGCCTTCCACTGCCTAGTTTGTAGAAATATCTTTAAATTGCATGTATACATAGAATCAGAATCAGATGTATTGGCCAAGTATGTTAACACAGTGAATTTGATTCCAGTTGTTGGAGTCTCTCAAGTAAAACAGACAATATACAGACAATGTTCATTGGGAGGAGGAGTTGAAAAGGTGTGAGGAATCTGTAATGATTTTCTCTGCTAATTGCCAACTGGTTCTGAAAGAGTACTGGAGAAGTCCTGGAAGATGGGCAGGGGAGCACCAATGATATTTTCTTCTGTCCTTTGTGTTCGCTGCAGTCTGATCCTGTTTTGTGGCTGCACTGAACCAGACTGTGGTGGATGTGCACAGGATGAATTCAATGACTGTGGTGTAGAACTGGCTCACCACCTCCTGTGGCAGACTGTACTTCATTATTTGCTGTGGAAAGTACATCCTCTGCTGGGCCTTTTTAAGGATGAAGTTTATGTTGGTCTCCCACTTCAGGTCTTGAGATATGGTAGTCCCAGGAACTAGAAGCTCTCCATGGTTAACACAAGGTTATAAAATGTTTTGAGGGGGAGCAGTACTGAGGGGTGTCATTTCAGCTCCAAGTTGTTGAACCTCTCACTGATATGCAGATGCGTCACCATCTTGGATGAGTCTGATATCTGTAATGTCATTTGCAAACTTCAGGAGTTTAACTGCTGGGTCCTTGGAAGTGCAGTCATTGGTGTAAGAGGAAGAAGAGCAGTGGGGAGAGGACACATCCCTGGGGAGCATCATTACTGACTGTCCCTATACCAGAATTGACTTTCCCCTTCCTCACCTGCTGTTTCCTACAAATCAGGGAACTGGTGATCCACCAACAGATGGTGGGTGATACAGTGATCTGGAGACAGACATCAAAGTGACAGGTCTGTAGTCATTCAGTGCTGGGTTGGATGGTTTCTTGGGATGATGGTGGAGCTTTTAAAGTGAGAGGGGATTTTTAGCCAGTTGGTCAGCATCACAAATACCCAAATGTTAAGCTTGTCTGAACATTTATGCAATGATGTATTAAATGGACTCTCTTTTCCGCCACACCATACCTCTATGGGTGCGTTCATCCTTGTTTTCATGGACACAGTCAGTAAACAAGGCTGCACAGATGCTGTGAAACTTTAAGTTATTTGTTACTTTTTTCAACTTATTCTTAATTATAAAATAAATATGGGACAGGGAATAATATATTATTTGTTCAATATGTTAAGGTAAAATAAGAGTATAGGTAGCATGGGTTAGTTTTTTATTTCCTCCTTGGGCAGAGATGTTTGACAGTGTAACGTCATCAATTTTCTCCATAGGAGTGTGGACAGAATGGCCTGCAAAGACATGTTTTTGAATGGAGAATGTAGGGTTGTTTGTGTTTGATAGTCTCATATAGAAGTGCACCGCTGTTGGTGTGTATGTGTTTGCATATGTGTACACATGTTTCTCTATGGGCTCCACTGAGCTACGAAAAGTGTTACTAATTTCTGTTGCAAATAGTCAGTGTTTATTTTTTCTAAATTACCATGACAATCATGACAATAATTAGTTCCCTTAGAATTGTCTAAATGACGGTATGACAGGCCTGTGCCTGCACTTGAAACCTGAAATCAGTTTTTGGATTGTTCAGTCCTGATCAATGGCTCATTAAGGCAACTGTGGTACATATTTACTGCAAGTGAGATCCAGGTTGAGTTTTGTTCATCCATCATTTTGGCCTGTGGGACTTTGTAACCGATGTACGACAGTTTTTGGTTAAAGTGGTCCTTTAAAACATGCCAATGTTATTGTACATTTGAGGTAATTTATTTACCTCAGTCTGGCTGTAAAACAGTGCCAAACTTCCCCTGTCCTGCTTTACCTGGAGCAATAAATAGTTCCTTCTTCATCTTCGCTAACCAGAAGCTCAGTCACAAAACTGTATTATTCAGTACATCTACTGAACATGTCAAATCATAGCTAATCCTGCAACAAGGAGGGTTTTCATTTAAAGCTAATTCTATTTTTCCCCGTGGAGAGTCTCTTCTTAACTTAATCATCACTGCTGGAATACTTATGAGTCAGATCTCCATTGACTTGTTTATGTCTAAGAAAAACCTGAATCTATTTATTACATCTATTGAATGCATTTCTTTCTCCCATTGTGCATGGATTGCTCCAGATAACAGGACACTATTCATTCTGTTGGTTCAGGATTTGGAGTGCCGCCTATTGGCTTGCATCAGTGCCCTCCTGTTTGTTTTCTCCACAAGAGTAGATGAGTCAACTGATTGGCAGTCAGACGGCACGCTGGATGATAGCGCTAAACCTTGGACCGGGCTAGCTGTTCAATTATTCACAGAAAGAGAAAGAAAGAAGCAGGGAGTGTGTGTCTTTCTGTGTGTGTGTGCGCGTGTGTGTGTGTGTGTGTGTGTGTGTGTGTGTGTGTGTGTGTGTGTGTGTGTGTGTGTGCGTTTGTGTGTGTGTGTGTGTGTGTGTGTGTGTGCATATATGAGAAGAAGAAAGGAGGGGGGAAATGAGTGAGAGAGCCAGGGAAAGAAAATAGAGATAGAAGAAAGAAGTGATACAGAGCAATTCAGATGCTGAGCATCACCTAATATTACCAATTGAAAAAGATCTGCTTCTCATTATCACCCACCTTCACTGGGGCAAGCACTGCCTAATGCCTTAATCTAGCTGCTAGCCACTGCCACCCACCACAGTGTGAGACACACAAACACAATAAAGTACCTCTGCCAACACTACACACACGCGCATCAACACACACTCCAAGCGCTTCAGCATATGGGTCAGATCTAATCGCAATAATTTCATTTCCCCCCTCATCAGCTCCAAGCCAGATAGACTAAGTCCCATTTGTAACCACTGCAGCGCTACTGGAAGGAAATATGACAGATAAGAGGACTCTTGTAATAAGCTGGCTGTGTGGATCTGATAAATGAAGAGAGCTTTTGCCAGTTAGCTGGAGAAATATATTGTGGAACAGCAGAAACCCAAGTGTGGTAGCTTGAGGATTCATAAAAAAAATGGGGAAACAAATTAACTTTGTTGATTAGCGGCAAGATGGAGGAAGCCGCTTGGAAATGACTCAACGCCGCTTGGGAAATCTTGGGGAGTGCGAGGCAGCGTTCTGATATCAAGGAGAAAGAAAAAAAAACATAGATGTGTAAGATACAGTGAATCCTCGTAGGCATCTTTTCAACAACAGTTACTCCTCGTAGGCATCTTTTCAACGACAGTTACTCCTCTCTCTCTTTCTGTCTCTCAATAACAAATCTCTTTATCTCTGTCACAAGCACACACACATGTACAAACACACACTTTTTGTTAAACCCCCCCCCCCCAACACTTTTCAGCTGTTTCTTTTTTAAATGACAGATGTGCAGCGCTACTTGTGACGAAAGTGTAATATCTGTTCAGAGCAGGGGCCTGCATCATGCCCATATGGTATTCAGTGGGAGAGGAGGAGTTGCTCAAGCAGAATTTGACACGTAAATAGAACAAAGGCTTGTGGGAGGTAGTTAATTTCAGCTGTTTCCATGGCAGGTAAGCTGCATCGGAAAGGCTGTGATGTTTATTTGTGAGCCATTATTTCTCTGCACAGCATGTAAAATTATGTTTGACATGCTTTCAAAAATATGCACGAAAAAAAGGTGTAAAAAATCAGTACAAAAGGCAAAGTTGGACTGTGAGAAAATTACAGTATTTCACTACTAGATTGTATTAGCAGGAGTGTTTAAACAGAGACTGAATTGGGTTAACTTGTAGGGGTGTTTATTTATTTATTTTAAAGTTCTGAAGAGGCCATTTGTCTTTCATAACTGAGAGTTTCTAGATGTTTCCTGCAAAGTGTATTCTAATAAATGCAGGTCAAAGGGAACGATGAAGTTTCATGCCGGCCTCTCTCCAGAGGAAATGCTTCAGTGAATCTCAGAGAGTCATCCATGCAAGACCCAACACATAAACAGTCACCTTGTCAGTCACCTTGTCAATCAGTCAGTGAGCCAGCATAGCCAGTTCACCATCCAGTGTACTACCCAGTCATCCATCTATCCAGTGTGCCAGTCACTGATCGTTCTCTTTCCCTCTGAGCCACCTCACCTCCCCAAACTCCCCAACACCAACTGAGCTTCATAGACCTATAATGATCCAGTGTCTCCTCTACTTACTAATGCTTGGTAGAGTTCAGGTCAAGACCTCCCCCTCCCCCTACTCCTCATCTCTTCATCGACTGGTCAGAATGATTTCTGTGGATAACAACATGGATTGGCTTCATTCATCTTTAAATCATGTGTTGTTGTGCAGTTTTTGGTGAGTAGGTATATTTTTTATTAGACTGTGGTCATGCTGTACAAATTGAATTTATACCTGTCTAAGATCCAATCATCACAGTTCAAGCCAGACCATCTCCAGCTGATAATATATAACTTGCTTTTCTTTATTAAATATTGCTGAAAATATTGTAAAAATGAATATTTGAAGCAGTAGTTCAGTCAGATTTGAACAGTTAACTTTCTTGTGGAACTTAATCATTCGAAAGCTCTGCCCTTTTCGAAATTGACATATTGACTGACATGCCAATGTCTACATGCACATTTCTTATTATTCAAGTATGAAAGCATCCTCATTTCAAAGGAAAGCTTAATATGTTAACACCTACAGTATCATGCCCACAAGCATCAGTAAAAGACATGTCCATAATGGTTTTCATACAATAAACTACATATGTTATCTTTATTATCTAAGCCACTCCCTCTTACTGCATATTGATTCAGAATCAAATAAAGGAAGAAATTGTCTCTGTCGCTTAGCTGCTCTTTTGAAAAAATGAATGTGCTTGTAAGGCCACTGAATTGGCATAATTACATGGGTTTAAATGCAAATTTACAATGTGCTTATTAATTCTATTCTGCGCATTTCAAATGACTGACTGCACTTAATTAAATCAGATTGATTAGACCTTTCTAGACTTTCCCTTTACAACCACATAATTATGACAAATACAGCCACTTGACACCAAATCTACAGCAGAGGACTGAGCTTTCTTTTCTCTGCCATTTGGGGTCTTTCAAGTCCTGTTTTGGGACCTACGAGTGAGTCACGAAAATGTCAAAATGGGTCACTGCATTATCCTGAACGAATACTGTTTATTTCTGCAGAAACTTAAAGGCACTGAAAGGCCTGTTGTTCACATTTTACCTATACATGAAAGCATTACATCAGGCATCTCCTCCATGCACTCACACACAGCATTTTCATTGAAATAGCCCTATTTTCTCTGGAAAGATTGTGCTTGTTCCATGCCACCGTGTTTCCCACCAGCACACCAGCACACCCACATGTCCTAAAGAGCTGGATGACCACAATTTTTAATGGACATTGGTCATATTATTTTTTAAGTCTTGCTAAGCTTAAAAATTAGAGCTAGAATATATAAAATAATATAAATGATGGTCGTAAACTGAGCAGTTTCTTTAATGGATAATGGTGATTTCTCGCTGTTGCATACAACAGGAGTGACTCCTATAAACTGTTCTTTTAATGACATTAGTTGTCTTGACTGGTTGTATTTGGTTCCACTTGTATTTCCTGAGAACTCTAATGACCATATTTCATTTGTTGTTATTCACAGTGTCCTTCTCAGTGTGAGACAGTAACAAGAAGAAAACAACCAAAATAGCAGCCTTCTTATGAATGTAGTCCTTTGTCTAACATACCCGTGTGAGGTCATACACGTCTGTACAAAGGGACTGGAAAAAAGGGCGATTAAGTGCATAAACTTTGTATTATTATTTTGTCAATGTAGTTACCCAGCTTGAATATTAATAATTTCCAAACAGTGCTAATGATGAGGTGAAAGAGAGAGAAAAATTGGAATAATAATTAAGAGGACAAAACAATAATATGCACAATACACATTAAAAGAAATGTAGTATCTAAAAAGCAGCACCCCAGGACCTGGCGAGTTAATGGCTGAAAGGGCTCCTGCTCCTCAAGTGTTTTTCTGAGCTTTGATTGCAATTTGGAGAAAGAATTATCTCATCGGGGTACGTGGGTGGAGGGAGGTCGGATCTAACTGTGAAGTGCTTGTCATTACCAAGATCTCTCCGCTTTTATTTTCCCTTGTACCCTTTGTCTAACTCATTCCCTCTCTCCTTTGTCTAAATGCTAGTTGTGGTTGTTCTGCAACTGCAACTGGCGGCAGTGTCAAAATATTGCAATAACACAACACATATACAGTCAACTGTCATTTGTTTTAAATGATATGGGAAAATGTATTTGCAATTTCTTAAGTCATCTCAGTCTTCATCTGTGCTGCAGTGTCCAACATGTTATAACAAAACTGAGTGCAGAAAATCTATCCATGTATGATTATTGTATACAGTTATAAAATGTAAGAAACATAAGGATATAATGACGTTGCAGATGATGCAGATGTGTTTGGATCTGCACACACATCTGTAAGTCCATTTACTGTCAAATTCACACACACATGCACACGTGCACATGCATACTGAACTTGCTTCTTTCATCATCGATGCACCCCATCAAGACAGGTTCATCCCCCCCCCCCTCCTCCCCCCTCCATTGATTTGACAATCACTGTGTAATCTTGGGCTTGAATTATTCTTTTTTTAAATGCCGTGGGCACTAGGGTCATGATATTTCCCCTTAATTACTGTGCCACATTATCACCATAAAGCACTTTCCACCTCTCTAGCACTTCTAATTATATTGTTCCAATTGCTGTGACACATCCTTTCATTTGCTGATGCAATTTGCAGGTGTATATGTGTGTGAGCAAAAATAAAAGGGAAAGAAGGAGCAAAAGAGAAAGAGGACAGAACTACTAAACCACTAATGCCATCAGATAAACATTCATCATAAAAGAGTATACATACACTATCCACAAACAGGGATTCAAAGTAACAAAAACTGAAGTGATCATGTGAGCAGCTTATATCTGGAGAGTGTCCTTGGACAATGAAATAGTGACTCTGTAAGTATGGGATCAAATCAGGGTCAATAAGTATTTGCTAACAAATAATCCCACAGCTTAATGCTTAATGTTATTAATTGCTGTCTACAAACAAGCTCCAGGATTTTTTTTCCATCACTGCACTCTGTTTTAAGGTGAGTGAGACATTCAAATTCAGAAAATGAAACAGAGCTTTACTGCTCTGAATTAACTACCAAAAACATTGGCTGGGCTTTCCCATTTAAGCATCCCAAATCCCACCACCCCATTTTACTTGTCACAGTGTTCACAAACCATTATGAGGTCCTTTCCACTGGTTTTAGCATGGGATGCGGGGGGTCAGGACTGCAGTTCCACCGGGTGGGCTTTTTGCTAAATGACCGTTGCTCATTTAATGTGCCCATTAAAGGCAGTGAAGTGGAAATATTCTTGGGCAGCCCTTTCCTGTGTGAACACTGTATGAACCCTGGTGTGTTTCCATTGGTGGTATCCATTTCTCTTACTCTGTTGCTCTTTCTGTATCTTTTCCTCTTTAAACCAAAGCTATTACACACTGACTGAGAGAGTCCTGTTATATGGTACATAACTCTTCAACATTTTGCATTTCCCCAGTGTGTCTGAAGTGTCATTATAGAGCAAACTGTGGTTGTTTTATGTAGTGGAGGGCAGAGGAGATGGAAACATTTAAGATCACATATTAAATGAAAAAATACATATCTTTGTGACACTTTAAGTGATGTTTTAAAGTAGAATATACACACTATACAGTACGTACACACACACACACACACACACACACACACACACACACACACACTCACATATATCTGTGTATGGTAGGAAAAGGGCAGATGGAAAAAACTTAAATGGGGGTTTGAGTGTTTTGTATTAAAGGAGAAATAGGGAAGAACAGAAAATCGGCAGACAGAAAGAATGGTCTTTTCATGTTTTGTGTGAGCAAAATTGAAGGTCAGTGCCTCAAAGCATTTAGAGTGATTTAATACATAAGCTAAATGCTAAGTAATGCACCTCGTGTAAAATTAATACATGGTAGCATTAAACAAAACCTGTCTCCATATGGGTCTATATCAGCTTAGTTCAACAACTGAATTGACACTATAGTCTGTTATATGTCTCCTCAATTAAGGATGTTAAAATGTGTGTTATTGATATAAACTGCGTGAGCCGTTTAGTAATATTAAGTTAATTTAATATTTACATTATTTAAATCTTAAGCATCCCCTCCAGAGATGTTTTAACACAGATAAAAATATACTGCTTTGAATAATAATTTGTATATGATATGATTTCTCCAGAAAACAGTTATCTGTTATGAAATTCTTAAAATTACATATACCTTCGCCCTCATTTTAAAAAATCCAGAATCTACAGTGTGAATATTCAAATACTACATTTTTCAATGTAATAATTTAACTGCTGCATGCAAGATGCCTTCTTCTTCACTGAAAAGTATATTCCAGTGTAGGTGCACATGAGGCTACTAGTTTCCACAACACACTTGTGTAAATTGCATACTGGTCCACAATGTCTCAAATTGTGCTCGTAGCCTTGAACTCAGATTTAAGGTGAGCACAAAAAGATATTCTCCTTTCGACAAATGAATGTGAAAACAGCCTGGCATACATCATCCTGCACAGTGAAGGTCAAACATCCAGGTGAGGTGACAATAAGCGAAAAACACATTTTTGAGTGGATGGGGGTTTTCAAATATTACAAGAAAACCCTGAATTGCTTGCTTGTGCAATTTAGAAATAACCACTCACAATGCAAATTTTTATTCATTTGTGTATAGCTTTTCAGAATCCAAAAATCGTTGATTATAATAAAAATGTGTGGTTTTGCTTATCGATGCCTGAAAAAAATGAGGCAGTCCTTTCTCTTTTTTGCTTCGTGTGCCTGAGGTTATGTATGATTGACCTAAAAATGGGGTCAGTCCTGCATGTTGTGATCAGTTATGCTTGACTTGCAGATAAACAGATTAAATATTTTCAAAGTAACTAATTATCTCTGTTAGTCTTAACAGCCATGAAACAATTGAAATTAATTTGTAAATTGTATATCAAGGTCATTATTAAACAAAGCAACTAAAAATACATGTGCCAACATCTTAAACAATCTCAATCTTTAAAAAAAAGTAGTGTTCATGGCATGTACATTACTTTCTGCTAACAATCCCACAATACAATGATCCACATGTGAAATCTACCATCACACTACTGAGTCTACAGCTAATGATGACGACACAAGATGACAATGAGTAGTTAGTGTCCATAATTCCATAAAGTGTTCATTTTAATCCAAACCATGATCTTTTCCTCGCCCTAACCAAATTACTTTTATGCCTAAACCCAACCAGACCTCAACCACAGTATTGTCATCATAAAACAATAATTTTTTATGATTACTTTTTATGATTACTGACTATTAGAATACACTCACATCCATCCTTCTGGAGTGCAGGTACAATCAACATATCTGGTTGTTTCATTATGACAACGTGTTGTCCATTAATGACATGCTTTCATCAAATGCTATTTTTCTCCTTTGAAAGGGAAAATAAGGTGCATGGTTCCTACATGTGTTTCTATAGCTACCATATCAAAGCTAACCATCCACACTAACATGGTGTATGCATTACATATATCATTAAGGCACTGGAACTGTCCAAGGTCACATATATGCACAATAACCTCCTACAAGACTTCACTTACCATAATGACTTTTCATTGCCAGCAACAATGTGGAGGGAAATGGATTACTTGACAGGGATGGGAAATAGATGGGTGTGGGGTGAGGTGGCTGGGTGTGTCCATTTATCAGTTCATGGTTGCGTCAGTGTGTGAGCTCACGTATATAAGTATGTGCATGTTGCAAATTTGAAGAAGCAAAAGGAGGTGAAAATGAATATAAGTGTGTGTGTGTGGGGGGGGGGGGGTGTTTGTATGTGTGTGTGCCCTATGTGTTTGTGTGCCTACATACAAATGTGACTTGGGTGTGCGTCGCTTTCAGCCTTTGATGACCTTTGCGTGTTGCTGCTGTGAGCAGAGTGACCCGGCTGTACTCATTAAAACCAATGGAACGGATCATTCCCCGCTAATTGTTTTCCACTGACAAATAGCTCCTCTGACTCCTGAAGACTGCTGCAGGGACCCTGCCTGCCTAGAGCACACTGACTCCACTAATGAGAACCGCCAGTCTTTGAGTGTGTGTGTGTGTGTGTGTGAGTGGTAGTGTATGTCTGTGAATGTGTGAGAATGTGAACTGTATTTGTGTGTGTGTGGTGTGTGTGTGTGTGTGTGTGTGTGTGTGTGTGTGTGTGTGTGTGTGTGTGTGTGTGTGTGTGTACTGTATTTGTGCTGCTAGCCTCCCTCGCTGTGCACTGGCATGTGTAACAACGGAAACACTGCTACATTAGGCTCAACATAAGCCATTAAGGCATTTTTCTCCTGTCAGTCACACTAACACCAAGATATTGTTAAGTAAACTAGTGTATCTCACTGCCCGAAAAGTCATTATTTACAGCCAAACACAATCCTTGTTAGGTCCAGACAGCAATTATTTCATCAAGCTAACGGTATTTTGGCCTAATTTGCATCACAGGTAAAATTATTTGACTACATCAGCTGTAGTGTGGTTGTCATCATTAGATAGCAGGTTTAAAAAAATCTGTTCCCTTCTCTGAAAATTACTCTCTTCTATCCTCGTATTGCTTCTGCATTCATGTTCACTTTGATACAGTCACACAAACATCAGCAAAATCTTCAAAATACACACACAAATACAAAGTTTGCAACATATCTCCAGAACAACATATGCATTATAATGCGTCTCATAACTAGACACTCTTATCATTGGTATCAGTGCAAACTGTTTTAAATCAATTTGCAAAATAGTTTTCTGACCGACACTGCTATGGTTAAGGTTTGGTTAGGTTCAGGCACAAAAAATGACTTCAGCGCTAAGGGAAATATTGTTTCTGGCAAATGTCTCAGTTACAGCTAGGTTGGGCTAGCATAACAGTTTTGCCTTATATGTTAATTTTACACTCATTGACTTCACTGAATATTTGGAAATGTACTGTATGGGATAACTATGGATGTATTATAAGAGCTGGACAGGGTTCTGTTGCGCAGTCTTGCAGGGTGCATAATTTGGTACAGTATTAAGCTCTCATAATAAATCCATTGGGATAACTGGCTAGTATAATACTGACTATATCTTACATAATCTATAGCTAGGCATTATATGGGACTGGTATGTGTCTGGGATGTACATCCATGCCACAATCTACTAAAATTAGGAAGTTCTCTGTCTGTTTGGGAGACTGTGCCCATGGTCAAATATGATTAATGTGAATATGGAGTCAGTCCTGCATAATTTGATCAATTGTACTTACATCATGCAATCCACTCCAACTTCTAAAATGATTAATTACATTTAAGTTGGTCTATTTGTTGAATCAATTTAGTCTCTGTACATGTAGCAAGATTGTTTTGGATATATGACAGAATTTATTGCTATGTAATAATAATATGTGTCCTATATCGTCAACATTTGGGAAATGGAGTGTACAAATTGTTTATTGGAAAAGAGTTAATTGACACAAGAGTCTCTTACAACTGCTGAACGTGTCATTTTGGGGCATTTGCTGAAACTATTAATGCTGTTGTTTTTCTTTGGCGGATGGTCTCAGCTTCTGTTGTATTGCAGTGGCTCAGTTTCCTCCTCTTTACATTTCTGCCCTTCCTCTAATTAACACTCCATCTCTTTGTACTGCATCCTACCACACACACCTCTTTTTGTCGCCATCATCCCTCTCTGTGCTTTCACCTGTTCCATGGTCCACTGAATGGCTGTGAATCCTATTAGGGGACACCCCTCAGCACCCCCAACCCCTCCCCAGCCACACTACCTGGCACTAATCCATCAGAGGGGCAGTCAGGCTGTGCACCACCCCGCCATCACCCATCCCCGATACCCGCCAGTGCCCAGTGCTGCAACAGAGGCCCCAGCTGGGGGACCGCCAAAGCTTGGTCATTATCAGATGACGGATAGCTTCATATCAGGTGTGTAAAGCGGGCGAGCATCGGCAAGGGCCATCTGGCCGATGATTTGGGGGAAGTTGGGAAGTTGGGTCCGCAAGCGAGGTATAGCAAGGTGAGTGATGATGATGGATGGAACCAGGGGCAACACTGCCAATCACAGAAACCTTTGGCAGCTCTTATACATACTTGTGTGGAGGAACTGCCTCACGACCACAAAAGTATGCAGGCATGAATAGATACATGCCACTTAGTATACTGTTTTACAATTTATTTGTGTGTACACATTCCTCTACCTCTCTCTGTGTCAGTCATCTCTCTTTTCTCCTCACAATCGTCCTTCTCCCCCTTTTCTGCCCTTTATCTCTCCTATCACGTTTTCATCCTCCTGTCTACACAGTTCATTTGCTGCTCAATCCAAGCAACAGAATACCAAATCGCATTCTGTGGTACAACATTGTAAATTCAATACCAGGGGCGCAGGTATTCCCTAGATACCGTGACATGAAGTTTGATAAATGTAGGTTCCCACAGAGGAAGTTTTATTTGGTTAGACAGAGTGAGGATAAAGTAGCAACAATCAGGGCACTGACTTTTGGTCCATTAGCTAATAGAAAAGAAAGCAATGCCTCAGTAAAGTGGGTCACTGTCATTTTAATTTGAACTTAGATAGTACAAACGCTCAAAGTAGACAATAAGCATATAACTGTGGACCTGTGTCAGAATCTGCTACCTATTGTGGAATCATATATAATGCAGTTATCAGTATCACCAATGAAAACAAAATAAATGAATCAATCATGAAAAAGAAAAAAAATTGTCTCCACTGCCCTGGCAAGCTTGTGAAATGTTAATGAATGTAATGTTTTTCATTATATTGCTCATACACCTAAAGGCATTAAATGTGTCCTTGTGTATAAACAGTGAAAGTGTGTTCTTGAGCCTGTAAAAAACGGAGTCAAAAACACACTTCTGTTTCCCAAGACAAAGGAGTAATGTTAGGTGGTTAATTACTTTCTGAGCTGTCGAGTAGTTTCATCAATTGAATTGCACTGTACATTTTTTTCGCCAACATCAAGAGGCTCACAGGATGATTCATCAACTGAGTGACATTATAACAAAGGGATTAGCACAGCTGTCGGAATGAAGCTATGACGGTAGGAATTACAAAGTGCAAAACCTTCATAGAAAAGGAAATACCTATATTGCATTTTCATAAATGAGATACTGCCTATTGGATTAACAATATGGGTAAGGTGGGAGTTTTGGTACCTGTCTAAGTAGGCTAAGTCTATGAACAGTTAATGTTACATGACCACATACTTGTGTGCATAAATAGCAATGGGTTTATGTGTGTATATAAAAAAAAACAACAAGGATACGTACTGTAAAGTATATCTGGCTTCTTAATTTGCCCACGCAATTGGACAAGCCTGCGGACATGTGTTCTAAAGGTCTCATTGACTGAGTACACTTCCAGTTGTTAAAACATGGTCCTGTCCTGGCAGATTAATTAATTCCATCATCCCTGGTGTAAAATCAGGACTCAACTTTCAGAGGTTCTGCTCATTTGAAAAAAAAAAGACTTTCTGTCAGACCAACTGACGAGGAAAGTAACAGAACATTTCTTGCATCTTGTCTGTCAGCTTTTCTTTTCTTTTTCTCATTCCACAACCAGAGGGAGCACAGGGTTGGCGAGAAGGGAATGGAGATGGGGTTTGGTGGCAAGCAAGGAGATGTGTTTTTCACGTGTTCACATCAAATGCACATGGAAAACTACAACACCTCAAAGGACTGTGGGATACCCTCCAGGCCCCAGTAGAGGAGCAATGACAGATGTATATATCTGCCATTTTGAGGTTTGATGTACCAAAAGACAATACAGTGGGGATATGTCTATCTTTTCTTTTATCTGCACACTTTTTATTCTCATATGAAAACATTCCATACATCACATTTTAATATTAGTTAACATGGCAACCTATTTGTTAATTCAATTAATTACATATTGAGTGTGTCCTTTAATTTGCCATGACATAAGACATCATTAGTCTACACTGTGATTTGAAAGTTATTGTCTTGTATGTTTGCATGCTGTCAGGATATTTAGCCAGTCTTCTGTAGAAGTTGGGAAAGACTCATTTACATTCTCGTGAAAGAAGGCAAGGTTGTCAGTTTTCGCCCACTTAGTTCTTCTTCTTTGCTAAGAGCCAGACGGTGGGTTGAATTCCAAAATCCCCCGGTGAGTGAGTAAGATCCCTCTCTAGACACTGTACCTGCATAAGATGCTGCACTGCAGCTGCTATCCCATCATGCAGCTCTGTCTTTATTCCTCCCTCCCACAATCTCTTTCCATCTCCATCAAAGGGTGGTTTGGGATTTTGTTTTATTTGTTTAATTTTTTCTACTTACACTTCCTATCTTCATGAGCTGTAGAATACTGTGCCATAATTTAATATCTGATTATTGTGTGGCAAGATAAATAACTGTATTTTATTTGGTTCGTGTGTGTGTGTGTGTGTGTGTGTGTGCGTGTGTGTGTGTGTGTTAAACAAAAATCTCCCCCAAAATATTTCCGATATTAAATTTGAGGCAGTTAATAAAATGCCTGACTCTTTCAGTGTGCACATACTAACCAATTAACCTTTTGAGGGCATTCAATAAAAGCTACATTTTTCCCTTGACAGACTGGCACTCCCTGTCTCCATCAATGCTACTTTAATTTTTTCTATCACAGTTTCGTCAAGTATTCAGTCCCTGCTGAGTCACTTGAGGACAACTCCAAAAGTTACTGTTACCTTGGACGTGATACTTGCTGTTGCACCCCAATTTTCTCTTGTTAATGAGTTGTCCACCACAAGTCAATCTGCAGAAGAATTTTGCCGTCCCAAAGTGGATGTCCTCTATTCCAAAAACATGCCATTTACACAAATTGGTGGGGCGTTTTTAGTCTCATAGGGAATTAGAAGGTCGTCCATTTGTTGTAATAGAAGCAAAGTCCGAGCTCCTGCATTAAAGTAGAATTCGCCATACGCCCATCCACCATCCATACCCTTTTGTCCACCTGCATTTTTCAGAATGAATTTCAATGTGTATGGGTGTATTTTCGAAGTTTCAATTATGAGTAAAAAAATAAGAAAAAGAAGTGAAATCCATGTATTACTGTTAGTTCATCAAGCACCCAGAACTAACCAATCATAACAGAATGGGCTCATCAGGAAGGGGGCTTTAAAGAAACAGGAGCTAAAATTGCCTGATTTGAGGGGCTGCATGAAGGGCCAGTATAAGATAAATAAGGTAACAAAAATGATCATTTCATTCAACCTTAACCTGTGTGCAGTATTAAGTAACTTTACTTTGTTTCTCTTATCATCTCCCTTTTGTCACCAGTGGCATTGATGATGTTGATGGTAGGCAGCTTGGCCTCAGGCAACGTTGATCCAATGCCAGATAATTACTGGGGTTCGAATGGCACTTGTTTACTGTCAACTCCCAATTTATATATGTCTCATTCTGTCTTTGTCCCCATGAATATAATATGAGTGTGTGCGTGTGCATGTGTGTGTTTGTGTGTGACCATGTTACAGGTGGCCGCCCAGTAGGTGGGAAAATGCAGGAAGTCTGCTTGTCTCTGTGCACATGTATCAGACGCAGCATGTTTTTCCCTTTCAGAGGCGAGGTATCCTGTGTGTGTGTGTTTCCTCGCATGTGAGTGTGTATGTATGTCGCCGATCACACTGGGCGGCTGACTTCCAGGAACCCCTGTAGCAAAAACAGGCACTGTGTGTTTCCTGCTCTCACGCACCGTTATCACAGGACACACACACACATACACGGATCATTGCCCTATTCTCTTTTCCCTTGCAGGTTTCCTCAACGCCTATCCTTGTGCCTCCGGCCGTCAAGATGTTTCGCTGTGATTGTCATGAGAGAACTTGCTCTCCGGGAACAAACCGGAGGACACAAATAGGCGAGGAATGACTGCAACCTCACAGTCATGCTGGTCTTTCTGACCACCTTGGGTTGCTAAGAGTTAAGAATGGTCTCTTTACATCTGTGCCTATCCTGACCTGTCTTATGACTGATTCAGACCTTTCTCTGACTTACATACAACAAAAACTTTTAATCTTGTCATGTCTCATTTTCTTTTCCTCTCTCCTTATCATTCAGTGTGTGCTCCCTGGCTTTCCATCCCTCACCCTTTCTCCCTATATCTATTCACACATCCTGGGTAGCCCAATGCCTTTGTGAGAGACTGACAAAAGGATCCAGACTGAAAAAATGGAGGTAGAGCACGGAGTCCTAGCTTTGTGCTTGCAAGAGTGCCAGAGACTGTATCCATCTATATTCCCTTTGACAATACAATGCAACCCACAGCTGAAGCACTCCAGATGACAAGGGAGAGATATAGAGAAGGAAAGCTGAAGAGAAGGAGAGAAATGCACAATGGCACTGTTGCAAACAATTGCCATTAATGGCATCATCTTTTCCCCACAGAGATCATACTGAGGGAACAATGAGCTCTACCGTGATAGTACGCCGATGATTCATTGAATGTTTTACATACAGTACATGACAGGCAAAAGTAGTACATGCTACTTGAGTGCAGTATGAAGTGTATTTAAAAACAAATTATTTTTTAGTGATTGCATGATGTGTCCTTGATGAACATGTTCTGATTGTAACAGATAATTTTCAGGGAATGCAAAGGGCACATGTGAAAATCATCTTATTGTGTGAGTTTTTAGTCAATGTTGCTACCTATATTATTCATTTGTTTTAGCCAAAGCACCTACAGATATATGGGCATTGCAGAGCGAAATACAATAGATTTTGTTTTTTTAATTTATGAGATGTTATGAACAGCCTATGGTGCATGACTTGTTCAACCATGCAGTTCAAGTGGACCGGTTGTTATCACCGAGTTGTAAACGTAGCTTCTGCTCTGTGCTTTCTCTGGCTCTGCAGGCGAGATGACTTCCAGATGGTCCAGGGAAAGTGTTTGCCTTAGGTTACTGCAGGCCAGCCTGTCTGTGCCTTTTTCAGCTGAGAGAGAGATAGAGATACACTGTGTGTGTGTGTGTGTGTGTGTGTGTGTGTGTGTGTGTGTGTGTGTGTGTGTGTGTACTGTATAGTGTATGGACATGCATTACAGTCCTTCTTTCCTTCTTTTTGCACACACACACTCTTTTAGTCTTTGTCCATGACCCTCCACTGCTATCTATATGAGTGCTAATGAGAGGACTAATGACTCCCCATATAAAGTAAAAAATATACTAATTCCTAACGAAATCATATGTGATGGTAGGCTTGTGCCCTTGGGTAAAAACTCATTGGGAGCTCTTGACCCGAAAAGCGTCGTGAGTCGCTGGTACAGTAGGAAACACTTCGACTTGACCTGACCCTGCATTTTCCAACCTGTTTTAGGACATACAGATGCTGGCTGCTGCCCAGTCGCCTCCTCCTCCTCCTCCTCCTCCTCAGCAGCGCTTCAGTCCCGCCCACCGCCACCTGGCTCAGCTGCGCATCGCCGACTGGAGGCAGAGCGCCGCTACTCCTCTTCCTCAAGCCAACGGAGAAGCAGAAAACAAGGAGCTGAAATCAAGGGTGTATGCATGTATCTTCTCATATATAAAAATGATTTCTACAATCTAGATCGACTCGACGCTTAAAGGATTCTGGAAAAAAGTGCGAAAGACGGGTCGATATCAGACGGGTGTCCTGCGCACCACAGCATCCTCCCCTCTCCATCTCTTTCTCATCTTTCCTCCTTCTCTGCCTCTACGCTTTTACAAGACTCCCGACTCTCTCATCCTGAATTTCCCCAGTGACTGATCACTTATCGCAAGCCGTGAGCTACCCTTTTTCTTTTGTCGGAGTTTGAACCACATTTCCAAGCTGCTGGAAGTACACCGCCAGAGCCCCTGAGAGCTGGCTGGACTCTGTAGCGTTCGTGTTACCGACACAAGCGGATCATCGAGGGGAACTTGCGTGGAGTCAAAAGGACTGGAAATTATTTAGCCCTCTCACATCAACGTACCGCATGGTGGGAATTTCCGACTCCTTTCAGTGTAAGTGGCCTCTTTTGACTGCCCCTCTTGCCATATTGACTATATTTACCAATTTCGTCTTGGCTGAGTTTTGTGCCCTCATTTAGACATGTGTGCGTCAAAATTTAAATAAGAACATATGAAATGCCCGCTGGGCTTTAACAGAATTTCACACTTTTGATTTGTGCTTTTCTTTCTTACATTTGAATGTGAAGTAAGCATCTGTGCTGCTCCAGATGTGAATTGATATGTATAAAAACACAATACATATCTGAAAAACTACATTATCTCATAAAATACTTAATCAAATATGTTTATTGCATTTGTATGATCAGCGATGACAATGCGTAATATATATGTGTATATTATTGGTTACCTACACATTTTATTGTAATTGGATATTTAGGCTGAGCTGTGAACATTATTTTGTATTTATTGAATTTACTGGCATTAAAGGAATTTAAGTTGTAGATTGGATGCATGACTAACCTTACACCATATATATCATCTTCCTTAAAACTGCAGCAACAAAATCAACTAAAACCCACCACTGTGTTTAAGGACAAATTTTGAAGAGCAGCTCTTTCTGTTCGTATAATACAAAAGAACAATTGCCTCTCTAGATAGAAATTACCGGTTTAGTTTGTTTAAATATGGACACCAGCTTGCGGCTGTCGCTGTCTCCATAAAACCTGATATGAATTCATGGGCTTTGCGCCCTGGTTGGAGAGTTGTTCTCGGGCAACAGGCAACTTAAGTTCACGGATCAAGTTTAGTGACTCCCTGTCGACTTCTTACGACCCATTTCTAAGTGAAGTAGACCTCACGTCAGCTGACAATCCCCACAAGGCACAGACATGGTCAGTTTTATGTAGGATGGCGTATGTCGCCACTCCTCAGCCCAGGATAGACAATGTTGTGGCACTGCTGAGGCAGGTTTTAAAATCAAAACATCAAAATTACACTCGATGATTTCACTAATTACTTCTCCCTGAATGAACAGAACCAATATTCCAAATAATCCTGACCATTGGTTAACACATTATTAAAGCAGCTCAACAAAATAATATTTGGTCATAATTCATTCTGTTCCAAGAAATTGTGGTTTTGGATGTTTTCAGTTTTGGTGGAAAGATTTTGGATGCAGCCACATTGTAAATCCTCAATTTAGAGAAGAGCCTCCCCTGCTCCTCTCCTCTCCTCTCCTCTCCTCTCCTCTTCTTTCCTCTCCTCTTCTTTCCTCTCCTCTGATCGGGCGTCCTGGAAAGCATTTAGAGAGACTTTGCATTTCAGAGTTTGCAATTGAAAACATTCTCCGGGGCTCTGTCACAACTGTCAAATGCATCTCCTCAAATCCATGTGAACTTTCCATCTTTACCCGCTGCGACTTTGTCATCATCACATAACTGAAAAGCGTAAAAAAGAAAGAAAAAAGCCAGACAACTGATTTTTTTGTAGTTGCGGGTTGAAATTAAGGGGTTCATCCTATATTTTACTCCAAGTGAGAATCTTTTCCACCGACTGGGAAAAGAGGAGACATGCGGTTAGGGAGGGAGGCTGTTGGGGCACAACCTGCTGTCGATGCCCGACGGTTCTCACGACTCAGATTAAAGAGGAAGGAAAATATCTCTTGCAAACCCACAGGTTTTTGGATATTTTTAAAACCCATGCCAAATGGTCCCATGCAAAGATTTGTAGGCATCTTAGAGAGTGATTGTTATGTTATCTTACTGTAAAAGCGTGACCCACTGCAGATGTAACATTTGCTGAGTGAGTAAAAATGAACAAAATATGCGTATATTACTCATGCAAAAATTTAATGCAAAAAAAAAAAGGTAAAAAGGACAAGGAGTAGAAATAAAAGAACAAATAAATAAATTGTCCTCTGTGATTCCAATACACTTTTATTTTTATTAGGGTCGTAGCATAATTAATAAGCACATATAAGAGATCAAAATTCAGATTCAGTATTATCAAGGTGATTTTTTTAATCATCATTAATTATAGTTGTAATATTGATTGCAGTGATCATACTTTTCTGATTAGTTACCCTGACTGTCATTTTCAGTGTCATTTGTTGTTTTCTTTCCATTCTTTAACAACTGGGACCTCCATTAAAGTAGTGACTTGACTGAAAAGACCATTACCTGGAGTGTGTGTGTTTACAGAGATAAAGAGAGAGAGAGACAGAGAGAGAGAAGGAGTAAATGAAAAGTAAACAAAGCTGGTGTTGAGGGGAGTTGGTTGTATGTGTGTGTGTGTGTGTGTGTGTGTGTGTGTGTGTGTGTGTGTGTGTGTGTGTGTGTGTGTGTGTGTGTGTGTGTGTGTGTGTTTGTTGCATCTGCATGCACGTCTGTGCACACTGTATAAACAGGCTTGTATTAATGTTAGTTGCTAACTCTCTGTGGTCCAGGCTCTGCAGCATCAGCTAGCACTTCCAGGGGCCATCTGCCCAGCCACCAGCCTGCCTCACACCTGTTCTCCCACCCTCCCTCCCCCTCTCCCACCTCCTCCTCCTCCTATCAGCTCTCAGGCTACAGGGTCAAATGCATCAGACCGCTGCTCACAGACACGGACGTGGCCTTGCAAAAATGATGGCAGCCATTTTATTCTCGCCTTCACACATACACAGCCACAGAAACACACACAAACACTTATATAGCTCTGGTAGGCAGGTTTGAACAACTGATTGTGACTGTGTTTGTGTGTGTCATGCGTTTGATGTAGTCTTTCCTTTATGCAGCCAAGGTGCTGTTTTATGCTAACCACATCTAATAGCTTTGTAGTGGTTTATACTGCATCCAAACACAACTTTTAGATGTGACTCAAACAATGATGTACTATTATTTCAGAGAGGGAAAAACAAAACTCTGATTTCTCCTTTAGCATCAGAGTCATATTGAGACTCCAGTGCAGTGTTGTAATTACAAAGCATTTCTTTTAAGTATGACACACAGACGCTTGGATGCGATCCAGGTTTGCTATACGGTGAATAAGTGATGATGACTCAACAGAGTTAATATGCCAGCTACATCATGAAGCCCCCTTGTGTATTTCCACATCAGCTGTAAGCTCTCGCCCACGCCTGTTAGCCTAGAGATGATGTAGCGGGAAAACTTCCTGATTCCCAGAAAAATTGTATCACCTGTATTGTTTCAATGTATTGATCAGCATCTTTTGCTTGGAAGTTGGAAGTTATTGCCTCTGACCAGCTACTTAATTTATGGACTGGCTACAATATTCTCCAATGGTTCGATCATCTTAGTTGTTTATTTACTTCAGCACTTGGAAAAGGTGAGCTCTAAACATTAAATGTGTTTCAATTGGCTAATGTGCACATCACATAACTGCAATGTCTTGACTTGAATACAGTCTGGAGGGTTTGTTGCTATCCTGTTAAAGAATAAGTGAGGAAAACATTCAATATACATATATTTTTCATTTAATTTAGGAGGCTCCTGGGGGGGGGGGGGGGGGGGCGCGGGGGGATGTCATCTGTAGAATGAATACTAAAAATCCACTTCACCATGCACTCCTTCAAGATGTATAGATCTGTTCTGATTATTCAGACCCATCTATTACCAAGTCTCAGGGCATGTGTTTGCGCGCACATACATACATACACACAGATGCCCTTGTCGATCGATAGGCCCATTGATGGTTATCAGCGAGAGGGCAGTTCTCTTCACTGCTTATTGAATTTCATCACCCATGAAAGAGCAGCAGTGGTATAAAAGGACTTGCAGGTATGTGTGTGACTTTCTGCATTTGTGTGTGTGTGTGTGTGTGTGTATGTGCGCTCACAAAAGCAAGAGGTCTTTGTTTTATTGTAGTTGCGAGTTGGCCTTTACACCAGCTTATTTAATGTCAGAGTCAACAGTGAGCACTGCAAACTGATTTTTATTGGCCTTGTTCGTGTTTTTACTTCAGATAACATGAGACTTATAGGGCAAGTGAAGAAGAGGCCAATAGTGCAGGGACTGACAATTCATCAAGTTTCATGGTCGCATTAATTCTTTATAGGTTTTATACCGTCATTTCAAGTAAATTGATAATTGATCAGCTCCTGAATATAGCCAAATCCAACTTCTTCTTCTAATATGAATATGGTTGTACTACAGACATGCAGCTGGGTAATATGGTTTTTCAGTTGTTAAGATAGACAGCTAACTGTATCTACCACATAGTTCACTGCTATTGGGCTAAAGCAAACACTTACAGACGTGAAAGACAACACACACATTCTTTCACACATACACTGCTCTCGCTGTCCTCATATAGACTGGGATTGAGTTGCTAATTAACTTCACTTTCTTTAACTGTATCGCACACAGGCGGTCTACTTCACACACACACGCACACACATGCACACACAGAATCTCTCTCTTAGGCTCCTTCTCATGATATCTGTCCCCTCTCTCTCTCTCGCTCTCTCTCTTTCTCTCTCTCTCTCCCACTGTTTATTTTCCTGCCTCCATCTGGAGTCTGCTGATATTGTAATCGCCCTAATGCACATTGCCTTCCCCTCTCTCTCTCCCCCTTTCCCCCTCTCCCTCTTTCTCTCTCTCTCTCTCTTGCTCTCTCTCTCTCTCTCTCTCACACACACACACACACACACACACACACACACACACAATGTGCCATCCTGACAAGCTCCTTTTCTTATTCCAAAAGATAAGCTACTGGATGTGATTCTGTGGTTGTGTGTGTGTGTGTGTGTGTGAGAGAGAGAGAGAGAGAGAGTGCACATGCAGGTGTCTATACAGTGAGCCTAATGAACACACACACAAAAGTGTGTTTCTCCCTGCACTCTGCCAAAGGTAACGATATTGAATAGGCGCTTTTTAGTGATGTGGAGAAGCGATATGGTGGCCAAGTGAAGATGTTAGCTGTTATCTCTCACCTCCTCGATATTCACCTGTCACCCAATTTACATTTAAAGATTAGACAGGTGAAAGGAAGGGAATTCAGGAATGGTTGGAGATGTGTGTGTGTGGTTGTGTGTGTATATATGTGTAGTTACATGTCTTTTGTGAAGGTTGGTACCAAAAGGAAAAGTGTGTACGTGTGTGGGCACATGTGAAAGATCTCTAATAGCTTTTGTTTTGTGATTCAGGAGAGGTTTGGGATGTTGCACAAACACACACATGCTCACACAAATGCTGAGGACACACAGACGGGTTTGATTGATGGCAAGTATGAGCTGTGAAGCTGTGCGATTAGGGGGCTTTTTTCTCGCTAGTTCACGAGAGGACAATTGTTGAAGAATAGACTAGCTTGCTTTGCTACCAGTCCATAAAACCTGACCATAAAATTTGTTTTTGTCCTTTGTGTATGTGTGTGTGTGTGTGTGTGTGTGTGTGTGTGTGTGTGTGTGTGTGTGCGTGTGTAAGAGAGAGAGAAAGAGGTGAAGGGGTGGGCACAGACAGACGGCTCTTAAAAACAAACAAACAGGCAGGCAGAAAATCTGAGAAATTGACAAAGAAGGACACAAAGAAAGAGGAAGTAGATGAGAAGTAGGGAGGGTGAGGGCTGGGAGAAACCTCACCTCAGCCCCGTCACGCTTTAGCAGTTTTAATCACCTAAACCGAGGTTGCTTCCTCCATAAAAATTCTACATTGCTAACGCTGACCTGCATGTGAAAATAATTCTCTTTCTATCTTTCTCTTTCTGTGCATGTTTTTTTTTTTTAATTTTTAAAGGATATAATTTATGATCTCCATCCCAACTTATCAGCTTGGATACCCCCAATATTTGATTTACAGCTCCGTTCTCTCCCATTAATTTTGATGTATGGATTTGGAAGGTACACTTTATGAAAAGGGCAGCCGCTGGAGTGCAGCCCTGGCTAGACTGGTAAAAAGAAGTGTAATTAAGATCAGCAGACAGGGAGAGAGAGAAAGAAAGAGAGAAGCATGGATCAATAGATGCAGACAGTGGCCCCTCTGTTTTTTTCTCTCAGAATATTGACGTGTTCAGTCAATTACAGCTAGAGAGAGAAGAAGGAGAGAAAAGAAGAGAGGTGGATGTTGGAGGCTGTGTTTTCATATATGTGTGTGTTAAAAGATGGGCGCATGTATGTGTTCCCATACAGTGAGTGTGTACACCCTATGTGTGTGTATAAGTGTGAGGAGGTGCAAACAGCCAACGCACATCTGCATTTAAGATGTGTTTCTTTAATATTTGTAATAAAATACAGCCAACAAGTGTGGAGCAGACACATGCACTGTTGTTTTTTCCAATTGCTTCAAGCCTTTTATCTACCATCAGCCGATACAACTAAATCATTGTTTCCTCTCTTTGCTGGTTAAAATCACACCACTACAGCCAAATAATGAGGCCCTTTTCTTTTGTGGCTGAATTTGACTTGCATGATGGGTGTTGTAGGAAGAGAGGGCTTCCAGCTGTTGTCAGTTAGTGTCACAGACAAACAGGGAGATGGCACAATGGGACGACGGTCGCTCCCTCCGTCCGATTGTCTTGTTGTCAAACCGACAGCAGGTGCCTCAAATGATAAACGCCAAGTGTCAATTATTTCGAGGAAGGGCCATTATTGAAATTGGTTCAAAGAGAAAGAGGGAGAGAGAAGGAGAGTAGCAGAGGAGACAGTGGGGGTTACATAAAGAAATGGATGGAGCTGATCCATTTTCTCAAAATGGGGCCAAGTAAAAGCCTTATTTTGTTTAACTTCTGGTGCATCCTGTCCTCTAGTATTTTCTTCCTCACATAACCCCCCCAGTATCAATGAATAGATAGAGATCTCAAGAGCTACCTCCCATCAGATGTGTATAAGTGTTTGTTTGTGGGTGTTTGTTACAGAAAACCATAGAATTAGGAGATAGACTGCAGTATAAAGCATGAAAGAGTCAGTCTGTCTGTCTGTCTGTCTGTCTGTCTGTCTGTCTGTCTGTCTGTCTGTCTGTCTGTCTGTCTGTCTGTCTGTCTATCTATCTATCTGTCTATCTGTTTGTCTGTCTGTATCTGTAGTGTCATCTGATATACATTCATGACCCAGCTGCTCTTATGGATTTGCAATTGACAGCCCTTTCATCAAAGCATCTGTTCTTCCCCTCTGTCATACTCTCACCATATGGACATGTCATCCTCAACTGCGCGTTTCATAGTAGCATAGATGATGTGTCTCCATGGTAACCAAACTCCTCTTTTAGAAATATGATATGAATTATTTTTTTTGGTCCCACACATACGAGGATGTCTACACACCCTGGTGTCTGTATTGCAATGTACCTTGACATTTATAGTGTTTCATATCGAGTTGGTCGGCGTGATAGTGAACTCGTGCAGACTCGATACTGCGGCACTCTCTGAAGTTTTATGGCTCCTACAGTGTATGGACGTGTTTGTCTTCTCTACATGATAAAGCCATTTGTGGAAGAATCCAGGCTTTTTCCAGGATTTAAACAGCTCCAGATTGCGGCAAAACTCTTTAGTCCTGGTAACACTGAGAGTAGGTTAGAACAGACGAGGGAGAATGGCTCTCACGGAGCAATAAAAATCCAGGAGAGAGCATAAATCCATCTCCCCTTGTAAGGTCCAAAATTTTTTTGCAGATGTTTCAAGATGTTTGGCCCAAGTGATGGTAATTTCTTGCCCATCTGTCTTCTCTCCTCCCCCTACGTCTCTTTATCAACATCTGGTTTCGGTGCGGCAGGGAAACAAGTATCCTTTATAAGCCAAGGGTTCCCAGTTCCCCCTCTGCTTGTGCTATTAACTTAGCCTCAACTACTGCTCTCTCTCTGTGCACACATATTCACATATGCTAACCATTAGAAAGTCATACCATTCAGAAAATGTAATAACTTTCAGTTAGAGGGGGAGATAAAGTATTTTGCTTTTTTGTTCTCTCTTCACTTTTTCCACAACTGCAAAGAATTTTTGGGTTCTGTTTTTTATGCCTCCCCTATGAGAGAACAAATTACTGCCTAGATGTTAGTTTGAGGATGCTTTAGTGAGAGGAAAGCCCCTTCCCTTTAACCATTTGAGTTGGACCCTTGGGTCGCTGTCTGCACCTCTACAACCCACTGAGGGATGAAGAACATAAAGCTGCTACTCGGGGCGATAGAAGCAGAGACACATCGCATCAATTGACTCGTTGCAAGAGGACACATTTATTTGGGATTCTGTCTTTGAAATGAATACACAAAAACATTTTGTTGCACACTTAAGCAGTACAGCAAAACTAAGATCTTAATTTGCGATTTCCTCTTTGGCAGTATTAAATTGTCCACATAATAATTCACAGCTGCACAGGGATTGCATATTGTGGCGCAGCTGCAACTTTATGTTTGCGAATTCAACCACCTCTCACACACAGAGCTGAACTACACATCTTATTCAAACACACACATCTATAAGCACACACACAAACACACAGGTGTGCACTCACCAAATCACTCTCTCACATGCTCTCAGACATTACAGTAAGAAGTTGAATATGCAGACAAAGACATACAGCTCAGCACCATATGGCAGGGTTGTCAGTCTAAAATGAAGGCCTGCCGAGTGTGCTTTGAGTGTGCCATGTAAGATGGTGTAACAACATCTGCATGCTCAGATGCTCTCATTCCACCACATACCCTTGTCCTCCTTTTTTTCATTACCCGCTTTACAAAAGCATGTTCATTCTCTCTGCCAATTAGGTTCTATTAAATCAGTGCTCTTACTGTAACACAACAGTAACACTAAAATGCTATGTCAAATACATTTTAAATACACAGCATTTACTATTCTTACAAGTTCATCAATGTAAAAGGTTAAACATTATGTTCAAGCAAATAAAAAATATATTATAAACAACTAAATTTACATCATTTCACTAAACCAGAAGAAACCAGAAAATATGATTTTCATCATAGTTAAGCATTAAAAACAGTGCACACAATGTTTGGAGACAAACCTGTATGTGTGTTTTTGTTATACCACACACACATACACACACAGGCTCTTTGGATAAAACAGGAGTCTTTGGTTTTGCCACTTTGCCCAAGGCTACAAGACACAATCAGACAAAAACATGTACCCGCACGCGACAGATGCCCCTAACTGCCAAAGACACTAATGCATTAGTCGTGCACTGCCCCCGGGCTTTTGCCTGGTAGGACAATAACAAGACCAAGTCACCAGCTGATCAAGGGTGCAGGACACACACACAAACATGCTGGTCGGAGCACATGTGTGTGTGTTTCTGTGTGTTTATCCTAATCCCATGTTTGTTTACCATTACCATATGAAAAGGACTACACTTGTGGCTAAATCTATTCAGTTGGATTTAATAATTGAGTGCAGCCCCCCTAAAAGGTCACATTTACCTGTTGTCTGTTTCGATAGATCTCTATATTTCAACCTGAAATGTTAGAATATGTCATTATTTTACATATTTTAGTAAGTGTTTAGTGTCTGCATGTTTGTAGGTACTGGTGCAACCACCATGTTATACAAAAATCAGTAGGAGAATTTCTTTGCATGTAATAATAATGTGTGTTGATATGAGAATTGATCCTGGTGTTGACCGCTTTTGTGTTTTGTAGACATATGTTTGCTCACTGCATTGTGTGTCTGGTGTGCGTGCGTGCGTGCGTGCGTGCGTGCATGCGTGCGCATCAGTTTGTGTTTCCACCAATTGATTGGAATTGATTGCAAAGGATTAGATTGTGATTACAAAGAGGTGGGGAGCTGAGAGTTGAGACTAGGGAAGGAGGAAGGTGAATGTTGACAAGGACAGAGGGGAGATGAAACGAGATGAGGGAAGAGATGAAGATTATTACCAAAGGAAGATATCCATTATGTCAGAAAAGGATGTTGACATTGCCAAAGTAATTGAACAAAAACCCAAACTTATCCATTTTATCAACTTTTTTAGCATATGTGAAATATTTAATATAGATTTTTGGGTGATAATTAGGATTTAACATTAGTTGTCCACAGTCTGTTATTGATTTGTCATTTCATTCTTGTAGACTGGACAGACTGTCAGACTTTAGGAACCAAGTTTTGAGTGAGACCTGTGGGAACAGTCCAAAATGGGATTCTTGTGTTTTGGAATGAAATCCAGATTATTAGGCCGGGTGAGTGAGGTTGTGTGTTTGTGGCTCTGATGTAAGCGTGTTTGCCCGTGCCAGTTGGAGAACAAGACACTGCAAAATAGAGTAAGTGGGATACAGAGAGAAAAGCAAGTGGGACACATTTGTGAGAGACTCTAAAAACCGCTGGAGACCGATGCCAGAAGCCACAGAGTCAAGCAATGGAGACGGAGGTAGTGACAGACAACTGAAAGAAAGAAAGAGAGAGATACCTCATACAAGTTGTTAAACAACATTTATGACTTTCTAAATTGCTGAGCTCAGATACAAGCTTCAGCTTTCAGACCTCTAATGTATTTTTGAGATTCTCTGTCTCTCTTTTATCCAGCCACTAATGCTAAACTGCTTCTAAACTGGAGGCATTTGAGTATTTGGGGGAAAATAACACATGAAATCAGTCAACCTATATTTAACTAGTCCATGTCAAGGAGTTCACACAGAGAGTCTTAACCACAGCTACATGCGAGCCACAGTACACACTATATATAGTTGCTCTACTGTAATAGAAAATTATAGTGCAAGTGGGGATTAAGAGGTTGGGAAAAATGCTGTATTCATGGTATGTGGAAGAAAGCTTTTAAAATATGACATATCCTGCAGCTACAAGAACTTCTTGCTTTACAATTGATTGCTGGTGTGAGGCTGTCTCATTTCATGAAGATAGATTTAGAGGCATACAGATTCTTTTTATTTTTTAGAGGGCAAAGACAAAGCAACTCCTGCGTGTGTGTGTGTGTGTGTCTGTCTGTGCACTTCGAGGGGAGCAATTTTCAATGTATTCCTTCTTCTCATTTGAAATGTGACAGTGTTTTCATTCATACCTTGCAAATTAAATCAGAATATATACCGGAATATGAATGTAACACAGTACAGTAGGTAAACTGTATTAAATTCATGAATTCACAGTGCAGTGTACAGAAAATTAAATGAGATTGGTAATTTGATCAATTTCCCTGAATGTATGTGTTGCTAGACTAATACAGAACTGAATCTTATTCAGAAAAGACAGCAACGATATTTCAAATCCCTACATAATACTTAGGTAATGAATGTAGAACATGAATACATACACACTAGACTTTGACATCCCTCTGTCCCTACAAAAATCATCAATTCTGATACTGCTGAGTGGTTTTGATTCAGGAAAGGTCATACAGTCTCTCTCCAGCATCTGAGAGCAGCAGTAATGGTGCACTTATGCCAGAGGAAAAGGCAAGGACACAGTGTTTTATTTTACCAGCCTGAAACTGTCATGGCTCGTCTGGTTCAGGGCAAGAGAGGTGAAGAACAAAAGTTAGTGAGAGGAGAGATACTTTAATGATGCAGGCACATATATCTTATTAAAGGGTAGCCTCCGGTTTTCTTCAAGTGTATCTTAATACAATACCTATGTGACATACTGGATGTATATCAAAAGAGATAATGGTCACTGCAATCATTCCTCATGATCATAACAACCTTCTTTCTTTCTGTTTCTATTTCTCTCTTTTTCTCAGCAGGCTTCTTCTTTTTTTTTTTTTTTTCTTAGCACTTCTTAGTTCTCACCCTTTCTGTGCACTCAGACTTGTGTGTGCATACCTGTGTGTGTGTCCTTTGACAGTTTGTAGACCATAGGTGCTGCACTTGTTGTCATGGCAACAGGGGGCACTGTGTGTATGTATGTGTTTCACTGAAGACCCCCAAAATAGAGCAGGGAGCAAGTTTGGTCAGTACCACGCAGGGCCACATTCAGACCTCCGTCTGTCTCTGTCTCCCTTCCATTGATAAGGGACTCTGTGCAGACTCTGTTTTGACTCACTGTTTGATGCCCCAGGCAGTGTCTGAGGAAGCTAGATAGGACAGTCCGCTTACCCAGGGCAGGAGCCAGGATTGTGGGGTCAGGCCCAAGGCTAACGGTCCCACCGCCACCTTCCTCTCTTCCCTCCTCCATCATCTATCCTCCATCCGCCTTTTATGCCACAATTGCTGTTCCAACTTTAGTTACCTGAAAATAAGCAAGCAAAAACATCCTGGCCCCGGAGAGAGAGAACTAGTAAATGAGTCCATATTGTGTGTGCGTGCTGTTGTGTTTGTATGAGACACACAAAACTGTCCCCTTCACACACATCCTGACCCCGACCAGCCAACCATCCCCACCCTTCTCTTCTCTCTCGCTCCCATCCTCTTGTGTCTCACACACACACCACCGCCCCCCTCACCCCCCGAGGTTCCTTCTGGTTCCCTTTCTGGTTCCTGACCAGCGGGGCTATCTCTGGATGGCCAGCGGTTCCTCTCATTCTGACGGCCCATTGTGTGGTGAGTTGGGCTGGGCTCTGGGCCCCGGAGGCCGGGAGGGGAGCCAGGAATGGCCTGGTTCCTGTTGCTGTACTAGTTAAAGGAACTGTGGCACCGTTTCCATTAGTCTATCATAACTGCTTTGAAACTGATTGTACAGTAGGGCTATTTTTGTGGAAACACCTACATCCCTGTGAGTTGTTTCCTTTGCTTTTGGAGATCTGTTTAATTGGATGCCTTGGGTGTTCAAATATTTTAATAACAAAATTGGTTTCACAGATCTGTGTTTACAGGTAGAAAATCTGGTCCAAAAATGAATGGCTTTCTTTGGTCCTGCAGAGTCAAACTAGTGATGACAGATGTTTTTTTTTTAATTATACCACTCTCAAAATACAGCAGCCACCACTAAGTCACTGAGCACACAATCTAATGATCACACACAATTTACTACATGTGTGTGACCCTCAAATGTCTGCAGTGTGTAGAATCTGGTTTGAAGGAAAACACATACAAGACCAATGTATATTGTTGCAGCTCTAACAGGGAGTTCACACCACTTTGTACCTTGTGAGTTTCTACTGACTCACTGTGATGTGTTGTATGGAATTCTAATGTACTCGTCAATTATAAGTGCCAAGCCAAGCTGTCACAGTGTTTCACTATGAAAAGGGAGTGAGAGAGAGAGAGAGAGAGAGAGGGAGAGAGAGAGTTGTGCTGCACTGCTTGCAGTATGTGCATGCTTTTTTGCAGCTGTGTATTTATGTATGTATTTGTGTGTTTGTGGTAGGTAAGATGGGAGAGAGTTGGCAGGTGTACAGATGTGTCGTTAGCGCCACCTAGTGTGACAGAAAGAAGAGAATAGTAACTCCTCCCTAACACCGACTTGAAGAGGACATTATTTTGACAAACTGTATGTCATTCTGTCTGCATTACTACATGTTTTTGTTGCCACCTTCCTCTTCGTTTTCTTGTTCTTCACCACCTTTATCTATTCCTCCCAAATGTCTCCTTTCTGTTTTCCTCCCCTTCTCTCCAGTTTCAATCTTGCACCTCAATCTTTCAACACCCTGGCACTCCTTTTTTTTCTTTTTTTTCTCTCTCTTTCTTGCTGGTGCCACTTCTCTCACCAATGTCAGTCGTGCTGTCTTGTGTACTCTTGCGACAAATCAAGAGGCCCATTCTTCTCGTGTCATCTGTGTTACAGAGGAGTGGAGATGTGAGCTCTCTCCTCTCCTCTGTCTCCACTGACAGCCAACTCTCCACTTCATCATTGCCAAGCAGATCAGATTGGAAATGGAAGGTGGCCATAGAACTGGTTGAGTTTGCCCAAGAAATTAAAAAAGTTAGCGCCCATGATCATATGTGATCATATGGTTTATTTGCTATACGTAGATCCTTGAAACGCTGGGTATGCTTTCAAATTACAGTTCCTTAGATGTTAGAATTATGTTTAAAAAGTGCTATTTGACATATTGATATTGCAGAGAGTCTTCTGTTTTTAGGCCCACATAAATCAAGCATCTGTGTGAAGAGATATCAGATTATCTGCCAGTAATCTGCAGCTATTTAGTGCCTTCAGGTGAGAAAACAAAAATGGTTTCTGCATAACCATTAACACATCTTGCAGTAGTTAAGCGAGTGGTTTGGTAGTGAGCCGCTGAGATTGGAAGAATTCAGCAACCCATCCACCCACTCACATACACATGCAAGCACACACACACACACACACACACACACACACACAGGCCCGCACACATGCATGCACCCCCTTGCAAAAAAGTCATTTGTTCTACCTCATTAGCATGTATTGTGGTGAGCGGGCGTAACACACTGAAAGGTGAAATGGGTCCGCCATGAATAGCACACCAGTCGGCAGAGGAGAAGAGAGGAAAAGGAGGTGGGAGGAGAGCGGGGGGAGAAGGAGGGAGGAGAGTGTCCAGATGGCTGGGGACCTGCCGCACACGGGGGGAGTCTCTCGCTCTTTTTTTTTTCTCCGCTGATTACACCGTTTCGACTACACTCACTTCCACTTGCTCTCGTTCTGCAGCTCCCTCTTTTTCTCTCTTCCATCAACACACACATACACACAAAGGCCATGGCCATATGTAACATCCCTTCCTCCAGAGTTGTTGTTCACATGCAGCGCTTGTGCACGCGCATGTGCACGCACACACACACACACACACACACACACACACACACACGCACACATAGACAGCTTCTAGCCTTACAAATAGCAATATGTGACCAGGAGGCAGAGAGCAGTTGAGTGCAGCCCAGTGGAGCATCTGATGTGGCCCATTGCACTTCTAGACAAGCTGGTTTATTTCTTTCCTTTATCGTGTCTTTTAACCATCTCATCCTTTCTCTTCATCCATCCTTCTACCTTCCACCTTGTCATTTGATCCTCTTTTTTCAATTGCTGTCTCTTTTATGTCTTGCTTTTCTCCTCTCCTCCTCTTTTACAATAAATCAAACATTCACTGAAGAAATACTAGCCTTAAATAATTGCTTACATGTACTAGAGTTTGTTACATATACTAAATGCTTATCATAAAGTCTTACACAATGTGGACATATTTCACATAGCCTCCTTTTTCAATTCGGTGGCTTGCCTATGACTACGTTTGATATGCAATACTGAGACTCTGTTTCTTGCGAGTTACATCAGATTGCACTAAAGCTGAGGCCATCTTTGGTCGATCCCTTTGACTGAGAAAGAGCAGAGAGAGAGAGAGAATCACAGAGAGGAAGAGTACTGACATTTGCCCTGATGTTCCCTTTTCCTTTTTTCTCAGTATTGTGTGGTTCTGCCAGAATATCTGTTAATGTATCTTCCCATCTGTGTGTGTCTGTAAATCAGTCTCCCAGTCAGTCACTAACTCTGTCTTTCTCATCCTTCTCCTGTCTCCACATCCATCCCTCTCCCACTCTCTACACTTCTGCCTCTTTTCCTGTGTCTCTCTCATATGATGTCTTCCCTGTGTGTCTGGTAGAGAATCACTAATGGTCTCCACTGGGGTGTAAACTGTGTGGGGTTGTGTATTCTGTAGGCTGTGTGCGCACACACACACACACACACATCAATTTTAGATAGCACACAAGCAGGGGTTAGTGGGCAAAGAGACAAAAAATGGAATAGAAGGAAGAAGGCAGACATGTCTGGGTGTGTGGTGATGTGGTCTGCTGCTGAGCAAGTCCAAACACAACCCTGTATTTACATCCTTTTGCATGTCCTCTTTTTGCTTCCATTCCTCTTTTTTTCTCACACACAACCCTCAGTGCCATTAAACCTACACATGTCAAGTGGCCAGAGGCTGTCTCATGGGACTTCAGCGTGTGTGTGTGTGTGTGTGTGTGTGTGTGTGTGTGTGTGTGTGTGTGTGTGTGCGTGTGTGTGTGCGTGTGCGTGTATGCGTGCGTGTGTGTGCGTGTGTGTGCATTGTATGTGTGTGTGTGTGTCTTACTCCATCACCCCCACTATTCAAGTCCACCTCATTGACTCATCATTGAGTGGGCTCTCCAAAGCCCTATTGAGTTTATCAAGTCTTCCACAAAAAAGTCACTCCCATTCTTTCTTAGTGGAGCCAGCTACCCCCCGCACACACACACACATACACTGACACACACAAGATGGCTCTGTCCCACACAAAACACCCTCCGCTCTCCATTGAAATCCCCTTAGCAAAACGTTTTCTCCTCATCAGCATTGTGTGACTATTCAGTTTGTTAATGCGCCTGTATGAAGAAAGCCCTTTATTTGACTGTTTTGAATTTAAGCACATATATTAACTCATATATTGAGAATGACCCTTTAATAGCCTGAACAGGAGGTGAGTGTGTGTGTGTGTGTGTGTGTGTGTGTGTGTGTGTGTGTGTGTGCGGGTGGGGGGTGTGGGTTTAGGAGGCAGGAGAGAAGATGAGAGGAGGGAGATCTATGCTTAGGATGCAGCAAGCTTACTTAAAGTCACAGTGTTTGCAGCATCTTGACAAGTTGACTTGTTTAATATTTGAATAAAGTAAGCCCTTGATGCTCATTCACAGACACACTCACACAGAGAGAGAGTAATTTAACACAGCACGATTCATATCCCACACAATTGTAAATGTGGTATTTGTAGTGCGAGTGCCTTGAATGTATTTGTCCTGTTAGTGCTCCCCTTTTTAACAAAAGTGTTCAATTGGCAGGGAATGTCATTATAACAAACAGGTGAAATTATAGGTATTACAAAATATAAACCAATGCAAACAATCATCACTATTTGGCCGGAGAGTTTTGCAAAGCTTTTGTCGCTGTAAGTTGGATTATGTGTTTTGGCAAGCTGCTCACTTAAGTATTTGTTTGGTTTCCGACGTCTGTTGCTGTTATTACATGTTTTTGTTGCGGACAAGATGGTGAAAGTGGGACTGATTCCAGGCAATCTGAGACAGAGCAGTGAGAACAAATGATTTGAAAAGAGGCTCAAGCATCCAGAAACACTGTGCTTCCACACGTATGAAATGATTTCGTCACTGCTGCGAGCCAATAAATCCATATCAGGTAAAAAAGCTTCCACCACTGATTGTGTATAGCTTAACTGTGACGGCTGGTACTGGTTAGCATGGTAGGCTCTCCTGGCACCAGTGTTGAAAATAATCAATAACAGATCTCTGATTACATTAACTGGAAGGTGGATATGGAGTTAAGCTCCCAACTGATGTTTATTGAATAAACTAAATCCATTGTATCAATGTCTGCTTATGAAGGAAATATGAGCTTAAAGAGAGACTATGTGTACGTGAGTAATTTTTGGGGCTACAAGTCCCAGGGGAGCTGGTGAAGCTACTGCTGTTGTTTATCAGCACACCACACACATATTCTCTCTCTCATCTGTCTCTATCACCTCTCTCTCTCTCTCTCTCTCTCTCTCTCTCTCTCTCTCTCTGTCTTATTACATTGCTTTATCCCTTTCTCTTTCTCCTCCATTATTGGCATTTTAAGCAGCTCACTAGGGAACGTGAAGCTTGTTGGGGATCGGAGGGATTTCGATGCCTTTTTCTCTGTCCTGTACCCTCCTGAACCTGAGACATGGAGCATGAGATTGTGTGAATGTGTGCGCTTGTGTGGGTGTGCATGTGTGCAGATGCCTGCAAGCTGACAAGGAGTGAAAGCCCAGACATATGTTAATCAGATGTTGTGATGATGGCAGAGCAGAAGGAGAGGGTGAGAGAGGCAGAGAGAGCACTGGAGGGAGGAATGAGGGGTGAAAAGAAACGAGGAGCTTTTAAATGAAAGAGAGAGAAAGAGACAGAGAGAAAGAAAGAAAGCAACCACGGAGGGAGAAGAAGAGAGGGATGTGTAGGGAAGAAATAAAGAGGAGAACAGAGAAAATGACAGGAAGTGGTATGGTGATTCATTTTATAACTGCAAAAACTACTGCTGAGAATTGATCCAATCCATTAGTTTAACTGAATGGACTTACGCTATTGTTTGAGGTCACTGAACAAAAATGATAAATGTTTCCTGTAGGTACAGAATACATTACACATTAAAAGTATGCATTTCAAATTTTTATGACTTTGGTACCTTATTGCTACATCTGATATTTACCATAAGTATCATGTAAATTAACTGAATGCAATATTTACTGATTTCAGTGAAAATGTATGTAATACATGATAATAGGATATGACACAATTATATTGTCTAAATCAATAATCACATGCAAACTGTAATTAAATTCTAAAAAAAGATAAAAATGCATCATTATTATTCATCTATTATTAAGATTTCTGATGCAATGCATGAATATGTTTCATAATTATTTACATACAGTTACATGTTTTTCTATGTCGGTGCCAGATGTTTTGTGATGTTAGGCCTTAACGATACAGAGAACAAATCTGAAGGATGTATAGAGGCGGGGAATTGAGAAACAGTTAAGACAGAGAAAAAGAAAAATAGATAGAAAATAATTAGAAAGAGGGGAAATCCATGAGGGAGAGAAGAGAAGAACAGTGCTGGAAAGAGGAAAGATGTGGGGCATTGCTACTCAAGAGGGTTCAGAGGGGGCCAGAGAAGCAGCAGCAGACGGCTGCTCCAAATGGATTTTCCTTGTTTGTAATGAGGCTACTTCTTCTGCTGCTGCCGTAGTATGTTGTGTTTTTTTTTTTTTTTTTTTTTTTTTAGTGGGGGAGAAGGGTGGATGGAGGGATGGGGGGCAAGACGAGTACAGAGAGAGAGCTGAGAGGTGAAAACAGTTGGAGGTGGTAAAGAGAAAGCAGGAAGGAGGGAGGAAACTGAATAAAAAAGATGAGTGAGAAAGAAGCTGTGGAGAGTAAGAATAATAGGAATAGAATAGTGTTAAATCGTAGATCTTTCTGATGGTGTTACGCAGAGGGAGGAGGGACGAGCAAGGAAAGAGGAGGAGGAGGAGAAGGAGGAGGGAAGGATAGATGGTGGGAGAAACAATCATTTATTGCAGGTAGTGGCGGCCAGTGAGAGGGAAAGAAATAAATGGAGCGAGGAATAGGAAGAGAGGGGAGATTTGTGATTGAAAATATTACAGCTGTTGTGTTGTAGAGGAGAAAAGTAATAGCTTGGTGGTATTCAAAAAGTCAAGCTGTTACACTGTGATGTAGCAATAAAAATAGTAGGATAAATGTAAGAACATATGGAAAAGAATAGTGATTTTTTTCAATACATACATACAAATGAACTAATTGCATTTGAATATATTCAAGCACTACAAAAGAAGGATACTGGCTGCATGTATAGTATTCATGTCCTTCATGGCCTCCCTTTTCAAACAGTGGTTCAGAGGGTTTAAATGAGAAACATATGCAAGAGAGCTTCACCCAAGGCTAAACTCGGGTAAAGACAGTGACCTGTTTTAGCTTTTCTTTGATGTGAATTCCACGGTTCTGAACTCATATTACCTCCCCACTTCTCTTCTCCTCCTCCTTTTTATTTTCCTCTCTCTTCTCCTCTTGTATAAATTCAAACTGCTGTTGTCACTCTGTTCTTCTCACTATATTGGTTTCTCACTCTTGTTCTTATTTTCACTCTCTGCTCTGAGTCAGTTGACTGAGATGGACTAGATGTTTCTTCTTCTCTTCTCACTATTTTCCATATTGCGTATTTTTTTCATCTTTCTTTCCGGTTGCACACGTCTATGTGAGACGTTTTTACGGATCAGCTGATGTGTGTTTGTGTGAGTGTGTAAGCTTAAGTACTGTATATTCATGCATACACAATATACCACTTAAGGACACAGCTGTACATGGGATAGAGAGACTGAGCAAAAGAGGAAAGGAGGTTTATAGGAAAGACTGTGTATCCAAGAAAGAAAAAAAAGACTTGTCAATGTAATGACATGTCTTAATCTGTTATGCCAAGATATAAAAAAAAATGTTAAGTGTCAATACACAGGTGGTCATGACATAACACAGGAATCTGCGGCTTGGAAACTCATCCAATAAGATGAGACATGAGGAGAGAATGTGTGGAAGGGAGGAGAGGGATTGAGAGTTTATGAAAGCAAAAACAAGGGCAGAGAATGAAGCAGAGGGAGAAGTCAGAGGCAGCGCACAGATGGTGAGCTGTCAATGTCCGACTGTGTGCGTGTGTGTGTGTGTCTTTATGTGTGTGTGTGTGTGTGTGTGTGTGTGTGTGTGTGTGTGCGTGTGTGTGTCATACCATGCATATTTGTGTGTGCTGCATTTATGTGGTGTGCATGTCTGCCCTTGCTTTCTTGTGTGCATCCATGCATGTGTATGTGTGTGTGTGTCTGTGCCCTCTGAGCGGGGAAGAGGTACTGTATGTGCGCATAGCTGTTCTTCCCAGATGGCACTGGCAAACAGACACTGCAAGGCTGGCAGAGTTGGCACAGCTACCCAATGCACAGTTGGTACCGCCAGCCACCATGCTCTCCCCTATGTACTGGGGCGAGGGTACCTGCTGCCAGCCACATAAGCTCATTGACTGACTGGCAGGCTGTCTACCAACTGACTTATTCATGTTGGTGAAGTTTCTCTCTCTTGGTTTGATCCTAAGAGAGCGTCCTTTCACCTTAAATGAACACAAAACCTCCTGCTTCCAGGAATTCATTGTTCAGAAGCAGCACTTCATGAATCTGTTACAGCTGCATCTCATGAAAAAACAGAGTCAAGGCATGAAGCAACATCAGATTGCCTGTCACAAGAATTCACATCACACCTTGAGCATTTTAAACGGTTTCAACTGTGCACAGCTGCATTCTAATTACACTCTGTTGATTCTATTCTTCCAGCAAAAGCTTTCATGTTTTAATTTCATTGTCAAATCATTAAAGAGTGATGTTTCTTAACACATTCCTATGATCATGCTGATCTATAGGCCTCTGCTGGCAGGTTGCCAGCACTGGAAGCTTTCCAGCACGACGCCTTGATGTTTTCTCTCCGTGTGTCGAGACAACAAGCAGATACATACAAGGCTGAATAACTACCGAGGATAAAGCGCTGTATCAGTGTGTGTGTGTTTGTGTGCATGTGGCAGATGCACAGGAATGTTTGTCTGTCTGTGTGTGGGCTTGTGTGTGTAGTAGAGGGGGAGTGGTGATGGCAGCGCTGCATGTGTGTGTGTGTGTGTGTGTGTATGTGGGTGGATGTGGGTGTGGAGTGTGGACTTCATACTTCCCATGCCTTAAACAGGAAGTGTAAACTAAGCACAGATGTATTTGCATGTGTAACTGCAATCCTCTGCTGTGTGTACACTGTGTGTGAGTGTCTATAAGTGTGCGTGCCTCTGAGGAAGCAGCTGTGCAAGCGGCAGCTTGTGCCAGGTCGGGAACACTTAAGCAGAACCGAGACACTGTGTGTGTGTGTGTGTGTGTGTGTGTGTGTGTGTGTGTCTATTCTGGAGCATATGTGTGTGCACGTGTGTGTCTGTGTTGTTGCATGTTTGTGTGTATGCTGGGGCTGGGGGAGTGTATGTGTGTGAGGGGGTGTATTTTGGCCACCCATCTGTGCTAGGCTATTTCGCTACTGTTTCTGCAGGCACACACACAATCAGTCACACACACACACAGAGCACTGTGCCAGGCAAGCTGTTCACTAGCTGGCGCTGGCAACGCTCCAGAGAGAGTGGTGGCATCCATCTGTAGCACTGGAGAGCGGTTAGGCTGTGTGTCTGAGTCTGTGTGAGTCTGTGTGTGTGTGTGTGTGTGCATGAATTTGTGTTTATGCCACAGAAAAAACAAAAACAGTGGGATTGTCTTGATGATGCTAATAGTGGTGTCAGTGATGGGTGTGGGGACAGAGTTCAGAGTTTTACTGGTTAAAAAACTGCTGTTGTTTGTGGATGTGGGAAGGACAGTAATCTGAAGCACCTCCTGCAGAGCAAAGACGGTAACGGTACGGTAACAGTATTTTTGAGCAAACTTTTACTGTTTATTACTGAGGCTCGTAGCTAATTAGAAATCAGACTGGTTTTATCTGGTTTTACACAAATAATATAAATGTTGGTACCATTACTGAGGTGCAGTCTCCTAGTTTGTTAACAACATTGAGATGCAAATAATGTTGAAATCATCACCTTTACCAGTGGAATATTAAATTGAGATGATGCATTTATGCTTCATGCTGTAAACAAAAGACTCTTCTGTTTCAAACAATGTATGTCAGGGCGCCTAAAATTATTAAACTACTGATGGTCTTAAGCATTTTCATATTCAAATGAAATACAGATAAATTGGATTCTGCTTTTAAATAATAAGCCCGATACCACCTATTTTGTGTAGTGCCCAGAAGTTTTGAATACAGGCAGCAACTCTGTTGTCAACTCATGTGTCAATGATGTTTCAAAGGTCAGTGTATGTCAAAGCTTTGGTGTGAACTGGTATTCTTGCCCATTTTGAGAACCTCTCTCCTCATTTGTCAGAGGACTCAGATGGCCGTCTGTCGGCTGACACAGAGGTGAGACAGTGAAAGGTGAAACGCTAACAGTAAAGAGCTGAGAAGAAAGTGTGTAATGGTTAGATGAAAGAAGACAAATACACATTGCTGACCTGGAATGGTCATGGTGGTAATGTGTGTGTGTGTGTGTGTGTGTGTGTGTGTGTGTGTGTGTGTGTGTGTGTGTGTGTGTGCATGCTGTCTTCGCCTCCAGCCATACTCAGTCTCTCAGAGCCATTAGCCATATCACAGACACACACACACTATGTAAGCCTGGAAATGCCCTGATGCGAGGTCACACCAACCACCACTCTCTGGCTCCCTGCTCACCAGATGTGACTAAGACCCCGTTTTAAACATCTTCTCCTGCAGGGGAGAGGAGAGGGAGGGGTGGAGAAGCAGAGGGAGCGTAAAGAGAAAAGAGAGTAGCGGTTTCAGAGAAGGGGCGGTAAGGGGTAAAGGTTTTTTTTTTCTGTTTTGCAAATCTGGTTCTACTTTGCAGGCCCTGGAACACATTTCATAAATTGCAGACATATTTTTTCGGAACGGTTTTGGGGAAGATAGTTAACCGGCAGTAATTTCCAACACATGGCGGCCGTCATGTGATATTTTGAAAACACTAGGCTGACGGACTGGTTCCCTCCCCCCACTGTCCCCCCAGGAACCCCCCTCCATTACTGTTAGCCTCTGCCCTCTTTTTTTCCGCGCTCATCCTCTGCTTCTCGCATTTGATTTCCCCATCTGTCTCTCATAGGTGCTTAATGTTATCTCTGATTCTCAATCTCTTGTTGTCTGTGGTCATCCATCTTTCTTTCTCTGTATCTCCACCTCTTCTTTCTTATCGTCTTCTTTCTCCTCCCTCGTTCCTAAAACTCTGTTTTCCACGTTTCCTTCAGCTTTCATCCTGTCTGTTTTCCTACCCATCACACACAGTAACTGCACTCTAACTTAGCCAGCATTATATATCATTCCATCCACCCACCCTTCTTCCATCCTTCTCTCTCAGTGTGCCTCTCTCTCCCCACATAGTAAAAGATAACTGTCATGTAAAACATGAGCGCCTTTACTGTCTGTTGAAAATTGATTTTACTCCTGAAGACAGGGATATGATTCCTTTTAGCATGGACACACACACTCACACATACAAATTGGCTGCAGAGAGAGGTTTCCATCTAGCTTATGGGGGACAAATGGTAGAAGGCAAAAAAAATACAAATTGCCACTTGGCTGTGGGTAGCGGTGTGTATCAATGTGTTTGTGCTTAGAGATGGAGTGGATGCATCACTGATTTTACATTGTACTTGTGCTACAAGGGTCAAGCAGTTCATAGAGTGTTTGTGCACATGCCTGCACAGTACACTGTATGCCGGCACAGACAGCAGAAAAGCTTTGTGGTTATAAAACTTATAAAAGATATAATAGAAGATATAAAGATACGTGGCTTACAATGAGAGTCCCATAATGAGTTTGTTGTTGTTGTTTACTACACAATTTTTATTTTTGTTCTTATATGCTTCATTTAAAAAAAGCCAAGACTGGTAACCCACTGGCTGTGTGTGAAGCATAGAAAAATAAAGCCATGTGTTGTCAGTATCCACAGCATCAGGATGTATGTTGAGTACTTTGTGCGAGTCCCTCTCTGTTGGCGTAGAGTCCTGCCTGGGAAAACACCCAGATTCATTGGGTTCACTTGGCCCTGTGTGAGCATGGCATCAGAAATGAACTAAACTGTATACAGACTGGCTTCCATCAAATGGCCAAACAGAGCTCACCACGGCTTACATCTGATTTGTATTGCTCCATTTTCCCCCCAAACGTAACATTTATATCATTATTTTGACATCATGTTGTTAATGAATGGCAATGACAGACCAGTTTTACATAAATGCTTTCGATAGTGTTTTCTAAACATGTTCAGCAGCACCAAGCCCTGCTATGGAAAAATATTTGCTTAAAATATGTTCCTACTGTAGTCTTATAATATTGAAAAAACTGTACATATCCTCAAGTTTTCTCTACCTTTACTTCTCTCTGAACCCTCTTCTATCCCCCACCCATTCCCATTGCCTGTCTTTCTTTTACAAGGTCCTGTACTTCACTTTTGCCTGGCAACAAGATGAGGCAGGAATCGGTTCAATTTGAGAGGACGCGTAACGGGCACTGTGAATCATTTTTATTGTTCCTTAACACTTTCTTCCCCCTTCTCTCTGCTAGAGAGACTTTATTTCAACAGATGGGTAAAACAGACATTACTATAAATCTATCTTTTTGAAAAAGAGTGAAGGGCTTCTAATGTTATACACGGCATATGTTTTATTGTCCAGTGTGTACATGAGCGTGTGTGTGTGTGTGTGTGTGTGTGTGTGTGTGTGTGTAGTCTGAGGTGTGTTTCATTTGTGTAATTTTTGTGTGAGAATGTGCGTGTTAATGTTTGTGTGATGGAACAGATGGTGTTCAGACCTTTGTGTGTGATTGAGAAATCTCCTTATGTCTTTGCTGGCTTGAAAAAGTGTAAACACACGATGTTACACTGAGAGAAAAATACAGATATGGTGGAAGATGCAAAGGACTGTCAACACAGATCAGGAGCATCTGTTTGCAAAGCTCTTGCTGTATTGTACCATCACTTTTTCGCTAGTTTACTCATCATATACACACTATACAGTCTACGCATTTATGATATTAGGGGACGATAGTGTCATAATTAGCCAGAGTGACAGCACACTACACTTAAAAACATTTAGTAAGGGAAATCACAGCAGTTCCCCTGCAGTTTGTGTTTGTTGTATTGCTATATGGTTATTTGTAATGCAGTGTTGTTTCATTGAAGTTATAGTAAATGTGACAAGCTTAATTATGCCTTTTTGTCATAATAAAGAAAAGTTATTTCAGTGACCTTTAACCTTGACATCCCAACATTTGAGGTGTGATTAAAAATGTCATCAAATAGTTGAGCAAAGCACCAATGGAGTAACATGTAAAGTAATGATATTAGCATTGACTTCTTGAATAACAAGGACATACCTGGCATGGAAAACTACACTGTGCCCATCATTTCATTTTGCTAGGAGGCGAGATGAGGCAACAGCCACCAGTGAACTGGAACCAAAACTAGAAGAATGTGTGTTGGCAGAAGGAATAAGTGAAAGAACGGAGAGCAAAAACAGGGGCAAGACAGACATGAAGAAAATGAGAGAGGAAGACAGGGAAAGCGAGAGAGACATGGGAGGAACGTAGTGAGGAAGAGCAGAAATGAGGAGAGAGAGAAGTCCAAAGAAATGCATGATACTGCTCTCCTCTGCATCCTGCATCTGTTGGTGTGTGTGTGGGGGGGAGAGAGAGAGAGAGAGAGAGAGAGAGAGAGAGAGAGAGAGAGAGAGAGAGAGAGAGAGAGAGAGAGAGAGAGAGAGAGAGAGAGAGAGAGAGAGAGAGAGAGAGAGAGAGAGAGAGAGAGAGAGAGAGAGAGAGAGAGAGAGAGAGAGAGAGAGAGAGTTGTGCTGCACTGCTTGCAGTATGTGCATGCTTCTTTGCAGCTGTGTATTTATGTATGTATTTGTGTGTTTGTGGGCTTGCGGTAGGGCGTTGCATCCATACATCTTCTTGACAAGCGGGTGGAGTTTGATAGGACATGCTCTGCATACTGCTCCATCTGGCTGCCGATGACTGTGTGTGTGTATGTGTGTGTACGCAGGGTCCAAAAGAGGGGAATGATGGAAAGAGAAGAGGGGTTACATCACTTGCATACCGATAGATTTCTCTTGTTTCTTTGTGTACTCGGCCTGAATCTCAATCTTTTCACCTGTCCCTCAACACATCCGTCCTCTCATCCTCTCCATTTTAATCTCTCTCTTGTGTCTGTCCCCTGCTCCCTCTCTCCACATTTGTAACCAGCACACAGAGCAATCACCACAAGCCACTATCACGCCATCTCTGTATCGCTTCATCTATTCCATTACCTATCTGTCCTGCTCCCTCTCCTCACACATTATTGTATACTGTGTGTGTGTGTGTGTTGTGTGTGTGTGTGTGTGCGTTAGTATAACACACCCAGAGGCACCATTTTGCACAGACATTGGCATGTTGTGGACATTAGTGCTCAATTCACAGGCTTCCCACGGCTTCTGCGCCTCACGGTTTTCACTTCACCACCTACATATCAATGTGTGCGCTGTCTAGATTATACGTTTGCCTGTGTGTGTGCAGGGCATAAGTGGGTCAGTCTATATGCATTTTTCCATTTAACTCCATAATGATGATATCTTATGTCTGACTAATACAATCTTGTGCTCACACAGGCGCCAGCGCACCGTAAATTGTTTATGTCACAGCCGCCAACTCTCGAAAATTCACCCAGCGTGATTGAAATCCATTGTCGTTTTGAAGAATGGGATTTGCCTGTGTGAAGTACTCTCGAGTGGCATATTACTGCCAGTGTTATCACATCATTTTCCGGGTCTCCAACTGTACGATCATAGCGCATACATACACGCATGCAAACACACGCATACGCACAGAGGCAATTCTAGCTTATGAAGTGTGTAATAGAGATTGTTTGACTCTGTCTCCTGATGATAGACTTTGAAGTCATTGTAGTCTTTATGAATAATCTAAAATATCAAGGTTAGGCAGTGTTGTCCTCATTTCCCTGTGATTTGAATACGAAATGACCTCATAGTCTTGTGTGTGATGATGAAACCCACAAGGTTTTGATATATCATTGTATTTTTTGGCCTCAAGCTGTGGGTTAGCCAAGTCCTTTTCTGTAACATATCGAAGTGTTTCTCAGGGACCACGTTCCTTCTAGATATCATTCATTGCAACAACCTTGTTTTAGGCAAGTGATGTAACTTGCATGTAACCTTAGAAAAGGCGTGTATCACAAGTCAGCGGGGGGATAAAAATCTCCCTTCTTTGAGCTTGGCTGAAAGAAGGTATATAAGCAAGAGCGAGAGAGCTAGAGAGAGAGAGAGAGATAGAGAGAGAGAGAAAAGCGAAGGAAAAAAGAGATTTTGCAAACATTGCAAACGGGTGATGTAAGTGTGAAGACATCTTTGTGAGTGGCAGGTAGTTGTCTGGGCTTCTGTCTCATTTCTAGGATTGCATACTGAGTTAGAGAGATAGATTGAGCGATAGATAAAAGGATTAAAGACGTTACAAACAACTGCAATTCAACTTTTGCTTTGTTATTTTAACAGCAGGCTTTTGTACGTCTATTTGGAGATAAGAGAAGAGGTTAGCGTATTCAAATTCTGATGTTTTAGTCTCAAATATTAACAAAGAGCACATGGAGTAAAGCTGAGAATTTGGTGGTTTATACCAAAAGACTTCTCTCTACATAGGGCTGTTGCTGTTAGTGTAATCCTGACTTTATGTTGTCAAAGCAAATATAACCTTGTCTCTCCTGGGAGCTTATAATTCAGTCAGATATCTGTGTAATTACCTTTGACACATGATATGACGGCTAACAATACACCCAATACATTTAATGAAGTATCATTACAGCTCTGACAGTCTCATGGGTTTCAGGCAACCCGTATTACAAATACTTGCACTGAGAGCTCTGTATGATGCTTTAGATAAAACCGCACATCAAGTGGCTGTTGTGAGACGTTAATCGCTATCATTCATGAACATGATCATCAAAACTTTTGGCACCTCTCCCTGTATGAAGTGCACGAGTGAATCAACAGAAATTTGAGAGGCTCCTCTGTTCCTTTATAGCTAATGGATGCCTCTTCAACAACCGTCCTCATCCTCTTCAATCCATTAATTCCTGGACAACAGTGCTTCTGAGAAGTCGTAAAGTGAGTTAGGGAAAGTCAAAGCACTCATCACCCTTTTCCATTTAAGCTCTGCACATCAATACCTGTCCAGTCCTGGAATACCATCCATCCACTCCTTTGCCCACAATATGAAACTGACGGGGCAGTAACAGGGCTAATAAATGGACAATACATGTGCATTAAATTCAGCCATTAACCTTTAACAGATGTATTAGGCTGGGGAAGAGGCTCAACTTTGTTTTCAAGGTTGTTTAAGGATGCTTGTTCAGGTGGTGCTTTTTGAATTGAATTATGCATGAAGTAGCTTGCTATTGTTCAGCCTTGCTCTATTGCTGTAATAAAATGAGGGCTTGTCTGGCTGTTGTCTGCACATGTATTTTTATATTTTAAAATACGCATGCTGTATCCGCTCATGAAGATGGATAGCGCCCAGTCATATGCTGTGAGCTGTTTTCAATAATGTGCTTCAGCTGTAAGATGTATTTTTATTTTTCCCAAAGACAGAGTAAATTACCTTGTGGAGGGAGTATTGCTATTGATTCAAGTGGAATAGTAATTGTTGAGTGAATAGGTGGGTGCAGCCCTTGTTGGTTAGTATGAAGCTATTGATTTTATTCTGCTTATATGCTTTACAGGGCTCTCAATCAAATCCAAAACGATGTTGCTTATAAATCACAAAAGTGTGTGTATGTGTGTTCGTGAGAGAGAGAGAGAGAGAGAGAGAGAGAGAGAGAGAGAGAGAGAGAGAGAGAGAGAGAGAGAGGGGGGGGGGGGGGGAATGAGAGAACATGTTGCCAGTATGAATGTGTATTTACTGTGTGCATGGATTTCATGCTAATTAATTATTTATCCTTCATCTTCTTCACCTGAGGGACTGCGGATGACTTTCAAATGCTTCCAGGGTTTATATTTCTCTCATCTCCACTCGACAACTACCATCCAATCATAACACTGACCCAGGTGTTAATCCCCAATTACAAGCCTATAACCAAACTCATCTTTTCACACTGCCGCAGGGCCTGCAATACCACGAAGAAGTTCAGGTGGATCTTGAGTCCAGACTTTTGTGCTTTTTTCCCCACTTAACATGTTTAACATTGTGCTTAAAATGAACATTAAGTTTTCATTGTGAGCAAATGTTCAAAGGTTTGTTTTACTTCATTTAAATTAGTTATATCGTAAAAACGGATACTCTAGCCTTGTCTTAAAACATCCCCACTTTGATTCAATTTGGAAGAAAAAGAAAATGAATCATGCTGTATTCATTGCACTCTGGGTACTGCTGGAGGTCAGTATCTTATTCCAAATAACATTGTGGTGATGTGAGTCATTTACTCTACCCATTTCCTTATCTAGTCATAAAGATGACGGTAATTATAAAATGATTTGGATCCTAATTTGGTGTCCAACTATCTAACTATAGATTAAGTGAACTGTGCCAAAAATTACCACACAATTAGAAAAACCAATATACAGAAATATGGAAAGAGCGAAACAATTTAAGTACAACCATGTGTGATGTGGTGACTTCTCTCTATTTAACTTGGGCTCATTAAGTATATACATGTTAGGTCTTTGTGTTTGACTGGAAAATGATGAATTACCTTGGGTCCTGTCACTCGGCCGTCTTTTTTAATGACCTTGTATTTTCATACATCAAATTTTAGGCAGGCATACAGGATATGATAGCTGGCAGCCAGAGGTAAGACTATATGTTTCCACTAGCTACTCTGCTATATCCTGAGTTTATAAAATAAATAATCCAATCCAGACTTTTTACTGTGGTGAAATTAGAGTAGTAAACCTTTCTGGTTCTGGCCAGGTTTGGGGGATGGTGTGTGTGTGTGTGTGTGTGTGTGTGTGTGTGTGTGTGTGTGTGTGTGTGTGTGTGTGTGCGTGTGTGTGTGTGTGTGTGTGTGTGTGTGTGTGTGTGTGTGTGTGTGTGAGGAAATAAGTAGAGAGGGAAAGAGTGAGTTACCAGAAGATCAGCAGTGAATAGACAGTTAATGGTTTGGATAGTGTCTCTGTTCTCTCTGTCTTCTTTTCATATTGACTCTTCCTTCACCTCCATTCCTCCATTCTCTGCTTTCTTAATCACCCAGCTTTTTTCCACTAGTCTCGACTGTGTATCCATTCATGCTTCTCTCCTGCAATTTATTCGGTTTTTCTCTGCCTTTCAGTTCAATCCCCATTTGCCAAGCAAAAGCTTATTTTATAGTATGACAATGATGAGCTTAAATTCATAAATTCTTTATAAAATTTTAATTTCAAAAACATTTTGCAGTCAAACCAAACTAATTTTAGATGTTTAGTCGAAACTGGATCTATCCCAGGAAGTCTAAAGGGGCCTAAATTCAAGCCTTATGGCATCTAGATTCCCAGTCCTGGTCTACATCTCCCAGTTCATCCCACCACTCCTTTAGTGTTAGTGCCAGTCTGCTGGAAGCCAGATAAATCTAACCTTACCAGTGACTGTATCAGTCAAGCCTTCCTTGAACAGCTCCAAAGAGAGCATGTTAGTGAGGGACAGTCTTTGATGGGGAGGGGGGTGTATTTGCACCTCCTGATTTCAGTCTTTATCACAATTTAACAACAAATACATTTCCTGATAGTAGCATATTGGTTTTCAAATCACTTCAAAGCAGTTGTGGAAGACCACTGAAGATGCAGAGGCAACTAGTGTTTTTGCAGAAAATAGCTAAGAAATTAATCCTCACTTTCAAAATGTCATAGCCATGAAGCTTCATGGTGTAATCACCATGTATTTATATCTTGTATACTTCCTGTGACATGATTGATTGTTTCATTCAGTTACACTTTATTCCTTCCACTTATTCCTCAAAGGGTCAAAATGCAGAATAAACAAAAGTGACCTAAACGTTTTGGAAATGGAGTTATGGGCGCTCCGTACTTAGAATTTCAGTGACATTTCCATCTCTCACTCGCCTGCCTACTAAAGCCGAGCTAGCGTGACTAAAATACTTAGTCACAGTGCACCTCAGCAGCAGCGAGGCAGAGTGTTACTGAGGCTTGGACCAAGCTAACAGGCTTAGGCCATCCTGTCTCTTTCACATCAGTATTTCTCTTTCATTTCACCTAAACTTAACACTATGGATCCAAACAGTCTACAGAGAGTAACACTATCATTTATGTGTCTTCTGTTGCATAGACTTTACACATTTAAGTCCACAAACATTGAGGGAAAATATGCAAATAGACGTAGTTGCATGCTAACTATAACGGTGTGCATATTCATCAAGCAAAAATGCACATACACTAACACAAACACAGTGTTTGATGTCTCCGTCATGAAAAGAATGTCAGGGACCACCCTGTTTCTGATACATGCACCCTTACTACCCTGATTACAGAGAGTGTGTGCCTTTACTGTGCATTTGTTTGTGTGTAAATCTTTGAGTCAAGGCACATGGATTCACTCCATGATACAGCTATGTGATCCCAATGTCAAAGATAGTACTTTTGTTTCTCTAGCGGCTCCTCCTGTTCCTCCTCTGTCTTGTCTGCACCCTTTTTCCCCTCTTTTCCATTATTCTAATCTTTCTTTCACAATGTGCCACAGTGTCCGTTGATGACAGTCTGTTGACTCTGTGATATTGTTGGTTTGTTTCTGCAGTTGCTGAGAGAAGCTGTGTATCTTATCCTGCACTGTATGGGCTCAGCCCTCACGCCAGTGCAAGACTCTGATAACGTCTTGTTGTTGTTCTCAGACATTAGATGTGGTCAGTTATCTGCTAAACACAAAGCAACTGAATTAGGTCCAAATAGGCATATCATAAAAGAAATATTATGTTTTGATAATGTTCGAAATTCCTCATAAGTAGCGTGAGTATATGCATAAGATGCGTCTGAAGTGTGGAATAATTTCAATTTAAGAAGTGAAGAATAAAACAAGAGTAGCATGTTAGTTTGTGTTTCAGCAATCTGAAATTAGCTCATTGACTAGTTGTCTGCTGTTACTGTCCTGATGTGAGTATAGTATCCAGAAATACAAGCATTAGGAGTGTGTGTGTGTGTGTGTGTGTGTGTGTGTGTGTGTGTGTGTGTGTGTGTGTGTGTGTGTGTGTGTGTGTAATGAGCACTACAGTCGTTAGCAGAGGAGGGGGGTTTGCTGTGTCGCCGTTCTGTACAGCGGGCACGCAGGATGGCACAGATGGTGGTGGAATGAGACTCGTACTCGCTGCAGATTTATGCTCCTGTTTGTCTGTGAATCTCTCCTTTCTCTCCTCTCATTTCTCATTTGACAGTCTGAGCATATGCATCAGTGTCATTGTGGCCAGACACACAGACATATGATGTGGTGAGCCTGAGCCATCTATTTCCAAATCAAGTCTGTCTCATGTACCTCACAGGCGCTTTGTTATCAAATTAAATCCTGCTGCTGTCCTGCTTACGTCAAATTACAACATAGTTCCTGTCTAGGCACACAGATGTGGAATGTGTTGCCTTGAACTGCAGCTTATTTCCTATGTTAACTATATGACTGTGTTATGTTTCTTACATTGTTATAATCTTCCCCATGTCTTCTTTATCTTCCTTTCAGATCGCACTGGGAAGCGCTCCACCATGCCCGACTCACCTGCGGACGTCAAGACACAGTCCAGGTTGACCCCCCCTACCATGCCGCCCCCACCCAGCACACAAGGAGCACCCCGCAACAGCTCCTACACCCCCACCACATGTGAGTAAAGCAAGATTTATAGCTCTGCATTAAGAGGTTATGGCAGCAACAGAGATATCTTGTAAGGCTGCAAAAACTGTGATTAGTCAGCTTGGGTTACTTATGCTGTCTCCAACAGTACAAGTTTCCAGTAGTGCAAGTAACATCAAACAAGCTATAGGAAGGCACAGTAATCTTCTGCATACTGTAACACAACTTCTGCTTGCTGTGACTATCACTCTCTGTCACAAAGTGAATAAAAGACTGTAAACACAATCAATGTGGAGTATATAATTAAAACACCATAGAAACTGATGATGTACTGTACATCCATATAATTAGGGACAGACTAATCTGGCTTTCTTTAAAAGTGGATTAGGTACCAACATAACCAATCATTAAACCAACCATAAAATACAGTTTCTGTGTTCTACAACAACATAAATGTCAGTGTTTCCACTGCTAGTTACATTCATTTAGTAAAAAACAGACCACCAACTCAGCAACCCTGACCTTATCTTACCTTACATAAAAATCATTCCTTAGGCATTCTATTCAATGAAGAATAGATATTGTAAATGTGGGGAGAGAGAGCTCAGATATTGATTGATGATCAGTATCAGCAGATACGCTGCACTGTGGTATTGGAATCTGTATAAAGAGAAGAAACGTTAAGGAGATGTGCATCCCTGCATATAATACAATGGTGGTAGTATCAGCAGGTGCTACATGAGGCTGAACTATAAATCAATTCTAAAGCGAAGACAGGACACTGTACATCAGACCGCAGAAATTCCACCTTAAATCACACATGGAAAATACGTAGCAGCACACACTAAAACTGATCAGATACACCTGTGCTCACACATGGGAAGATGCATTAGTAAACCCTAACCCCAAAATACCATCAGCATAACAAGTTGCATTAAGCCTTTTCAAATTGCAGTCATTCCTGACAACTCCCCCCAACAAATTCATTAACACCCACGCTTACAAACCATTGGAGCTTTGCCATGACGTGCATATAGCCTGTGACGAGCAAATTACACCCCAGTATTCACTTAGAAGTGCATACTTAACCACTTGCATGAAGAGCACTAGAATCAAATAATCAAAGGCCTTGCCGTTCAAAATAGAGCTCAGAGCCCTCAAGTCTGTGTTAGTAGTGCTGGTTCTCTTCAACAGAGGCATTATTTTGGTCTTGTTCAATCACTTACTCTCTCTTTCTCAGTCTCTGGTATTTACTTTCTCCCTCTCTCTTTGTATCTGTCTCTCCCTCTCTCTCCCTCTCTCCCAAACACTCACACTCCACAATTAACGTCGGGGCTTCCGTGCGATGAGGGAGGAAAGGCCCAGCTCTCTCATTACGCATGCTGAAGGTTTTAACAAAGCAGTATGCTTTGATTTCCACCCGACATAATTGTTACCAGATGCAGTTTGAGTATCTCGTCTCTCTCCTCTCTTTACAGTGGCGGCTTTGGACGGCAGCCAGAGGGGGAGTGAGTGGATCGCTAGTCAAAACCTAATCTCATTAGAGAAAAAGCTTTATGCTGCCTTGTATCTCTTTGTACACCAACTCCCCCATCACACACACACACACACACAGAGCTCCCGTGCACTGGAACGACAGGGGGTCACACTGTCCCTGCTTGTTTAGACTGCAGGGAGGGAGGGAAAGTGAGGAGGTGCAGAGTGCAGAAATATGTTTTTTATGGGAGAATGCCGCAAAGGATCAAACACATATCAATGATTGGAAACAAATGTTGAGGATTGCCAATGTTTTCGAGGGGATTTAAATCATTTCAAATCAGTGGTTAGGTTTCCATGAAGCTGACCTATGTTGTTTCCTTTGTTGGTGATTGTTACTGTGGCATACTGTGGATTTTAGGTTATTTTTGGTGTTTTGTATATAGCAACAGAGAGAAGGCAGTGATATTTTTGCAGAGCACTGTATTTCTATGTAAATTATATTCATCAAAAATGATGACTTTTAACAGCTTATAAAGTATTTTTCTATATGTATGTATGTTAACAGTATTCTTTGTCTTTGTCTTTGTCTTAATCAGTAACCAATGGCAGTAGCCACTCTCCTACGGCGCTGAACGGTGCTCCGTCACCTCCCAATGGCTACAGTAACGGTCCAAGCTCCTCCTCCTCATCATCGCTGGCCAACCAGCAGCTGCCGCCAGCCTGCGGTGCCCGGCAGCTTAGCAAGCTCAAACGTTTCCTCACAACTCTACAACAGTTTGGCAATGACATCTCACCTGAAATTGGGGAGCGGGTCCGCACACTAGTGCTGGGCCTAGTGGTGAGTAGCTACTCTGTATGAAAGCTTTAGATCAAAGGGCTTCTAGAGTGAAAGTTGACACCAGGCCTTAAGTTAGCAGCAATATAGTAAGTGAATCAATTAGTAGGTTATTTGAGAAAAATGTGTTCTGCATGCCTGCAGTACCAGATGTGTAGAGGGTTACTGAATCATGGATGTTTAAATAGTTTGGGGTTAGTTGTCAGTCACAGGGAAGAACAGCTTTGAAGTACCACTGATTATGAAATCTCCTTGGGGATTTTTTAAGCCTTTTATTGCCTTATGTCAGAAACCTCACCCACCTGGTCCTTTAGACATTATAGTAAAATAAACACTTAGAGAGATTTTCAAATCTCGGCCTCCTGAGTTGACATCCATCAGTACTTTGCAGCCCATTTTTCAGTGCAACACAGTGCCTTGTGAATCGAAGTAGTATGTTCAAACAAGAAGACTACCGTCTTGATTTACCTGATCCACTATATGTACTTTATTACATTTATTTAAACAATGCACAACATAGTGTATGCAACAACATGGAAAAGTAGGGGCAGAGGGCAATAAGGATCAGACTTCTTACTTTAACACCAGACTCATGTTAAAATTAGTTTTAAACAATATAACATGCAACACAACACAACAAAACGGAAACTGTAAAAAAAAAAAAAAAAGTATTTTCTTCACTTACTAATACTGCAAAATACTAATCAAGCCTGCAAACCTCAAAATACATATTTCCAACAAAGATTTGATAAGACAGATGTGTTTTTCCAGCCTAGCTGACATGATTATATCAAGGCTGTATCATTGAGAGCAGTTGCTATAAAATACATGTGCAAATCTAAAGATTTACCACACGTCTTTGTGATCTGAGGAAATTTGAGCATAACAAGCAGGGGAATACAGAAATAGTGATTGAATGTTGTGCAGCAAGGAGGAGGAGGAGGAGGAGGCGGAGGAGATGGAGGGAGGAATTTTTTTAATTAGCCACACAGAGCATAGCCTCTTTTCGGCTTCACTATGTTTATTTTTCTCACCGTCTGCATATGCACATGCCTCTCCTGTGTCCTTTTGGCTTGCATACCTCCCTCCCACATTTCTCTCTCCCCCCTCTTCCTCTCTCGCTCACTGTCTCTCTGTCCCTCCCCCTGCCTTATTGAAAAGAGTGACACCGTTAATTAGCTAGTTGTGTGCCGGGGAGAGGGACAGAGAAAGACTCAGGAGGTTTCACTAGCTGTCAAGAACAGCCCCTACGCAATCTGGGCGAACAGATGTAAGGCTGAATGTAACAAAATTCAGGTCTGGGAAATAACGCAGAGAGTGTGGGGAGGAAAAATAATATCTTCTCCTTTTTTTATGTTCTCTGTTTTGCTTGATTTTTTTTTTCTTGTTTGTATTTTTGCTTGTTATATAGCAGATTCTTCTCCCATGCTCACGCTAACCTCGTTCTCCCTCTTTTTTACTCCTTCACTATTCTCTGCATCTTGGGAATACTTCATGTTGAAAATTAAAAATAGTGTTGCTGCTCTCTTGTCGTGTCATCAATGCAAGTTAGATGAAGGAGAGACAGAAACTAGACTTTGCTTGGGTGTAGAGGGTTGACAAACTGAAATATATAACCCACTTTTGACCTCCCATGGCTCCAAACACACTCATACACACCTCTTGTTTGCAACCATAGAAAACATTCAAATACCTACTCACAGTAAATATATTACCCCATTCCTGTCTACTGCATATTTGTCTGATCCACCACATGCTACTGTAATGTATTTTGGTAATTTCAGGTGGTAAGTTCAGTTACAAAAACAGAAGTTTAATTTCTCAACATCATATTCAAAACATGTTTTATTTTACTAGTGATTAATTAGCGAATACACTACAAAAATTCACCCATCTTGAGTTTTGTCAGCTACTATGAACATAACAAATGAGCAGATTTCTGTGTATCTTTGTATAAAAATCAACAAAAATTACCTCAAACCTTTCTACTGTTCTAAATGAAATGGATATATGGGTAGTTAGTTATTAAAATAGTCCAATAATAATCAAATTTAAGTATCAACATCCACCAACACTCATATTCACACCCATGTTCAAAAAGAGAACACTTTGTAAAAAATTCAACACATTTGTCCCTCTTGCAGCATGTATTTTTCTTGATGATGTGACTCAACTCCTGCATGTGTATTTGTTTTGTTAATTGAGGGAGATGTGTGTCTTTGTTTTCTGTGGGTCTTTCACTGTGGCCTGCACCATATGCTTCCTATTACAAAACCCGAAACATTCACTCCAGGCCAGGATATAGCTTAGCTTCCAAAAAGTAATATTATCACTTAATGCCTTCCACATGGATTCATGTGTTTTCTCTCTGTCTCTCCCTCTCCTCCAGAATTCCACACTAACCATCGAAGAATTTCACTCCAAGCTCCAAGAAGCCACCAACTTCCCTCTGCGACCTTTTGTCATACCCTTTCTGAAGGTAGATATTTTGAATATGCAGTTTCTACAGAAGGTTTGCCTGCCTGTCTGTCTGATCTGACCAAATCTGGAAAACAGTTAACAAGCCCAGATCCAGATGTGCATACTTATATTCATGATAATCTCTCCCTATTTTTGTGTGGTATCTTTGCATCTTTATGGCTGTCTTGTATCTAACCTTCGCCTCTTTCTTTCGTGCTTCTTACTCAGTTTCTCTGCAGTTTCACAAGACACTGTTTTGTTTTTGTCTTGTTTTTTTACCTTGCTCTTGCTCTTACTCAATCTGTTTCTCCCTTATAAAAAATTAAACCTAGCATAAGTCATTTCAGTGCTGAGGTTGATCTGCCTCTTTTTAGTTCTCTCTTTTTTATCCAGCAACTTTATACAGAATCTGTCTGTGTAATATTTCAACTGAAAAGAAGGGTTTTTTTTTTTAAGAAACTAACTTAACGTGTGCCGGAAGGGAGCAAATAAGTGTGGTTTTGTGCCTCACTGCATGAACAACGTCCCCTTTCATACGCTCCTTTTCAGCCTCCTCCTCCTGCCTCTCTCAGGCTTGTTTTGTCATCGATTGTTCATCCCGCAAAGCCACATCTTCGGCGAGTATTTCCCATTTTCAGTCATTCGCATGACATTACCAGTGGCAGGAGCCCTCTCTTAAGCACTGATGCCTTTGCTTCAGCCCATTTGTCACAGGTCACCCTGTTTCAGTCACAATAGTGAACCGTATATCTCTTTATTCTAGTCTCAGAGATAAAAATGAAGAGGGATTGTAGCTCCAGGTGAAATAGTCGCCATTTATGTGCATTTGGTCTGTTTGTATCAGATATACACATATTCTAAAAAGTCTGTGGGATTTGGTCTTAAGGCGAGAGTGGTACTGGTGGTATGATTTGTTTTGGTAGTCAAAGATGACAAATGGGACTTGGGTTTATATTGAGGGATGTACTGCCTACTTGCAGTTAAGATCAAGTTATGGGGTCTAGGTGAAGCACAGATCAATATCAGCCCTGTATTGAAAGAGCAGAGACGAGCCTAACATTTAACACAAAGCTCATTTGTTTCTATTACACACCTCTGGAAAGACTCACATTCTCAGTTTCTTTCAACCTGTTTTTCCTCTTTCCCACCTCAATCCTCTTCTGTTTCTCTCTCTACCTCTTCTGTTTGTGGCTGTGTGACAGGTATGAGGGAGGCTAAATGTTATTTATGAAAACAAGACAGTTGGTCCTCCCTGAACACGAGATCATCTCAATTTATTTTGTCTGTGTGCACATGCATGTGTACATTTGCAGATGTGTGCAAGTCTGAACTGACATTCACAAGCCTGTATTATCCACTGAGAGTCTGTGTGGATGTGGGCAATAGAAATTGGTCCCATTAGAACCACCATTAATGGCTGTTAACAACACAAACAGGGACTTTGTGTCCTCCCTCTTTTTTTTTTTACCTACATCCTCCTTTATTCTTAAATTTTCTACCTCCTTCTCTATTTTCATTCAACTTCTTATTCAATCTTCCTTCATATTTTTATCACTTTCCTGTCTCTGTTTATGTGTCATTCTCCATTCATCCATCCATCCTCCTGTGCCTCCTTCCCTTCTCCTCTCCTCGCCAGATGGTTAGTGTATCACTGGGATGGCTGCGGAATCAAAGATGCAACTGTTTTTTCCCCCTCGATCGCTACTTCTCTGCCTCTCTCTCTCCCCAGTCTAATTTTAGTGTCTACCCACTGCGGGGCCTTTAATGCCAGCTACCATATGGTAGCAGAGAGCTGTTGGAGGTGTGGGGGAGCTTTTATAGGTGCGTAGAAGCACAGCTGCAACAATGCGCGTCAGGGCTCAGAGTTTTTCATTACGCTAATGTTAGATCAAGCCGACCCCTTCAATCCCCCCACCCCCACCCAAACCCACTCAACTCCTTTCCCCTTCTCTTAATACTAAACCACAAATTGGTTGGGACTCTTTACTGGAAGGAGGCAATCATAAACCACACAGCGCCAGTGACGTGATATGTTGGCGGGTCGCCCGCCACATGAGACAACAGGCTAACAAAGTAACAATGTTTCTCTGTTTTTAAGTTAAAGGTGTGCTTTTTTTAGGTTTGCTCTTGTCTTAGCTGTCAAGTGTTTTGTTTTTCTTGTGTTGTGCTGAAGTGACAGGAGTGCTGCTAGTGGAAGCCACAAGAATAAACACATTTAACTAAGTAGAGAGAGAGTTGTGATAGGAAATAATTGAAATAGGACAATACAGACAAGCAAAAACTAAGTCACCTAGATTCTCCACCAATGGAAGCTTACACAAAAACAGAAATTTGATGAAGTGCAACATATCCTGAACGTGGCACATTCTGAATTGTTGTTTTGGCACCGTTTGACAAAATGACAGATCCAGTATTTTCACTATAAATCATCCTTGCAGGATTTTAGCTGTGGCTGCTGAAAAACTACTTGAAATTTTCCTTTTATGCAAGTGCAGATGTTGGTTACCGTAACTACACAGAAGCAGAAGCAAATCGCCACACTTTATCATATGAAAAATGATCCAGTCTCTTCAGTGGTCTGCATTTCTTGACTCAGTCTTTTTGTTAATGCATCCCACATCTCCGGCAATTAGAATGACCTCTAATAAATGAAAGATGAGTTCACCAGGGTCAAAGCAATCTATTTAATGCTCTTTTTTCACAGGGTAATTACGATCATAAACTATTAACGGACCATTAACTCGGGCAGGTAAAGTGAAGGCCAGCGCCTGGCATTTCTTTTACTACAGCCAGTTACTGGAGAGGGATATTCATATGATTATGAAACATAAATACTCCTTAAAAACTCATAGCTGTGTTTTGCAAGTATTATTTTTTTATGCAGTTGGCAAAGACAAGATCGAATGGTCAAAGAAATAGAAGCAAATCCAACAGCCAATGGAGGAAAGGAGGGAGAAAAGGATAGAGTGAATAAAAGCCTATAACATGAAGAAGATTATTCTGTAAGAATGGGAAACAATAAGTAAAGAAAATGCAAAGCGATAGACTTAGACAGAGATTAAGATGAGGACAAAACAAAGATTAAAACACTAAAAACTTACAAAGATGGCCCCTCCAAAGGCTCCTGTGATGTACCTTGCCAAAATAGACCCCTTTCTCATTCTGAACCTCACTGATGCAACACTTTCATCTTCTTGCTTAAAAATGCACCCCATCAGATGTCTTTGAAGTCGATGCTCATACCTGCATGACCCTGTAACTCCGCACAAGAAAGCAGACCCCCTTGTTATGTCAAAGAGATTCAAAATAGCTACTGTTTCTTTGAAAAATGAATGTATATGCCAAAGAGAAAGTCTTTTGGGTGTTAATGCACTCTGGGGTTACAGGAAGTGGCAGTGGTTCAGTGGTAATGAGCAAACACAAGAGAAAGTGGATCTCTCGTTACCTCAAATTGATGTTTTTGGAATTCTAAGGCAGTAAGAAGAAACTTTAATCATAACATTACATTTGTATTTTTTGAGTTTGAGGCTTTCTGTTCTCTCTGAAGGGTAGTAGCTGTTTATGTTTTCTATAAATGCCTAAATTGACTGTGATTACCTTTAAAGTGGTATCTCATTGACAATTTGTCTGACAATGATTTGATGATGACAATAGCAAATATTTTGATGGTTCTGGTGGGGACTCCCTAAAAATATAAAGAATATCCAACACTTCCTCTACTATGTGCAGGTCATTATTAACAGTCCAATTAGCAACTTGAGCCAGTCCAGATGACATTTTGGCTAATCTCTATAAACAGTTAATAAAAAGCTAAATCTTTTTCAGATGAAAGCCAATGGGTTCCAGGATTGCTTTTCGGGCAATTTTCTCTGCTGGCTCTGCACACTACTGTTTACCTGCATACATCCACAGTCTGCTCAAACCTGATTGGTTAATACTACTTGGACTACAAATGGAAACAGAATGGTTTTGGTACCAAAATCTTGTCCCATGGCTTACATATTCTGCATTCATATGCAGATATTTATAGTGGTTACATTTGAAGTGACACAACTGCTTTTGAATTTTAGGTATTTTTCGCAGTTTCCACTACAAGATGTTTGACACATTTTAATATAAACAGCTCAGCTCAGAATCTGACAGATTATTGTTACTGTTTCCCAAATTAGCAAAAAAGCTAAAAGCCTCTTAGAAAGAGGAGTGAGTGACTAAGCAAGTGACTTGCTTATGGTTTTGCAGGCAAAAAGGTAGATGAAATATTTATATTCTTGCTTTTCTTCCCAGGATACAACAAATGGATGTCAGTATTTTCTATAGAACACATTTGTCATATTTCATTTACTGTTTTCATCTGTAGGCCAACCTGCCGCTCCTTCAGAGGGAGCTCCTTCACTGTGCAAGGCTGGCGAAGCAGAACCCAGCACAATACCTGGCCCAGCACGAGCAGCTGCTCCTGGACACCAGCACCACCTCCCCAGTAGACTCCTCTGAACTCCTGCTGGATGTCAACGAAAACGGCAAGAGAAGGACACCAGACAGGTATATGAATCAGAAAATTTGGATTTTGATATTTTGTGAGTCTAAAATTGGGATTGGATCATTACATGATTACGGGGCGGGAATGTTGACCTTATGCAACTACCAGCTCCAAACATTAAAGCAGCTGATGCTTTTTACTCCTCTATTATTTGAACTCATGCATTAATCCCTTTGTGTCTACCGGCATCCCACTGAACCCATACATTACTACACAGACACAAGCTGAGCCAATGTAAGGCAATAGTATGATGTGTTAATATATGTATGGGGGAAGTGCGCCACCAGATCTTGTGATGTGCTCCACTGGACATCTCAGCTCCTGGCTCTTGCTCTTAATGGGCCAGAACTGAGGAGAGAACCCAATATGAAAAATTGACCTGGCTACACACACACACACACACACACACACATATGCACACACACATACACACACACACACACACACACACACACACACACACACAAACACATACACATACACATCCTGAAAATAGAAAATAAGAAGGAAGACAGCTGTGCCTTAAAGAAAAGTGTTGGTGAATGTGTATGAGTATTTCTGCTGTGTATGTTTTTGATATGTGGGTTATCATTTACTTCTATGCTTGATTAGGTGTGTAAGTAATACACAGTATGACCCCGAGTGTGTGTGCGCCTCTCTCTCTCTCTCTCTCTCTCTGCATCAGCACAACTCTCCCCACCACAGCCAGCCAAATCATTACATCCATTTGTTGTCACAGACTTCGGTAATGACTCAATGTTCCCTGCTCTAATGGACAAGTACTGAGACGTGCTGTCCATGAACACACAGTGAGGTAAAAAGGCTGTAGACCACTTTCCAACAGTCTTAGCCCAATTCAGCAGAAACAGAAACAAGAATGAAACCCATCCAGGCCGACAGCAAGCGCGTACGCAGGTTTAAGACTGTGGCTGATTCCCAGCCCAATAAAATACATTTTAAATGGTAGAACAGGAGTAGATATTCACAAGATTTTTTACTTAATGGAAAAAGGTTTGTGAACATTTGTATTTGAGCTTTGTTGTAAGTCTATGCCTGTTCTTTAAGTACAATGTGGTCTTTTGAAATAAAGAGTAATTCCTGGGGGTCTGAAATTTTTAATACAGGCAAAGGAGGGTGGAAAATGTACTTTCTATATTTGCTGAGAGACAAAAATGCTGAATGCAATATTAATAAATCTCACCTCTCTTTTCCCCCATCAGATAGGCAGACTTTTTCTGTAATACCTGCATATTTGCAGGTTGTCTGGTGCATAGGGGAGTGAGCTTAGGGGAAAAGGTGTGTGTGTGTGTGTGTGTGTGTGTGTGTGTGTGTGCGTGTGCGTGTGCGTGTGTGCATGTGTGTAAATGTGAGTGAGAGGGAGAGAATATGGGGAGAGAAAGAAAAAATAAGTAGGAATCTGTATTCAATGAGAAAATGTGTGTATGTGTGTGTGTGTGTGTGTGTGTGTACACGATCCTCTGTCTAGTGTGAAAGCGTGAGGATGGTTCATGAATGTGCACCTCTGCATGTCTCTCCCTGTGTGTGTGTGTGTGTGTGTGTGCATGCGTGCGTGCGTGCGTGTCTGTGTGTGGGTGTGTGTGTGTGTGCATGTGCGTGTGTCTAGGGAGATGGGGTGATAACACATACAGATGAGGCACCTATACGGCTGGCTAAGCACCTCTTGTTTCTGCTTACCTCTGCTCTGTATTTCCACTTATTGGGGCCCTATGTTAGAATATTGGAATTTGAATGGGAATCCTTAATCACAAACAACAATATGCTATCAGTTGGTCCAGATTAATCCCAGGGTTTGCAGGAGCCAGACCAGGAATATCACAGTACAAAAGTAGTGGTAGTGATCCCGCAAATTCTCTTATGAAAGCCAATATTCAAATAATAGCCAGAGGTGCAAAATTACCAATACCGTCACTATAATGGCTTGCATGGCAAATATAGCATCATTCAGCATATTTTTGTTACATGCAACAACAACAACATGCAACACATCATATTCAAAACTCAAAACTGTTTCCCTTGCTTAAAATGTATTCTCTCTCACTAATTGATTAGTACAGTTTTCCAAAGAAATGCAAGTTGACCCCTGATTTTTACTGTGGAAAAGAAGAAGAAATGTGATAAATCAGAAAGGGGGAACAAAACACAAAAACAAGGAAATAGAGAGGCTTTTTACTAAAAATGTAAAAAGCCTCAATCAAATTGACTTATAAAGCAAAATAAATTATAAATAATATATTGGCCTCACTTAACAGCCAGTCTCAAATAAAGACCTGCTTCTTTTCTCAGTTAAGAGGGAAAAAAATAAAGAGTTGCCATCCACTCTTTGAGAAATTACAGTGTTTGTATACAAATGTTCTTCATCATGAGATGCTGCGCAGCTACGTTGTTATCACATTAACAAAGAGAGGATGTGGACTCAGTTTCTAAAATGTTAAAATAGCGTGTGTGTGTTTCTAATGGCAGAGCAGGTCTCCAGACAACGTTCAAATCATTCAGTATTTATGTTTGCATCTATATGTGAATAAAAATGTATGAAAATGTGAGGGCATAGGCTGGAATGTGGATACAAATTGGCCATATATGTATCTACAGTTGGTAAATTACAGAATGTGTGCACACATCAGTGCATTGTATAGGTGACTGTGAACATGTGTGCATGTGTGCACTCCAGTGCCTGTAGATATAAACATTGTTGCAGCAGGAAGGCTGGGGAGGTAAGAGTGTGTTTTGGGGCGGGGGGGCAAGAATAGATGGATGAGTCGAGGGAGGCAGGGAGAGACGGACGGATGGAGGGAAAGAGCATATGGAGAGCTGTGGATGAGCATTAGGAGCCCATAAAAACAGCTCATTAAGAAGTTCAATCTGTTCATCGGAAAGAGAGATGGGGAGGAGGGGGTGAGAGAGAGACAGAGACAGAGATAGAGAGAGGAAACTGAAGAAGGGGGAGATTGGCAAGATTTAACTGTGAACTGACAAAGCTGAGAACACACACACAGAGACACACATGTGCAAGCATGCACACACACAGACACACCTGGTTACATTAATCTTCAGAAGCAGGCTAACAAAAATCCACATGATCCCCTGGAAGCTACTTGTGTGAGCACTGTGTGTGTGTGTCAGTAATTTGTGTGAACATGCATGCTCAAGCTATACTGTATGTGTGCATGGATATTTTTACAATGAAAGAATTTCAAGATGATTCCCAGAAAAAACAGCCTTTCAGTTCCTTTGTCTATTAGCAGGTCAACTCAAGCATTTACCACATGAAAGGGGAGAACTGTTGTTGTGATGATATATTCAAGTTAAGACTTCCAAAAAATGAACTTTGACATTGCCATCAAAGTGATTCTAGCATGTGTCCTCTCTCCTTTCACCTTCACTTATTTCCTTGTCCTCTTTTCCTGATCCACTCGTGACTCACCAGGCCTTTTGTTAGCTGCTGAGCTGTTAAGGTAACAAGAACGTGGCCCAGTCTGGTAAAAACACTGCAAAACAAAACAAATTTAGATGAGTGGCCTGAACTCACCAAAATAAAAATGCAGGAAGTGTGAAATAGTTCACCTTTCATAATGTATTGTCATTTGGGATCCTTGCAAAAGAGGTCATTTCCATTAAAAACAAATGAAAACCTCATTGGAAGAAGAACGTATAAACATACAGTGTTAGATGTAGTGACAATGAACTCATAACTCAAAACTCTCTGTCTCCACCAGAACCAAAGAGAACGGCTTCGAGCGAGATGGTGCCCTGCACCCAGATGTTCACCCCAGTAAGCGGCCCTGCACCATAAGTCCCGCACAGCGCTTCAGCCCGTCCAATGGGCTCTCCTACCAACCCAACGGCCTGTCTCACCCGGGCCCACTCCCTCCACAGCACTACAGGCTGGATGATATGGCCATCGCCCATCACTACCGGGACACCTACAGACACCCTGCCTCCAATCATCGGGAGATCCGTGAGAGGCCCAGACCCATTGGTGAGGACACAGGGGATATATATGGGCATGGGTGTGTGCATACATTTGGATACTGACACACAAACCAATTCCACTAAATGGCGTACTGTCAGAGCTTTTACTCTGTAGTAGTACCAAGAGAAACATCAAGAGGATTTCATACGAAAAGTAAACAGTTACAAAAGTTACATCATTTTTACATCACTTCTCAGGCTTCTCAGCTCTTTATATACCGCTAAGATCAGTAATTTTAATAATAATGATCATCAAACAGTGTCAACTTCAGCGTGGTGGATGCTTGTTGGTACAGCAAGTTGACAGACAGTCTTTCAGAGCACATCCAACCATCCTGCTGCCCCAGAGAGCACAAACCAAAGTTGAGACCTCAGGACTAAGCTGTGATGAAGCTGTATAATGACGACTTTGCTCTGTTCTAAAAATAGGAGAGACATTTACCATGTCTCGCCATGTGATGGATGTGTATTGGACCAGAAGCTCAGTCATTTGAGTCCTGCCCTCAGAATGGGAGAGCGCAAAGAAAAGGGAGGGGGACTGAGGAGGAGAAAGGAAAGGATGTAGATAGAGTGTCAAACAAAGACCACATGAAGGATAGATGATGGGAGCGTAAGGGAGTGATGGAGTAATATTACATTGATCCTTTTTGTCATACTGACTTGCCCTTTGTTTATCTTTCTATCTCTCTGTCTATCTATCTTGTGTATCTGTTTTTCTTTCTTCCACTCCCTCTTTCTTTCACTAGGCATGCATGCGGGGACCAGGCAGGAAGAAGTGATTGACCACAGGCTGACAGACAGAGAGTGGGCTGAGGAGTGGAAGCACCTTGACCATGTAAGAAAAGTAATAACATTTTTATATTACTATACCCTACAGTTCTGTCAGTAAATAACAGAGATTAGATGGATTTTAATTTTAGTCATATTAAATTGTAATATCTAAATTATTTATTGTACTAAAAATAAATCTTACAACAAAGTTTTATTCATCTCGGTATACTTTTTTTTTTGTAGACCTAAAAATGTGTGAAATTAATCAGCAGCTTGCACATTCGCCTGAAAATACAATGTAAATACTACATCAATTGTGTGTGTGTGTGTGTGTGTGTACTTAGCCTCTGTTTTGTTCATCTAGATGAATGAGTAGAGATGACATTTTAAGGAATTAACTATTACTAAAATAAAATTGGCTTTATTTGTCCCTTCAAACATACACTCCTAATCTAGTGTCAGATTTGTGATTTGCTATTTCACCTAATTGAATTTGGTATGCAGTGAAGATCAAAAACTCCCTCAAAATCATGTAATGTGAATACAAATATATGTTTGATTGAAATGATGAAGTCAGAGGCACTAGCATCGTCCACGATAGGTGCGACTTGACATACCTGATCAAAATTTCTATGTGTTTGATTATGAAAGTCCATCCCCTCCCTCCACTACTACACCCTTGCTGATTTTAATTTATCAATCTATCAATGTCTATGTGTAAACTCAGCGCCTTGTACGCTCCCTGTCTCCTTCAGCTGCTGAACTGTATCATGGACATGGTGGAGAAGACAAGGCGCTCGCTGACGGTACTGCGGCGGTGCCAGGAGGCTGATCGCGAGGAGCTCAACTATTGGATCCGACGATACAGTGACGCTGAAGAGCTGAAAAAAGGTGCTGCTAGTGGGCAGTCAAGGCAACAGAGTCCCGCAGCACAGGACAATGCAACACCAGGTAGGGTATAATGCATATTATATATAATACATATGATCTAAAGGTGCCTATCAATAAATAAACAAAACTATAAGAAACAAAATAGAATAAAGTGAGGTAGTGCAGTTCAAGTTAAGTAAGGTATGCAATTCTAAATAAGTGGGTTTTTAGCCTCGATTTGAAGAGAGGAAGAGAGTCCAGGTTCCTGATGTCTGGAGGAAGTGAGTTCCAGAGTCGGGGGCAGAGTGGCTGAAAGCCCTGCCAAGGAGTGTGTGTGAGATACTGATGGAGATGAGTCTGGATACTGTGAAAGATAGTGTCGAAGGCTGCACTTCGATCAAAGAGGATGACTATAGTGAATAAACCAGAGTCGGCTGCCAGGAGGAGGTCGTTACTGATTTTGATTAGTGTAGACTCAGTGCTATGGAGGGGGCAGACTGGAATTGTTTGTACAGGTTGTTCAGGGTTAAATTTTAGAGACACTCTGTGTGTGTACAAGACTGCTAAAAGGTCGTGATCCTGTAATTTTTCAGCTTTGTCAAACTTAGTAAACACTTTCATTTCAAGCCCTTCCAAGACAATTGTGATATCCACTACTTTTAGTCTTTCTTGGTGATTTTATATTGAGCATCTGTCGACCATTGTTTGAAATATTATTTCCAACTACTTTCTTAATTCTATTCACATTACATTTTTGCAAATTGCAAATGCAATCTGTAATTTTTCAACCCTACAATGAATCAATACAATGAAAGTGATGGTATTTCACAGTGTCTAAAAAGGTCTAAAAAGTTTAAAAGGGCAGTTATTGAAATTGGACTCCCCAAGGGGTTAATTCTTTGCCTCTATCTACATATCATGTAGAAATAAACATATGTTATTATAATTATACTGGTGACCTGTTGTACATTTGGAAACCTAAGCCATGTTAAATCACTTATTTATTGCATCAGTGCCAATTAAATGGAATGTTTTACTTTATTTTCCTGAACCATTTTGAAGAATCATCAGAGAAACCAACAGCTTATACAACATGTTGACATTTATCTGACTGTTAAAGCTTTGTCTTTGCGTTTCCCCAGAAATTCACAGGGAGTTGCTGCACCGGCCTGTGTCTGGCTACGTCCCAGAAGAGATCTGGAAGAAAGCTGGTGAGCAGCACCTGCATGCCTGCCATCTTCACACACACACCCACACACAAGCGCATACATTCTCATGATCTCTCCAGAGTTTTTTAAGACGTCTTTTTCACCCAGATGACTCATGACTGAGAGTGGATGAGAATCACTCATTTAAACCACATTCTCCCTCTTATTCCAGTGTAGCCTACTGTCTGCATCCCTATTTTTTTTAGACTTGAATTAATGTGTCATATTTGATACAGCAGGAAGTTTTAAAAAATAAGAGTGTCAGCACAACACTGTGCACACTCCAAATATGATGTCAGATCGTAAAATGATTTGATTGCACCAGTCAAGTAAGGGACATAAGTAGCTTTTACAGCTGCTTCAGTGGTTCTGCTGTTAAAAGTACAGTAGCAACATTTGATATCTTTGCTTTCGGCTCTTTTACAATCCCCTTAGTGACTGACATTGCAGCTATTCCATTTGACAAAACTGTGGTAAAATTGTCATAGAACCAGTTAAGATCAAGTATTGAAACTAATTTGCTGCTTTAACAGTTTTTATTAGCTGCCGTTATATTTTTTTAGTATACACACACAAAATTCTTTAAACTCATGAGCACAACTATAATCACCATTATCGCTGCCCTGAAAACCAAAAGAATTTTCCATTGAGGGTTCAGTGCTTGAGGAATCCACTTTGTATTCACCGTCAGTAATACAGTAGCTATATCTGCTTTTTAAACCCCTCGGAGAAAAGAAATGGTCCCCTTGCTTGACCAAGCATGATGTGTGAGATACTCAGAACAAGTAATATGCATTTAAATTGAATTGAGTATCACCATTGGGACACTGCCTGCTCTCCAGTATTCTCCTCCCCGCACCAGCTTTGATCGATCTTCCATCTGAGACATTTGGTGTGTAATCACAATTCCATGCACAAGGCATGTATCACATGGCACCAGGGCGATTTCCATGACTTCAACAGCACAGTAGGTTAAAGACAAAACCACCCTGGTTTAAAAATTTAGCTCAATTACAACAGAGAGTGTATGTCTCTGTCTTTAGGAATGCACAAATTCTGTCTGACATTGAAAACACAATTTTACATTTATAATATAAGTGTAATGTGTACAAGGGAAGTGAAATAAAATGAAGCATATTTTCCAAACATAAAGATGTATTTATCTTTTGTCTGTAGGATGCATAGTGCCAGCTATTATGCATTCTTCTCCATATATCCATTATCCTTTTCACTTCAGTCGCATATATTCTGGCTGAGGAGAGACTGATTTAAATGTGACCCAGGGAGGATTGCAAAATAGGATTTTTAACACAATGGAGTGCGGCGGTGAATACATCTGTTTGAAATGGGCAAAATGTTTACAGTTGGTGATAAATATTCAAGCACCTTGCACGGTGTCCTACCAGTTTCCCACTTCCCCCTCACCGCGTGGGCCTCTGGGATCACAATGGAAATGCATAATTTAAATATAAATTGCCTGATTTGCATACACAATTAGTCAAGTTACAGGCTTGATGGGAGCAAACAAAAAACCCTCCTTTTGCTTTGACGTTCGGTTGGAATTCCACTGCTTAACACCCGCATGGCAAGGTTATTCATTCCACAAAACAAGTGTAAAATAACAAATTTCAAAAGCACATTTTCTGAGTGATTACCTGGGATTAATTGGCTCACACAGTTGTCTCGAAGATATTTTTTTAAATGAAAAGGAAAATAGATATTTAGTTTGCTCATCTTCAAATAAGATCATTTCAACTTTGTAAAATAAAAACATCACACATTGACCCATTAGAGGATCTTACTAATTAAACATGCCACAGTCACTATCAAAAGAATGGGTTTCACAGATATGATGGGCTGATACATCTTTCTTCCTGAACACTTGAATAACTTAATGAAAGCAACTTGTCATGTGTTAAAGTCTTGTGTTAATGTACCAAGAATGCTATCTTTACAACATTTTGATTTGATGTGTCTGTTTTCTTTGCCATGTGAAATAATTCTCATTATCTCCAGAACTAGAAATAATGTTTTCTTAGCTTGTGAAAATAAATCTTGTCACATGAATTTATTTATTAATTTTGTTTTTCTTTCAGACAATAAAAGTTTAAAGTGTTTAGAATGACAACTGCGTATGATATGGTAGTTTAAAAATAATAGGGGGTTTTCTGAGACATCTTTCCCATTGTATTAAACAGAAAGATGTCTACTAGAATCCATACTAAATTTTCTCTATATAGTAAAAAGTGAAAACATGAAGGAATGTACCAGTATTGTTTATGAAAATAACCCCCAAAAGCCAGGATAACATATTGCGAACTATATTGCAGGTACGGGAGGCTTGACTTCCTCTGTCTCCACACTCTTTCCAGAAGAGGCAGTAAATGAGGTGAAGCGACAGGCCATGTCAGAGCTGCAGAAAGCTGTGTCAGAAGCAGAGCGTAAAGCTCACGAGATGATCAGCAGTGAACGGGCCAAGATGGAGCGTACAGTAGCTGAGGCTAAGCGGCAGGCAGCTGAGGACGCGCTCTCCATAATCAACCAACAGGAGGACTCCAGCGAGGTAGGAGAATAGAAACACACGTCCTCATATTGTATGGTAGTGAAGATATTGTTTCCTTTCTTTGTTGTTACTCTTGGCGCCAGCTGTTCTAGTGATTACCAAATTAGAAGGATGATAAGATCTTCTCTTTCAAAGAATGTGGTCCCGTAAGTAGAAGTTACATTACAGTCAGGAGATAGTGAGAGGGAGAGCAAAATAAAGCAAAGCCAGTTCAATCAAGTATCTAATAGCCTTGCTTTCCTTTTTCCTCTACTTTTCCGACATAGTAGCCACCATGTTTAGAAACATGTTACCAATTCAGCTGAGTGGAATAAAGGGAAGGAGCTTCCATTTGCTAATCACCATTGGAGACCTTGGTGTTTAATCAGTTAAGTGAAAGGGAAATATGGCTCACATCTGACATTAATTGCAGGGGTGATGTTTATGAGAGAAAAACACCCCAGAGGAGAACTTTCAAAAGCTGTTTGTAACCTTGTTCTCCTGTTTCCTGTAGATATGCAGCCTCCCTGACATGCTCTCCCTGCGGTTTCCAAGATATATAAGAAGCCCAGAGTGTAATGAAAGATGGGTTCTTGATCTGTCTCTTTTCAGCTTAAGAGTTATAAAAGCAAAGGCTTGTTCAGTTAGTGTGCAGACTGGTGCACTGATATCTGTCGCTAATCAACATGCTGTTTTCGATACATTAGTTCTCTGTTTAATGCAGTCATCAAATACATGATTATCTTTTGTGTCAATAGACATAAAATAAAAGGTTTAAACAGTTTAACAATTATCAGAAGTTCATCAGCTAAACTGGCAAATTGTCAATCTGATTGTGAATCCTGCTGCTGCGTTATTTAACTTTGTTATTAATTTAACTTTATCTCTTTCTGTCTGTCAGAGCTGCTGGAACTGTGGTCGCAAGGCCAGTGAGACATGCAGCGGCTGTAATACGGCACGCTACTGCGGCTCCTTTTGCCAGCATAAGGACTGGGAGAAGCACCACCATGTCTGTGGTCAGACCCTTCAGGCCCAGCAGCAGCAGCAGGCCAACCAGCAGCAGGGAGGCGTCCCAGGGTCAGAGACCCCTGCTCCCATCAGCTCCTCCGCCTGCACCCCGAGCAGTGGGACTGGTAGTCCGGCTGCTACCCCGCCTGCTGCTACCCCTCGCTCATCCACCCCAAGCACCCCATCCTCCTCTGCGCTGGATGGCACACCACGCTAGGGGACTAACACGGAGGATGAGGGCGAAGGCCTCCGGGGCGTAACAGCCAGCCCTCAATCCCACACACAGCATGACTGTCTACATTGCCTTGCAAAGATACTAAGCTAACGTGGCTAACAGAAAGAGATGGCAATGCTTCTGTCTATCTTGCAGCGTAGTCATAGAAAAAGGAGGAGGAGGTCCATAATCAGGTCATATTGACTTGCCATGACTTTAAAGAAACACAAAGATATTCTTTGTTTTGAATGAATGAATTTAAATATTGACATCCTTTTATCGTTACACTTGCTATATTTGTTGTCTGTTTGTCGTTGTGCCCGTTAGTGTTAATGTTGTTGTCATTGTAGCTTATCCTATTTTTTCTTGTAAATATAAAGAGACTGAGCAGAGATAGCCGTGAACTCGAGACAAGTATATCTGACCTCCCCTTTTTAAAATGTTTTTATTTCCCATCCCTGAATTAATGTTTATTTCCTTCCTGTACCTTGAACATGAGACTAGTCAACCTCGAGAAAACATTTTACCAAACAGCATACCAAGGGAATATAACTAGCTAACAGAAAGACTGACGTCATCGATATTCTTTGTAAAGAAAGATATCAGATTTAAATACCCTATATGAGATACTGACGGATGGATAGATAAACAAGTTTCTGCCTGGAGAGGGGAGCGGTAAGGACTGAATCTCTGGCCCACAGACCGACTGCCATGAAATGGGCAGATGTGCAGCAGATTGCAAGCAGAGCCAGCTGTTCAACCAATGTTATTTCCCTCTCACTTGTAATAATATCCAGGTCAGTGGGCTGGGAAATATAAATCCATCTCCCTGAAGGATGTAAAAGGAAGAATTCTTGGACAAAATACAAAACTTTGCCCACTGCACATGTGGAAGATGTACTGGCTACTATTCGCACATGCATGCTTGGTGGGTCACAGAAGCTATCAAACAGGAAGTGAAGTCATCATCCCGCTGGTGAGACTGTGAAATCACCAGGACAGCAGCCGCTGGGCCAGTCAGAGCTGAACTCTACAGTATGGAGCACTCAGTAGGAAGCTCATTCTGTGCCCCAGATGTTCCCATCCTGTCTCAACTCTGAAAAACATTTTCATCTTTCTTCATGTTCTTATTCTTTTTCTGTAGATGTCATGGTGTTAAAGACTTCTGTCCTGTGATGTCACCAATGGTTATTTATTGTATGTGTTGGACAATTGTGACAATGCATAGTACTTCGACCAGTCACAACTCTAAGTCCTTCATAACTCGTTCCCTCTCTCTCTCTCCTTCTTCTCTCTCTCTCTCTCTCTCTCTCTCTCTCTCTCTATCTCTCTCTCTCTCTAGCTGGTGCAAAAAGAGATAAAAAAAAGAAGTGTTATCATTTTTCCAAGCTGCTTTTCTATTCTGTGTGTAAGTGGTAGATCACCTGTAGTTCTATAAGTTTTACTTCCCTTCGTCCTCAAGAAAAGACACAAGCTATATCTCAGAGCTGCTACTTGAGTCCGACCCAGATCTTTTCTGAGAACTAGCATGTTGCGCGGAATGCTAACCTAAATGTTTTGTACAAGGGACATACATAAATGTATTTGCACTGTCACAGACGTTATTTCAGCATGCTTCTTTTCAGCATACTTGTGTTGTCAGTATAGAGCCATAATTCATCAACCATTTTGTATCTAGTGATAGCATTATCTTTTACATTTTTTGGGGTGGGGGGGTTGGAAAAATGTAAAATCACCAAACCCACATACTTTTTTTTCTTTTCAACATGCTAGCAAAAACGGCCATAACATTTTTTTTAATAGTTGCAGACAGTGCATGCACATTACTGAACGTTTGTTAAATATTTGTTATTTTTTAGAAAAAACAAAAAACAACCAAAAAAAACTAAAAAAAAGAAAATATTCTAACAAACTAACTTTCCAAATGCAGAGGTGTAGACTACAATTGACAGCTTTAACACTGCAAAGCACCAGGTAACATACAGTATTAACACAAGAGATAAACAAAAAAAAAACACCAAAAACAGCCAAAGACTGACACCAAGGACCAAAATCCTGATTTAAACGATTTTCAAAAGAGGTTTGTTCTCACAAACATTTGGTTATTTATTTCTGTGGTTGTGTTCACGCATTCAAGGAACAAACCAACTTAAATGTCATAAAAGTTGTTTATTTTAATCTGTTCTGGAAAGAGCAAAACCAGTGGCACTCATCTTGCATTGTGAAATAAGAAGGTGTGAATTCAATATAAACATTTCACAGCAGTGTTGCATTTGAACTGGAGCAATAATAACCAATGAGACATGAACCCTGATAACTTCTGTAATCATTTTCAAAGACATTTTTGAGCTATTTTAAAATATTTTATTCTTGTTTGCGCATTTTCCCGTTACACAAATGTCAGATTAAGTGCCCATTTCAGCTTTAAGCAATTAAGTTTTTGATTCTTGAAGAGGTGAATGTCAGACTGGGCTTTCACACCAATGCCATTTTGCATTTTTATATTTATTTATATGTATGTCATTTCTTTAAAAGTTTGGGACAGATAATCAGTTGCAGCTTTGTTGTAAACCTTCAATGTAAATCAAACAAACCTCTCATTCGCAGTAAGAGAGCACTTACCCTGACGCACACAAAGGCTCTTCACCCCAAACACCCAAACACCTTGGTGCTACACAGAAGCGCGTTACAAATTCTGACCTCAAGGAACAAGTGGAGGCCCATAAAGGTTCTGGGCAGTTTGCTCCCTCTGTACTTCCTCATCCCTCTTGTCTAAACAAAAAACACACCTGCATTCTTGACTCTATAGGGTTAAACAATCCAAAAAGGTGTCTGACACCCGACAAGCAACTCCTCAGAAGCTGTGAAGAAACAGCCAAGCTGTTTTTAGTGTATTTGAAAGTATACAACAAATAATGTGTGTGTTCATCATTATCAGGGCAAGCCTGGGTTAAAAAAAGAGAAAAAATACTAAGACAAACATTATCGCTCAATAATTCTTTGAGAAGCTCTATTTTTTTCTTTCTTCCCTCCTCTATGTGTGTTTTGCTACAAATTCCTCGGTGGCAAACAAGTCTCACTCTACCTCTTACAGCACGATAAGAGCATCAGTCACGGCGCTGATACTGGTCTAGTCGAAACCAAATGGGCACAAGAGAACAGGAAAATAAAAAATCCAAAGTCGAAGCTCATACAGCTGCAAAACCATATCACTACTTGGTAACAATGCAGACCTCATAAATAAATGAAACATAAATGAATAGAAATGAGAAAAAAACTGAAAAAAAGTTTTGTTATGTTCCTTTATGCCTGTGGCGTTTCTAGAGTACATCAAGAGTTTGAATTGTTTGAACAGATTTTAAAAATTGTGCTCATTTTAAAGTGTTGTCGATTCCTATTTCGACAATACAAGCTAAGGTCACAGATAAGAAATGTTGTTTCTCTCTTGCTCTTTTTTCTCCCCTGCTCCTACTCAACCTTTTTCTTGTCTTCTCTTCTCTGTTGTGAAGACATGCTAAAGTGCTTGTCGACTTGTCAGTTGGGATAAATTCAAAAGGGGGGAAATACAAAAGGCAAAGCTTGTAAAAAGCTACAATAAAACACTCAAGGCTATGAATTTAGGCATGCCTGTTTTTCACAATAGGGGGAAATGTTATTTAAATTTCCTACTTATCAAGAAACATTGGGGAGGTATGTGGGGCCAACAGTGAATAGCAAAGGTCGTAGCATTAATTTGGGGGAGTGAGTTGATCTTTGGGGGTGGGAGGGTTTTTTGCGTTCTTTTGAGAAAATTTATTGTGAAAAAAAGAGCTCAAATGATTTGAAGTTGTTGTGCAATACTTAATTGAGACATGAAAACCACAGGTTAGTGGTAGGCTGACACTGGGCGGTCTTTCCATCGCTTAGAGTCAGTGTCCTCTAGAGAGCTTTCCAGTCTACTATGTCAGAACTGTGGTTTCTTGTTGATTTTATTACTTTTATTTCTTTATTTTTAATTCTTTTTTGGGCTGTAAACTATGGTCTGTCAGTCTGTGAAACTTTGCAGTATAATTCTGGTATTGTTGTTCTCTTTACGGTGTAATAAATATGTTAATACCTGCCTCGGAGACTTGAGACTGATGTTCTTTCAGTACAGCAGCTGTATCCACGATTGGTAACAGATTTGGATACTGTTACCAATCTTACCAAGCCAACATTAACATCCATGTCCTTGTGGATTAATCTAGATATATACTCTAAAAGAGAAAGATCACATGAGGTGTTGGACCAGTGTTAAAAGATGGATTTAAGTTGTCACGGGTGTAATTATAAAGTTGAAGTTGTTCCAAGAAATGAAAGAGGTTCAGGAGGAATCCAGTGTATATCTGCGTCTGCTGTTTTTCAGAACTTCCCACCCACTCCTGTCTACCCCATTAGCTAATGCAACATATAGATACTGTACACACATGTGCCAGATGTTCCCCTAGTAGAGTGAACATCCAGACAGTAAGAAGTGGAAAATCAGTCGATGCTGATGAAGGCTGTATAAGTGAAACCTAAAGTATGACTGCTAAGTACATACACAGATTTTTCATTTTTCCATATTGTTGGCTATTCCTTCTCTTTTCACGCTTTGGACCTCACTTTTTTTTTTTTTTACTGAGGGTCACATAGACGTAGGATATGTGAAACCAGCCACTAGGGGTGCACAAGCCAATGCTTTTTTAGTACTGGTCCAAAGCCTAGATAATTGGGGAGGGTTGCATCAAGAAGGGCATCCGACATAAAACCTATAGGACCTTTTGGGGGAAGGAAAAGGAGAATAGGAAGGCATGTGCAAAGGAAGCATCAGAGGAGGCAGGGTAGAAGTGTGGAGATGATAGTCCGAATTTTGAATGTTGGCACTACGACTGGTGAAGGGAGAAAGCTGGCTGATGTGATGGAGAGATGAAAGATAAATATACTGAGAGGAGGAGACCAGGTGGAAGGAGAGTAAGGCCAGGAGCATCAGAGGTGGGTTCAAAATGTTCTACCATGGTGTGGATGGGAGAAGAAATGGGGTAAGAGTAATACTGAAGGAATAGTATGTCAAGAATGTTTTGGAGGTGAAGAGAATCAGACAGAGTACTATTACTAAGTATGAAGCTGGAAATTGAAGGTGTTGATGAGAGATGTTGTCAGCACATGTGCCCCACATGTTGGGTGTGAGATGTTAGAGAAAGAAGATTTCTGAAGTGAGGTGGATGAAGTGGTGGAGAAAGTTCCCAAGGAGGGGAGAGTGGTGACTAGGGCATGTTGGTGAAAGCAACAGAGGTGATGACAAGGTGATGGGTAGTTATGGTGTCAAGGAGAAAAAACGTGGATTGAATTTTGTGAAAAGGAGGGAAATGACTGTGGTGAATATGTATTTCAAGAATAGGGAGGAGCACAAGGTGACATAAAAGTAGAGGAAGGTACACACAAGGGGACTATTTCTTATGCGGAAGGACAGAGACAGCAAAGAAGGTACCTAGGAAGTCATCTGAGCAGAGGAAGGAAGACAAGGTGACTAAGGCAGAGATGATGAAGGCAAAGGAAAAGGTGTATGGTAATTTGTATGAGAGGTTGGACACTAAGGAAGAAGAAACAGATTTGTACCAATTAGCAAGACAGAGGGACTGAGCTGGGAAGGATAGGGTGGTGACAAATAGAGATGGAAATGTGTTGACTAACGAGGAGAATATGTTAGGATGGTGGGAGGAGTGCTTTGAGGGGTTAATGAGTGAAGAAAATGAAAGACAGAACAGGTTGGGTGATGGTGGGATGGTGAAACAGGGAGTGTAGTGGACTAGCAAGGATGAAGTGAGGAAATGAAGAGGATGAAGAGTGGAAAGGCTCATGGTCCAGATGTCATAGCTATGGAAGCATGGAGATGTTTAGGCAGTGGAGTCCCTCACCCACAGCATAATGTTATGGGAAAGAGAGAAAAGGTATGGTATTGTATGAGTAATTTAGGAGTGGCAGAGGAATATGTATGAGTGGTGGTGGAGTCTCCATGGACTATGACGATCACTGATGTAATTGTGATCTGTAGTGAGGGTAGATTGAAGAGAACCTGGAGAGATGGAGTGAAGGCATGCACTTGAGTGAAGAGGAATGAAAGTCAGCAAGAGCAAGATGGAATAAATGTGCCTGAATGAGAAGGAGGACAGTGGAATTGTGAGGATGAAGTGGTAGACGTAGGTGGATGGTGAATGAGTTTTTTAAAAAGAGTACCAGCAAGAGTGAAAGGAAAGGTTTTCAAGCAGGTAGTGAGATCAGCTATGTTGTATGGTTTGGAGGCAGTGGCACTAACGAAAAGTTGCAGATGCTAAGATTTCCATTGCAAGTGACAAGGATGGATAGGATTAGTATTTTAGATTATATATAGTATATTAGCTCAGGTTGGACGGTATGGAGACAAAGTGAGAGAGGCTAGATTGGCATGGTATGGACATAAAACTAAAGATGGAGCTGAAAAGAATAAGGCCAAAGAGAAGGTTTATGGATATGGTGAGGGAATACATGCAGGTGGTTGGTGCAACAGAGGGAGACGCAGAGGAAGAGATGGAAACGGATGATCCATTGTGGTGACCCATAACGGGAACAGTCGAAAGAAGAAGTGCCATGTGCACTGCTTTTACTTTGAAGAGATGTATTAGAACCTCAACTCCAAAATTCAACCACCACCCATAAAATCCATCAGTACTTACAGAGGGACTTATAATCAGTGATATTGTAACAGAATAACTGGACTTTAAATGCACGTCTGCTATTCTCTTTCCCATGACTCCTTGATTTCCCATGACAGACAACCTGTTTCTCTCATCCTGTCACATACTGTCCACAGAACAGATCCTAACAGAAAAGATATTATACACACTGATTCTTTGCCGTATTTATAAGATAAGGTCCATTTTGAAAAACGTTAAAAGTGAGCCATTTTCATAAATAGATCACACTCCCAAGATAACAAAAAACAGATCAGTCATGTAAGTTGTAGGTAGTAGTCAGGAAGATGCCTGTGTTTACAACATGAGAGCATTAATATAATTTATCAAATTAAGATTGTTGTATGGGAGCATCAAAAATGATGTGCATTGACAATGTAGCACTATATCTATTACATTTGTGTTTATTAATTTGAATAACTGACTTAATGACATATATGTTAGCTTTTTCAGTAACTTTTCAGGTATCAGAATAGCAGTATTTCCCAGTTCTAATTATGACATTAATGTTGCTGTTAATGGGTGGGAAACTGATATTTAGGGTAACTCGTGAATATACATGGCACAAGTTGTGGCACACCTTTCAGAATGTATTTAAACTTCCTGACCCTGTCTGATTGGCTATTAAAGTCATATGCATTAGTTTCTAAAATATCATGTCCATCTCTGAGAGGGCCCTCAACAGAACAATGGCTTGAATGTACAGTATATTGGACAGGAGAGCACAATAATAACAGATACAGGTGATCTTTTCATGAATATGTTTCCTGGAGATGCATGACTAATTGACTAAGGGCGCACTCACACTGGGGCCAGTTGTTCCGTACCGTGCTGAAGCACGAATGTCCCCCTCCTCTGTCCCCCGCTGGCCCGCACTCACATTAACTCAAACCCAAGTGTACTCAAGCACGGTTGCCTCCGACACATACGTTGCGCAAAAACATACAGTTTACTCTCATTAAACATGCACAGTGTGTGTTCGCGTGCTGTGCGCTGGTAAAACACAACACAGCCGATCAATTAACACAACGCACTATGATTAAAAAGTGCAAGCTTGTTCTTGTGCCTGTGTAGTATGCAGTACTACAGATACATGTAAAAAAGTCTCTAGTAAAAGCAGACGTACTGATTCAACTCTTTACTCCAGTAAAAGTAAGAATCAGATAAGCCTCCAATCACCTGATCCTCCTGAATTTCTGTTGCTGCTAGTTATGATTTATAGTTTTCTTCTGTAGTTATTGACAGAAGAAACCTGGACTCGTCTGAACCTCCTGATGTTCTGTTGCTGTTCAGTATGATTTACAGACTATATAAACAAGACTGAGTCCTTGACAGAAGAAACACAGACTCAACTGATCTTAAAGTTCTGTTGCTGTGAGGGCCTATCAACGAAACACTAAGGCAGAAGGGTGCCCATCTGATGACCCAGTGAATTGTTTACCCCCACTCATAGAATAATTGCTGATTATAATAATGGATTGTAAAAGCATGTCCTATGAGCTTGACTCAACTTTACTGACTCCAATATGTGAGATAGGCTACTGTATATCCAAGTAGAATTCTAGACATATAAAAGACTCTGGTTAGTGCAACAACCTTACCCTATGTCTTAAAATGTCACCAACAGTGATAAGGCTGAAGGTTTAAATGAAGGAAAGTGATATACAGTACATTACAACAAAGCTGTTCATATATGAGCATTTGATGGGGCTATTTATATGCTGCAGCAACACCAGTACAATTAACCTCCTAACTAATCTCAGGTCTTTGCCTGACAAGATTGTGTGAGACCTCAAAGAACTGCAATCAGCTGCCCCCTTTCACAACGCATGACAGAGAAGCCATAAAACAGCTTGTCAGCTCTGGAAGCTCTGCCTTTTTATGAACCCCCCCCCCCCATACACACACACACACACACACACACCTTTATCTCTGTGTTGAACCATTTTGGAGTTGATAAGGCTTAGGGATGAGTTGGACTGCTGTGATATTCCTGCCACATTCTTCTACATAAAGTTCATTGTGACCAGGTCTCTTTTCTTCTCGCCCTCATCTCTCTCTCTCTCTTCCCCTGTCTTTTCTCACTCTCTCTTATCAAGCCAGGCAGAAGCAGACAGCGACTTGAATTAAGCGCTAGTCGGGGGGGAGCTGCTTGGAGCCGATAACAATACAAAATGGATTTTCTCAAACAGAGAAAAACAGCTGTCTCCATTATTTGAATGCTTCACCTTTCCCCGCTCCATTAATTGGCTCTTTGATCACAGGCAGAGGTGCACGGTGACTGATAAGGAATAGGTTATTAGTAAAGTAGCCTGGAGGGCCGAGAGGCGGCTGGCCGTGCCGGGCTGCAGGAGATGAGATAAAGGCGTGGTAATGCCGGTGTGAGAGAGTGCCGGTGAGTGATAGGGCCGAGCCGTCTGGCCCTCTCGCTCCCGCTTGGCTCACGGGCGGCGGGAAAAAGAGCAGCAGCAGGACTAAGTGTGATATAGCAGCTAATGCAGGATTGTGATTCAGCTTGTGGGGGATAAAGCGTGGGATCTGATTCCATAACGGTTTGCTCCTTTAAGTGGTAGATCTTTCTCTCTCTCTCCCATCCACTCTAATAAACTCAAACTGTGTGACAGGAAAATTTCCTCTGCGCTTTTCACATTGGCCTGATATGTGGTAAATGTTAGTCCTATGATAGCCCGCAAGGAGGAAAACTAGAAGGAGGGAGGAAATGACATTACCCCATCTAGGGCTTTTTAAAATATGGGCGGCTCCTTTGATGTTGCGCTGAGCTAAATTCACTGCATTAAATCTGATGGAATTTTCACTATAAGCCTGTTTATGTATTTTCTCACATCCATGGACAAGGGGCAATTTGCCACACTTCTCAGTGAAGGAAAGGAATCTTCAAGAAGTCACTATCTTGTAATCCGTTCTCTCCCTCCCTCTCTCTCTCTCTCTCTCAACCTCTCTCTCTCTCTCTCTCTCTCTCCTCTCTCTCTCTCTCTCTCTTCAAGAAATAGGACCGGAGGGGACAAGCTGGGTAGCCTATTTGTGTGTTGTAAAGCGTGGTAAGAAAAGAGGGGAAGTGTTGATATTAAATTACCGAACACAAGGTTATCTAGTTCCTGCACATGGCTAGGCTGCCCTGGGCCAAGGGTAATCTGCTAATAGCGTTCACACCGAATGACATTATTAAGGAACTGGGCCCATGTGTCAGACCTCTCTCTGTCTCTCTCTATCTGTCTCTCTCTCTCTCACATACATACAGGGAACAGTAGAGAGGAAGAGAAAAACAGCAAAAGAGACAGGGAGGGGGCAGAGATGAATGAGGAGAGCTGAAGGAAGAGATAAGTACCAGACTGAGACAGACAGGGAGGAAGGGGAGAAAGAGTGGAAGAGAGAAGTAGAGGGTAAAGGATATGATTTTTTTGTTCATCAGAAGCATTAGTTGCCTTGCAAATATCAAAGTCACCTACTAACCCTCATATGATTTATGAGTAGGTGAAAGCAAATGACAAACACTTTTGTGTAGGGGATTGTGACCCACTAAACCACTTACATTCCCTACTCATCTGACGACGGTTGCATTTAGTTAGTTAGTTAGTTAGAGCTTATATATTGCACACATACACACACACACACACGCACGCACACACACGCACGCACACACACAAACACACACACACACTGTAGCTTGCTGTATGAGGGAATGCCCTAACCTCATGTCTCCACAACTGTACAATGTATTCAGCTTTGGCATATACAGGCCAAGGACAAAAGCCCACGCAGCTATCAGTGTCAAGTAGTGGCCTCCATACACAGCCCAGCAGGTGAGTGGAGAAAAATACACACTTCCTTACATCCCTGGGGAACAGCGAAAACTCACCAAGAGGATTCAACAAGAGGAAAAAAATCTCCTTTTTCTTTACACTCCACTTCCTCCATCCCACCTCCTCAAATCTCACCTCTAGCCATGGCAGCAGCCTGTAATCCACCGTGCAGCTGTTGTAGTTGAAACAGCCACAGTTATTTCAGACTGATGGAAATGCAGATTCAAGCATACATGATCACATACACACATGCTTACTCAATTTGTAGAAATAAGCCTTGAACAGAGCTGTGAGTTCAGATCACAGTTGGATCTCAAACATGCTTTTACATGTAAGTATATTTTCTCTAAGATATGGCATACATTATATAAAGAATCTCCCACACACAGTAAACAATAAATCTTGCTCCTCTGAACTCTCTGAGCTCTGAAATTATTTTATAATAAATGCTCTCCTTTTGCAGCGCTTTTGCGCTGACTAAGGACTCCCCTTGACATTTTCAAATTCTCATCAAACTGTTCATGATAAACACAGTGTTTAAGTTCAAGAACTGGCAGATCATCAAATCACAAATAATCAGCACTGCATCTCACAGCGACTAATCTCTCTGAAAGTAAGCATTTCTTTCAACCTCCATATTTGACATTGACTTTGTGGGGCGAGCAAGTATATGTTTTCACTTCTGTGAGTGTGTGTGTGCGTGTGTGTTTGGGTGTGGGTGAACATCTTGGTAGGACGTGAAGTCAGGAGGTCTCTTCCCATACAGGCAGCCAGTGGAGAGGAGATGATTGATGGCTAATGAGGGCTGAATGAGGAGTCGAGGCCAAACACACTGCACACTGCCTACTGTGGCTTTACCACATGATGGATGGCATGCTGAGAAACAGGACCCACACATATGATACTGTTCAGAATATATGTATGTGGAGGTGCTGCAATGTATGGTGCCTATTAAAATGTTGATTTAGGATGTGTATATTGATATGGAAATATTTTAGGCATTACTATTTTATATGTGTATCAGTACATGCACGTCCTTCATTTAACAGGTAATACATTTTACTCTTATGGGCAAATCACTGACGTTACCTGATTCCTGTCTATCTTTTCAATCTGTAAGTAAGTTTAGAGCTTTTCTCTTATGTTGTATTTTCTCTCACAAGCCATTCTGTTCCACGTTAAACCCACCGAGCCAAATCACATCCAAAAACAGTTTACCATGACACACAGTGGGACATCACACTCCATCAGTCATCTTGAACCCCACCGTTCCCTGCACAGTGAATCCATCCCATACCATTCAAATATCAAGCAGACTTCTCCTATAGACACTGCATGAAGCCTCGTATAAACCCAGCAACATATGGATGGAAGGGAAATCGTATTTTATCTTCCAGGTTAGTTTGATCACTGATAAATCGTCTGTATTTGCAGCCTAACCTTGACTGAGATATAAGAAAGTTCAGTCATGGGTTGTTTTCACTGTTGTGACCTCTAGAAGAATTTTCTTTTAGACGTTTTTCACCTTTATTTAATTTAATCTTTTTGTCTGCATTCTGAACAGCAATAAATTAACTTGTCCATTCATGTGATACAAAAAGGATGGTGTTGCGTTTCTTTGAAAATGGGCCTTTGAGCCGTAACTCATTCTTCACAGCATTGAAGGCACATAAAATACACTATCAAATATAAGTTCCATATCTTGGGGTAAATCACAGCCATATTTTAAAAAGTGAAAGTCACTCACTGTTCACCACATAGAAGATTTAGAGTACCTGACCATTAAGAACCTGTATTGTTTCTAACCCTCAATGAAGTACTCTCTAAATCTCAACCTTTCTTTATTCTCTTCTTTCTTCTTCTGTCTACAGCTGATATCCTGCTTTCTCTCTTCACACTGCCACTTATTCCTGTCTATCAAGGGACAGTAAAGAGCACAGAATAGAGTTTATGAGCAGATGTAAAAAGAGTAACAGTGACCATGTGTGCCTGATGGCTGGATGTGACAGCAGGATACAACTAGGCTCACCTCAACAGCAATGCCATAGATTAGTACTGCTGTCCGGACAGAGAAGAAGACACCTGAAGCACTCCTGAGGAAATTTATAGCTTATTCCTGTGCATCCTTTACAACCCCTGGCCCCACTTTTCTCGTCTCTCCCCTCCGTCCTTACACAGCACCCTCCCCCTGGCTTCCCCAGCTGTTGTGCACCTGGATGTAGGCCTCGGAGAGCAACGGGAATGAATGCCATCCATCTCTCTGAGGGGGCATGTGAGGTTTGCTTGAGTGTGTGTGTGCAGTTCGGGACTGTGCGATCTTTAAGGAAGCAAAGAGATATGGATGGGTTGAAGATAAAACTAAATTACTTAACACAGGACATGAATTTTAACAGTGGTCTGTAATCCTAAATGAGAGATGATGGTCAAAGGAGGTATGGTTTGTTATCTCAATGTAGCCCGTAAGGAAGAAAAGTCCAAAGTCCAAAAGTTAGTGAACAGTAAACAAGTAATCGCCATCACAGGTGCACATGGCATTAGAGGAAGACTCTGTAACCTACTTTATTTTTTATAACACTCTCTTAAAGGTTTGTCAGGGACTTCAGGGAAAAAATCCACAGCACAATGCCAAGATACATCATCTCTCCTAGTGTGGTTCCAGATCTCCTAATCCCTGCACACATCTCTGATTTTTCCGGCAATACAAATAATGAAAGGAAATAGCAATTTAGTCTGATCATCAGGCCACACACCTCCCTGTTTGGTCAGATAATGTAGAAGTGATAACCTTTCCCCATTTTTACCTATCTGTGTGTTTTTTTTAATGGTGGAACATGCTGTGAGGATAAATAATTCCTCCTAGTTTTGTTTTCACTATTTAAAGGTCATTTGTTCACAGTGGTGACATGTAATTTCATATAGTATCAAAAATGACAATGTGGAGCTTCAGTTTTCATGTCTAAAAGAATACAAAACAATTGTACAGGATTATCAGTTAGTTATTACAAAGATTACCTGCAATTTTTCCAGGCTTGCCTTGTTTGTTTCCTGCTATCCTGGAAAGAAACACATTCACAGTAAAAAATACATTACTAGTTCTAAACATTTCTCCAGTGTGTTATTCTACTTATTATGTTTGTCCCAATTGCTTAAAAAAGTTTTCAAATTGAAGAGAGTTGAAGACAGCATGACAGGTTCGATGGAATATTTATTGTGGCACTCTTCATGAGGTCGTCCCTGCAGACAATATAGAATAAATGAATTCCAAAGGCATGTATTAATAAAAATGTTAAAATGTGATAGAAGCACCGCAGGAACATCAAGTCATCGTCTTGATTAAGAGCTATTTATTGGTGAATGGTTTGTTTGTGAAATCAATTTTTCATTCTAAATGTCACATTTTTTAGAGTTTTGTGATGCAGATAGGCTGAGATATTTTGTTGAAATATACATGGGACTTCTATGCTCTCCCATGACACATAAATTTGATTTGTGTGGGAGGGGAGGAAGATGGATGAAGATTGTCCAGGGTTTGTTGTCAGGGGACCAAGGGAGGCTGCAACGTTGTTCTATCTGTGTGAAATGTCTCCGATCGGAAATGGCAGCTCCCATATGGATTAGAAACCTGACACAACCCGCATACTAATAAACAAAGTGCACACAGACGGAGACTGAAAGCATGCACATCAAGAACAACAAACACATTTATGGAAATAAACTGGCAAACCACACAGTGATACTCTGAACCAGATAAAACATTAAAGTCTATACCTGCAATTAGACTGTGTCATGTTTCTGATCCAGCTCATGCCTGTTTTTTCACAGGGCCCAAAAATGTAACTTATATGTTCAGATACTGTTTAGAAATTATATGCAATGAGTCAATGTATGTATGTACTGTATGTCTGCATCTGGCTAATATATCAAAACCCATTGCTGAGTTTGTTTAGGAGCCTACTTTCTGTCCTGCAGTGGTCAAAAGTCACTTAATGCAGCTTTAAAAGACAATGGCTACTGAACTTAAAGCACAGATAGTCAACAATGCTGTCAGCATTAGCAGGTCAAACACACCCTAACTACTGGTATGGGTTCTACAGAACCCTTATCTTATTACTAACCAAAGACATAGATATCAGAGAAACAGTTAATGTTAGGGCTGCACTGATCCAATACTAATATCAGATATTGAGTCTGATACTGACTCTAATAGTTGGATCGAGTATCAGTGACTGTGGGACAATCTCGGCCTATCTGTTATCTTGACAGGAAGACACACCAGCAAGGTCTGTGGTGTCGTTAGATGTTTTTCTGCCGCCGAAGCTGGATTACTGCTGTTATTTCAGCATTGTGAAGCACAGGACTTTATAGACAGTAAAAAGTGCACACTAACTTGTAACACTATTTCAAGTTGTTTTGAACACTATCTTTAGTACATAGCAGCTGTCCTGTAGAGCTGGTGTAGTTCAATAAGACTGGCTATTGTAGCTAATCTTGTCATGTGGCTTAAGATGTAATGACAAAACAACTCCTCTAATTAAATCCAATGCAACACAGAACTTAACAAAATCCCCCAACTATCTACTTTATACCCATAGTGGTTATGTCAAAGCAAGTGACTAATAAAAGTCAAGTTTCTGTTTGATTATTTAGCAATGGTTGGCAGTTAGTATTAACTCTGTTCCTCAAGCTCACTTCAGGCATCATCTTATGATGAGACTAGAAAAATATCCTTGCCAAGTCAAAGAACTTTTCGTTTTCTCTCTCCCCCATGCACAACAGGATACAGGATACTGTTCTCATGATTTTATCATCATCTTGGATTACATCAGTATACAGCTTCAACTTTCCTCCAAATGGTAATATCCAGAAAATGAAATAGATTAAACCCCAGTTAATCCTGGTTCCAGCTCATCTACTTCACTGAGAGGAACTCTATAAATGCTGGGCTGCCAATAAGTCTAATAGTCACTGACGGACCATCATGAAACTATTTCCTCCATCGGGCCTTCCCACTCTCTCTCTCTCCTTTCCTCTTGGATTCACCTTTCCTTGTCGCTCAACTTCCTCCCTCTTTCTTCTTCCTCTTGCAACATCTTGTATTTATCAGTTCATCTGTTGATTTCTTTTCTGCTATCACTCTTTGTCAAATGACATCTTGCATTTATCAATCCATCCTTTACTATCCTCACATGTTGGACTCATCTATCCTTCATCACTTCATAGCTCTTTGTGTCTGTCTCGTTGTCTCTCTCTCAGATCTACAACAAATGTTTGACCAAGCTGTTCCACACTGTATTATTCAGCGCTGTGTGTGAGCCATCGTCATCAGACATGTATGCCTGACATGATGCATTGGCTCTGTTTAATTATAGAGATGCTGAATAAATATTTACAGATGGCCGATCCGTCTTCTCCCAGCCAGGCTCACAAGTGTGATTAATGAACTGTCAGTTAATGCGGAAGAAACGGCTGTCATTATTTCTGTATGGTGGCTGGATGTAATACACTACATATATGTATTTTATGATGGTTACATAAGTGATATCAAGCATATAGATGTCTTAGATAGTGTGGCTGCTACTATAAGTCTGGATGGGATTAATGCAGAGTTTAAACAGATTCTTGTTTTATCCTGTAAAGGTATGGTATTAGATTGAGAAGGTGTCAGGTGTTGTCAGATATGGTGGATGTGAATACATGAAATATATTAATATTAAAACTCTGCCCTGAAGTAACCCCATTTGACCAGGTGTGGATCCTGATATAACCCGGCCTGAACCAAATCCCATCAATGTCTAAAGTTTCACTTGACTTGCTATCAAAACTGCAGAGGTAGTGAGTAAAGGGAGCTATAGCTCTGTCACGGGCCATGCACATAGTAGGACATGTAGATTTTCCATGTGTGATAATGCTTATAAAAGATGGACTAAAAGTGGGTTGAATATAATTAACCAACTGTTTGAAGGGAATATATTTCAATCTTTTTCATAACCCCAAGACAGGTTTGCCTTACCCTCGACTGAATTATATACATCTGTAAATTAGACACTATATCACAAATGCACAGATTAGGATAATATTAAAATGGATCCAACCAATATAGAAACCTATTTCATACATTTGTTTGAACACCCTGCTTCAAAAAAAAAAAAATCCCATATTTACAAAAAGCTAATGTTAGACACATTAGATAGCACTAAAATATCAAAGGACGATGGGAGCTGGAGCTGAATACAATAGTGGACGATGATGCCTGAGAAAACATATGTTCTACATGTCACAGGGGCATTGAAAGTCAGTTATGGAAAGAATTTGATTGAAAGGTTAAAATAAACTTCTTTAGGACCCTGCTGACAGCTTATGTCTTTAAAAACAAATATTCTAACAAAAGTTGAAGAAACTGTGGTAAGGCCAGTGACCATATTTGGGACTGCCTGAATATACAAACTTTTTTTTTTTGGAGAAAATTCTGTAGACAGACATTCCTGTGGACCTGCTACTGTTCTTATTGGAAGTTATCACCTGAACACCTGCTTACCGCAGACCAGTGTTATATACTATATCATTGATGGTTGCAAAAAAAAAAGAAGTAATTGAATGATTGTTCAATGGTTCCAAAAGGTCTGTTAAAGTGATGGAACACATGACAGCCCAATCAAAACTATTTAAAGAGATGAACATTGGTTATTGATAACGTTATAATACCCTGTGTGTGTGTGTGTGTGTGTGTGTGTGTGTGTGTGTGTGTGTGTGTGTGTGTGTGTGTGTGTGTGTGTGCGTGCGTACGTGCACGTTCTGTCTCTGTATGGTGTTATTTCATATTTCATCTTAAACTGCAGAACTGCAGAAATTTAAATTTAAAAAATCTGAACATCTGATGAAGAATATATATATTTTTCATCAGATGTATATATATATATATGTATATATACATACTATATTCAAAAAATATTTATTCTGTATACACCAAATTCAAAATGAATACAAATGACTAAGTAGTGCTTGAATTTAGGGGGAGAAATGATAAAATTAAACCTGACCTAATTCAAGCCAGAGGGAATTAGATCCTGAATCAAGCCAAACCCAAAGAGTCAGACTAATCGGGTTTGGGCTGAAATTCAAAGCTCTAGATTAGCAACCCCTGGATCCAAAGCAGTCTATTACCAACGTGGGCGGCTGTGTGGAACAGTGGAGCTGCAAGCCTAGTTATGATGAACTACTGGTACGCAAATACTACGCCTTCACATACAGTATGCTTGAAGAACTTTCATATGATGTAAAAATATGGCTTGTGGTCAGAGAGTGGCTGAAATTACGGTTGTTCGTAAACCACTTAATCAGTGAATTTTTAGATTTAGTGAGTGAGTGTACATTGTAAAAATAATAACACTCAAGCAACTTGGAAAGATTAAGTTTGCATAGATAATTCTTGGTATGACAAATAAAACCTGCTGAAACATTCAGTCATAGTATGGTTTTATACCATGTTGACAGCTCCACATTTTAAGAACATAATTTCCTTGTTTGTAGCATCTTTTCAAACTATATGCAACAGTTTCCATTAGTAGCTTGACTCACATGCTAAAGTATTTATTTAAGTGAAAAACTGGAGTCCAATAAACTCATGAAAATTCATCCTGATCTAGTCCAGCTCTAGACTTTATGAGTGACATTTATGTGAGTGCTGAGGTGGAGAGAGTTGTATATTGCTGGCTTGTGCATGAGTTGTACTACCTCAGCCGCTGGGAGAGAAGTACAGTAAAAACACATAAAGCATTTCACTTTGAAACCCACTGGAGGGCTGCAATGTTTCCTGATGCTCTCCTTTTTATTGCACACAACAGTGTGTTTGTGTGTGTGTGTGTGTGTGTTCATGTATACAGTATCTGCAAGAGAGTCCACTTGCATGAGTAACTGTGTGTGTGTGTGTGTGTGTTTTCATGTGTGCACATGAGTGTGTGTTGCCTGCCTGCTGGTGCTCCACAGCCATCTGGTATCTGGTCAGTCTAGTAAGCCTCTGGAGGGCACCTGGCCAGCAGCTTTCTCACCTGGCTCTGCTAGCCCCTGCCAACCACCACACCTGGCCTGGCCAGCACACAGGGAAAGGGAACAGATTGCATGGCACAGTCAAAAGAAGCCCTCCATTACAACATGAAATAATACAGGATATGTTTGCTGTTCAGTGTACTGTAAAGTGTTACAAAAGTTACAAACAATGTGACTCATGTGAAGGCACTCCTTTAAAGATGGCACACCTAATCAGACAGATCACATAGCTGTTAGAAACAATCTTCTACTCATCATTTGTTAAGAAAATTGACTCTTAACATATTCATATAAGATTCCATAATGAGCAATGTTGATTTCTCCTGCATCTGTCCCCAACAGTTTGCGGCAGTCTGTGCCAAGTCATCCATTTAGCATACGATGGCACCTCCTTCCTGCAGGTTGTCCTCTGCTATCAATTACACTCTCCTCTCCCTGCAAGAAAGATGCTCTTTGTCCCAGTCACACACACATACACACACACAGAACCACATGCACACACACGCGCACACTGTAGACGCAGAGGGACAGACACCTGCAGAGTGTTTGTCACCTCTTCTGTTGGCATCTGCGACCGCGTGGCATTGTGGGAGAAACGGCCATCTGTTGTCGGCAAGGCTGGACTGGAAGGGTGCAAGCGGGCACGATGCATCATGCTGCTCTTTTCTGTTGGTCTGAGCTGTGTGAAGTGTTGTGATGGTGTTTTTGTTGTTTTCATTCCTACTGGTGATACTTGGCTAAAATAATGTAGCAACAGGAAAAAGTAGCCGTGGCAACACTGTAACAAGTAATTGTAGCTTCTCTTGAGGCCAGTAACATCTTTTTTTCCCCAGTAAATTCACTGTGTGTTAATTACACAAAAGCAATGTCCCATACAGGATGTTTTGGATTCATTAAACCACATGCAAATGGTTGTCTTTTGTCAAATTGAACTCTCTCCTAATTATCTTGGAAATGTTTACTCCTCTTCACAGGGAGACAGCACATGAATGCTTGATTGACATGACAGTGGCTGCAAAGTTTCTTCAATTATCCTGGCAAGGTTACGATTGCTGCCTCTCGATTCACAGCAGGTCCTTGTCATTTCAAACAGGAATACTAAACTCTTTTCTCTACCTACGCTGCTGTAACCTATGAATTTTAAGTCTGTTGAGATTATATGTAAAAGATGGACGGGTAGTTAGAACCATTACAATGATTGTGGTATTTAAAACATGGGGAGTGAGCTGAAGGCTGCTTTAAATTAGATTGTGTCTGTCTCACGTCAGTTCACCACATTAGTCCAGATTGTAATATTTCAAAAACTCCTGGATAGATTGCCATTCAATTTTGTACAGACATTCAGGGTCCCTTGAGGTTGACATTCATTGTTCACAGACAATGAATTCTAATGACTTTAGTGATTCTCTGACCTTTCCTATAGCACCATCATGAGGTTTTTGGTTTTGAGTGAAATCTTTCAATAACTGTTTGATGGAATTTGACATTAATGTTCCCCTCAGGATGAACTGTACTTGGTGATCCTCTATCAGTTGAAATACCTGCAAAGCTAATGACATTCCCATCAACCTATGCTGCACTTTGTGTTTAATGTAAACAAGAAAAATGTTACAATATAAAAGTGTGTATCTACAATGTAAAAGTGCCTCTTTCATTTTAAGAGCCATGTTATTCAAAGTTACAATGTGGCTTTATAAGAAATAAGGCATTAATAAATGGGCAACAAAGTGGGTTTTATCTTGAGAGATTACACAAGACCTAAGTGGAAATAATGACAGCAGGGTTAAAAAAAGTCATATTTAGATCACCACATATTCCTGAAGGACACTGATTTGGCTGTGTGGGTTGGGTTGTGGGTCTGCTCATCCAGCCGGCCTGCACATCACAGACAGATGTTCGGCCAGCCAAGCCTGCAGCGCCACAGGCAGTGTGTGTTCTAGAAAAACCCGGAGACCAGATGCTGCTACCTGGTGTCCCGCCTGCCGCTATGCTATACTGGGCATGCTCCAGTGGCCATCACATGACCTCAAACTGGGTTTCGAGATTGTGTGCCGTCAATCATATCGATGATAGAGTGGAGTGGAGCTGGAATTGAAAGACTCAGCAGGTTTGCCACTGTGTATCTGACAGGCTGAATTAATATACCAGATTGTTTCAAATAATGAATCAAATAATGTAGCTATTAGAATGTGTGAAACATTCATGCATATATGAATCAGAGGATCTCAATTTAAATTGAGAAGTTGACTACAGCGCAGGGAGTAATATCAATGTCTAGCATAAAAGAAACTCATAGCATCCAATACAATAAACAACTATTTTAAGAAAATGACAGCATCAAAACGACATGGCATCCTGCTGTGTGAAATATCTGAAGTAACATCAAAAGATACAATGCAGCATCTATATCTATTTCAGCCTGTTTTCCCTCCAGTTATGCTTCCAAAATAAATAAACACTCTGTCTCCCAAACAAACAGACACATAGATTCATCGTCCCTCTCCACCGTCCCTATTATTACCAAACCCAAGGAAACTTTCGAAGAGATTCAAAGACGCTCAAGATTAAAGATTTATTTGCTCTTTTGAAGTTGCAGCAGTGTTTTATTTCTTCGACAAATGCAGAGTAGTAATGGTGTTTTTGCAGTGTGGTTGGTTCTGACCTAGAACTGACAGAGAGAGGTTGCTGGCCTGATGGTCAGGCTGTTGGCTTGAAACTCTCCTAATGAGGAATGGCTCAGTAATGGCTTTGCTTCCTTGTAACCTCAAAGGACGGGCAGTTTACTTGCTACTATTCCTACTGTTTTATACATATATATATATATATATATATATATATATATTGCAATGTAAAAGGAAGAAAAAATAAGTAGGAGCTATATATCTGGATGTTGCAGTTTGGGAGTCAAACATTTTATAGTCTAATGCACCTCAAGTCTTTCTGTAACATCTGATCTACCTTAAGGCTGCTCTTTTGTATTTGTGTTGATTTTGATGATGAGATAAGTACAGTTTTTGTCTCCTATATCTTGTGTTTTCGCCATCTTGTTTTCTCTTAATATGCATCAAAGAGAGCAGGGAAACTTTCACCTTTTCTCATATTTGGTTGCACTTATTAGATTTAAAAGTCACACGTGTGTGACGCCCTGATCTGATGCTCAGATTTCAATTACGCTTTGAATTTCAATAGCAGCTCATTGTTCTTGCTTTTATTAGCTGTTCTATCTCTTAGATCCATCAGGCATATCTCACTGTGCTGTGCATCAGAGCATCTCTCGCCCCATCTGCACAGGACCAGAGAATCATACTGCCCCCTAGTGCCCAGAGTCATTAGTGACACAACAGAATCGATTGTACAGCCGTCAACCAGACAATACCCTGGTACTCTGCCAGTGGCTCGATACCAAGATCTGTCATGGGCAGTGATGCAAAACAATAGATTCTACTGATTGGAGTGGTGCACACTCCTGGCTATGACACTGGCCTACCACTCACTATCGAATGGATGTTTTTCTCTCTCTCCAGTCACACGGCCCCTAATTCAGCAATCAATGCTATTCATTTTAATAGCACCTCTGCTGCAGCCTGAACAGACAAGAGGAGAAATCAGGGTGAGCCGGTGTCAAATCATTCTTTTAAGGTGAAGACCGCAATCATCACTGTGGGGATTCTCTGGAAATGACTAAACATGCTACAGAAGGGGTGTCTTTCTAGACGATGTTTGTTACTGGAACCAGTTGCGCATACTTGTTTAAGCATAATACTAAAACATGTGACAGTATTTGGAACAATTAGTAGGGTGAGATTTGATGCAAAGAGGTGCAGATAGCTACAAATAACCATGCAAATGATATATTGAGCCTTAACATGTAATGCAGAGACTTGATGCAGAGAATTCCAAGCATTGTTTCATTTGGTCTTAAGCAACAAAAACATACATTTTCATCACATTCATTACAATAAATGCTCACATGAAGTGTCCTATTTTCTGTTTTTAGCCAACACTTTGCCTTACTAGCCCCAAGATGCAATGTGAGCTCTAGCAGCCATAGGCTTGTCTAAAGACATCCTAAGCAAGTGCTTCAAATGACAAGACAGACTAAATACACCCTAACAAACGATACAAGACTGCAGAAAACGCTTTAACAAAGGCGGTATGTAATGAACCCAAGGTGCCTTCTCTCCAATATATCATCCTGAGTGAATTTGCCAACATCAGTCTCTTTACCTCCAAGCATGGTAAATGAGAATTTATGCACCCGCTGCTTTATCATTCTTTACTTTTTTCACCCCCAAGAGGTAGCCATGCCACGCGAGACAGATATTTCCACCAAAGGCAATATCCCCTCGCAGTAATTATATCAGAGCAAGAGAATGGCTCATTAACATATGCTAGGCATGTCAGGAATTTACAAGCGCCTTTTGTAGATGCTTCTCGTCAGTGTGCTGCTCCCATCCGTATGGTGTCTCCTTTGAGGATGCAACCTCCTCATTTCCATAGACGTCAATCAAGCTGTGCGTGGCTTTAAGAAATGTTCTGTACAAAAACACAGGGCTCTCTGAATATGGCAATCATAAGGGACAGCTCAGTGATATGGAAAAAGTGTGTCTGTGCACATGTGGGGGTGCAACTATGTGTCTTGTGAAACAACATGATGAAAGCAAGATTATCTTGATGATGTGCCATCAATGCAGAGTGGGTGGAGTGATTGTATTTGCTGTGCTGCAGTGTGTTAAAGAGGCTTGTGTGTGTGTGTGTGTCTCTCTCTCTCTCTCTGTGTGTGTATGTGTGTGTGTGTGAATACATGCAGAAAGCTTGACACCAGACACCAGACTGACTAACAGACAAGTCCCGAGGCCACTGAGCTAGTGGCACTGCTGCTGCTGCTGCTGCTCCACTGCTTCAGGACCCAACATCTGCTGCCTGCAAGAAGGCACATACTGTTGGCCTTTCACCCATTATTATGGTGCCAGCAGAATGGAATGACCTATTTATCAGCCATGTGCACATACACACCTCAAAAACTCTATCAGTTTCCATTGTGTTGCTATTATGTAAATCTACTGAATATTTAGCACTGTTATGTATCATTATGGTAAAATTTTACCCCAGAACAAAATGGTGTCTGTGTAATCTTAGTAATGGTAATTAAGTCTTTAAAAAGTTTGAATGTAGATATGTGAACATACAGCTCTCTTCCAGTGCTGGAGGCAGGAGAGCATAGTCTGTAGTGATGTAACCTTGCAAAATTTCTCTGTCAAGTGCTGTGTACTCATATTAAACCAGAGCTCAACTAAAACAGGCAATGTGATGGTACCCAGTTCAGTCATTCAGGGATAACATGACATTTTTATAACTTTTCAACACTTGTGGGTGTTAAGTCTCTTCACCCCTTGTACCTATATACTGTTACGTATTGGCATTAACGGATTTCTGCTTTTGGGTGGAGCATTGATGCATTGATGTAAAAGAGCTTACTGCAAGCATAAATTACAGTCAAACAATTAAACCAAAATCATACATTGGTTAATGTCTGGGAGAGAAAGTGCGTAAGTTCAGGTGATGTTGTGCCCCAGCGACCCCAATTGCTTTTCTTTGTCTGCCTGACCCCCAGGCTTTGTCCTGTCCACGCCAACAAGGCCAAGACAGACACACTGGTGTGATGCTTAGTTCCACCACATTGGCTGACTTGGCCCACCACCCTCATACTCACAGTCAACTAACCAATATGACTGCAAAAGGAATTCAGGCTTTGCTGAAAACACAAACACCTGCACTTCAGCAGATGGTCACTATGTTTTTTTTCTGTTCTGTAAATGGACAGTACTGTAGCTTTGAGATGTACTTTCTAGAAATGAATAAGCGAAGTGAAAATGAACAAAAGAAATCATTTTAAAATTATATGGATCTATTGGCTGGAAATGAAAAAGTGACCCAACAGCGGCATAGCAGGAGTTTGACAGAAAACACACAGAGTGAGCTGGAGATGGAGAAAAAAAGTAATTTTGTGTTTGAATGAGTCTAGTCTTTTGCTCTGGCAAATGTCATCGCAATGACTGAGGACCCAATGTCCATTTCCATCACTGACTGCTCTCTCTATCTCTGTCTTTCCTTCTCATTCATTGTCATTGCCTTTTCCCTTTAAGTGCACTTTCGCCCACACCACTTGGAAATTGATTGAAACAAAATGTCACAATTATGCCCTGTAGCTCGCCGCTTCAATTATTCATCAATTAGGGGCTAGGCTCCTTTTTTTCTCTCCTGTGAGCTGATTTTTCATTCAGTTTGCTCGAGATGTATGGCTCCCCTGCTGTTAACCAGTCCAAAGTCATTAGTTTCTGGGTTTGCAATTAAACCTGATGCATTATGCATGAGGCTCTGACTCAGTAGACACACGCAGCAGCGGCCGCAGAAGCTTGCGAACGACCTAGCAAGCTCTGGAGGCGTGGATGGGAAATTAATTTGCTAGAAATGAAGTTCTATCTCCCTCTCTCTCTCCATCTCTCTCTTGTCTGGCAGGTTGGAACTGATGCCACTAGCTGGAGATGGAGATAAAGATAGGCCAGCTATCGAGTCTCAGTGTGGCTTGATCAGCACTGACAAGGGAATAGGATCTTAAATAGACTTGCACCCCCCAAATATGTGTGAGAGCTATAATTTTAAAAAGTTTTTTTTTTTTTTGCCACTGGGTCTATATTCAAAAGTAAAATTTAAATGAAATAGTTGAGGCTTTGTAACACTTTTAATTGAACAAACATAGTGAAAGTATCTACAGGTTTGCCGGTTATAGATTACAGACCTGCAATGACCAACCAATGTGAACATAAAAAGCTTTCGTGCAAATAAAGTTTGTGTAAACCACATATTTTACAGTACAGACATGGTATCTGGCTGTTGCAGTGTTTTATTTTACAATTTTTTGAAAACTTAATGAAAGCTGTAGTTGACAACATTAATAACTGATAACATGCTATGAGTTGAAAACTGTGTTGAGCACTGAAATGGTACAGTTGATAGGTATGAGTAAAACAGTATGAGTAAAACTTTTATTGTTCATTTGCTGCCACCTAGTGACAATAGAGGCACATGAACTCTATGAAATATTTGAGTTACTGGAAATCATTGCAGCCTATCAATATAGTTGTGAATATTAAGTGTTTAACCCAAATTCTACATACTGCAGAACATACATGATCTTGATGAAGTCAGTAGGTCTGTTTAGGCCTGTGTTCACTGTTTTGCCCGAAATGAAAAGAGGGGACAGTGACTGAAATCATGGAATGTACTTTTTTTTAGTTATCTTGTATTTTTCTTGAAGCAACACCATAGTACGAGTGCCCATCCGTATTAAAGCACTTATATGAGCAGAGAAGGGCGCGCACTGGGATGGTGAACGAATTCCTCATTTTCATGTCCTGAAATAAACATTTGTAAGCATGAACACGTGCATGTCAGACTACATGAGGTGCTACACATGTAGTGGTACAATAGTAGTCATGCTTTACCGCTATCATATTATTTTAATCACAATTTTTGCGTAATACACCAACCTTCTTCAGACTGACGAAGTGCACACACTCCAGCCAGGTGGTGAGGTAGGGCCCCAAACAGAGTGCACAACAGCCACCGTTAGCCAACAGGGCTGTCAGGCATGGGTAGTAGGGAAGCATCCCGTGGACCAGAGAGGACTTGCTTCTGTCCTCCTTCAACACAAATCTGGCAACCAGCTCCTATGGGGACACAAGGAAGACAGACTATGAGGGCCTTGAGTTGCAAATATGATGCTATTATATTTTGGGGAACAACATAAAAGCTGTGTTGTATATTATATAATGGAAGATAAATCAGTTATAATTAGTTAGTTACCTTTAACGTAAGCACCTGCACATCCTGCACTGACGGCATTGGCACACATCGCACAAACCTGTTGCCTTCAAAGTAGAGCTCCTTCAGTGGCAGCAGGTGAAACTAGACAGTGTTATCAAACATAGAACATGAGAATGTCATTCCATAATCTCAGATGGATAATACTGTATATATAATTTACCTCAATAGGGAACATGGACAGCTTATTCCCAGCCACATCCAGAACTTGAAGTTTTGCCAGTGCCCTGATTCCCTGGGTGAAATGTCAGGCAAGTGTTTGGTTATGTAGACAATCAATTGCACAATTAAAATGAAGGGCTGAAGAAGGAACATAGGTACAACAGCATACAGATGTCACTTAGTAGTTTTAAAAGGCACCTCATTTAAGTATGAACACTACTGTGATTCCATGTATTCAGTAGGACTGAGGAAAAGGCAGTGGGGTCACTTGAAGTGACCAACCACGTGATTTCCATCAGCATAGAGGATTCAAATTGCATTACTCAGTATGAATAGAGAAAAATCAAGAAACAAGAATGGCAAAGAAAACAGCACATTGTGTAGAAAGTTTTCTATTAGGTACACGGAAATGTGTTTGGGACAAAATTCACTTCCTGAAAAGTTGAAAATGAATACCCACCTCTGGTAGGTTGATCAGCTTGTTTCTGGCTACATATAACTTGGTCAGCTCTTTACAGTGGTACAACTCTTGAGGTAGCCGAGACAACTTGTTGGAAGTCAAGTTTATCTCAGACAACTTAATGAGATGACAGACCTCAACAGGCACCTCCTCTAGTTTATTGTCCAGCATACTGAGGTGTTGAAGTTTACTCAAGCTAAAGAGAAAAAGGTTTTCATTTGTTTTTATCATAGGAGGATATTTTGTGACCAACATTTAACCCTGAGACAGAGATGAAAATTATTATCAATAAGCAAGTTGATTTTGCTTTCCATGCAGAAATATTACACATTTAAGACATCCTGGTGCCATAAATTTACCTTCTAATTTCTGCTGGGAGTCTTTGAATCTGGTTGTGGTTCAGATTGAGCACCTCAAGATTTGGCAAACCTGTAAAGCACGACAATCAAGAAGTTAATTTTAGCTTTTTTCACAAATCTTCCGAGGTGCAAATCATGCGGAGCAGCGAGAAACCTACCCATCACCTCATGTGGCACCACTGTAATTTGGTTGCTGAACAGATACAGTTTTCTCAATGACTCCAGATGGCCCAAAACTGCGGGAACCTCCTTCAAGGCATTATTCCCCAAATTCAACTCAGTCAGCTTGTAGGTATTGCAAAAGGAAAGGTATTTAATAACAAATCTACGAGTTGTGTAAAACATTTTAAGTGTTATCTTGGCAATTTTCCAGCGAGCAGACGAAAAAGACTCACGTGTTGCAGAGAGATCAGCTCGACAGGTAGGGCGGTGATGGAGTTGTTCTTCAACAAGAGGACTGACAGGTTTGTTAACCTGGAAACACACTTAGGGACGTTTTTTATTTTTTTAGAGCTCAAATTTAAAGAAGTTGATTTGGCATATAGAGCTCGTATCACTGACTCAGCCATTTATTTTCCTTTCCTGACTCGTTCCCATGGTGACAAGATGCTGTTTAATTCTGCTCGGTGGCGAACTCTAGTGGTGGCAGATGTGTATAGCATGTCTTCACGTGCACTTTGGATAGTTTGTTAATGTATACATAGATAGTAAAAGGTTTAAACTATTTTACTGTATGGCTCTGTGACGTTGAACTAAACAGGAGGAAGGGCATCTGCGGTGGAAACGTCATGTCCATGTAGATGAACTGGGAATGTGACAGTGGAAGTGTGTGTAGGTGTTTTTCTGTCTATTTGTACTGTAATTATTTTCAAGCACTTGCAGAGGCATTAAGTTTCTCATTCCCTTGTTAAACAGAACATCACTTTAACTACAACTAACATTATTTTCTTCTTTGAAATATACAAAATAAAACTGTGACACACACCTACACTCTTTTAGTATTTTATGTAACATCAATATGATTTACAAGTTCCACAATTCAGTTCATTCCAAGCACACTGCAAAAGTTCAACAACCACTCTGACATTTGGTTGAGTGACATGCATGATCAAGAGTTCTTAAATCCTCTCCCAAGACGGCGTATTAGGGCCATATAAGTAAAATAAATAAATACTGACGTGGGGGAGGGGTGAGGGTAATATTCCAAGAAAAAAAACTCACAAAAGGGTCACAAATTTGTCAAAAAAACAACTCACATATTTGCGAGAAAAAGCTCACAAATTTGGGAGTGAACTTGGAAAAAAGGTATTTTATTCTGTCAAACAATCACCTCTCTTTATAACACTAGAGAGAAGTCGTTTGTGCATTGATCTAATTGTACTTTTCAGTTGGGTTCAACAGTAAGAAGATACTTGTGTAACAGAGCGTATTACTTAAATAGGTTATAAAATTAAAACACAGAAGCTGCTGCTTGAATAGGACGGCCACACATTAATTACTCTTCACTTTTCTGATCACACGTCATTTGCAGTACATCCACATACACTCACTTCGGTTCTACTCCTTCAAATTAAAATCACATCTTCATGCTCAACCGGAATAAACATAAATTGACTCTAACCATGTGTTTGTTATCTTAGCCCAGAATCACCACATCATCCTAAGCATTGGGACTTTAAAAAGGCATTGCAAGAAACTGGTTCTGTTTCAGAGAAAAACAATTCACATAAATTTGAAGGAGTAGAACTGAGGTGTATGTCATGTCCTGTTCTGAGTGAGGTGATTGCTTGGCAGAATAAAACACCTTTTTTCTGAGTTTTTTTTTCCAAATGTGTGAATTTTTTTCTTGCAAATTTACGAATTTCATTTCAGAAGAGTTTTTTTCTCAAAAATACTCCCCCCATCCTCCAGGTCAGTATTTTATTTTATTTTTTTACATATGGCCCTAATACGCCATCATACTCTCCAGCCAAAGTGGATTTGGTTAAAAATGAGTACTGTCTGTATGTTACACCAGTGCTTCTCAAAGAGGAGCCAATGTAAAATTATAAACTATTCAATTTCCCAACTGTGTTGGGGTTTTTTTTTTTTTTTAACCACAATGATACACTACAGAACAGATCAATTCTATTAGATTTCACGCTCCTTACTGGTATGTTTTGATTACTTAACAGATATGTACCATTCAGTGTTTTAATAACCCAATCTGAAAACAGCAACATTCTCTGTTAATTTAGTTCAACAAACTTTTCCATGAAAGGGGCCACCACCCCAAATACATTTGTATTCAAGGGCCCTGGTGTGAGAGGTCTGGACACTCTCTGCATTGGTTTACATCACATCCAGACTGAGCTGTCTCTCAGCTGTCCTCCGCATTGGCCGGGTCCTTAAGTCGCTCTACAGAATTGTAGTGCTCTCCAAGTCCATAAGCATGACGCATATAGCTGCAAACAATGAGGAAAATATATTCTGTGAGTCACAAATATGAAATACACATCTAGAAATGTAGAGTTCTTTAGAAAATTTTAAATATAAAATGTTAACAGTTTATGCAAATATAAGTCATACATTTATATGTACTGCTGCCTTTGCATGCTGTGTGATAGCTAAGGTGCTATCAAGAGTTTCATATTTAAATGCAGTCACATGTACACAATTCCTTTTTTCACTGGCAAGATGGCGGCGCACACAGACACAGCAGCTGAGAGCTCTCGTGTGAGATTTTGTATGTTTGTTGTTCTGATTATTTAAGTATGGGATGTGTGTGTGAGTGATGACAGAGGATGGAGCCGTTTAAAATTTCGTTGTATTGACCTCAATGCAATGCAAATAAAGACAATTCAATTCCATTCAGTTCAATTCACATGGCTACAATATCACTAACTCAAGCAGACTCTTATCTAAACTGGTGAGAGCAAGAACACCCTGTATGAAAGAAGTCTTTTGTTGAGCCTCTCACGAAGGCTTACTTTACATAATTATAGATTACATTCCAACTTGCAATAGGCAAACACTGTAATAAATGCCTCGGCATGTTTGCCACAGCAGTAAATCCAACCATACTATCTAAAAATAAATGATATATTAAACTAGACATATCTTTATATATTTTTTAATAATCAACTTATTTTATATATTTTAACAATTTTGCTAATCCAAACAAACCCAAACATGAGACCCAAACAAACAAAAACACGCAAATATGTTCTTACACAAGGGTGATGGCTTCACCATGATTTTCTTCCCCAATTTTAATAGTTGGGGAATCAGCCTGGATCACTTCTATAGGTAAGTGAAGGACCTTGGTCAAAGCTTGCAGCTGTAAAAGGAAAAAAATATATTATTATTTTCAAGTACAATAAAATATAACCATGGGTATGTATGACACCAATATTAGAGTGGACTCACTTCCAGTTGCCCACCCCAAGCTGCTGTTAGCTCCACATCACTGCAGTATTTATCAAACTCATCTGGAAGCAAACATACACAGAGACATTTGAATAAACATTAATATTTGTTTATTTAAATTGTTCTATCACATGATAATACCAGTTAGCTCACTCAGCCTTTTATAAATGCATTGCTAAGGCAGATTGTTTCTGAAAAGCAAAACAAAGTTATCTACAGTGAGCACTTACCTGTTGTGTACATGTCACCAGTGTTGGAGTTGGTGAGGAAAGGCAGGAAGTCATCAGCATGACTTCTCATGTACTCAGCAGTGCCACACCGCAGTTCTTTCATACTCATGATTAATCCCGGCTAGAATAAAACAGAAAAGGATAGCATATGTTCTCATGTATGCAGTTTGTCAACATTTTAACCAAAGTATTGTGTATCAGTGTATCAATTCAGTGATTACAGTTTGTCAAAGAAGCATAGTGCCATTTTCCATAACTACAGCAACTGTAGCTGCATATCACATTCCTAATTAGCAATTCAAAACTGAAGAATGGACTAGATATCTCTCCATCTACAGTGTTCCTATTACAACGTGTACCTTTGATCTCTGTGCAAGCTGGTCTTCAATGGCACGGTACATGCAGTGGCCATCAGAGGAAATTTCCTTTATCTGAAGCTGTTGCTGGGAGAGTTTTTGAGCTAACTTTAATCCTTCCTGGTGCCTCACACCCTGCAGGTTCTCCACCTCAGCCTCTGCTATCCTGTTCTCTCTGTCCTTCTCCTGGGCTGCCTTCTTGTCCTGGAGAGGATCATTTAAATAAAATGCATTTCATTAGTAGTGGATCCATGTCTGAAGCAAATTCAAAAGGACAGCAAACACTGATGGAGAATTAAACAATCAATTATAAATGAAAGACATAGGCAATGACTATCTAAGGTACTGACATTTGTATATTATGAATGTTGTGTTTGTTTGTATGAGGATTCTAGTAAATAAGGATGCTTGAATGACGGACTTCGTTTGTCCGTTGACAATGTAAATAAATGATAAACAAACAAACTAGACCTAAAACTGCTATTTGTAAAGGAGCCGGTAGATCACCCTTCTTTTCTGGGCTTTGGTCATACGCGGTTGTTTGACCTCTTCTTGGTTTCCATCATCCACCTTCATGGTCTCCACTCCATTTATCGCTTCTTCCACCTTGTCAATCTGAGTGGGAAGAGCTGTGGTTATGTTGTATTCTTTTAAAGCCTCAAGAAGTTTCTAACACATGCCAGCAACATTTAACAACCATCTGAATGCAAGCATTTACCTTTGTGTCAGTTGTAGCTTTGAGCTGCTTTAATTCCTCCTCATGTTTTTGGCTGAGGTCTGTCTCTAGTTTGGCAATCTCTTCTGTCAACTGTTTCCTCCTTTTCTTGTCATTTTTTGGGACAGCATTTTTCATGCTCTGGATTTTAGCTGGAAACATAGCGCAAGAGTAGACTGTCGGACCAAACACTATTTTGATAAAGTTTACAACCATTTAATACAACACAGTCGTTGTACATAATGCAGAGTGATGATGAAAAAAGTTAAAGTAAGAAATCATTTGGATGGACAGGATGACAAAATTCACTCACAGACATAGACTGTATAAAAGAGGGTACTGGTGCCATATATTTTGTTTATTGGTAAAAAACAAAAAATGGAAAACGGGGGGGGGGGGGGTCCAATTGTTTGTTGTCACCTGCTGTGTTGCTGTGCATGTGACAATAAAACCTCTTGAATCTTGAAAAAGCTACCTGAACGTCCAACCATTAGAGCTTTAGGTTTCACCACAAAACTACAATCATTGTGAACAACTAGTGAAAAACAATCTGCTCACACTGACTGGTGAATACCTATGAATTATAACTTTCCTATAATAATTACAGGTCCTACTTTTATTTTTCAGCTTGTCTTGTTGTGAAATGACATTTTCTACTACATGGCCTGTTTCCTGTGCCTACAATGAGCTCAATTTCAGGAAATAAAACAACTCACTTGCTTTAAACCTGTACCTGACAGCAAGGGTTGAATTTAAGAGCAAATAATAAAGGGAAACAGTTTAGGTTTGCTACCTTGCAGGTCTTTCTTCTCCTTGCGATGCTGCTTAGCCAACAGCTCCTCCGGTGTGTCTACTGTCCCGTCCTCCATGACTGGATACCGCTGCTGTGTCTGTTCAATTAATCTTTAAGAAGCTACACGACACATACCAATGTTAAAATTTTAAAATATGGCCACATCACTATCAACAGATAAAAGATATACACTCCACAACACTAAAACGTGCTTATACAGGATTTCGCCGGATGAAGCTTCTTCTTCTTTTTCTATTGGTTTTTATTGGCGGTTGGCAACCAACTTTTGGGTGTATTTACCGCCACCTACTGGACTGGAGTATGGAACATGAGATGACCGGAACTATAAAAAAACAATAATAATAATAATAACTAAAAGTACAAAAATAAATAAATCAAAACCTATATCATTTAGCTTGTTTCCTATACCTGTGTCCTTTAAATATTTCATTAAAACCCTGAACCCTTCTTGTGATGGCTCTATGGAGCTTTCTTCTTCTTCGCCTGTTAAACTTGTCATACCACCCCCTGCTGGCTCGTTGTTGTAACAGCGCTATCCCATCATAGCAGTATTCAACGTACAGAAAAGCCCTTCTCAGACATGGAATACATTGCTGTTAAAGTGTTTTTTTTTGTGTGTGCACTCCATTCACTTTTACTATTTGCAATATTTAATGCATGTGATAACTTGCATGTAGGATCTTAGGCCAGTGGTTCTTTAAGTAGGGGTCCAGGGGTCCTTGAGGGCATTCCAGGGGGTCCTTAGCAAAATGGAGAATACTTTATTTACACTATAATTCCATCCATAAGTGACAGAATGTGCCACTTTTTTAGTCCTGTGTTTCATATACTTTCAGTAAAAAACATCTAAAATAAAAATTTTTACCAGATGGAGTCGCTGGAACAAAATCTCATCAAATGGGGGTACATGGTCTAATTTGTGTCTGTTTAGGGGTCTCTGTTTTAGGCCACTGAAGAAACACGTGCATCCACATACAGGAAAACCCTTTCTCAATCTCAACCCTCCTGATTCTTTAAATAAATGTTCCAAAAATAAAGAATCTAAGAGAGAGCAGAAAAATGCCTAACTGATTGAAATTCTCACATCTCATGTCCACATTGAAGGCTGTAAACTGAATCAGGGGTCAAAGCTAGACTTGATCTTAATTGATCATAGGCCCAAAAGGTCGGGAACCATTACTTTAGTCATTGCACATGGTTATTAATAACAGCAACAAAACATGGCTTATCTATGCACAAATACTGATCTTTGAATGTGAACTGTCTCCCAAATTCTTTAGTTTTGTTTCTTTGCTCAGTTGATAGTTATCTACATTACTGACATCAGTGCAATAGTTCACACCCAGAACCTAAATACAAAGATATACACAGAGATAAATCATCAAACAGGGTTATTGAGGGTATGTTCTCAAGTTGTCTTTTCCCTCAAATTAGTTACAGGAATAAAGAATCATAATATCAGTAGTTGTAGGATGTTTTTTTTTTTTTTTTTAAGTTTATTATATAAAATTGAACATTCAAGTGGCATCAGTCAATCACAATAAATTAAACAAGATAAAAATGAAAGAAGACATTATTTAATCATTGAAAATAGTTTTCATGTGTTGCTTGGTTTCTTTCCTAATAAATATCTTAATCTTAATAAATAAGGGAATTTACAATTTACATGATCCATTTTCAAATGTCATGGTTTTGATTTGCTTGGTAAAATCTGTGTATGATTTTAAAAGAGACTTCTCTTATTTTATTGAATTGATAAATATACTTAAAGAGCCAATTCCCAATATTTTCTAATTCAGGTCTACAACCTACTCCCTGTTTTCAAAAATGATTTCACCTCAACTTCCAAACCAATAACTATAATAGGGTCAGCTAATTAACTCCACCTAACCTTTGCCAGGACAACTTTTTCGTAATTTTTAAACTGATTCAGAGGTCCTTCTTGTTATTATATTAGCCTATATTATATTAGAAATCTCACCAATCTAAAGGCATTTAAGAAATTACCAAACTCTTCTTTTTGGGTCAATTAAGTAATTCAACATCATAACCGCTTTTACTATAATTCTATGTGTCAGTAAATTGTCACATTTTCTGTTACACTTTAAAAATGTAGTTAAAGTTTTTATTTAGCTTTTGTCTGTAGTTTTAATGTTATAGCTAGGCTATGTCTCACCATAGGAGGGCCATCCAACAAGTCCCTTGTGGGTTTTATTAGCACCTTCTGCACATTTCTCTTATTGTTTTCTTTTCTTGATATAAAATAAATTCTGCATGTATTGCTTTTTTGTATTAGACTATGTATTTTTTTTCTGTTATGTTCCAGTAAGTAACAACATAGAGAACAGAGACGACATCACTGTAAAATAAACTACACGTACCTCTGTTGTTATTTTTGCTAGACTAAAAGCATTTCTGATCCACGGGAGTATAAACCTGTCACACGGGTCCTTGTTTAGTTTTGGCTCCTGAAGCGGGGAGACTATGGGGCGCAGACGTGCAGCGTGACGTGGCACGGGGGGCGGAAGAGATTGTTTGTGTTTTGGTTTTAAGGGGAAGTTGCGAGAAGAAAGAAAGGAGGAGACGTGACGGGATCGTTGAAATAATTTTTCTTGTTTATCCCCAACACCATCTCACCATAGTGTCCCGGCTTCCGTGCGTAAGAGACTACAGCGGTGGTTTTTAAAGTTCAAAACGTCGTCGGGCTCTCAGGTAACGTCAGCGTACTTGACATGAATCGACTAGTTGTGGTTTGTCATCGGGGACCAACGCTAGCTAATGTCGGTGATGGTTCATAGCAAAGGGAATGCAGGCCTTTGTCACGTATTAATCAAACCGTCTGACCTCTTTGGTGCCAATGTGGTGCAATTAGCAAGCAGCAAAGGAGTGTCCGGTATAGCAAGCGATATGACAGCTGACTTTGTGATAGCTAGCAGCTAAAATGGGTGGATTCAGGTCAGTGGGTGGAAGGCTAACGGAGCTAGCATGCTAACGGTATAGTTGTTGATGTGGAGATTGAGGCGACTCCCTGATTATCAACACCAGTCACAACAAAGTAGTTCAATTATGTCATTTAAGAGTGTAACCATTAGCTTGCTGTTGTTGCTGCCTTATGGTGCATGTGTAGTTTACCATGCCGCTTTGATATGCTGTGTTAATGCTGGTGGGGAGGCTACTGGCCACTTATACAGCTAGGTAATGTTGGCTAACTGAGAGTCAGCTAACTAGCTAGACAACAAAAAACAATTTGGAAGATGGCCTCCCACCATAAAACCCAAAGCAGAACGACCACAGCTGACAAGAGCAAGCGTGTTTACAGTCAACTAATGACAGCCGGATCCAAATATTTCGTGAGCATATTGCAGCGCAGTTTGTTGACAGTCCCTGTCAGGAGTGTGAAGAAACGCAGTGACTGTTTTGTCCGCGCAGCCTACTTGTTTTCTTCCTGCTTTCATATGAATCTTCTTCGTAAGCTTTCTACTTCGCTGTCCAGATGCTTTGTTAGTGCGACACAAGGGTTTCCACAGATGTGAATGATTGAGGGTGTTTTCAGCCCCCCTTCCCCCCATTACATTACTTCAAGTTATTCCAGTTGTCTTTTACAGACTTTAGTGAGACAAACTAAAGTTACATGCAATTATTCTCCTAATAAGTAATCAAGAAGTTATATTTTCATGTAGTCATGACTTACATAACTTGCTGCCATGAAGTAAACACTTGACTTGACAACACAGGTGATTTGATCCGTCTTTGCTGCCTTGTTTTGAATATAAATATAAGTATCTCCTCATTAGTGTAGCAGTGAAACATACTATAATGAGCAACTGTACATTTTAATGCCATTATCAAGTACAAATCTGGCAACAAAAAATGTGTGGTGTCAGTATTGGATGACGCTATGCATGACCTACAATACAATACAATGTCACAAATTTCACCACAGAGGCCTTCAATAGGCGTCTAGAGATAATATAATTAAAACTGTAAATAATATGTTTTCTTTTTGCAGAGCCGTTGTATGTAATTGCATTAGAGAGCATATGTGAGTACATGATCAAATGTCATGAATTTTTGTCGTTAAGTGTAGTATCTGCGTCCTGAATAAGGGAGTTGATAGGGATTGTACCATGAAAGTCATTATAGTGATTTTTGTGGTAAAGGATAAGAATGGAGAAATCTCAAGACAGATTCTCCCTGCAAAATCTTACGTAGACTGTGATTGTCTCCTGACAACAGCCATTTGTTGTATACAATTTAGTTAGCCGTTCTATCCTAAATAAGTTACTAAGTAATGCATGAATGCATGCTATGTATCCATACAAAGGTTCTCACAGTTGTAATACGCTTGAGTAATGTGGGCGGGTAAAACTCTTAACTTGTGGTTCATTTCAGGGCCTCCTTTGCTTTTTGTTACTGTATGCGGTGATGGTGGTGGTCTGCTTTCTTTAACAATGTCATTCATAAATTCATGAAGGTGCTATGGCCAAGATATTCCTCCATGTGTTTGTAGCCACAGTGCTATAACAGAAGATGAATTTATTCAGTTGTATATTGGACTTCAAAAATAATCTCGCAAATAAATATAAAAATTAATTTACATTTAAAAGTTTATTTTAATTTGTAATAACAGCTTATTCAGTACATAGAATTGAATGTCATTAATTTATTTATTTTCAAGTTGAAGTTTATCATACACTCATTGTCTCCTTTTTTGGTGGTGAGAAATGATTGAAATTATGTTCCAGCTACTTAAAAGACCACTGAGTTGTCATCAGAGTTTGTCTCAAAACTGGTTGTTTAATTGAACAACAGCGAGAAAAACAATACTACAAGACCTACACAAATGTTTTTCATTTGAAAATGTGAACTGCAGGTGTGTGAACTGCATCACTTTCAGTGTGCGGACTCTATTTTAGACACTTTTCCACTATACAGTTCTAGCACTACTCGGCTCGACTCGGTACGGTTCCAGGAACGACCTTTTCCATTACAAGAAAGTATCTACTCAACAGTGGCCAGCAGTCTGTTGACGTCGCATTTAGTATCGGCTCGGCTCGCTTGGAACCTCAGCAGAGCAGGTACTAAAATATTACCAGGTACCAGATACTATCCCTTGTGGAAACGCAAAAAAACCGAGCTGAGTCGAGTCGTGCTGGAACTGTGTAGTGGAAAAGCTCCATTTGAGTGCACTAGGTTGTCAGTCATATTAGCTGCAACCTGACAAGCCAATAAAACTACAGTACAGTTGCGTATTAGGGTTACATTAACAATATATTCATTACATTACCTATTCTGACAATAAACACAGTACATGAACAATGACTTAGAATCAACTAATGTAATGCTAATTTAGATAATTGGCCTGATTTAGTTTCTTGATTGCATGTGTATATTAGTTACTTATTCTGCTGCACTTTTAGTGTCGTTAAACTACATCAGGAAGGTAAATGTATCTGTTTGCATCATGTCGTACATAATTATTTAAAATTAAACGATGCATGATGTAAAAGTCTTTAAAAATGCACGTTGCAAATGTTTTGTGAGGAAGGAAATGCACACAATATACGTTTTAGTGAGTCACACTCAGTGTAAACATGACTTTTGTTTGTTAACAAGAAAGCTCCGCAGGGCCCTGTTAATTAGGACAAACCAGTTAATGAGGAGAGTGTAGGCATGTATTTTGCTTAGTCTGCAAACGTTACACAACAGGTGAAGAGACTCTTTATTTTTGTGCATTGTTATAAATGGTAGATGAAGTCCTATATATCTAATTCATTCTAAATAGATAGATATTACTCAAAACCCCCACTAAAAGCCCACACAAAATTATTGTTGTCATATCACTGTTACTTCCACTCCTTGCACATAGTAATACACTATGTCTCTCATAAGTGTGTCATCACGGAAACCAAATATTTTGTTCTATTTTGAGCTCTGTAGAGTCCCTTATTGACTCAAAATAGAAGAAGAAAATCTTACTGGAATTGAAAGCTCTGAAACAAAATGTAGCTGTAGAAACTATTGTCATCAGTATTTTGGTATCGCATTAATTTCGTCAGTGTTTGTGGAAATTATTAGAAGATCTATATTTATATTTGTTCTGAGCAGTGACGCTCCTCAGAGTTTAATACGTGTTCATTGCTTTGTTTATGACTCAGTTAAACTGACAATCTCTTCTCCTACTTCTTGCAGCAGAAGTCCTAATTGTGAGGATTTACACTCAGGCCACCGGGGGATCTGACTAGGTCATGGCCAATCGGGGAGGAGCTACGAGACCCAATGGACCCAATGCAGGCAACAAGATCTGTCAGTTTAAGCTGGTGCTGTTGGGAGAGTCAGCTGTGGGGAAGTCCAGCTTAGTGCTCCGTTTCGTCAAGGGCCAGTTCCATGAATTCCAGGAGAGCACAATAGGAGGTGAGGATCATATCAACAAACCAGGCTATATCCCACAAGCTTCCAGTTTGTTGCAGTTCCAATGGGTGTTGTGATTGCAGGAATATACTGTATTTGTGTCTGAATTAACCCATGCCTTTGTTCAAGCAATCTTTAATATAAAGGGAATGAATTTCTACAAAAGTCAAGGCACAAAAATCGAAAAGCCTTTGCTGCAATGGCTACATAAATACACAGAGAAACTGCGTATCAACTGCATAGCAGTCTTCTTCAGGGTCAAACAAGTAAATACTCAGCTAATTGAATTAAGTATAAGATTCAGTACACATGAGAATTAGCACAGCTGTATGTGTCACAGGTCAGGGTAAAAAAATAGGAAGAAATAAACACTATGACACAGACAATAGTACATAAAGCAGGTAATAAAGATTAAATGTCTTCAAATGGATTCTCTTGAAACCCTATGATATTACACTTATATCAGTCAAATAGTGTGCAATCAACAATATGAGATGACCCTGAAAAAGGGTTATTTTTGAAATTTTAAAAGAAAGAAAGAATAAACATGAACAAATATATAAAAAACAAAAGCAAATAAAAAAGAAATAACATAAGAAAATGGGATAGCAGAAATCAAAACCTTGCTCCGCGAAACTGCCGTGACTTTGTTTTATACACGACAAAAACACAAACAATGAGGCAGTTGTGTACTTGCTACTGTTTGTGGCTTTCTGTCACACACAAAGCAAGAGAAGAGAAACGAATGACTGTAACGCTGTCGCCGGTATTTAAAAATGCCGGGTTTGATTCTTGTGTGGGACGGCTCATGACTCTTCTGACCAATCAGTGGCCGCCAGTCTGATGATGTCACATTTAGTATCGGCTCGGCTCGCTTGGAACCTCAGCAGAGCAGGTACTAAAACAGTACCAGGTACCAGGTACTATCCCTAGTGGAGTCGTGCTTGAAATGTGTAGTGGAAAAGCACCATAAGAGATACGTCACTATTAGAGCCATAACTAATTCAGGACAGGCATACTTTCTTCCCTCTTTCAGATGCCTCATTACTATTGCATAATTTAAAAAAACATGAATGTGAAGATGTTTTGAGTATTGTTTTGGTGTAGATTTTGATTGTTTTAGGATGACGCAACCCTCTCTTTATTCTATCCCTCCAGCGGCCTTTCTCACCCAGACAGTGTGTCTGGATGACACAACAGTGAAGTTTGAAATCTGGGACACTGCAGGTCAGGAGCGTTACCACAGTTTGGCACCCATGTATTACAGAGGAGCGCAGGCCGCCATCGTGGTCTATGACATCACAAACGAGGCACGTTCATCTATCCCTGATGAAGTTGTTCATGCAATTTTCACAACATTGACTTTAAGTTGTACAGATGATACTCTGTACAAGTTACTGATAGCATGAAGGTACTGACAAATTGCACTGTTTCTTCCATTTGCAGGAGTCCTTTGCACGGGCAAAGAACTGGGTGAAGGAGCTTCAAAGACAAGCTAGCCCTAACATAGTCATTGCTCTGTCAGGCAACAAGGCTGACTTAGCCAACAAGAGAGCTGTTGACTTCCAGGTCAGACCAAACAAACAAACTGTGTCAGTTAGTCTTATTTTTTTAATTGGTAGAACAGAACTAGTCAAAAGTTTGGTCCCAGAAGAAAATCTATTAGATATCCGTGGTTTTGTTTTATATGATTACATCCAAATTACAGACTAAGTAATGGGATCCAATTAACTCTACTGTCAAGACATTCAGTCTTAATGCTATCTAATTGTCTGTCCAGTGCCTGAGTGTGTGTGTGTATGCGTGTGTGCATTCAAACCCATGGTGTTTACATTGTGTTCACAGGATGCCCAGTCCTATGCAGATGACAATAGCTTACTTTTCATGGAAACGTCAGCCAAGACATCTATGAATGTGAATGAGATATTTATGGCTATTGGTAGGTACCTCTTGGCACTTTATGTACAGATATTCCCTGTGAACTTTAAACAGAGTGATAATCAGAGCCAAATTGATTAATCCTACTGAAACTTGTACATAGTATTTATTCTGATTAACTGTATGTTTAGGGTTTGTTTAAGAAAATGATATTATTATTATTAGTAATACAGGTGCTTTGCAAATGAACAGTCAACATTTCTGTTATTGTTCTTCAATTTGGTTTATTTTTGCCCCTCAGCAAAGAGATTGCCGAAGAGTGAGCCTCAGGCCGCAGGTGCTAACAGCGGGCGGAACCGAGGAGTGGATCTGACAGAAGCTGCCCAGCCATCCAAGGCTCCGTGCTGCAGTAACTAACATGAAGAACGCCTTCCTCCCAACCAACCTGTATAGCAGTAACTAATGCGGCTGATGTCCCAAATGCCACTGCAGTTACTAATGCAATGTGTTGTACTCTTTTCCTCCAATTCTCTTATCTTTAAAACAAGATAAGATGGCCTGTGCCCACCCCCTTCTTTTTTGCAGTAGCAAAGTCATTGCCATTATACTGATCTCTCCACATGGCTCTGCCTCTTTTCCTCCATCATGGTTCTGCTGCTACCTGGTGAAGCCTCCCAACCAGTCTTTCTTACTCTCTTGTCATCTAGCTTGTTACATCTATCAATGACTATTGATAGATTTATGATAGCAGATACTACAGACAATAGCGCACCCAGCCTTTCATCATCTTCCTTCCAACGTGTTGATATGAGTTTCATTTACAGGAAGTGGTCACTTCCCTTTTGTGGGATAGCTTAAGACTTAACTACTGCATTTCTAATACTAGTCTTCTGCTTTTGTTTTTGATCATTTTGTTTGCTATAATTTTGTCAAAATTATGGATGCACATACCTGTATATTTACAAGGCCTAAAATAGAAAAAAGAAAACTGTGTTTAACCTTTTTATCAGAAGTAGCACAAAAAACATCTGTTAGAGAAGAAGAGCATATTCTTGTAAATCTGAAAGGCGGGGGCGGAGCGTGGAGCAAGACAAAGAGAGGAACCTTAAGCTCCACCCCTCTTGTCACTGGGACCTTTTTATCTGAAAGTTTAAAAACATTTGTCGTGGACTGTAGTCCTTTTAGATTATTTCCCTCTGCCTACCAACTGCTACCCATGTTTTCCCCCACTAAAGTAGCACTAGTGTTCACTCTGTTCAACCACCCTAAGGCTTCATCCCAGGTCCATGCCTGCTTCTAGCTGCCCCCAGTGGCATTGTGCAATGTTTCACAGTATTTACTCTGTGACTTAAGTGTCTGCAAGGACCAATGCAGCACAGCAAAAGTCCTCTACTCCACCTAGTTTTCTGCCCACAACAATGCGCAGGAGTCCCTGAGGTATACCCACCAATGCCACCGCCTCCCCATCTCCTAATGCAGTGTCCTTTCAGAAATCTTGTGTTGACTGTCGCTTTGTGGTTATACTTCGGTCGCTGCCTTTGGATGATTTATTTTATGCAAATTACCTTTTCCATTGTGTTAGCGTTGCTGGACTGCCGCTGGGTTTGCACTGGGTTAAAAACAAAAGTGATGGTAGAAAGTGGGGAGTTGCAATATGTAAGGTTGCTTCATAATCACCTTTTAAATCATAATTAGTAGTCATCTTCTCTTGATTAGGAAGTGCTTTAGACACCGTTGTGTGTCAGTGTGTACAAACTAGGCCTGGGCTGGCTGGCTGGTGACAGATTACATCCATAGGCTCACTCACACGTGCCCATTTATGTGTGTATGTTTGAACACGTTTGCATATGAACTCACTCACTCACACACACACATACATACACACACACACACACACACACACAACTTCTTCCCTCTGTCATAGAACATAAGCACACACACACAGTCTGTTACACCTTTCTTCCTCACTTATGTTGTGCACGCACACATACACACACACACACACACACACACACACAGTACATCTGGTCAATAACTCTTTTTACAGATCTGTCTTACTCATGCCTTGCACTAATGATGCTCATGAATATATCTTGTCATAATTACAGCCAGTGTGATATAAATATATATATATATAAATATAAATATATAAATAATATACTGTAAATAGGGTGTTGCAGTGTAGTCTACCTTTTTTCAATTTACCAGTGACAGGACTAATGCTTGCTAGAGCGTTGTCTAGATAATCAGAAAAAAAACTGTACAGTTAGCAGATAAAAAGCTACAATCTGGGTTTGGAGTTTTGTTGCTGTTCCTTTTTTTCACACAAATGGTTAAATTATAATCAGTGGTGGTCTTTATAAATGTATGTAGTGTTATTAACAAAAGAAATGAAATTGCATTTATTTAGTGGTCTGTCTTGTACCTTTTTCTCAACAGGAAAAAAATAATATCCAAACATTTTGGTTTTTATTTTTTAACACCTTTGTTGCATCTCACTAATTATTTTTTTTTTAGTGGCATCAGATGATGATGCTTTTTTTTGTCCAGGGCTGCTTCCTGTAAGTAGACCTGAACTTCCAGAGACATTGGTCGTAAAAGCTCCAGAGGACACAGAGAGAATGCAGAGCAGTCTGATTAACCAATTGTCTGCCTCTCCATAACATCTCAGTAACATTGTGATGATATTGTAGGAACAGTGTAACAACTATCAGCTGGCACGATGGTGATTCAACAATAAATGAATTAACACATAATAGGGATGTAAATTGTATGTTTTTTGGGTTTTTTTGCGGTGAACACTTAATTGCAGCTGAAAACATTTAAATGCAAGCATTTTACAGTACTGTTATGTAATGACCAAATAAATATCGAAATACATTTTATCATTTATTATTGTAATCAGACTGTTTGTGTGTGTGTGTGTGTGTGTGTGTGTGTGTGAACGCATGTGCATGTATGGACTTTTGATTGCATTTTGTTAAGGAGTTCTCACAGAGAGCAATTATGTTTACTTTCAACTTTATTCGTGTTTGGTTTTATAGGAGTTAAGGCTTTACTGCCTCTCTTCCCTCATCTTGACACTGATAAAGAATTGTCTGACCTTTAACCTGACAAATGTACTGTATGGGTCAAAGATCTGGAGAGCAATAATTGTCTAAATTTAGTGAGATGCCATGTCCTCCTAGGGGTTTCAACATTTTTTTCTTACCAAAAATATAGTATGTCTGTATTTTAAATGTTACAATAATTAGAATAGTGTCTGTAAAACAATGTTTTTGTTAGTCTCAATAATTCCTTTATGTGCATGACTCAACCGTGATTCACTAGTCACAATGTGCTCAGAAATGGCTCCGCATAGTGAACCAGTATCCTTCAGTTACATTGACCTTGAAATTCTGCTACAAATGGTTGCATTTTTTTGACCTCTCCTCTCTGAATTGTAGTGGAATTGGCCTATCCCATTTGAGTCCCCTAGCGGAGGAAAATGGGCCTACAGTGAGAAATTGAAAATAATGATGAGCGCCATGTCTGATCCTCCGCTTGTGGAATAGAGCGGACGCCAGAGCGAATATTTCCCGGGCCGGGGGTCCGCTCGGGGTTCAGTGCGAATCATGGCCGACAGCGCTGGGATTCAGCAAGGTTCGCCGGCCATCGGAGCTGCGGGCTTGGTTCCAGCCGCTCCTGGAGCCGGGGGGACGGAGGGCTCCGGCGCCGCTGGAGGATCCGCACGAATCGCCGTGAAGAAGGCGCAACTCCGCTCCTCACCTCGGCCGAAGAAACTGGAAAAACTCGGAGTGTATTCATCCTGCAAAGTATGCGATATTTCATGAAAGCCGAGTTTTTATTAAACAACGGTTTGAATATCCATAATAAATGGTATTTGCTGGGCTCGGTTGCAATAGTTTACAAAATGCAAGCGCAGCAAAGGAAGCCATTGCCGCACTTCATTTTTTTCATTTTGCATACATGAACCAATTATTGAAAAAGGGATGTTACAAATGCAGTTTATTAAATTGTTATTATCACTTGCATCTGTAACAGGGCCCTTCGGCTGCAAGCTGTCCCCTGAATTTTGCAATGTTTCTGCCTAGGTGGGGGGTTGGTGAACGTAAACATTGGCTTGGCGCTGCTTCTTGGGAATAGCTGGCTGTGTGCAGAAAGGCTGCAGCCCACACTGTGTTTGAGTATGTGTTTGTGCGCGGTGCTGTACGCTTTCCACGGGAAATTTCACGGTGTCCCCCTGCCGTCTGTCAAAGGACGGCGCTAAATAGAAAGGGTTTATTGAGTTTATGCAGCGTATCACCCGCAGACAGGGACGGGGTCTTTGTTTTGACAGGGTGACAGCTGCTGGCGGGGCGGAGATTGTTGTTGTTTTAATGCGCATGCTCAATGCAGTAGCCCCAGCTGATGGTGACAGGCCTCCTCACCCATGTCCTCACCCCACCCCCTGACACTGACCAAAGTTTTTATTAATCTGAGTTAACATGAGTGGCTTGTGATGTTCTAAGAAATATGTTTGCTGCTATGGCCTATTTATAATAAGCTATTATATTGCTATTGCACAATTAATAACATGTTTCATACTTTGGCAAGTAAACTGTCAAAGTTAGATAACAGTAATACATTTCCTTTTCAGAAAATAATGTCATCTTGTTTCTCTTTAAAATATCAAATCTGTGTCAGCTTATTGCTAACTGTGACAGTTTTCTATGAATGTTACATATTTAGCAATGTCTTTTTTCCTGCTTGTATTCACTTAGACTGTGCTTTTTGTAGGCTGAAGGAGCCTGTAAATGTAATGGCTGGAAGAGTCAGAACCCCCCTCCTACACCTCCACGAACTGACCAGCAGTCCAACACAGTCAACCTGCAGGAGCCCTGTCGCAGCTGCTCTCATACTTTGGGTATGTCAACATGTCTGTGTGCTGTAATAATGGTTGAAAATCTCTCACATTGTGATCATAGCAGGGAATTACCTTATGTGTCACTGTCACACATTTCTCTCTCTCGCTCTCTCTCTGTCCCAGGTGATCATGTGACCCATCTAGAAAATGTTTCTGAGGAGGAAATGAATAGACTTTTAGGCATTGTCCTGGATGTGGAGTATCTCTACACATGTGTTCACAAAGAGGAGGATGCTGACACTAAACAGGTCTACTTTTCCCTCTTCAAAGTAAGCTTTTACTTTTATTATCAACATATTGTCTAATACACAAGGATATTAATCGATTATCAAAATGTTTGTTTCTACACCTGAATTGTAATAAGGCTGTAATTTGCATACTATAAAATATTTTTTATGCTGTGTGACGACAAATAAAGCCTACATACTCCTGTTCATTTCTTAGCTGCTGAGGAAATCAATTCTACAGATGGGTAAACCAATGTTAGAAGCACAGGAGAGTCCTCCGTTCGAAAAACCCAGCATTGAACAGGTAGTCACATCTGGGCTGCAATACAAAAGCAATACTTTCAGCAGTGTTTCACTGTGTCCACATTCCTGTTTGTACTTATTGTTTATTTCCCTATGTTTCCCAAATAGGGGGTTAACAATTTTGTCCAGTACAAATTCAGCCACCTGCCATCAAAAGAACGTCAAACCATTATGGAGTTGGCCAAGATGTTTCTCAACCAGATCAACTACTGGCAGCTGGAGACGCCCTCCCAGAGGCGCCAGCGGGTGCCCAATGATGACGCAGCTGGATACAAAGCCAATTACACCAGGTAGCCACACTAGCAGATGGCCTGTAAACCTGTGATAGATGAAGATTGTATGCAATTGTTTGTTAAAGTTTTGTCTGTCGTGTGTTCACTATAGATGGCTGTGCTACTGCAATGTACCTCAGTTCTGTGACAGTCTACCCCGGTACGAGACCACCCAGATCTTCGGCCGGACACTGCTGCGTTCAGTTTTCACTGTGATGAGGAAACAATTGCTGGAGCAGGCCAGACAGGAGAAGGACAAGCTGCCACCTGAGAAACGAACTCTCATTCTCACACACTTTCCCAAGTAAGAGGAACAAAGATACAGATGCTCTGAGATTGTAAACAGAGAAGTACACAACAAAACAAAGTATATATTCAGAGTAACAAACAATTAGCCACTTGTAGAGTCAACCTCTCATACACAGCATGTGCATGTTTGTACATGCTGTGTCTCCTCAACATCAAATCACACAGCAGCCGTGTATGCATGACTTACAACCTTTTATAATGTAGTTAAATTGTTGTGGTTTTTTTGGCTCAGGTTCTTGTCTATGCTGGAGGAGGAGGTGTACAGCCATAGTTCTCCGATCTGGAGCCAAGACTTCTTGGCAGGAGCATCAGGAGGGCAGATTCCTATTCACACAGGTAACACACACCCTCACTGACTCACCAGAATCATACACCCTTACAAACACACCCTTCAACCTTCCTCTTTAGTTATTTAACGGTTTCTTTTTTGTTGTAAATGTTACTCAAGAATGAAAATGTTCTTATATTCAATTTTACTTTCTTTTGCTCTGTAGTTATCAGTGCGCCACCTGTGGCCAGGCCCTTGTATTACAGCACAAGTCCTGTCTCAGTGGATCCATCCAGCTGTGGCAGCATCAGTCCTGCCAGGAAAACAGCTTCTGTACTCGAGCCAAACCCAGGTATTACAGTCAAACCGGTCATTACCCTGCCATTGTTAACGTCTGACATTAAACAGTGAGAACATGGGTGAAGTGGGCTGTGTGTTTCACATTTTAGCCATGCTAATGAGTGGTTGAATACTGACTTTAAAGCTGTCGGGAAACAGAAGTGAAACACAACCAAGAACTACTTTTGCCATCATGCAGAAATGACAATTGAGACAAATCCATCGCCAGTATTGACCGTAAATGCTTGGTAACTTCAGTTAGAATTAACAATTAAAGAATATTGCTGTAAAACAATAACATAAAATAGATTGCAATAGTAATGGTAAGAAAGTATAAAAGAAAATGATAAAGGTTTTCCTCTGTGTCCATTTTTTCTTGTAGTTGGTGAGAAGCGTAAACCCTCAGAACCCCTCTCCCACGAGGAAAACAAGAGACCCAGGGTGGTGGGTGACATCCCCATGGAGCTCATCAATGAAGTCATGGCAACCATCACTGACCCTGCCGCCATTCCTGAGGTAACCAGTTAGGCAGAAACCATGTAAGGAATAATATGAAACCTGTCTAAGTGGCTTACATTTAAGAGTTGGGTATAGAAAACCTTTTTGAATGATAATTTTACAAGTACAGAGTATGTTTGTCAAAATCACAAAGTTTATAGAGACAATAATGTGTAGTAATCTATTAATCATCAATAATGAGGATCATGTATATTTTCATGAGGACTAATTAATTCCTTTCTGCACAGACTAGTCTGCTGTCAGCCCACTCAGCACGTGATGAAGCTGCACGTCTAGAGGAACGCAGGGGTGTAATTGAATTCCACGTCATCGGTAACTCCCTAAACCAGAAGCCAAATAAGAGGATCTTGATGTGGCTCGTAGGCCTCCAGAATGTGTTCTCCCATCAGCTGCCCCGCATGCCCAAGGAATATATCACACGGCTGGTCTTTGATCCGTAAGTGTACCCAGACTTTATCATCCTCTATCACATCTAGAGTTGGAGCTGTAGTGGAAGCACATTCTGATCATCTGTTTTAATGTTTTTCACAGGAAGCACAAGACACTGTCGCTGATCAAGGATGGCCGTGTGATCGGAGGGATCTGCTTCCGAATGTTTCCCTCACAGGGCTTTACAGAAATCGTCTTCTGTGCTGTCACCTCCAATGAACAGGTCAAGGTGAGAGCGCCCCTTGCCTCTCAGCTTGGTGTGTCTTTATAAGTTCAAGTTACTGTATATGTTATTGGTCAGTTTTAACCTTGGCCTTTTTTTTTTGCCGGTGTGGTTGTAGGGTTATGGAACGCACTTGATGAACCACCTGAAGGAATATCACATTAAGCACGAAATCCTCAACTTCCTCACTTATGCTGACGAGTATGCCATTGGCTACTTCAAAAAACAGGTAATATGTTTTGTCTGTCAAATGGTTACTTTGGTCACATGATGCAATTCTCCCTCTATTTCATTCTTGGCTGTGGAAACACAATAAAGTTTATATGACCCACCAAACTAAAAGATCATTATTGAAACAAGCTGCTTGAAGCTAAGATGATTTCACTTGTTCCAATTGTAAATCAGCTTGTTGTTGGAATTGCTTTCAACTGTGCTATTTTTATCTCTTATGTTTTACAACACTCACACATATTTCTACAAATGTCTGTATGGCACCACCCTGTATGCAGCAAATACAGACAATGAAAATAAACCAAAAGACAGAGTTAGAGACAGGAATTTTGTAGTGTTTTCACTGCCTTTTCATGTACACCAGCAAGAAAACCGAGCACCCCCTCCTCTCTTTCAGGGTTTCTCCAAGGACATCAAAGTTCCCAAGGCTAAATATGTGGGCTACATCAAGGACTACGAGGGAGCTACACTGATGGGCTGTGAACTCAACCCCAGCATCCCCTATACAGAGTTCTCTGTTATCATCAAGAAACAGAAGGAGGTGTGTGTGTGTGTATGTGTGTATGTGTGTGTGTGTTTGGATTTAAATTTGATCTTTAAATGTTTAAATGCTTTCTGTCCCACCACTCCCTCTCTTTTAATCCATTATCATCTGTCCACCACAGATCATCAAGAAGCTGATAGAGAGAAAGCAGGCTCAGATCAGAAAAGTCTATCCGGGGCTTTCCTGTTTTAAGGAAGGAGTACGGCAGATTCCCATTGAGAGCATTCCTGGCATACGTAGGTTTCTCATAATGCCCCTGTCTATACAAAACTGTATGTCTCTGTCCACCAGTATCTCATATTGATACAATTTTGTTCATTTTTAGAAATTAAGTTGAGTTTTTTTATATCAATAGGTGAAACTGGCTGGAAGCCCATAGGCAAAGGGTAAGTTTGAACTTACTGTAAAAGATATGAACTTGGAGAAGTGAGTGCCTTCACTCAGTGACGTAATTTGTGTTCCCCGATTTAATAAAAGAAACACGATGTCCAACGAGGAGGGGGGGGGGGGGGTAACATATATTTGACCTGAACATGTCAAACTAAAAACAGCACCTCAGACAATTAGAACACTGTCCTCTTCATCTGAATACCCCAGTTTGTCATTACTGTTCACATCACAATCTTAACACTATGTTCTCTGTCATCTCTGCTTTGCTAGGAAGGAACTGAAGGACCCAGATCAACTATACAGCACTCTTAAGACCATTCTCCAACACGTAAAGGTGAGAGACAGACATTCTGTATACACAAACACTCCCTCTAACACACATGGGATTCTTATTAATATGTTTTTTTATGTCTTAGAGCCACCAGAATGCCTGGCCTTTTATGGAGCCTGTGAAAAAAACCGAGGCACCTGGGTACTACCAAGTCATTCGCTTCCCCATGGGTATGTATGCACAGAACCACAGTTATTTGATTAATCTGTTATCTGGTCAAATTTACTTGGAAAAGTTACTAAGTGAGCATTAAAATGTTTTAGACAAGGTTAAAGCAGAGACACCTCAGCAGTGCAGACACATTTTGTCCGATAGTGCAGGCACACTGGATCTGTAGGGTTAGGGGACTGATGTCAAGTTGACAGATCCCATTCATTCTCAATGGATAGTAGGAGATTCAGCGAGTTGAAGGACTACCACTGAATCTGACTTTCTGTGCTCATGACTCGACCTCAACTTTATGCAAAAGAGGTCCGGCTAGCTCAACGCAGCCAGTTCGAGAAATCAAACTAGGCAGTGCATCAAATATGAATCAAGATTCTGTTACTCCATCGCCTATTTTATGCCTCAAATGTTTTCAGAAACATATTGCAGTGTAGTGTTTAGTTGTAAAATGATACATATATAACTTTTGACAGTGTATCATACTTTAAAAGCAGTATCAACTATATAATTCATGTAAGGATGCTTTTTCTCCCACACAGACCTTAAGACAATGAGTGAACGTCTGAAGAGCAGGTACTACACGACGCGGAAGTTGTTCATGGCTGACATGCAGCGCATCTTCACCAACTGTCGTGAATACAACCCCCCAGAGAGCGAGTACTACAAGTGCGCCAATTTACTGGAGAAATTTTTCTACACCAAGATCAAAGAGGCAGGCCTCATCGAGAAATAGAAGAAGACAGAAGAAGAAGAAGAAGTTGCTCCTTACCTTAATAAACGATGAGATGGCCCTCAGACTGTAAACTGTTATGGCTAGATTGTGGGTAATGCAAATGCCAGCATGGGCAAGGTAAGAATAGGACTACTGATTCTGGAGCAGTAAGGTTTCAGAAACATATCAGGCGTCTCAGATCAACGCTCTTTAATGTTTGATGCATGCCGGGCCAGATCCTGATTCAGTAGCTGAGACTGATATTTACACTGAAAGTTAGGCCACGAGGGAAGGCCTCTTTGAAGACCTGCAAGACTGTTGCTGATACGAAACATAAGAAGCACGGTGTCTTCGTATTTCATCACATATCCCAGGGTCCCATGGAAAGAAAGGACAGTAAGAGGTGTAATAGTAACGGATATTAAACAAGGCAGAACACTTCTGTTACAGTGGTGTGCAAAAAAGCAGAGATTCACCACACCTTACTTATGTCTCTCCATCTCTTCCTTTTCATACTTACATCCTCTGCATCTTCCTCTCAGTTGACTCAGGTAGAGATGTCATGAGCAGTAACCACATATACAGTGTGTGGTGTCATTACACAAGTGTTACCTGTGAGGAATGTGACTGAGAGGTCAGGTTTTCCTGTCTGTTTAACTCTGTTCTGTGCTGAACGTGCACAGCGCTGATGAGGTCAAAGTTTGTCTGTGATGAGTTCATCCTGCCAAAAGAGGAATACATACTTTAAATTTGTACAGATTTTAATTTTAAAGCACTTATACCCACTGTATATTTTAAATGTGTATATAACATATATTTTCTGTTTCATAACTAAAAAAGTAATTGTTTTTTTTCTCAATAAGCCACGTAGGACAGTTTGACTATCAAAATGCACTTTTATTTTTCCAAGTATTAGTTAACATCTATAAGAGCATCTTCTTTTCCCCTGAATTTGTTTTACATATAAATTACTGCTGTTGACTAAGGACTAATTTAATTATCTAGAGTTTATTCTTATTTATGTGCTGTAATTTAAAAGAAAATATGCTTAAGACAAAGTCTTAATTTATTCTTTCTTAATTTTGTCCTGCAGATGGAGATTCCAAACTTTATACTTTGGAGATAAATGAAAAGATTGTGCAATACTATGTAGTTTTGCTGTTTTGTAAAAAGGTGTTTGTACTTTTCAAACTTTAGGGAAAAAAATACATTTTGTAATGTCTGGAAAAATCCTTTCATGCTTTGTATAATTGGTTTTAATGACATAGTATTAGCCTATTTTATAGACTGAATAAAACAGAAGTGAGGCTAAGTTAATGTCTGTAGTTTTCTTCAGTATTAATGTGATTTTCCTCATCTGCACCAAACACAGACTTCATTTGCACAACTGACATAACAGCTATTTAATTCTGCTTCTGATGTAGCCATTAATATATACATACTTGTATGAAGCAATAGAGTAAATGAAGCAATAAAGTTTATTGTCACATCATACAACACAAAGTAAGATTACAGAAGATATAAATGGGAATCCATTAGATGACATAAATAAATGTATCCATATTTAGAATCTCATAATAAAACCATACAGCCTAAAAGTATGATGATGATTTACAAAAAAGGAAAATGTGGGCTGAATCAGAAATAAGCCATTACTACATTTACCTTACGATAAAGAGGAGAAATGAAGAGATGAAAGAGATCGGAAAGAGGAAAAATAATAAAGATTGGTAAAATAAGAAGGGAACAAAATCTACAACTGATCGCAGTCGTTCTTCATCATATAAAGAAATTCAACACAGAGTGAAAAACAGAGTGATCACTTGTCATCACATTACCAAAATCACATTAAAACTGACAATGCAAGTCAACACACAGAGCTCAGTGAGGACAAAGTGGTTTCAGCGACATCCAACAAATGACTCATTGTATTTCTCAAATGACTGCTGGTCGTTGATAGATTTCCTTGAATTCTGGACAGACTGCCTACCAGGCTTCTGTTTGAAAATAGGAGAACGGAGGAACTGCAAGTCTGTAAATTTGTCTCCCCGCCGAAGTTTCCTGTCAAGATGAGAATACAAGTGTCAACCATTTACATAATAAAAAGTCTCTTAAAGAATTCACAGTAACAGCAACATCCACTTGTAAACTTACGCGTGTAACGAGGGCTCCTTGTAGTCCACCACCATAGTGGATCGCCGTTTACGAGCAGGAACAGGGGTGGAGCATCGGGCATCAGAAGGGCGCGACCCACCACAGGAGAACTTACGATAGGCTGCAGGGGACAGATTGCTCACATCACACAGACTCAATCCCCGCCCTGCTGGCCTTATACCAAGCCCACCTATGGAAACGTGAAGATAGATGTAATCCAAAAGTAAGAAAAAAAGAAATCATTCCAAATTAAAAGAAAAACAAACAAACAGATGTGTGTCTGATTGAGTGAACAGCTTTTAACAGAGTGCAAAGAAGTCAACGCATGGTGAAGTGACAATACAAGTGAAACACGATCAGAGCTTAAAGATGTTGGTGGTTCATGCCAGGAGGATGAGATTTTAACAGTAATATTGTGATATTTTAAGTGGACAACCCTTTTTTCTGGATGAGACAAAAACTTACGCTTCTTGCATGTCTTAACTCTCTGGGGTGTTTGGTTGGGTAAAAGAGATGGAGCTTCACAGGAAGAATCTCCAAAATTGGATAGGACGTTGTCTATTCTCATCATCTCAGCTTCAACCAGAGGGCTGACAGGCGGCAAACAGTCCTCCTCAGTTTCCTCCCTGTGAGGCTCTGGAAAAACCAGCACAAACACACACAACCATGTTCAATCCATTCAAAGATTTTTTTTTACAGGTCATCACAGGACAAGATAACACAGCAACTTTCTTGAGCAGCACTACTGATGAAATGTGCAAAGAGTTTTCATGTTTTGCAATGGGCTTAGTTTGTTTAAAATGCTAATGGTCAACGCAGACTGAAAGATATTCAACAGCAATGTGTAGTCAAGTAGTCAATTTGCTGAAAAATGACCATCCTGTCAGAACAAGTAAATGAATCCACAGTGGAAGGATGGACATGCAATTTGGACAATAATAAAAACAGTGGACAAAGTTCTGAATAAAGTGATGTGTTGCCATTACAACTGTCTAAATACTCATGGACAAGATGCAGATAAAGTATTGTGTTTTCTTCATAAGCCTTTATAGTCTCTGGTAACCAAGGAGACACAAACTCAACATGTTCATGGCATTTACTCACCGTGGTGATTTTCCTGTCCCAACCTTTCAGGGTCAGGGCTGTTAGAGAAGCTCAAGTCAGCAGACTCACGGAGATTAAATTCTTCCTTTCCAGGCTTCATGACCACAGAGCTTGACTCATCATCTCTAAAGACTTAAAAAGAAAAAGAAAAAAAAATACACTTAGTCTTATCCCATTACAATTAAACATGAAGTTGGACTTCAAAATGACGAATCAAAATGCTCACCAGAGATCTCCTGTTTTGGAGGGATGTTTTCTTTCCGTCTGACCACTTTAGAGGGCCGACCTCTGCGAGTGGTGATCATCTTTGTGTTTTCTGGGGAGGTCTGTCTCCTCCTGACCTTCTGAGGGACATAAAGGCTGTCCTCTGACTCAGAAGATGGTGATGACGAGCTGAGTTCATTCTTGTTGAAAACCAAAGGTGAAGCCTCTTTTTGGGCCTGTGGGGGGTCTTCGCTGATGGTTGTGGCTGGCTGATTGTCTTCCGCCTTGGCCCTGAATGGTGTGATGTGGACAGTCTCTTCACAGTCGAAGTCGAACGTGTCATTAAATCCCAGTGAGGTGTTGAGTTTGTTTCCCTGTGTTGGACAGCCTGCCGTTTTGGTCCGTGTGGCTGACCGGTCCCGACTCTTGGAACGGGCTCTTGGTTTGGGGTTCTCCCATGGTTTCTTTAATGGGGCACGGTCTGGCTTGCGGCCTCTCTCAGGTTTTCGTGCAGCAGGTTCTGTTTTGGTGCGGGATTGCTGCTGGGCTTGTTTCTTGCTAGGCTGCTGCTGGTTGTTTTTCTTTGGTGGGACAGGTTCAGGGGTAGAGTGCTGAAACTGTTCATTGTCAATGGGATCCCCAGTTTCTGGTTCTGCTCTTTGCTGTGTTTGATTTTGGTTTCTATTGTCACTGCAAATAGGACTTGCTATTGAAGCCCCCAAGCCAACAATGGGGTCCTCTTCACTCAATGATCTCTGGTCTCGCACACGCTCAGACCTCCTGGTGCTCCTTCTATCAGTATGTCGGCGCCTCACACCCACCGTAGATGGCAAAGTAACCTGCTTGTTACATTCACGTTGTCCATTCATTTTAGGGGGCTGAGGGTCTGTGACGATAAAGACAAAGTCAACATTATTGTTACAATAGTTCAATTTTGTTGGATGCGTCCAATATTTTAATAGAATACTGTGAAGATCGGATATACAACAGCTGCCATGTGATAATCAGGAAAGTGCCAAAGTATTTTGTGTTTAACTTGCTTAAAGAATTACTATATGGTCAGAAGAACTGCTTATATTTAAATCTGGTTGTGGATCATACAAAGAATACCTTTCCTAGCTATCTATCTATATTTCAAATGACATCTGGGATATTAGAGTGTGTGTGTGTGTGTATACCTGCACAAATTGGAGAGACTTCGCATGCACTGGGCTCATCAAGTTTCTGGCCCCTTGGCTTTCTCCTATAGGATCAGAGGCAACAGGTGTTATTTTTCATACAAGTTATAAAGGATGTCATCAAATATCAAGTAAATCGTTTGTTTGTTTGTTTGTTTTAAATCACCTTGAAGAATCCATGTGGTGTTGGGGCTCAGCAGGGATGTTTGTAGGTTTAGTCTAAATCAAGACACAGATACGTTTTTTAATAATATAATATATAATGGAAAACAGTACTTCAAAACCATGTACATGTCAGTGAGGTTTAGTAACAAATGGAGTTATGACGTGTCTATAAAGGGGGAAATACACTTTCAATTAAGTATGGAATCAATATGAGAAACATTTTCATTGTTCTTGGATTCTGACACATCTGAGAGTCTGTTTCAGTGATTAGACTTATTGAGTTATCTGGATTATCCTGATGAACAAAGTCCAGGTCAAGAACAAACCACAGGTCTCCTAATATTACCTCTGGAGGACTCACTGCCAGTGCTTCCTGTTCTTTGAGCTTCCTCTTGAGCAGAAGCAGGTGTAAGAACAGGGCCTGTTGCTCCCTTTTCAGTTGCAGGATCACAACATTAGCCTGTCTCACTTTTTCCTTTTCAGCTTGCACAGCTACAGCCAGCGCCTTGTTGTTCAGCTGGACACCCTTCAGGATAGTGTTCGTTGAGTTAGTTCCTGGGAGAAAAACACAGCAGAGATGTAATTTATTTGAGGCCAAATCACATCTTCTGCACTTCTAAATCTGTCAATTTCACGGATTAAATATGTCCCTTAAAATGAAAGAACCTTAAAGTCTACATTATCATTATACTTTGATTTTAAGTTATGATCATTGGGGAAAATATCCTCAATATAAATTAAATTCTTAATAGTTGCCGTTAAAGAAAAGCTGAGGTTTCCTTACCACTGCTTTTGTGTATCATCCTGGACCGTCTAGGAGCCGAGGCACTGGCCAGACGTTTGTTCCTCTTCTCTATCATCCTCTCCTTGATGTCCTCCAGACTCCGCTGGAAAGACTTCTTCTGTGCCCGTTCTTTCGCCATGGCTCAGTATCTAAGATCGTTTCACGGTTCAGCGAATAACGATGCTGTAAGTGTTTACCAACACAAATGGCTACGCTAAAGTGCTATGCTAAACTAGTTAGCACATGTAACGTTCATTAATCTAACAGGCTTCTGTAGCTGCCGTTATATTTGAAAGCAACGAGAACATGTTACCTACCGGCATGTGGATATATCCAGGCAATTTGGTTTGTATATCGCTTCAACAAAATGATTTTTTAACCGCTTTAAGCAGCTAAATTAACCATTTTATCATGAAACATCCGACTCTCTCTCTTGCTCTCAGCGAGTTGACGTTCGAATATTGAGCCGCGACCGCTGATTGGTAGAAATTTGACTGCGTCACTTCCTCCAAGTAAAAGGGCGGCTCGCTAGATGGCGCTAATGTAAAGCAGGAAATAGGCATCTCATTGCAGAGAAGATGTAACTGATTTGGTATTCAATATTCGTCTGCATGTTCAGGTCCTCTGAGACTAAACAGTAGACTTCCACACAGAACACAAAATATCGAATTACAAATCTTGGCGTTTCAGTTTTCTGTCTGTCCGTTTGTCTGCAGAACACAAACAATGTAAAGTGGAGAGCATGCACTACAAAGAAGGGGGAGGAAGTATAGAAAATGTCTTTAAAAATGGAAATGAGATTCATGTTCATCAAGGGGCAGGCTCATTCAGCGCTTCCAAAATGACTAATTGAGTATTTATAATTGACTGATGGAGATAAGAGCTTGAGTGGTGCTCTGTAAAGTGCTCTGCTGCATGAGGATATAGCTGATAAGTGTGTTAATCTACAAGTCCACTGACAGGCAGTATTTGAGCTATATTCCTTGTGGGTTTTCAGAAACTCTTGTGACTCTTTCAAACCAAGATTACACAGTCGGTCAATTATTTATGAATGCAAATTTTAATTTAAGCTATTAAGTCTTTTAACATTATGCCCAAGAGCCAGTGTCCAGCCTCCTATTCTCTTGCTATTTTATATAGGGCCTAACATACACACAACTTGCTTAAAGTCATCCTGTTTCCATACCATAAGTGGCCATTATAACCCAGCTCAGGTTTTTCTCTGTAAATGTTCCATAAATATCGATATTTATGGAACATTTACACTGTTTTACATTTTACACTGGATTGCACTGAATACCTACTCATGATCTCATATGGTTTACCTAATCAAAGTCAAACAGGGTATGTCTTACTTGGCACAGCACACTGAATAAACTTATCCCTTTTCTGCATGGCACTGCAGCTAAAGTAACATCCATTTGAACCCTCTGTCAGTGAGCATCCAAAAAAGAGTCCATGACAGCCCACTGAATGGCATATTGAGGCTACAGAAGGCGCTTGGTAAAACATGGGTGTTGTCAGTGTAACGCACTGAAAACAAATGACTTCAGCAGGGTGCCTCAGTTCTGTAATAGGCATGTACTTTGGGGAAAGACCCTCCGGTAAATCTTACAGAAAGTGTTTGGTTATTTCCATTATGCAAGGATATGTAGCTGTTAAGCTTTATTACAATGAAACATAAATTACCGCTGCCAACACCATAAGTCTTTTTAGTAGCAGGTCTGCTCTTTTAGTGTAGGCTAGAGGTCTGACTGAGCATTAAAGGAATTAGTGCGCTGTAACTAAATAGGCCATACTGACTCACAGTTTTAATAATAAGATCACAACTGCTTACCTAAAAGGTACATTATTCTTGCTAAAAGTAAGTAAATGCTTCAGCTGTTGCCTTACTGTATTGGAAATTGTGAGTGGTGCATTGTGTGTGTGTGTGTGCGTGAGAGCGTTTTTTGTATTAAGAAGAAACAGAGAGGGAGGGGGAGAAACATAAAGTCAGATGGATAGACAGCCAGAGGGACTCCACAGATTTTAGTTCAGCTCACTTTAATGAACAAATCTATCACACAGTCATTTCATCCCACCCCTAACTATCCACTTGTCAGATGCCTGGAGAGAAAGTTATTATCACAGGTATAGGAAAAGGCCAGAATAGGAAGGACTGATTAAAATAAAAAAACGGCGTAAGTGCTATGCCAGCTAAAGACATTTATGAACAATAAAATGCAAAGAAAAATATGACCATGAACAACAACACAAGTGAACACCTTTTTCAGCACAATAGCTATCACCAGTCTGTTTACCAATGTGATGCACTGATATCATAATTAAGAACTCACAAACTACAAACTGTCCAGTCAGATCTCTGGCTCACTCATCCCTCTCTAGACTGTCTGACTGGCCAATGAAAAGATCATCTGCTTTCCTTCCATATGAAAAGTATTAGCTCTAATCTGTGCACTCGCCTCCACTTGGCCAAAAATACACAGTCCTACTTTTTTAATATGGAAAATATGCTTACAGTGCCATACTCACAATTCATGATAATGAAATCATAACACAGATTGTGTAATCAACCCCAAAGCAAACTTTCAGACAGGGCCAGCTTAGGAAATAAGAAGTTTGTTTTATGAATCTTAATCTTCATAATGTTGACAATCAGTGATTGATCTGAGCTTCAAATGCACTCTAAAACAGGAGTTATATGATGATTAATGCTTTAATTAAAAATGAGTCATACTTAAGACACAGAACCAGTGTCAGCTCAGTTTATCCCTAAATAGAACTTATTTCCACTCTTATAATTCAATATACAGTGTGTCTTTGAATGTGACTACTCTAACTGGAACACCCTACAATATATTTCAACATTGTGGAAGGGCTCTTAAGTGATGTATTTTTTCCCCCTTAAGATGTGTGGAAAGTCAATGTCTGACTGCATTTGAGGAGCAATCCTTTACGATCACTTCCTTTTGAACCGAGACAACAGCAGCACTGAGCCACAGACACACAATTGACTCTCTGTGGGATGCAGCTTGATCATTATGCCTTACAGCCTGCTCTTGAACACCCTGCTGAGCCATTTACCTCATAGCCCACCTTCCCTCCATTTACTGATCTGTTGCTCCATGGCATAGCGCTGCATTGTCTCCACAGGACCGGAAAGCCTGGCATGGACTAAACAAATGCTGTTTGTCCTGCAGACTGCAATTTTTTACAGTCATATGGGAATATCAATATTACATCTGTACAACTGTGCAACTGGTTAGCTTAGTTTAGCATACAGAATGGAAACAGGTAGCCTGATTCTGTCTAAGGGCTACAAAGTCTGTCTACCAGCAACTCTAAAGCTCACTGTACAATTCCTTTAATCTATTCCCCACTAATTACTTCCCCTGTCTGAGATGTAGTAATGGTACTCCACCCAATATATTTCAGTTGACTACATGATACAGTTTATAGCTTCAAGATTCCCCTTAGTTTTTATTTTTATTTGACAGCACTTATTTGAATGCAGACTTTGCAAAGTACTTTGTAAACTTTTCCAGTTGGGTTTCATAAAATCCTTTTTCCATCCCTAATTTCTGTTGGTTATAGTGTTATTGTACTTACCCATGACCACCTTTGTTTTATTATTTGAAATCAATGAAATACAGCAATGTGTAGAAGTCAAGATGCTGCATTCTCATGCCAAGAGCTTATTACGTGAACAGCAAGCAAAACTGCCCTTGCATGGCATGCACAGCTTAGCTTTGTACCTTTGTACTCTCTCCAGGTAGTAGAAAATAAAAAATTCCCTAGATGTCAGGCTTTTGTAATGCTGACATATGTTTGTGTGTGCATGTACGTGTGCATGAACAGAGAGTAGCCATGAATGTATCGTGAGATAACTAAAAGACAGAAAGATGACAAATAGTAGGAGACAAAATGCAATGAAGGCTGGAGAGGGAAGGAGCCAGGGAGTTATGGGGCCAGAGGAGGTCTGAATTCTGACAGCCTGTGGAGAATTGAGCATCCCACACACAGATGTTCACAATCATCACCCCAGACGATTAATAATAATAAATAGACGAGTGCACTCAGTATAGCGCAGATATCTGCCAGGTATGTCTGGGGGCATGTGCAGTCTCAGTTTTCTTTAAGATGCATAGAATAGTATAATGATATTGTAACTGAGAGTCCTACTGGGTTCACCTAACTGTATAGTTATGTTTACCTTACTTAATAAGGTAAACATAAATGTGGAGATTTGTCAAAATTTCTCAATATAAAAACTATTTATTTTTTTAACATTTTGTTGTAACCACACAAAATAAAACCACTCCTAAACAAAGAAGATGTGAATCTCAAATGTCCCTCTCAGCTCCCATACAGTCAAGATGGCAAAGAAGCTAACTGAAAGAGAGGAGTCCATCTGCAGTATGTCAGACCTACATGACACCCTAAGCCTAACCCACTTTGCTACACAACACACGCCACTGATGTAGTCACCACGATACACACCCTTGATCCTAACCATAACCATCTCACTGCTCATGCCTGAACCTAACCAACTGGGTGTGTCGTGTAGATACTGCAAGAACAGTGAATTCAGTGGATCATTACATATCGGGCATCATATTACTCTGCAGATGCTCTGGTTCAAGATGAGACTGCACTTTTCTTTGGCTGCCACTTTTTTAAACCACAACAGAGGTCAATATGTGCCCTGCAACAGACTTATTTTAACGTAGCGGATTGCTGGATGTGCCTTTTGATGCAGTTGTAGATCATTAGCGGCCCCTACGCCTGCCAGAGTCAGCAGTCAATAGCGGTATACAACACATTATAAAATAGGTTTTATAATGTGACCACAAGAGGTCCTTAAGCATACAGTAATAAATGTGCTAAAAAATATTAGGCTGATGGGTCCAGTAGTATGCAAGATTAACTGTGGATAGATACACACACAGACACTCACAACCAACCCGCTGCTTTGACAACAGGGGAAATCAGAAGACTGTGATTGGATAATATTTCTCTGAGTTGGCATGTAGAATTATTTACTTTGGAGTGGCTGCATGAGTTGAATTGAGCATCCAACACACAGATGTTCGCCTCACCATCATCACCCCAGACAATTAATAATAGTAATAATAATGACTGCTGCCATGACAACAAGAGAAATCAGGAGGCCAGGATTGATTGGATGATAATTCTTTGAATTGGCCTCTACAACTATTTGCTTTGGAGACGCTGCAGGAGTCACAAGCAAAAATATCTGACTAATTAATCCAGTTAAGTGTCAGATGGCTAATGAAAGATCAAATGAAGAAGATAATCTGAGAGGTCGTGGAAAGTTGAAAAGAAGTCATCACACAGCCTCTGGCCAATTTTCAACCTCTGAGGGAAACAGTGTCACAACATTTAGAAATTAAAATAGTTTACAGTTGTTTCATTTGCCAACCTCATAAAAAGGGTTTGTTTTGTGAAAATATTAAATCCTGTGGTGTAAAATATCTGATGCATAAAACTGCCCTGATGCATCTTGAATCAGTGACTGCACTGTACTGTCACAGCAGTACACACTAACTACATACCTATAGGCTTCTAAAATAACTTCCCTTAAAACATAAGCTTACTAAAAGTGAGTTACACATTGCATGAGGCTGCAGTGCAGTAAACCTCATCAAAAAGACAATAAAGTCAGACAGAACATTCTTGCTTTGATTTATCTCTCAGGATGAAGCTGGAGGGGCTACACGTGGGGGCAAAGGTTTATCTGTACTCTTAAGTTATAAATAGTTGGACAAAACTCATCAGTCTTCTGAGGCCAAATAAATCTGTGGATGTGTCTGTTTCAATAATAATTTATTAAATACCTGAATACAGGCCAAGTAAAAGATTTTTTTCGTGCTGCCTAGTAGCAGGGGAGGATGAAATGGGTTTAGGCCAGAGTCAGAACACAGAGAGTTATGGGTTTGGGAGGAGGCGATGCCTGACTGTGTCTTGAAATTTTGTACATATCTGGCAGCATCTGGGAGCACGTAAGCATGGAGCTGAAAAGCTGCTATTTGTTCCTGCAAATGCATTTTATTTAATAAATCTGTTGGAACAAAGATCCTGCTGACAATCTGATAAATGACGCTGAAATGATATTGCACTCATTTTACAAATAAAATGCACATTTTGGATCATTAAATTTATGTTTGGAGTAATTTTCACCAATGACCATGGCCTGTAAGTATGCAGTCATATTCAGAAATGTAATCAATACTTTTCTGGAATCAAATATGAGTATCCACAGCTATTGTTTATTGGAAAATAATAAACATCTTGAGTCAAGCATGCTCTGGTTGACATTCATACTTATATGCATATCTGCACACATAAACACACACAGTTATAATCATCATGGAAGCACAGCACAACATTCTGCATCTTTCTCTGAATCAAACTACAGTCATTCTTCAGAGGGACTTTCTTGAATGTTATACAGATTATTACCATTTATAAAACTTAATGGAATGGAGCTGTAAAAAGTTGTACCTCTGTGATGGCTATATCTGAGCATGCACCTGCACACACACACTCTCACATATCAGAAAATACTTTTACTCATTTGATGCTTTGGACTTCCTCCACTCCAATCCAACTGATACTTTATGGATTTGGCCATAGTCTTCAGTCCTGGTCCCTGACACCCGAAGTATCTGCTGGCATATGGAGTACAGTCAGCACTGTCTTATATCACATCTTGTTCAGGCCTCAGTTCTACTTTTACTGATTGAGACACAGACTGGGTCAGTAGGGGGGAAACAGAACCGGCGTGTGTGTTGAACAGATGGGCCCGGGAGCCGGATGCAGCAGGGTCTGGGGGAGGGGCTGACTCTGAAACAGGGCGGGGCTTGAGTTTGAGGCAGGCCGTAGAGAGAAAGGGGGCAGCGTTGCCAGGGCAGCAGCGGCGACAACAGAAAGCTGACGCTGTAGGACAGACGAGGCCAAAGGTTTGGTCAGGTCTTGGCTCTTTTGTAGAGCCAGACGAATCTGCGAAAGAGACAGAAAAACTGCTATCAAGGGGTTTTTTCTTTTTCTCTGAAAAGGAAGTTGGGCAGTTTAAGTAGGAAACCAGAGAAGAAGACAGGAGATAATATCTTAGTAGGTACTCAGCACACTGAAGTACAAACTTTCCAAGCTACTGCCAAACAAATTAGTAAAGACTCTACTCTCATTTCTAACATAATCTGCCTTTTTAGTCCATCTCCTAATGTCCTAAAAGTAAAACATACAGAATTTAGCATTCTTCAGCCTATGTCTGATGATTTGTTACATTTTCGGTAATGAAGGGTGCTTCCTGGAGAAGGCTCTTGAGAATCAACTCATGTACACAAACACAATGACGACAGATGAAAGTAAATCAAGCAACAGCAAAGTACTCACTGCCTGGAAACTCTGGTGACGCTGGGTGGGAGTGTAAGGGCTGAATTTAGGCTTGGCTGGTTTACCTGCTGCTCTGTCCTTGTGTCTCCTACTGCTGATGTGCTGGAGTGGTGGAGAGAGACAGAAGGATAAACACACACAAAACGTAAACCCAGACAGACAGCAGCATAATGACTGAGCAGATGAAGACACAACGTGGCATTTGTTTGGAAATCTGAATAATCGGAGAAGAGGAAATTAAAAGGAGCCTAATCACAGTTCCTATTTTAACTATTCATGCATAATGTTGATATTTTGTTGGCTCTGGTTTGGAGAATCAAAATATTCATGAGGGGCGGGTTTGAAAATCTTTTTGATTTGACTGACAAGCACAAACAGATGGCTACAGCCAGCACAGCACACAATCACTACTGAACTGCTAAATATGCATGAGCACCTGGCCAAAGTTAACTTTTAGGCAGTCAGCTATAAGCACCAACAATTTGCAGTCGTATCACGAACAGAGATGAAAACAGGCAACGCTTTGTAGCTTTGCGCTCATTATCTTGAGGGATCTGGGATTTTAACTCACCTGGAGCGACAGGTGTGAGGTGTTCACACTGTGATTTGGGATAAAGTATGCATGGTGCTGTCTGTAATGCATGATGGATAAAGTGATGATGACTCTCCTGATGCCTCTGACCAGCTTGACTGTGAGAGTGGCAAATCTGTGTGACAGCTAACCTTTTCATAGTTTTCGATGCATAAGAGGCGTGTGATAAGGATTTTTCAAGTGTTACCCCCCCAGTTTTCACCCTTCTTGGGCAACGCTGCTGCAGCTATAGCTATGTTATTTATTTTGTTATGATTAATGCATACAAGCGCCCAGCTCTCTTGAACTTGTAAGACCATTACAGAGAAGCATTTATAAGAAAAGAACATAAGATTTTCTGTTCCAAGCTCTACAAATAGAGTCTGCCATTAACAAGGTTCCCTGTCAAACAATGGAAACTAAGGATGTTTTACTGAAGTGTAACCATTAAATAATGTGTAATAAAATGAAAAAAATGATCTTCAATCTCACTTAAATCTCACCTAGCTAATGGTACCTTAACATAACTCTGTACACAGAGGTAGAGGTTAAAGCATAAGGCACAGGCAGTCTCTCATGAGAGTGTTTGTTATTTAGGTGTGTACCAAACATCTACACACCATCTTTCCTAATACATAGGGAACAATTTTTGCTGAGCTCAACAATTATTACACTGTAACCTGTTTCGAAAAATGAAATATAAATGAAACACACACAAAGATTTCACCTCACAAACCCAGGGATGTCCATGCAAAATGTTCAAGATCTTCACACTGAGCAGACATACATACATACATACATACATACATACATACATACATACATGTACATAATTCTGTTTCCAGGCCAGTTTGAAGGTTCCCATCCCATATCACTACTGATGGCCAACATGGCTTTAAACTTTAAACTCCCAAAAACAGTAATAGACTGTTACAACTGTGGCCTGTGAAATGTGTCACTGTGTTAATAAGTATTACAACTAATCTGTCTGAGCTTTGTTTTTGACAAGACATTTACAGAAACTAACCTGTTTGAGTTGAGTCTCAGAGTTGACATGCACATCACAGATCTCACAGTGGAAAGTTTTGTTCTGGAGTCCAGTTGACAACTCAGACGGCGCAGCCAACTTGGCCTTGACTCCCGTTCTCGGAAAGGACTTGATGGCTCCATAACCATTTCTTGCCTCCAGCATTGTCTTGTGTTTAGTGCCTGAGCAGAAATAAAATCATATAAACAGAGTATCGAACACAGTACAAACCCTTAGAACTTCCACGTTCCTTACCACTGTTGTGAGCTTGGAGCTGGGAGGCGGAGTTGACAGCCACTTTGCAGAGGGAGCAGTAGAGAAGGCGTATAGCTTTCTGTTCTTCCGTCTCCTCTGGAACCACCTCCACATCTCCGTCTCCTTGTGTTTCCTTCTCTGTCACACTCGAGCAGGGCGACAGGGAGGGGTCAGACAGCATTTTCACAGTTTCATTGGGGCCGCTGCTCAATGGTGCCGCCTCTGAGGTAGGGATTGGGGCTGAGTGCTCTGAAAGAGTAAAAGTATTACAGAAAGCAAGTCTGTATCTGCATAACAGTGAGATGGATGCAGGGTGCGACAACATAGAGACAAACTGAAACGTTTTCCACTTCTATGAAATGCCTGAATTCTAAAAATCTGTCAATTTCAATACTTGCTCAGAGACAAAAACTCACCAGGCTACAGGTGATTGTGAGCTCTAGCAACGTCTTTAATCGCACTAATAATCAATGATTTCATCAAGGATCTGCCTCCCAGCACTTACATGAACAATTTTATATAGAGATGATTTGGCTCCATTATCTTCCATGAGACTGACTTCTAGAGTTTCCCTAGAGGAGGGTGTGCTGATTTAAGGATTCAGACTTTGCTGATAACAATGATTAGCTCTGCCTTGCTAAGTAGGCGTCTGTTTGTTACCATTCTTCCCCAGATTCCCCACTCTTAGATGCACGTTGAGGCTGTTTACTGAAGTAATCTTCAGAGAGCACTCCTCATCCACTTACCTGAAACTAACTCAGAACTGAAAATGAACACTCATTCTTTTTCCCTTACAAAAACACATATCGACTGTGTCAAGTACAATTCTCCAATCCCTTTGCCCTTTAGCTTGCAGCAAAATGTATTATTTTCATTCCTTAACACCTACACACATGCAGGGGTAGCAAATCAGGACCAGCACAAACATATATATGCTAACAGGTTGGAAAGCAGTTGACAAATGCGTTGACACACCACCACACTTATACACATGTACTGTATATGCATGCACACACACTCTACGGTTACTCACAGATCATATTCAAAGCATTTTCCACATGTTTTTGATTTCAGGAGGCCATTGAATGAGGTCAGTAAATGTAGACATAAAGAAGGAGCAGAGAATAATGCTCAACCTTTAATCTCTTTACTGTGAAAGCCAAAGCAGCAGGAGCTTTATTACATCAAAGAGTTAAAGTCGTGACTGGGAAAAGAAGGTTTCAGCCGCACATTGCTATATCTATTGCTGTCATATATTGGATATCTGCACATGTACACACACATACACTGGGAAGCATGCGTGCCTGCAGAGACACACACCTCCTGATGTTGTGTCAGAGCTGGAGGGCTGTGAGCAGGGTGATGAGAGGATATGCGATGTGGTTTCCTTGGTGACCGGTTCAGAGGTCCTGATCTTAGAATCTGGAGCGTCCAGAGATTTCAGCCTTTTTGCATGTTTGGTGCCACTATAATGCGAAGAAGCCTGCGCCTATATGCAAAACAGCAGACAACAAGATATAAACTAACTGAATAGAATTATTTAATTATGTAAACCCATTTTTCAAAATTATTTTAAGCCACAATGCATTAATTGAATGTGATTGACACTGTAGTTTTAGAGCTTGCTATCACTAATGAATAAATGTAAAAAATCTTCAAAATCAAAATGTTCAATAGTCTTGATGTAAAAGGCGTTATCTTTCAGTATTGGAGTAAATTTGAATACCTTTTGCTTATTTTACATTTACATCAGATGGGCTTACAAAATACCTAACATCTCATTAAAATTAGATTAGGTTTTTCATTTCATTTAGATTAGGTCAAACTTCTAAAATCATTATGTTAAAAAAAATAAATAAATAAATAAAAAAATAGTTTCTTTCCCCTCTGAATCTAAATATCTAAATGATCAGAATCACTGTGTTACTGCAGTGCATTTAATTACCGAGACTTTTTTTAATTGCTTATTTTTCTCTATATGCTGTTTTTAAATATTCTTTGTTTTCTATGTACTTTCTGATACATTTGTTATGATGATACATGGCTATTAATTCTAGTTCTTTCCTATGAATAGTTTTACGATAACCACAATGAAAAAAATGCATGCTCTCCAAAGGTCAAACAGGTGTGCACATTTCATCAAATTATTAAATGTGGTAGCTCTTAATCATTTAGAACCAGTAAAACAGACAAATACATGGGCAGGTCTACCCAGCTGTTCAACTGCCATGCGAGGGTGTGTGTGAGAAATTAAAACGCCCTCAATGAAAAACAATACAGAGTAAGAGTTCCCACAAGACACCACCCACCTCAGAGTTGAACCTCAGTCGGCAAACTCCGCAGGAACTAGGCTTCCTCTTCAGCGGTGAGGTTAGCCTGAAGACTGGGCCAATCAGAGCTTTATGGACATGATCCATCTGCAACAAAGGAGAAGCATAACAGTAAAAGGTCATGACTGGTTTAGGCCTGTGAAAGACTGAGTGGGTAGTGAAAGTGATCACCTGAGGTGTAAATGACAAGGTTACTGAACACTAGACGTTCCTTTCAGGGAGACACAGATTTATAATGTCTCAGGTCAAAGGTGAGGTTAGGGGAGTACTTAAGTCTGGCACCCAGTCATGCATGAACATAGTACACACAGCTGCTGCATCAAATATGACACATACACATGTTCACATACACACAGCAACATCTACTATCATTTGCTGAAGACACACAAATATGTAAACATACCCTGTGCTCCAAACCTAACCCCAATCAGTGTGAAGTAATACTCCACCCAAAATGTATCTTTAGATTGTGAATCACTCAACTCCTGCAGGCTTTGAAAGACCTGAATTTTGCTTCATCATGCAGAAGCTGTGGTCAGAATAACTTTGACTTGAGCTTTCAGTGAATCAATTTATGCTAATCAGACAAAAGTATTAAAATGTTAATAAAAACTAGTCCAACCACTGCTGCAACGTATTCCACTTCTTCTCTGTCCATCATTATGATCAGTGTGTTCTAAGTTCTTGTTTTTTTAACTAAATATAGCTTAAAAGAAACAGCTTTCACTACAATTCTTTGTCAAGAAAACAAGCATTGATGTAAGACTTCTTAGAGATTCCTACTCTTCTGTAAGAAAAACTCAATACCTTCTCACTCATTGAAAATCCTGATGTACTTTTTAAATCAAAAGCAGCATAGCTATATAGTCAAATATAGATGCTGATGGACAGCTAAAACGTAGATTATGCAGTATAAGTGGTTTGAAAAGCACCTAACAATTGTCAGATACTTTTTTCCTGCATATCTGAATCCATTGTGATCACCATGAAGCCAGGTTCACTACAGCCTCTGTTTGCTCTTCATTATGGACACCCTCCAAACATTTTACAGCCACCACCTTTCATTTCTACAGGAGGTGAACATTTCCTCACCCAGTCCTGTTCCAAGAAAACCGACCCTGAGGATGATCTTTCCATTCAAACAGTTAGAAATGAAGACAATTATGCACTTAATCATTCAGAGATAACAAGTGTAATTTCCAAACTATGTGTTGTGTTGTTTGTGTTACCCCCAACATAAACAACTAACTAAAGATAAAATTATGGACCTCTCCTCCCCTGAGCTACGTTTCTTTATGAGTGGAAACATAGGTAGTAAACGTACCCATGTCTTTGCATATGTGTGCGTGTGCAATAACTATACTGACCACACAGCACTCTGCACCTCTGGACAATACCTACTGGAAGGTTTAATGAGCACATATACTCAGTGCAATAAAACCCAACCGGCCTTTGTGGAGCAAAACAAACCTATTACCTGTGATGAAATGTAGAGAGCCATATAACCAGCCACAACTAGGGAGACTTTATGGAAATCTGTCTGGAGGTGACGTAGAAATTTATGTCTTGTTGTGGGTCAGCCAACTAGTTCTGCAAGCCCTGGGAACATATATAGCACTGCCCTGGATATTAAGCTTGTTTCTTTAGTGCCAAAGATGAATTCCTTGCTCTTCAAATGTCAAAAATGCAACAGAATCCGTGTGTGCGTGCCTGTGTGCGCGTGTGTTCTCACTCATTTCCTTTGATCATCACTCGAGGCAGCTGCACTGGAATGCATCTCTGCAGTCATTGGCATCTTATCTCTGCTGTTTCCCTGCAGCTGTTTGTGCATGTAAAACTCAAGCAAACACATATAAATAAATACAGCTCTTTTGTGTATCATGTGTAAACTAGAAAATCATGATATAATAAAAAATTAAGAAATGTCAAGTCAATTTCCATGACATGGAAAAATATGGATGGGCATTTTAAAGTTAAACATTTATGAGGATGTGAGAATACTAGTATGTTTAGCTGAATGAGACAGAACATTTTAATATGAATAAAAGCTTCCCTTCCTCCCTCCTTCCCTCAGCCTGAGGCTTCTGTATCACCATCTGACCTTCCATCACACATTCCTCACTTCACCCCTCCATCTGCTCCCCTCTGAACTCTCTGCCTCTCCCGTCTTTGCCGTCTGATCAAAGTCACCTTCCTGCCTCCCCCTGGACTCACTCTCTTTACCCTTCAATCCCACTCCACTCACTGGGATGGATGAGCACCTGTGGCAAAGTCAGTTTGCCCTTACTGTTACTTTCTTGCTCCTACAGTATACATAGTTTACACAACATCACCTGCTGAAACATGGCCTCTCTTCTTATTCTGACATCAAAAGTAATAAAAAACTGTAACAGGGAATTCAGTAGGTGATGCTATAAATTAATAACGACATGACATCCACCTCAGAGAATCAATTATAATCAGTATATTTCTCTAGAAACCTCCTCACACAGGGGTGGTGGCGTGTCAGACATACTGAGCCCCAGGGAATGAGTTATGGCTCAAACATATGGCCAAGTGAAGTAAAGCAGACTTTTACCTGGAGCACAGTCAAGAGCCTCAGCATTTATAATGATGAATGTTCCTGGATTTACACTGTGTACCAGTGCAACAGCTATGTGTGAGCACATGACGTCAAGCATCCCAAAAAGAAGGTAGGGTTATGATGAATGGGCTGCTGCTTTTTGGTTCTTTGTCATTTAAATGAGTATTTGCTTGGAAACAATAGCACATTTTTGTTCCCGTAAAAACACTGTCAAACTACGAGCCAAACTAACCGGTGAAGTCCCAGTGTGAAGTGCTGGATCCCTGGCTTACGACAAACATCCACACACACACACACATATGCATGCAAGCCTGTAACCACGACAACCAACATGTGGGCACCAAACAAATTTCCGGGCAGCACTTTACAGAGGCATTTGCCAACACACGTACCATCTACGTTCACAAGAGAATGCAGGCTTATACACACACCGAAAAAGAAAAACCCACGCACATAAAATAAAACAACACACACACTCCAGGAGAAAACGCAGCCAGTTCAGCTGTGAGCCCACTTACTTAACACCCACAGGTTCAAATCAGAGGAGGGAAAAGAGTCCCTCTACACTACGGTGCACCTTCCAGTTTGCAGACAATATGTACTTGAGATAGTGGTTCATTATATTCTATTCCATAAAGTTTCCTTTGAACTACATTTGAAGCAATCTCAAAATCAACCAAGTGTCAAGTATTAAATACACACACAATCAAAATATTTGGCAGTAGGAGCTTTTGTTCTTCTTCCCACTTCATCAAGTAGAATAAGAGTTAAAAGCCTGACAGCTCTAAAAAAATATTCCTGCAATGGGAGAAATAAAATAAAGTGAAAGAAAGGAGAGAGGGGGCAGTTATAAACAGGAAGGTGAGATTGTGTGAGATTTTTTTTTTTTCAACCTGTGCTACGTTATGACTAAGACAGCTTTTCTGACTTGAGCGGGAAGGTCAACCACTAAGAGGAAGTGCTAACAATTTTATCAAAATTGGTAATATTTTTATGTTGATTGTTAGCAGTAAAGGAGGGTAAGGGTCAGTGGAGAAGTAATGGAGTGAATGAAAGATGAAGTGCACGGGCAGGTGAATGATGGGGGAGAATGACAGAAGGAGATTAAGGGGAAAACACAGACAAAGAGAGAGCTGAAGTGAAGAGGGCGATGGAGCAAGAGCAACGTGAAAAAGTAGAAGGGATGGATGAGAACAGTGGAGAGAGGAGAGTGGGTTGAAATGGAGAGGGAGGAGGCTGAGACCTTGACGGATGTCTGATTTCTTCTCAGGTGGCAGAATGACTTTTTGACAAAGATAAAGAGTGTACACACACACACACCTCACATACAGAAAAAAAGACTGCTGACACATAGGCCTACACACACACACACACACACACACACACACACACACACACACACACACACACACACACACACACACAATCCTCTCTTTCTTATAAACCTTCAATTTGTCCTCTCTGTATCTCTCCCCTAAACATCTAGGAGCACATTGTGATTTAAGGATGAGACAAAAGTAAAGAGAAGGGAGGAACAAAGAAAAATTGGCAATTTTGCTTCAGAGTGGGCCAGACACAGTGATGGGCTCATAAGTGGCTCTCAGCCTCTTACTTCATCTCAAGTTTGGGTGTTGTGCTGGGTTTGGTATTAGCAAAAGTGCAGGACAAAAACACACATCATCATGTTTTCTTGGCTCTAAATGTACACGCAAAAGAAGACACTTCTAGCACTGAGTTCAACAGTTTTGTCTATGAATAGGCTACATCTCAGCTTTGAAGTCTAGTGCATTACGTTCTGTGTACTACACAGATACAAGCCCAAAACATTTATTCAGTATAACAGCCAGTATATTAAGACATATAGCACAAAGACATCAGCCAGCCCTGCCTGACACATCAACTCTCCTCAGGGCTTCGACTCGCCCAGCTTTAGCTCTCTCCATCTTCACCCCTCACAAACAGGGACAGACTGCTCTAAGAAAAGGCCTGCGTGAGGAATATCAAGGTATCAGCTCCACTCCACCAAGCTGTGTAGAAATGTCACAGCTCTCTGTATCAGAGGCAATATATTTGGAAAGGTGTAGGCAGCACAAGCACACACCTGTGTATTAGAAAAAAGTGTTACACATGAACGATTGTGGTTAGTGATAAAAAAGGCAGGAGAGTACAGTAGGTGTGATGTCGTGTTACTATGACAACTACGATGACTGACAGTACTCACGTCAGTGAATCCAGGCAGCAGGTGGAAGGGTAGGAGGGGTTTCGGGTCTGGGGAAGGCTGAGTCCTGCCCAGCGTAGGACGAGCCAGTGGTGGCAGAACACTATGACACACATTACCTAGGAGACAGCACGGCAGGGAGGAGACAGGTAGAGAGATAAACATATGGAGGAATGACTCAATAGATATGATGTGAGCTCTTTTATAAGCATTGATGCTGATAAAATCTAAGAGGTCAAATCAGCAAAACATATTGTATTGTCTAGTAGACATATTAAACAAATAATCACTGAAAAAAAAATTATATAAATTGAGTTATTTGAGTTTCACTCATCTGTAGTGATTGAAATCTACTCTGACAATGACATAAAAACTTGTACTGTGTATATATTTTTTCTTAATTCAAGTTTAATATATGCATGCATGTTTTTTTGTTTCATGTGTTTTTATTTATAGTAACTTACACTTAAGAAAATCCCATTGAAGTTTACTGTTTCAGTGTAATGATGTAATTTTATATAATAAAGTTTATTAAGATATAAAATATGTCTCCATTACATATCTTTGTCACAAGTTTGAGAACCACATGTGAGGGATCATTGCAAAAAGTGTGTGTTTACATATAGTCTGTATATAAGATTATTGACTGATATATCAATATCGTAATGTATCTACTCTGAGATTTTATGTACAATACATATGGACATCATAAAATATGATGTAGTCTGATTGTATACCACATTATACAAAGTAGCTACAATTACCTCCACTTTGACCAGCGACATTAAAATGTTACTTATACATTAATGTATCAATAACAGTATAATGTATATAATATCCACAATCTGTACTTTAACCTTTAATACTATTTGCTCACAATCCTGCTGTAATTTTACTATTTTTCTTCCACCACTGATATATGTGTATAATTATGCTGTGTATAAATGTATTGGTCCTTCCAACATCTTTCTAAAATTTCAAAGCAGAACTCATTATGGGTGTAACTAATGATTTGTTTCATATTAATTCAAATGATGATTATTCATTAATGCTGTCAATAAAACCGTAAAAAATGCACATTATATTGTCTAGACTCTAGAGCCTCATGTGATGATGTGAAATCTCAATTAAGTCTGTTTTATCTGACCAGCAGTCCAAAACCGAAGTTAGAGGACTAAAAAGGTCACAAAACATTCACATTAGAGAAGCTGATGGCATTTTTTTTACCACCTTTGCCTTCAAAAATAACCAAAATAATGAATAGAATATTAAAATTGTTGTGTTAATGTTTATCTATTTATTAACTGATTAACTGGTGTGAAGTATTTCAGCTGTTGAACTCATAATGAGCGTCTAAATCAGTTTGAACATGAAGATGATTACTTATATATAATAATATGAAAAGCTTGTCATATTTGACATGCTGTTAAATATGAGCTCTCTTAAAATAGGACCCTCAGACAGTGTATCTGACCAAATGGGCTTTTACATACACAGGCACACACACAGGGGAGACACTGAAGGGTAATGAAATACTCTACACAGATGCCACACACACACACACACACACACACACACACACACACACACACACGCAATGGCCCACAGCATAGAACTCCTTATTATATTAAAATTCAATTTATAAACTTGCATGCAAAACATGTTATCACAAACCCATACGAACATGTACACACTTGCCACCTGATACACAAACACACACACAAACACACACACAAACACACACAAACACACATAGTTCGGGTTTAATGAGGCTATTATTAAGCTGTATGTCTGATAAACGCCTAGTTAGTATTGTTGAGTCCTGATTACAGAGGCTTGTTCTCTAGTTTGCATATACTGTGAGCTTGATTACAGTTTGATTAAGGACCAACCCGCATATGTAATCATCAGCATCATAATCAAAAATCACAACACACCCATCCGCTCTGCTGTTAGTCTGATTGCCTTTAACAAGCATAAGCCAAGTGTGTGTCTGTGTGTGTGTGTGTGTGTGTGTGTGTGTGTGTGTGTGTGTGTGTGTGTGTGTGTGTGTGTGTGTGTGTGTGAGTGCGCCATGTTCTGTTTGACCTGAGTGTTTGCATTTGTAATAAATGACTTGAAAGAATGAGATGAGAATGAGATAAGCTACAAGAAACCCGTGGAGAGACTGTGAAGTGCGCGCCCGCAAGCAAGCACGCACGCACGCGCGCGCGCGCGCACACACACACACACACACACACACACACTGAAAGAGTAACTTCTGTAATGATTATTAAAATGAGACTGGTTATCACTAATTGTGACTCCCATAACTTGCAAGCAATGTAATATAAAGCACGCAATAATAATGTTGGTTTTAGTTCAGTGTGTGCATAGCATATTTATATATGTGTATATATATGCATGTATATGAGAATTATAGTATATTCTTTCTTTTCTATCATTTGTAAGTTTTTATCCAATAATAATTATAAAGTGTCTCCCTTGTCGTTGAAGAATTCGCCCTGTGCACTATTTCATGAGGAAAACTGTCACAGAAAAAAGGCTAAAAACTAAAACAAATATATAGACAATAGAAATGCATTGGATTATCTGCACTACCGCTACCTCTTTCTCTTCTGCTGTGCAGGTGACTGACTTCACAAAGCTTACATCCATTTCAACATAGCAACAAGTGACTCCGCTGCGTTATGGTCAGCAAAAAACATTCTTAGTTATACGATTAAAAGCATATCGCGTCGTTTACGCACCGAAATACATGGCGACACCGACTGAAATCCGGTTGTTCAGTGTTTGATAGAAGTATCTCTCATCTCCATGTAGAGATTAGGTTCGTGTCTTCTCCTCTACAGTCTGTCTTTTCTCTCTCTCTCTCTCTCTCTCTCGTTCTCTCTCTCACGCGGTGCCGACGCTGCTCCTTCCCATCTGGATTCCCTCCTGCTATACCCGCCCCCACCTCTCCTCCTCCTCTTGCTCATCTCTTCTATTCGTGTTCAGGTCTGCCCAACGTATTGACAACATCTCTCAGAAATCTGTTTGTAATTCAGTAAATAGATGGAAATTACCTTAATGAGTGTACAGTGCCACCCTGGATTAGCGTAACCCTCAACATACACAGAGCTATAGAGGCACATTTGGGTTTGATTCAGTGTGTAACTCAATATAACACCGCAAAACAGAAACAAGAGGAGCCCCCATCTTTATCAAAGTAACTTGTTCAGCTTTCCAAGCTACCATTAAAAGCAAAGCTACATATTTGAAAGAATGAGGGGGGAATCCTTCCCCTCCAGGCTACAGTGTGAGTACTGTCTACACACTTCCCTCCCAGGTTGCTGCCTTTTGGAAGGAGCCCTGTGTTCCCCTACTTCTTAAATGGTTTCCCATCCTCGCTCCTTTCCTCTCGAGCCGATGGTATTTTTAGATGCATCTCTGAGCTTTCAACACACACACAGAGGAAACAACACAGGACACATGATGCACAGTCCAGCTAAAAACATCACAGGCTGTCATGCATACATGCACACATGCTTTTATGCAGGCTTATGCATATATGCATGTACTCACTTGCACTTAAAAGGACTCTAGTATGTTCATATCTGTGTCTCTGTCTTGCATCTCCACACACACACACACACACACACACACACACACACACACACACACACACACACACACACACACACACACACACACACACACACACCCGACTGGAGAGTTCTGATATATCTCTTGGCAGAATGACCTTGATTCAACTTTCATATCCTCAAGTCTGAGCGTGCTATCAACCCTCCTACCAACATGTTTTCCCACAATCCGAAACTGCAGGGCCATCAAATCAACAACTGTTGTCCTCAAAATGCACACACTGCCTCTGTGCTCACATGAGCTTGAACTATCAAATCTTGTAATTAAAGATGCGCATGAAAGGGGAACATATTTAATTGTACTCAGAAAGTGCTGCCGTCACTTCAAGGACCTACACAACAAAATAATAAAGTGAACTGAGAATAGCCTGGCACGCAGACAGGCTACACTCAAGGTCATTCAAGGAAATGACAATGTGTTGATCCAGTGGAAGAAAATGGTATATGAAGTGAATCTATAAGTATAATCATGGTATCTTTGTACCCAGGGTATCTCTTGGTTTAATCTGGACTGTACCTCTGTCCACGCGCTCCATAGAACAAAAGCTGAGCAGGAGAAAAATACACACATGGAAATATCTACTCATTCACTCAATTTAACGCCCCTTTTGTCACTCACAGGATTGCCAGACGTTTTGTGTTCCTGTGAGAAAGAGCAGAGCACTTTTAGGGGCTGGGTGGTATTATTGCCTTTTTTCCCCTCCCTTGAAGGAGCAGCTGAAAAGTTTTCTCTTACCACGGAGGAAAGCTTTGTCTCAAAGACACACATTTGGAAGCTGAGGGTTTTATATTCGAGTCTTAGCCAGGTGTCTTTCCTCCTGAGTGTGAGAGTTATGCCAAGGTCAGAAATCACATTTGAAACAGCCGTGTGAAACTTGGTTCTGATTGGTAAAATGTTGGGCCAACTGTTGGAAATTTCTGGGTCAGTGGATTTGTGGTCAGGGCAGCAACATGAAACCAGGGAAAAGTCATGCTGTTACTGTGGACAAAAGTATGTATTATGCAAAAGTAACTGAAGATATTATGTCACATGTGGCTGAAAAAGTTGCAAACATGATTCTGCTTCCTGATCTCCAGATGTCATCACTTGAGCACAAATGCAAACTCAGCAGAGAGATCATCAGTCACACATAAGATAATTTGTTAATGACAATCCTATTTTACACTGTTTCTGTCGGTCTGTCAGGTTTCAGCTGAAAGCAACACTCAAATAATAGTTCGATGCATCACTTTACACCTGCAGCTGTTTGGCATTTCGGACTCACAGACAAACACTGTGGCTGTCATGGCAACTGAAGTATGTAATATTATGTTAAGTGGACCGACGCTTAGGCTCTCGGCTCTGTTTGTCACTGGCAACCTCTTTAATTGCATGCCGGAAAGGAATCTTGTGACCCAAGCTAGGCCTTGAATACGGATAGCCAAGCACAACAGGCTCAGTTATGAAATTAAAGGCTTTCAAAGGAGTTAATTGACTGGACTACATGGGGGGCTGACACAGCTAAACACCAAAAATCCACACACAAACACACAGAGCTACTGAAACTGTTTTTTAGACTATCATAATCTCATAACAAGCTGAGCCAAGACTAAACAACACAAGTCTTAAAGCTTTTCCCTGAAATCACCTCTAGGCAATAATCCGCCTCTCAGCTTGTCTTCAGCTCTCTCCACTGCACATTTTGGAGAGTAGAGAGTCTGAACACACATCCACCCATCAGCTCACCTCTCCCTTTGATTGGTCGCCATAACAACATCACCATGGTAATAAGCATGCATCGACTTTGATTCCGTATATGCGATGATGTCAGCTGACTTGGAAATCTCAAACTCATGCTCTCTGACGGTGCTGACATGAGCTGACAGATGCAGGATGATGGAGATAATGGAAGAATGTAGGCTGTCACACACTCTCGTGTTTGGACTTTGGGTTTTTTTTGTGTGCGTGTATGCATGCTTGTACAGATGCAATAACAAGCACACACACAGTCACGATTACATCCACGATGGCACATTACCTGATTTGACACAGCGGTAACATATCATAGATCAAGCTGCCAGTTGTTAATAACAGGTGCCGGTTCAAGACCACTGTATTTTAACATAATCTTATAATACACAAATAAAATGCCAAAAATGTCCCCATTTCGTGTGTGTGTGTGTGTATGTGTCTGTGTGTGTCTGTGTTCTGCTAAAGAAAAGATAAGAGTACAAATGTTTTTTGAGCTCTTGTGTGTATGTGGATGGAAGTTTCTTTTGCTCGTGGGCCTTATGTCAGTTTGGCAACCTCACATGCAAACAGACCAACAAACACAGGAAGCAAAAATAAATTGCAGAAAAAAACACATCTGTAAAGCCAAGTCAGAACAAGTCAGGAAGTCTGTCAGGAAGCAGAAATTTAGGAGAGGAGAAAAACAAAAACTCAAACTAAATAATGTATTCCAAAGGCACAGATTTTAGAGATGATCCATCCATGCTGCATAAGGTCAAATGTCACACAAAAGTCACAATAAAACCTGTACAGATGTGATGCTTGGAGGACAAGAAGAAAAAATGCTGCAGAAACAGGAATCGTAAATGGGAGATAAACAGCTCCATGTTGGGCTCAAAAGTGCCATAACACTCATCACTTTAGCATGTATGAGTCCTGTTTTTAGAGACCGTTTTTACAGGCTACACATGTCTAGTAGCATGTGGGTAATAGCCACCATATGTATGTGCTAAATCCAATTCTTTCCAACTACTCAGTAAGCTTTACCTTTAAGGTGAGGTCAGAAAGTGACCTACACAGATACCAAGGAAGAATTTGAAAGAATCTGTGAAGTGGTAGAAGAAAACAGTTCAGTCCTCTCATCCCAATAAAGAACAAAGGGCTTGTAAATTTTTAATTTCATGATTTTTGCAAACATAACCCCCTTACCCCTAGGCTGGGGTACTCATGACAGGGGGAGATTTATCGATTTCATGACCAGGCTTTCAACCCATGCAGCCTGCGTGGATTATTACACCAGATGCTTTTACTCACTTCATAAAAATATCTTCATTCGCAGGAAATAATTAAACATTTATTGCCCAGTGCAAAGCCTTCCTTATCATATTTTCATATGAGAAACTTTAAAAAAAAGCATTTGTGGTCATTTCACTGTAACAAAATGATCTCCGGCAGAGAAATCTTGCTTGGGGACATATACACACACACACATGCACAAGCACTCACACCACAGTAAAGGCTCCTCATGCACATCTGTGAGCCAGAGATAGAGCGCTATCAGTCCAGAATGTCATTAACTACCACTGCTGTAGATTTATGCTCTCTCAGTCGTGCCGTATGAGCCTGCCCAATTATATCCATAGTCTGCAGATGATCTGCACACACATAAATATACATACTCACATAAAACACATTGGTGAATTCATTTACTATTTCTGTGGGAAACTACCAAATTAATTCCTTTCTTCATTGGAGCGTTGATTAGCTTATCAAGAAGGCATCAAAGGTTGCTACTATGGCAACAACACTGCAGCACCACATGAGCTTAATATCAAGATCATTAATGGAATGGTATGTAAGAGATGTGATAGCAGTATGAGACATAGTGGAGTTAATAAGGAAATGTGAGATGGAACAAATGCACTGCACTTCTGAGTACTAGCTTCAGGTTCAACTTTTAACATCAGCACTGCCATCTAGAGGCCGACAAGAGGCACTCAATGTCTTTTTTTTTCTTCTTTAAAAAAAAAAGTATTTATCTTTTTTTAATTGTACAAAGGACAAAAAAAGAAAAGAAGACCTCATTCTCCCGTGGGGGCACATAGCACACCAGACACCTAATGCCCCAGGGAAAGCCAAGCATGGGGTAGGAGGTGAGTCTGGTGGGGGTCTGTAAAAATGAACATTGGGGATGATGAAGCCAAGGCTGCTTTCAAGTCGCCACTAATCTGCCACAGCAAATATGCTACTGATCACCCCAGTCAAGACCATAGGTTATACTTTACATCAGCTCAGAGCCAACTCACATACTTCCAAGTCAGGTTATTATTCAATTTCTATTATTCATGTATTTTCTAATAAGACCCCATGGGCAACCTAGCCCCTAGTCCATTATCAGTCTTTAAGGGTTGAGGCTGCACACTTGATCAATAATAAGTCCAAAAAGTCATTTAGCCAGTTATATTTATTATAGCAATTTGGTTTACAGATCTTCCAGCTAAAGTATTGTTCTCTTTACAGAGAGAAAAGCTAGTGTGCAATAAAGCACTAGGTGTTGTCACACTGCCACATCTGCCATTAAAGTTCTGTCAACTTGGAAAACACCATGTGAGGATGGTTACAGCATAGAGTTTTATAAAAGATTTCGAAACATATTGGCTCCATTTCTTCCTATGCTTTACAGTGACATTATCCCCAAACACTGAATGCCAACGATTATCTGACCTGCTATCATTATTCTAATTCCAAAGCCAAGCAAGGATCACATGCAAATGAGCAATTTCCAATCATCAAGTCCTTTGAATAATCATTTTGAATTGTTTGCCAAGATCCTTATGATGTGCCTAGAAAAGGTAATCCCCTCTTTGGTACATCTGGACAAAGTGGGCTTCATTCAAGGATGCTTTATTTGTAACAACATGAGAAGACTCCTTCATGTGATGTCAAGAGCCTCTACTTTTCAACACCCACTGGTAGAAATATTTCTAGATGCTTAAAAAGCTTTTGATAGAATAAAGTGGGCTTTTTACTTCATGTACTTTGGTTTTATGCCAACATGTATGCAGTGGAGGTACTGTACTATATCGTGAACCAAATGCTCACGTTAAAACAATAAAACAAAGTGCTAGACCCACTGGCTTGTACCATCCAAGCCAATCAAAATATAACTGGTATTAATCTGAGTGGACATGATTTCAAAGCCAGTTTCTATGCTGATGATGTTTTATTAACATTATCTAACTTAACTCACTCAGTACAACACTGGTTAAAACTTATAGAAGCACTTCGTCAACTTTCTGGATACAAAATGAACTGAAATTGTAAAGGCAGTACATAAGCAATTGTTGATTAATGGTGTGTATCTGTCATCTTGTCCAATATGGAATAATTCAATGCAGGCAGTACAATACTGGCAAAGAACACTCGGACAGCTTATAAGGGAGGGATATATCATACCATGATCTGAAAATGCAATTTGGTCTGAATGATTCTGCATTTCTATAACATGTACAGCTGAGATCTATCTCAAAAAACTTCACATCCAAGGTAGTCACACTGGGATCGAAAAGTGTCCTTGATGGCAAATTGAGGGATGCTGCTACTGGGCGAGGAACTGTTTCAGCTTTAGATAAGTTATTAAATCTATCCTTCCCCGACAGCACTATCTCCACGAAATTACAACTGGGATGACGTTCACCCCCCACTGTGGATCAGTGGGACTCAATATTGAAACATTCAACATCTATGTCCAACTGTGTGAGATATAATATTATGCAAATTAAGGTCATACATTAAGCTAATATTAACACATAAGTCAAAAAAAGTTTAAAAAATGGACTCAAATGCTTCTGAATTGTGCTGGCACAGCTGAGGCAGAATTGGTACACTTGTGCATTTATTGTGGTCCTGTCCAATAGTAGAAGGAGTGTAGTCTGAGGTAATTGATGTGTAATAGGTGATAACAAATTTTATATTCTTCAATGTCTATTGTATGCATATTGGGAAACAGAATGGAAAATGTTTTATTTTTTGAGTGTGACTCCTTCATAAGTAACGTCTACTAACAAATTTTACTCACATATGCACGTGAGGCATTTCATCAAGGAGTCCTCTCAGACCTCTGAATAATGTTTAGATGCTTGAAGAGGTAAAACTATGCAGTATTCACTAAAACGAACAAAATACAAGAAAACTACATAATAATGGTGTGGCAGAATTTTTGTTTTTCTTTTCTCTCAGTAATTATCTTATGACTATTGTGTAATTTACAAGGTTGACAACCACTGCTGTATACTGTATGACTATCAGACAAATCATGCTTATTCAGTGGTGGAAAGTAAGTAATACCCAAGTACTGTATTTTAGTACAATTTTGAAGTACTTTATTTGTGTATTTCTATTTTATGCTATCCAATTCTTCAACCCCAGTATATTTAAGAGGAAAACATTTATTGACAGTTGTTGTCAGTTACTTTGTAGGTCCAGATTGTAGATTTACACACAATTAACATAAAGATTATGATGCATTTTTATAATATTACCCAACAGTAAATAAATAATTTCAAATTTGATTTGCCCCATACAGACAGCTGCAACATTTAATGCTGCTTACATGGGTAATGCTTCAATAATAACATCTTAATAATACAACACATTTTGGACAATGTATCATTTACTTTTGATACTTTGATAATCAGTATATTTAACTGATAATAGTTTGGTACTATTATTGACTTGACATTTTCAATACAGTATTTTTACTTTCTACAGTAACTTGAAATGTTTAAGTACTTGTTTGTATTTTTACATTGGGATATTAGTATTTTTACTTCAGTCCTGCTTCCACCTCTCTCCTTTACCGTAATCTTGATTAGATCATCTGTCTGATGCAGATAATTAATTCATGTTTTTGTGTGTTAATTAAATGCAAACAGGATAACATAAATAATTTATTCCAAGTTAATCCCAGTGCATTCATTTATAAAAGCAATACAACTTTACAACTTCTCTTCAAAAACATGAAGATGAAAGAAAAAAATCTATCTATAGTAGAAAGCACCCATTACCCACCTAAACAAGAAAAGTACATTGCAAAAATATATGGATTGCATCAATATATGTAACTTTATCTTAAATTATTTATACTGTATAGCCTTTATATCTGTAGAGGTTTGAACAATGACTCTGCAAATGTCACATGGGTACCTGTTCCTTCAAATTTTGTGTGAATGAAATCATGCGTAAGGCTAGATGACAGTTCCAGCGAGATGTTGATTCCAGGACGAGATGGACGGAGGCAGCAGTGTGTTAGGAGCTATTGCAGCAGCTTTTGCGCTCCTCCTGTGCCTCACTGGTGGGTCCAATGGGACTGGACAGGGTCACAGCACTGATTGAGCCACGGGTCACCTCTCTGCTGGCAACCTTCTTATGGATCGCTGGAGATAATGGTGACAGAGAGCCCATGTTTGAATCAATACGACAAAGAAATGAAATGTAGTGAGGATATGTTATTTGGACACAGTGACTGAAATCCTGTACCTGTGAGAACTGCATTGAAAGCAGCTTCGACATTGGTGGAGTCCAGCGCTGATGTCTCCATGAACATAAGACCTTTCTTCTCTGGATTGGTCATCACAAACATCACAATTAACAAACGCTGACATATTCTGGGAGCGAAACATTCAGTACTGAGCATTAAATACACTTTTCATGATGACAAGAATGACTAAATAACATACACAAGCACAAAGTCAACAACAGAAAGTTACAGATAAATAGAAGTAAGAGAAAAGCTACTAATAAGAAATACTAGGCATAAATTACATTTGCCCCATAAAAGTGGGGAAATCATGTCCAAGCAACACTCAAAAACAAAAATATTACTACATAACAGACCTGCAAAGTCCTTGGCTTCCTCTGCAGGCACCGTCCTGAGGCTTTCCAGGTCTGATTTGTTTCCCACCAGCATCACCACAATGTGAGGGTCTGCGTGGTCGTACAGCTCTTTCAACCATCGCTCTGCACTTTCATAGGTTAGGTGCTTGCTAATGTCATAGACCAGCAGGGCTCCAACCGCTCCCCTGTAATACCTGAAAGACCAAACACATATGGGTTGGAGGTTAACACTGGCAATGATATTGTATACCGATGTTTTACTTAAAATGGCACACATGTTTAAGCCAGCATTTATGTGATAATTCACACCTCTTAATCATGTGTCATTACTTATGTGATTATGCAGTATGTATTTGTATGTGTGTGTAAGTGTGTACCCACGCTGAGGTAATAGCCCTGTAGCGCTCCAGCCCTGCAGTGTCCCAGATTTGAGCTTTGATGATGAAGCTGTCCAGCTGAACAGTCCGCGTGCTGAACTCCACGCCGATGGTGGTGCGACTGTCATGATTGAACTCATTCTTGGTGAAGCGAGTCAGAAGGTTGCTCTTTCCTACTCCAGACTCACCTATTAAAACGACTGAACAGGCAAATAAGAAATAGGAATTAATCAATTGTGGATACAAATCTGAATCCATATAACTGTTTTATTACACATAAAGTCCAAAAAATATCACGTTTAATCAAAGTAATTACTTTCTGTAATGAATCATATATTCTTTATCTCCACTAACACATGTAGACTTTCTGTCACTGTTACAGCAGACACCAGACAGTGACATCACATAAACGTGGCAGATACCCTTTGGCTGAACTTTATTGTAGAATGAATGGAATAGGCATACAAACCACAAAGCAGTCTATTATTTCAGCAGGAAATGATTTATGTGAATGTAAGATGATGAACAGGTCAAAGGTCAAATGTTTTTACAGTCAAATGGACAGAAGGCTATCACTTCCTGCTTTACCTCACTCCCTGTTTTCCTCAGTAATCATAGTCGGCAGCTGAGCGCCAGAGCTGCACCTGACACCTTTAACTAGAGACAATGTACACTATAGACTTCAGACAGTTTATCCATACACAATCACAGCTTAAGTAAACATGACTCACCTTTAAAGACGAAGTTATACGAATCATCAGACCCCATGCTGCATTCAGTTGCGAAGGCTTCCTGTGTAAATATTCTGAAGCCACTTTCAATATAGGATCCCAAAGAAGAAGTGAGAAAAAGCAGACAATACGACAATACTCCTTTTTCTCTCTCTCCACACTGGAGAGAGAGTAAAGGTGAAAATGGAGGAGAAAAACAAAACAGGTTCAACTGCACCCACCAGCTTCCTTCTTTATCTGTGAATAAGGGTAGTGCCTGGTTGAGGGCAGGCAAGCAGGAATCTTATGGCCTGCCGATCCCTCATCAGCTGACACCTAAGGGAGGGCAGGGGGAGGGGAGCAGGTGGAACAGGTAGAACCACTCGCAGGTAGTCATCAGGAACAGACTCCACCCTCTCCTATGCTCTTCTTTCACTCAGTCCCTGTGTTTATTGTTTGGCAATAAACCTCACCTAACAGGTGGATCTGTGACGCTAGGCCACGTCGCCTTTTTCCACTCGGCTGCTTACTGGGATGCTACTACAAACAATGATTTTGATTGTACACGTGATCATTTTACTGCTTTACGAAAGACAACCCAAGAACAGAAATATTAATATAATACAGCAGAAACCAGCACATTCCTAAAGTTATATTTTACATATTTAAGTCTTAAAAATGTGGAAATGCTTTATTTTACAAGCCCACAATTTTGAGGGAGTTGTTTAGGTTCAGTGGCATGAATTTCATTTTTCAATTTTCTTATAAGGACTGGTCAATTTAAATCAAAGTAAATTTCATTCTTCATTTAACATTGGAAACTTAATACTTCAAATTTATTTCCTTGTTGACACATTTTGCAAGTGCATGTTCAGTTGACTAGCTGTGCACTGATCAAGACTCTGGGTTACACTGCAAAAATTACCTTTATGTCCTTTCTGGTTATAAATCAGTTCCTTTCTCTGAAAATATTGAGAACTATGGGACCTGTAAAACATCACATTTCATTTTTTCACTTCATATATTTCATACACTACGATTTATTTGTCCATAGCTGTAGATATTTCCTTTGTAGTCAGTATTTCAAGTTTTATATCCCATTTCAAAGTATTATTACATTCTGTAAATTGATTTTAGCATTATTTTGTTTATTTCATTTTTATTATCAACTTACTTTTGATCAGTTTTAGTCTTCTACAGTATGTTGCATTTATGAGAGCAAATGCAAAGATGCACTCTTTGTATGATTCAATACTTGATCAAATGGACTCCGATTTCAGAATATAGCGTCACTGATAATAATACCAAACAAATTGTAATTAAATACCTCTCAGTGTGACCATTTGTTCCCCCAGGACACCCAAAAGCAGATTATTTAATGTTATATTTCAAAACGCAATATTTTCATTTTGAACAAAAGCATAAATTGTTATTAAAGATCCCCTCCAGACATCTTTTAAGATAGAAATTTACTTATTTGAATAATAGTTGTTGTTTAATGTGTGTTTTCCACAAAAAAGTTAATTATCTTGTTAAAATCCATAAATTGACATTTACTTCTACTTCATTAAAAAAAATCCAGCATCTATGAACATGCAAATACTTGTAATTTCAAAAGTTTAAATGCTGGTCACAAACAACCTCCTACTTCACTGTAATGTTCATTCTCACTGTGTGCGCAAGTTTCCACATCACACTAGTATTAGTTGCATACTGAACCACAATTGACTGAAAACTATCTGTGATGTCACAAATCAGCACAAAGGGACACCCTTTTAACTTAATATTTTGTTATCACAAGACACTTTTCCTCTTCAGTGGATGAATGTGAAAACAGCCTTTTGGTATCAAACTCTGCAAATAGAGAATTCTACTCCGTGAAGGTCAAACATTCAATTAAAGTAACAATAAGCAAAACACAGTTTTGGGCAGAGGGGAACTTTAATTTTTTTATGAGAATTTCAAGGCCAGAAAATTTGAATGGATGGTATGCTACAGACGTCATTTTGCGCCATCCTTTCTACACCATCACAACGCTATAATCAACTGACACAGGCCTTAAACTGTTTTTGACCATGTTTTATTTTTTTAGTACAGTACTGTTAAAAGTTAGTTCCAACATGTTCAATTGGGAGATGGATTTTTTTCAGCTGAGGTCAACACACAAAGCAAAGCTATAGAAGCAGTTGCCAAGGTTACCACAACTACAATGCTGAGATTTCCAAAAGGAAAAAAAATAAGACAACCTAGATCTTGATTTTAGAAACGTATGGTGCCGCCATACCAGAATTGTTTTTAAAGCCTTTCCATTTTTTTTTTTTTTTTACTCACTTGATTTTCATGTTTACTTAATGCAAGTCAAATCATAATTATCTCTAGGTACTAAATGCACCTCAAAAAAAGAAAAAAAAGAAAAGGAAATGAAGAATCAGATTAAAATGAAAGGAAAGCCTGTTTGTTTCATTCATGTTCATTCTAACAGCGTCCTCTGCTTTGGCGCTGCTGCAATGTGATGTTTGATTATGGTTAAAAGTTCTAGATGTTGATGTATGGAATTTATTCAGGACCCCTGATGGAGGTTTCTAATTAACCTGCTGAGTGGGGCTGTTCATTTGCTGACAATGCTCTTTTAGGACAGGGGAGGACAGAAGGCACAGCAATGGTGCCTCAGAAAGAAAAGACACTGTGCACCCCGTGAGTGGGCACTTTTATCTGGAATGACAAATTGCAAGTTTAGGGAAGTGTGGAGGGCGTCATTTCTTAAGCTTTTGCAATAAATAGTGAAAGTTGTTGGGCAAAAACAGCCATTTATGTAAAATCTTGAGAACGGGAAAAGAGGGAGGAATGAGGTTGAGGTGTAACGTCTGTATGGACAAAATATCTTCCTGCTCTTGTTAATGTCTGCACAGAAGATCTTCATTCAACAGTTTGCTATATAAATTCTAACAAACTGCCTTCCAGCGAGCACGTGTGGAACAGAGCCAACAGCCAATCACATCACATAGGTTTAATCTGTATTATGTAAATGCTTGTCTGTAACCCTCGACTCCAGTTTTATATGAAGAACACAATAAATGAAGAAAATTGTTGGGAATCCCTTTTCAGGAGAGGTTTTCGCTCCTTCTCTGCACCAGAACACCCCTCAAGATGAGAGTGGTTCAGTCCGGCTCTACAGCAGCACTCTGGGACAGAGATCTGGGTGGATGACGCCAAAAAGAGAAAGTATGGGGACTAGGGAATGATCTGAGAACAAATGAAGAATGAGGGTCTTACAGATCCTGCCCAAGTTTCGTCTGTAAAGTTTGGGACGATACACTTAAATTTCTCTTGGTTCTCTGTAGATGCTGGGTGTGTTTTATGAGTTAAGTATGTGTGTATGCACGTGTCTGTGTGTCATTATGTACTGTATGTCTTTACGAGGGCTGTGAGCCCAGCAGTCTCTCAATAGCGGCATTGATGTCTCCTCCAGTAGCAATGAGGGCCTGCAGGTTGGCCTCGCGGTTGATGAAGCCCATTGCGCTCAGCTGGTCCAGCTGAGACTGGAACCGAACCTCTGGGGTCTGGTTCTACAAGGAGATAATTAATATAACTTTTTAAAAAATCATACAGGTGTGAAATATGTAATCCCTGTGCATGTGTGTATGTGTGTACCGTTGCACTTCCTCCTCCTCCTCCACCTCCTCCAGCAAACATCTGGAGCATCTGTTGCATCAGCTGCTGCTGGGCTGCGTTTGGCGGTGTTCCTGCACTGCTTGGTGAGGAGGCAGGGTTCTCTGTGGTCATGCTGCCTCCTGTGGGTACGCCAGGAATTCCACCTGTCATCAAACTGTTAGAAGAAGAAAAAAAAGTTATTAAAAATAAAAACAAAGTATGAAAATGAATGTTTTTGTTAGTGTGAGCGTACCTGGGCATGAGGCCTGGGGCTTCTGTCTGCAGTGTCTGTAGGCCTTGTTGGATCTGCATTAGAGCTTGCATGGCCCGGGGATTGGTCATCACTGACAGGGCCTCTGGGTTCTGCATCTAAAAAAAACAAACAGACAGTGTAGTAATACATTAACTAATCAATCAATAAGTAGTCCACCTAATTTTACTTTACTTCATTTTTACTGAAACGTGAGGTAACAGGCAAAAGCACACCACGTAGTTGCCAAATGTTTTGCCTTTTGACCTGGAAAATGTCTAGAGGCTTATCTAGAAATCAAAACTGACAGCTAAAAATGTATGACAGATATATACAATCCTCAAGACAAAAATGTTCAGCATGTGCAGATACACATCTGCGCTAAATTTCACAATACCTGGATAATGGCTTGTTGCTGTATATTGCCCCCTGTGGGCCAATCAGTACAATTCTTTGTTATGCCACTATGACCATTTATCTTTGTACCTTGTTAGAAAAAAAGAAAAAAATCCTAGGACTGAGTTAAGCAATTGAAGTGTGTGTGGTACCTGCTGAAGAAAGATGGGCAGCTGAGATCTGAACTGTTCTTGCAGCTGTGGGTTTCCAGCAAACAAGGGGTTATTCATCAAAACCTGGCAAAGAGAGAAAAGAAGTCAGGGTGATGAGTCAATCCACATCAGGCGATGCTGCTTACTCACTGGAGTTACTATTTAAATTATATGTGTTTAACACAGAATAAGTTTCAAACAGAAATAAAAGTTGTGGGGGAATCCTTGTCATGTCATTATTTCTGATTATCTGAATGTGCAGCAGCTACCTGTTAGGCTGTCCTTGTTTTCCGTACAGTTCACATTGTTTATTAAAACTAAATAAGTCAGAGCTGTGTTGTTTATTCTTCTTACAATTTGCTGCAAATGAGCTTAACAGACTAACCGCTCGGTTGAGTGTACACTGAATAACCAGGCTTACAGGCCTAATGTACAACAGGCCTGGCTAAACTCCACTATTTACAATTGATTAAAGACTGCAGGCTTCAATATAAATCAATTGATTCCATATGTGTTGCAACACCAGAATAACAAAGACTTTGGGCAGACTCTGAATTTAATATTTCATTTGCACTGTAATATGACATATGATATCTGTGTATGTTTTCTGTTTTGTGGTGTGTATGTAGATGTCTTTCTTTTACATACCTGGGAGGCCAACTCTGGGTTTTGAGACAGTGACTGCATCATGCTGCGCATGTAGGGAGCAGACAACATGTTCTGCATCAGCTGAGGGTTTTCGGAGATCTGCTGCATTAGACTCTGCATGCCCGGACTGTTGAACATGCCTACAATGCACAGACAGGAAAAGGGTTTATTTATGCAGCTGTGTAAACAGGTAAATAAATAAATTACTTAGCATCCAAGTTTATTAAAAATTAAAATCTTACCATTGCCCAGACTGCCAGGATTGATGCCCAGAGGGTTAGACACACTGGGGTTGGTACCCCCAGTAGTGCTAGTGCTTCCTGTGGTGCCTGCTCCACCCTCAGTGGGATTTGAAGAATTTGGTGGCCCCCATGGATTGGGCAGAGGCTCCCGGTTCTCTGTTCGTGATGGCTGGACACCAGACTCAGAGCCACCACCTAGAGCTGAGAATGGGTTGCTACCAAACTACAGGGAAAGAGATCAGTCAGATTTGAAAATTTAAAAAACAGTCAACATGTTATTTGGATATTTCACAACGAAGGCCCTTAACAGTGGCAAAAACAGCCATAAAAACGGTGAACAAGTTTAACACAAAAATACAAACACGCAAATTCGATCAGTAAACATCCTTCCCAGCTACCTGTTCCCTGGCCGCACTGAACATGGGTTCCTGGATGTCAGTATACATCCTCCGCAAGGCATTGTAACCCCCTGGGATGCTCTCCAAGTTGCTCAGAGCCCGGTCCTGGTTCCGCATCATTTCCTGCATCATGGCTGGGTTCCTGGCCAGCTCCATGGTCTGAGAGGTGTGAAAAAGGGGAGAGGAGGCAAGTCATTTAAAATGTATTTTCAACAAATGTTAGTAAGAATCCTGAATAAACACACCAAAATGCAGTTGTAGTGTCTGTGCCTTTACCTGTCTCATGAGCTCAGGGTTGTTGAGCATGTGTGAGATCTCAGGGTTACGTTCCATCAGCTGCTGCATCTGAGGATTGGCCATAATCATCTGCCTCATCAGGTCTGGGTTGGACATCATGTTCTGCACCAGTGGGTTCTCCATTATCTGTGAAAGCATCTCTGGGTTGGACATCAGCTGCCTCTGCATCTGCTGCTGCAGTTCCATGAAGTTCGCTGAGCCCATGCCCATTCCAGCCAGGTTAGACAGGTCACCGAAGCCAGCTGAGGGAGAGGATATAGACAGGTGGGGGTTACACACAGTTTCTATGTTGTGCTCAACCAGTTAAGGATGTCTGAATGTAAATAGTTACATACAGGTGGACTCACTCAGTATGTTGGGCGTCTGTGTGGGTGGTGGGGCAGAACCAGTAGAGCCTGCTGTGGAGGAGGGGTTGGTGCCTGGACTAGAGGTGGAGGTACTGCCTGCTTGGGTGGAGGATGAGCTGGAGGCTGAGGTGCTACCACCATCTCCTGCCCTATAGGGAAGAAGCAGGTATATGAGCAAATCAGTGCGCACTGTCAGATGATCGTGACTCTAACAGTGAAATCAACCATGAATTCAACAACAAGATTATAATGCAAAGTAAATAAAAGATTCTTATAGGCTGGCTACTAGTTGCTCTGTTGAATCAACATCATTTGTATATTCATGTGGCCTTACTTGTGTGCTGTCTTTATGACTAGGTGAACTGTCAGGCCATCCTTGATGCCGTGTTGGCTGAGGCTGTCGCCATCCTTCAGGATCTTCCCTGCAAATATCAGAACCAATTGGTCCTGTTTGGCTTTGAACCGCCTCGAGATCTCTTCTTTAAACTACAAGACATAAGGAAAACAAGAGAGCGAAATTAAGTGAGAAACAGGAAAAAACACATATAATATTGAGAATGTGATGGTCACACCTCAGTAACATTGCTCATCTGTTTCTGATTTGTTGCTACCATCAGGCCTTAAACTTCCAAGTAAGTATTCTGTATAGTTATCCTATCAGCAGTGGTGTATGCTATATTAAGAATATTTTCACCCATTTACCTCCCTTTGCTTTGGCGCTACATTTTCTCAACTGTAGCACCTCCGTATTGCTGTGCATGCAATACACTGTATTATGCTGCAAACCAGCTGTTTGGGTCAGAAAGTGCTGTTGCAGTTGAGAAAATACAAAATGCTGAATATAGAGTGCACTTAAGCTGATTGATTTTGTTTAGTACTTTTTTAGATTGCTAAAATACGTTTTGCTGCTGGCCCCACCCACAGCAGTGCATTATTTAGCTTCTGTGCCAGTACTTCTGCCTGCTTCTCCAATATTGGAGGGGTGAGTATGGATATGACCTCATACAACCCTACTTAAAAAAAATTAAATGTTCCCTTTAAGGGGTGGGCCTATCGCCATGATTTGTGACTACACAACTAGTTTTGTAGCCAATCCTAGCCCAAAATTTTAACTGATGTGTTACCATGACGCCTGCAATGCACATAACCTAGAATGGACTTCACATTGAAGTGGAAAGTGTAGGAAGTAGTTTCCACAGCAGTGATATGCAATATGAACATGAATAATGGCAAATTTAAAGGATTTTAACAAGGGTAATTAAACTTGTTAGACACACAGTATTGCTCCAAACAGAATATTTGTAGATATATTTTTGTGCATGTTAATACATGTCTGGAGGGGGTCTTTAAAGTCTCCCTCCACTAAAAAATGTGTTTTGGTCATTGTTACTTCACTTTGGATGTTTGAGCTTCACTGTGCAGTATGATGTATGTCCAGAGTTTGACACCATAGGGCTGTTTTCACATTAACCTGCTGAAAGTGGAAGTTTTTTCTGTATTCATTGGAAATTACATTTTAAGGGATGGGCTGTTGAGCACAATTTATGATGTAACTAATTAGGAGCCAAACATAGTCGAGAATTTAGCTTATACGGTTGTGATGTGGAAACAGGAATCTTCCAACATTCATACACTGGAAATTTACTTTTCAATCAAGTATAAGACATCCTGTGTCTAGCAGTGTCAATGTTGAAATTAAGGACATTTGCATATTAATATATTCTACATATTTTTCAATTGTATCGATGTTAATGAGGGAACTGGACACCAGACACATATGTACCTGGAGGAGATCTTTAAGAATTTCACACCACTGTAAATACATATATATAAAACGTGCATCTCGAAGAATGCATTTGTTTTCATGACATCGAATATAAGGCCACATGTAGATAAAGGATAATAACACATACTTAGACGACAGAGATAGCGTTAACATTATGGTTGGACAAAAAAATCTACTTAAGATCACACAGGAATGATACACGCTAGCTTTGCATTGACGGTGACAACCTAAAGACACAATGATTTCATTCTTGCTCCATAATTGCACTGCAACCCGTCGCCAAGCCAACAGTGGCAGTGAGAGTACAGTATATTCCCCTGAAAGCTGAATGACTCAGTGGTAGCTGTGAGAATGTTCTAGAGACACAGCAAGCTTTAGCATTCCCATAGCTGTGGAGCAAAAGGGGGAAATGAAAGCGATTCAGCTTACCAACCATTTCTTCATCTATCGGGGCATTGATGCTTGTGGTAATAGGCAGAGTGAGAACACAACCCGTCAGCTGACACTTGTTTGGCTACACAGTGATGAGCTAACGTAGGCTAAAGCTGGCAAGCCGAGTTAGCTCATTAGCCTGCTGCTACCGCTAGCTGGCTAACCGGTTAGCCGCTTTCAAATACAAACGTGGGCTTATTTACCTATTGGGTGTCAACACCTTTAATAATGCCGAACAACCGTCAACACAAGCAGTAATACTTTCATTACACACAGCCTCTTTAATTCCACACACTCTCCGTTAGCCGGTAAGAGTGACGACAAATGCTAACACGGCTAGCTCGCCTTCCTAGCTGAAGTTGTGGGCAGGGGCATGACGTTAGAGCACGGCGACATCAACACACCTGAGTGACAGAGGCATCTTCTGCGATGGCGATTTCTTCCTTGTCTTTAGGGGTTTTTACTGTGACCTTAATAATGGTTCCCTCCGAGACGTCAGGTTTATTATTGTTGTTATTACCAGGATCTGCGGCGCCTTGGTCAGCCATCTTTACTCCACCGATGGAACAGCTCGGGTCTGACGTCAGCATCCGGGTCAGGAGAGGTCAAACTCCAGTGTGTTGCACTCAGGTCGCACTAATAAGAAGACTTTTAAAAGGGGTATTTTTTCTGTGTTTTTATTCATTAGTTTCATTATTTATTATCAGGTTTGGGAAGGTTACTTTGGAAATGTAATAGGTTACAGATTGGTTATCCTATTTAAAATGTATCTTAATTAATGTTTTCAACTGTTGGAGTAAGCTTACCCATTGAGCCCACCAAAAAGTTCAGGTATTTTTCATGCTGACATGATTTATACGACAACAAAAAAAGATTTCAAAGAATTTAAAAACAGCAATATATGTATTCAATTTTTTAATCTTAATTCATTTAATCACACATTTTTTCTCAGTAACTGTAATGGTTTACGGTTAAATTTATTATTCAATTTAATATGTTGTTCATACAGGTTTATGTATCAGATCAGTATGTTTATACAACTTCATGAAATCCTTGTTGCTATTGTACGGAAGCGTATTGCATTTTCTGAGTATATTGTTCTTTTAATTGTTCACTATCTTGGCACCTATATTTTATAGTAATGTATTTTGTGAAGTATCTTGTAATTCTGATTTTAATAGGCACTAATTAAGGTTATTATTATTATTATTATTGTTATTATTATTATTACTATTATTTTTATTAGTAGTAGTGTTAGTAGTAGTAGTAGTACTAGTGGTAGTAGTAATAATAGTGGTGGTAGTAGTAGTATAGTAGTAGTAGTAGTAGTAGTAGTAACAGTGGTAGTAGTAGCAGTAGTAGTAGTAGTAGTAGTAGTAGTAGTAGTAGTACCTACCTATAGTATATAGGTAGGTACTACTAGGTTATAGGTTATAGGTTCATGTTATATTTGACTAAAAAGCTGCCAGTTAGAGAGAAAGAACATTGTTTAAAGATTTTTCATTTTCAACATCAGGATCTAATAATGGAGTAAACAAGTGAAGTGCAGTAATCAATTATGTTTGACCAATTATGGAGAGAAAATAAATTATTAGTCTTAAAGTATTGCATTTACCATTTATTTCACATAAAAATGAGCTATATTACAACAAATGATAAATATTATGCTCAACTCAGACATTTCAGCACATCTTCAAATTAAGTTTTACTTGAGTGAGTTTACATGAGTTGAAAGTTTTAATAACCCTACTGTCGTGTTTAATTAACCAGCTGAATATTCAATTTACCCAAAAGTTTCATGTCTGCACCAAAAAGTTTTGACTAGAGTACATGTGATTAATTTTCCACTGCTGATCTGGTATTTCTACACTCACATCAGTCATAACAATCTGCCAAGTCTTCATCAACTAACAACATCAGTGTGGCATCATTCTTTGTCTGCATCTGATGTAAATTGATGCAGACAAATAGAGATTAATTATAATGATACATATAAATAAAATGTTTTTTTTTTCATTCATGTGGATTAAGATTCAGAAACTTTATTGTCTGTCATGTCAGAAAGTCATCTTCGACATGGCCACCATTCAAAACTAAAAACAGAATAAATATGTGGAGCATTTATAACTCAGGCAGAATATAATACATGGTATGGGTGCATACAAGGTGTGCATGTGAAAGAACACTGTTGTTTGGTCAGGTTTTATTCATTAAGGCTGCACCAGAAAATTTGTCCCTAATAATCACGGGGGCGATTCTGGAAGAAATCAAACCCCAAACAGGCTTGATCAATGCTCTCTTAATGGTTTTGGTGGAGCCAGTATTAGATCTTACATAACATACTTAAAATAGAGTTGTTCCAGCCTGACTGACCCATGCTGACCTATTCAGCGGCTGTCCAGTAGTGCCCTCTGTATTACCGGGGGCTTGGGCCAGAGGAGATGGTTGCTGAAGCTTTTCAAACTCTTTGTATTACTCTCATATAGTTTGTAAGGTAGAATTCATGGAAGAAAAAGACAAATAACATTTTATATGTGAAAAGACTGGAGCATAGGGGAGAATGGGGTTGGTTGTCACACGGGTTGGTTGTCACATTCATTGGTTGTCACATTAATCAGATCTCTGCCCCTAGATGGCGCTGTTAAAAAGTGATGGTACTGAAAGTTTCAGAATTAAGGTGACATGTTACTTCAGAGGTCATTTCTGTAATTCTAACCCTAACCCAGTTGACATTGAGATGAGAGGACGTTTAGTGTTTTTCATGTGAAAATGTAAATGTCAAACTCTTCAGTGTTTTTCTTCTAGGTTTTTACACAATGAGTTTATAATAAAACAATCATTACCATTAAAAAGTATGAAGAGAGAGCAATAGGTAGGTAGGTTTTTTTCTTAGCTACATACACCAAAAGGTTGTTATCTTTGCTGGTAGCAAAAAATCCCAGTTGGGGATGCTTGTCACATTCTCTTCAGGGTTGGTTGTCACATGTTGGTATATACATATATGGTGTGATATAGCTAGTGCTTTTTTTCTTTTAAGAGAGCAAAATGAGCAGGAACTTTGTCAGGAAGACAAACAAGGGCCAGACTCCACCATATGTGATGCTCAGAGCAGTCAGAGAGGTGAACACGCACAATATTGTTATATAATGATAAAGAAATGCACTTACAGAAATTATTTTTCCTATTTATGTTCTCTTGGTGCAGGAGATGTGTTAGGTTGTTGTAATTAAATGAAACTAAAAGACCTTTCCCCATTAAAATAACACAGGGACAACCAACCCCGTAGTGTGTGACTACCAACCCCACGATGGACGGTTGTCACAAGACATATTTGACGGCCCATATCCTTTGCATAAAATCAGCTCTATTCCTGTCTGACACTTTAGGCTTTCATTCCAAATTAAAAGATTATCTATTCAGTATATGGTTTATGAGGAATTCAAAGAAAAGCAAAAAGTGTGACTACCAACCACATTCTCCCCTACTGAATATTTTGGTCTGTTTGCACTATTAAAGGTGGAAAATCAATCAGTGGGCCCCAGTATTTCCTCATCTGAAATTTGCTGTCGCTGACGTGAAAGATTCTGATTCAAGACCTGATTCAGCTGCATATTGCTGGAAGATGCGCAGAGAACCCCTTTCTAAATAATATTTGATCTTAGTCAAGATATTAATTTAGTAAAGAGAAGAGCTGCCTATAGAGAGCTCCCTCTATATGTCTCTTCATGACGCCACAGTGTGACAGCACTGAAAGAAAAGTGTCTGTTTCAGCATGTTACATTGACACAGACAGTCCTGCATACCTATGCATATCCCCAGTTCTAGAGCACACCATTTACAAACAAACAAAACCACCCAAAAAAAGAAACATGGACCACTATCCCTTTTTGAAGGCCCCTGAAACCAGACACAGGCACACATACACACTCTCAAATGTACAGGGTCACATGCACTGTGGCCCCTGCAGTGTCTCATTCTAGCGCATCCCATACAGGGAGACTGATTGCTGCAAAGGATTTTGCTTTCATCAACAGAAAAAACAAGGGGGACAACTTTTTGGTTGTAGTATTGTCTATGACTCTCTCTCTCTTACCCTGTAAGTGAGCACCAGCTCTCGCTCTCTCTTTTCCCTTCCGCCTGTCTCTATCTTTGCCTCAGAAAGGTGGGCAGTAAAGAGGGTGCATTTCCAGAAACAAGGTAAGAGTTGAAATTTCAGAGTTGTTTTTTTTTTCTTTGTCTAAGTGTGTTTATTGGTGTATGCATCCTGGAGCGATACATTTACATTTATGATGACTATGACTGGACAGAGGCCGGCGGAATCAGATAAAACCTCATTACTGCTGAACAAGCAGCGGTGTGACATGTGGATTGGGAAGGGAAACTGCAACAAACTGTAACATTATAAAGAACAGTTTATTTCTTTGGTTTAGCTCTTGTTCAACTTATAGTGATGTTACCACTAAAAATGAGGTAAATATAATTGATGAAAAGCCTGCTTGATTTTTAAATGCAGCAGTATGTTAATTACTTTGTTTCATATTTAATTATTTCCCTTATTGTATTTTGGCTTTCTGACTGGCTGGCATCATATCACAAAGAATTTGATTGGCGTGACTTTCACAACTATTTTCATAACTATGAACATGTTGAGTATCGGTAGCCTACATTTCTTAAGATGCCCAAAGTTTAGCAGTTATCATGAGGTTAGATTACCCTCACAATTCAGATTTTGGTTTTCATACTGTTTGAAGGTTGTGCTGTGAAATTGAATGTAACACCTATGAAGTCGGATTACTTTCACCATCTAAAACACTAAAGCTAAGGTTGAAAAGTTGTTTTTTAAAGTATAAACTGTGGTTGTAAAACTGCAAAAGAATCTCTGAAATAACTGTTACATTAATACAATGTTTTCAGTGTGATGTTTAATACTGCAAATATGTGTCTTCAAAGTTTTGAGATTTGCTTTGCAGACATTTAACACAGACAGATTTAACATCTTTCCAGAGATTCAACTCACTTCTTTAGTAGAGATCATCTCTCTTAGTTTAGAACTCTGGGATTTGATGGGATTTTCACATGGCCATCTGAAACTTTCAGACATTCACATCTTGTTTTCAAATATTTCAATCCTATTTTTCAGTCTTACAACCACAGCTTATACTTGTGCAACCAACTTCCAAAGTTTCAAAACTTAGTTTCAATGTTTTAAATTGTGTTAGTAATCTAACTTCATAAGTTCCATGTTCAACCTCTTGAGGTGCATATCTTAAGACAGTAGGAAACAGACATTTGACTAGGCTCACTGTGGGTCTTTGTGTGCATAGCTAGCAAAACATAGTTTTACGATACTGTACTATCTTAACTTTGATTATTTCTCTTTGCTACATTATAGTTGCTCTGCAGTGGCCCCATTATCTCAGCTCAAGATGTACAGCTTCATGGGAGGGGGCCTCTTCTGTGCTATCGTGGGTAATATCCTGTTAGTGGTCTCCACTGCAACTGACTACTGGATGCAGTACCGCCTCTCTGGAAACTATGCTCACCAGGGTCTGTGGAGGTACTGCTTGTCCAACAAGTGCTACATGCAGACTGACAGCATAGGTAAGACACTCAGGACAACTACAGTATGCCAGGATAGAAAATAAATCATAAACACATACATGACCGTGTTTCTAGCAATGAAGTGGGTGGCTTTAGTTTCACCTTGACTGTGTGATACTGTTGTGTGATTGCAGAGGCTCAGGCATGACAGCCATGTGTCTGTGAGTGAGACCTTGAACCTCTGTCTGCTATTTCACTCTAGGTCTCTATATGACTGAGCATCATAAGGCAGGCCTTAGCTATTTTTTAAAAGTGTGAGAACTGCTAAATAGTGCAAGAAATATTGTGCACATCCAATCCTGTTGAGTACAAGTGCAGGACAAGAAAAGCAATAAGGGAAGACAAACAAAGACCTTAGAGGTCAAAATGTTTTAATAAATACTTAGACACTCGCAAATTTCAGTTTGCAGACAGCCTCTCCTCCCCTTTCTCCTGTTTAGTGCCATGAAATGCCCCAGGGTCTATATTTGATGACAAATTCAACAGCTTGTTATTTATTATTTTTTAAAGGGTGAAATGTTTTACAATCTCTGCCTGTTTTCTTGCAGCTTACTGGAATGCCACCCGGGCCTTCATGATCCTTTCAGGGATGTCATGCTTTGCAGGCATCATAGCTGGCATCATGTCCTTTGCACACTTCTCCTCCTTTGAAAGGTTCAACCGCTCCTTTGCTGCAGGAATCATGTTTTTTGTCTCCAGTAAGTCTTATTTCGTTTGACTTGGCATACACACACATGCACACTTACACTTTGATTAAGTATAATTGAACCTTCCTTCCTCCCTCTCAGCTTTCTTTGTTCTACTGGGTATGGCCATCTATACTGGAGTGACAATAAACTTCCTGGGAAGGCGTTTTGGTGACTGGCGCTTCTCCTGGTCATACATACTGGGCTGGGTGGCCATGCTCATGACCTTCTTTGCGGGTGAGTAAAGCAAACTCCAGGGGTGTATTTGGTTCCAAACATAAAATCCATTAATGTTCAAACTTGGCAGAGGATCCAGAAAAAACACTGTCCAGCATTCCAGGCAATAACTTTAATCTACTACATATTTCAAAGTGATCTCAAGCCGTTTTGGTATGGTTGAAATGTCCAAAATCAGAATTCAGAGGACTATACAAGAGTAAAAGACTTCCTTTAAACTAAGCTGATACAAACTCTGCAAAATCACCCTTCAAAAGAAATATATTTCCTCTTTACTACTTTCAATAACTCCATTATATGTTCTATTGCATGTGTTTGTCTTTTGTAGGTATTTTCTACATATGTGCCTACAGAATGTGTGAATGCAGGAGAGGAACGGGCCCACGCTAGAGGGAGACATACATGTTTGTTTGAGGAAAAAAAGAAAGAGGTCAAGAAAGAGGCCACTTTGAACAGAGGTGAACCAGAAAACATCAAAGCACTGTTGACTGATCTACTGAAGAGATGACGTCGGATGCTGCTGCTGGAGGCCCACGAGTGTCTGCTTAAAATACATACTATATGTCTTATAAAGGTCATAGTATTGCAACATGGATTTTTCTAGGAACATTAATGATGATAGCACAGGGAAAAAGAAAATTAATAAAATTCTTATTGTAATATTCACTTACTGTTATGTGTTATTATTTCACTTTCATTATGAGGTCATTTTTTTAAAATCTCAATTTAGCACTTAAGTAGGCACTCTATCTTGGTATGATTTTTTTCAGCTGTACTGATAGACTTCCAGAAGATGGCAGCACTCAACAAAATGTGCTTGAGATGTGATGAAGCGGGTGGGCCTCGCATTACAGAATTAATCAGGATCAAATAGCTGATAAGACTGCAAAATGTTGAGAAACAGCTGCAATTTATCAGTAGCTACTGTATCTTTTCACTTTTTATACTGAAGGTAAGTTAGCGTTACAGACAGGCTTTCAATTATTATGAGAAATGTATCATGGGAAGGTATGTAATGTAGAAATATTTGTTTACACAGCAGAGAACAATACATCAAAGGTTGTGACAGTATGTGTTTGTCTCAGGATTCCCTCTAAAAGCTATCTGATTTGGCTCTGCTTCAGCACTCTTAACCAGGGTTCCCTAGAGGTGAAGTGAAATGTATGTTCTTTATTAAGGTGTCGTTTATGGGAAAGGGTTTTGCCTCTGGCAGCCGGCATAATCTTCCAAAACATGTTTGTTGACATCTTATGGGAAAACTCAAGTACAGGCAGCACTTAAAAAGTGGTGAGAGACTGTCTGTTGTTTCACGTGTATGGAACAGGCTACACACAGCAAAGCAGAACCTGAGAAGAAGATCACATTCCTGGACCGGGGTGGACCTGGGTGGGGTCTTCAGCCACTGATTGTTCTAGTGCCTCTGTCTTTAATAACGGCTTCCTCCTTTTCCCTTATACTCACCCATTCCTTACCATCAGCTGGGGGGAAAGGAGCAGTAGCTGCTGAGGTAATGAATGGCTACTTGGTGACGCAGAAACAATGAGAGAAATGTAAACAGTCACTGGACAGATCCCTTGATCCAAGTTGCCATACTTGGTCCCTGTGGCTGCTGTGAGGAGATAAGCTCTGTAATATTGTGTATTTTTCTCCACATTTTTTCATAACGTACTCTAAAGCTTTCACTGAGGCCAGGCCTTAGTAGCCTGTGGGATTACTTTTATTTTTATAAAACCATGTCGCAAATGCATTTTCACAAGAATTTCAATGTTTTCAGTGCAAAAATATTATTTTACCCATATGAAAGTTACCACATTGCCAGTGAGGTGTTTCAATTTGCATCAATGTATGATTTACATATCAAAACATAACTTACATATCAAAAATAGTAGTAATAATAGTATAAAATATGTGATTACAGTGCCTATAAAAAGTATTAACCCCTCTTGAATGTTTCCCCCTTTTATTGCTTTTATAAATTAAATCATGATCAATACACTTTGGCTTTTTGACACAAGAATTTACAAAAAAACTCCTTAATGTGAAAACAGATTTTTACAAAGTAATGTCAATTAATTAAAAATATATTATGTAAAATAAGTGATTGCATAAATAGTCACCCCCTTCAAGTCAGTATTTAGTAGATGCACCTTTGGCAGGCACGAACAGCCCATTGTGTGCAATGTTATGGGATATGTGCAATACTGTTATGTAATTGTTGTTGGGATGGTATGGCTGGTGATGTTTTGTCTGTTGTCATTGTGGTTGTCAAGGTATTTATGGCGCAGTTGCTGGGTCCAAGACAAATTTCCCTAAGCGGGACAACAAAGTATATTGTATTGTATTGTCTTTTAACCATTTCTGTGTAGCTTTCGCTGTATGCTTTAGATCAAGTTGTAGTTCTCTTGCAGACTGATTGAGATTGTCCTCCAAAATTTCTTGATATTTCGCTGCATTCGTTTTCGTGTTTGGTGTCTCCCAAACATAGCGTCTAGTCTGATCAATCAAATTTTGGTCTCATCAGACCAAAGAACCTTCTTCCAGTTGACCTTGGAGTCTCCCACATGCCTTTGACCGAACTCCAGACAAGATTTAATATGAGTTTTCTTCTACAGTGGTTTTCTCTTTTCCACTCTCCCATAAAGCAACACTTGTTGTATGCACAGTCTCTCCCATCTCAGCCACTGAAGCTTTTAACTCCTTCAGAGTAGTCATAGGTGTGTTGGTGGCCTCCGTCACCAGTTTCCTTCTTGCACAGTCACTCAGTTTGTGAGGGCGGCCTGTTCTTAGCAGATTTAAAATGATGGATTTAACTGAACTCCGGGGAATGTTCAGTGAGTTTGAATTTTTTTGTATTTATCCCCTCACTTACACTTTTCAATAATCTTTTCTTTGAGCTGCTTGGAGTATTCTTTTGTCTTCATTGTGTGATTTTAGCCAGGAATACGGTTGAGACTGGATCACAGAGAAACAGGTGTCTTTATACTATCTCTGTTTCACTAATTGTGAGACTAATTAGGTCAGTCACTTTAAAAGGGGTGAATATTTATGCAGTCACTTATTTTACATTATATATTTTTAATTAATTGACATTACTGTTTTCACTTTAAATACATTAAATAGGTTTTTTTGTTTGTAAATTCTTGTAAAAAAAAAAAGCCAAATTATAGCCACCCATTTGGGAAAACACCAAAGTGGATGAATACTTTTTAGAGTCACTGTATGCTCTTCTTTTACCAGTGGCATCATCGTCTTCATTTTGCCATATTAGTGCAATATTAACTCTACTTTCTGAAAAGCTTGAAGTGTAACCTGAATTGAGCAATGTACAGCTCATTAAAAAGTTTCATAGGTGAGTGATTCTTCAATGCACAGCCTAATGCAGGAATGTAAGGTGAAGGTCACTCCTCCAAGGCGTCTGTACCGTACACTCCTGTTTAGTGTTTGTTGGACATGCTGTCAGTGAGAACACCTGGTTGTTTTCACTCACAGAGCCTGTTGATATATGTGACAATCCTCTCAATATAGCTAATTTTACAGACATGCAATTTCTCTCACTTCAAACAGGAGGGTGTCCACTCTCAAGGTTAGAGCCACTCCGTCTTTGAGGCAGATGTTCACCCAGGTGTTTATGTGAGACATGGAGACACACTTTCCCACATTACAGTATAATGAAGGAGTAGGAATGGGTGTAAATTATAGCTATATAAGCACAATGCTGATGATCCAGTTTTTCTTAGGGTATTTTATCAATTTATGTAATACACTTTACAGTTTTGCATACTCTTTGACCTTGTCTTCCACCGAGCGCTGGCCAGAGTTATTGCTAAGTGATGGAAGAGTACGCTGACACAGCAGGGTGTTATAAAAACTATCCTCATCTCACCCGGCTACATGCCATTGAGCTTCTCCCTGAACACCCTGCACGCAGACCCTAGTGGCTCACTGATCCCTAATGTTTCTAAAGGACGCATAACTTCACCAGCATCCATTCAAGCTGTCATATTTCAGGTGGAGGTAGTCACAGTGAGACTGAGTGTGGTTTTTGGAAAGACTTTATTGTGCTGCACAGGTGAACACTTATGCGGTATTACATTGAGTGTACACACAATACAAGAGACAGAGAGATAATAAAACATTGCACAGGAAAAACAAAGAGGAATAAAAGTATATAATTTACACATCTTGTCATAAATAAAGTCTACACATCTGTGAATAAGCAGTGGTTCATTTTCATAAAATACACAACTTCTGAGTGGGTTTCTGCTGCAGTTCCTGGGGAGGGGGTTATGTAGTTGGAGAAAACTGTTTGGCTGAAAGAGCTAGATTAATTTATATGGAACAGACTTGAGTATATTTGCAACATATGTATTATTAGTTAGATCTGAACCATTACTCTATGTAATAATAATCATAACTCAATTGCTTCAGTGTATTTAAAAATGTACTTTAAAAAAAGTCCTTGAGAACCTTTCTTTGCTTTTCTTCATATTCAGTGTCATCTGTAGCATTTTGGTCAAGGTAACAATGAATGAATGACTGTTAGTGTAATAATACTACTGTATACTACTGTAAGCCAAAAGAAATGGACATCGAAAATAAGAAAAGTATTCCAGCTTTGGTCATATGCCACAACTTTATGCATAACAAAACTTGCTTTTGAACTGTGTGCAGCTTCTATCATCTTAGCCCTACGATACATTTAAGGATCAGGACCCTGGTTTGTCCAACATACACAGAACTCATGTTGGGGATACTCTTGAACAGGGAAGACATCAAATACCTTATAAATTGTATTGTTTGGATGAATATTAAAGGCTCAACTTCACTTGAAAATATGTGCAAATTGTTAGGAAACAAATGAAACAAATGTGTGCACTTAAAATGAGTGCAACATGAGAATGTAAATCAATCTAGTAACTAAGATTTTGTCCATTGATCTTTTTCTCTCAAATTGTCTGCTGAAGAAAATATGGAGGTGAAGAATTTCCCTTTTTCTGCTACAGACGTTTGAAATAATCACTTTCTTTTCAGGGCAAGGAGCTCAGTTTCACATTGTTCTCGGTGTACTGTCATTCATTTTGAACCTGACATGCATGCTGATAGGCTTCTCTTGATCTTTCTTTACCCTCGCTCGATTGAAAATGAAAGCAAAGATTCCCTAAAGTGAAGGAGAAAGATAACAGTAACTGCTTATCTATCCATAGCACCTCTACCACATTGCACATTGCCTGTCCATCCATTTATTTTTGCTTTTATGTCTATCTGCCTGTCCATGCCTGAAGGAGACCACAGAAGGACTTCAAGATCAAGAGACATGATGATATACAAATGGGAAATGTCTTTTGAAGTTACAGTTGAAGCACATCGGGATATAATTTAAGGCAAGTGGTAATAATATACTTTACTTTCCTTTTCAAGTAAGGCTGTGCTCAAAAATGATCTGAAAATCCCTCAATCAGCCTGCAATCAATTGAATTAAAGACATCAGAAAGTGCTGTGATGCTGTAGCAAAGCAAGGCACACAGCTGATAACATGTTAAGTGTTCCAGCAAAATACAGTAAAAAATGTAAAAATAAGACACACATTGCATCTGCAACCAGTGTGTCTTGAGCCGGTGTTTCAGTATTTGTTAGAAGTGTTTTTACATGTTTATTACACATAAAATGAATCAAACTAGCACAGACTGGACTTTAGCAGCAGTATTTGCCCCCCTCCTCTCCCCCCATCCTCTTTGCTGTGGTCAACTATGTAGAAGCACAAACAGAGAAGCAACCAAGTGATGAGTGTGTTATGAAAGTTACTACATACAATACATCTTAAAACAAGTATTAAAATAAAACTTTAAAATATGACTCAGAACAGTACTCAGTACATAGAACAGAGCAAATTAAGACTATTATACACAAACACTATCTTTCTTTTGCGGTGGTCAAAACAACTCTGCTTCTTTAAGGCATTACAATCTTTTTATTTTAAATGGGATATTTTTCTAAATAAGTCATCGTGACAACTTTTTATCATCTCACAAGAATGAAAGTAATAATTTCACCTGTAGCCAAAAGCAAATGACACGTTTGATTGGTAAGGTAATGGCTCTTCAAATTTATAATATCCCATCTTCTGATGCTGTCCTTCCCAGTCTGAACATGTAGTTGGAGGGCAAATATTTAGCCTCTTTCATTGTTAAATTATACTGCTTTTAGATGATTGGTCAGGATCAGTGGTGTTGTAAGTACTCCTAAAATCCCAAAGTTGTTTGTAATTGAATACTCTGCACCAAATCTCTTGCTTCCAGAGTCAGATTCTATGTCACTGGAATGTGTGAGAAACTCGACTGCCTGCAGCTACTATCTCCATGCAAGGGTCCTCTCTAAAACTGAGGGAATGAGGCGAGCTGTGCAAGTGTATAGCTGACAGGTAAATGTCAAAAAGGTCATCAATGATACATCATCATCTTACACAGTTGACCTGGGTGTGTCTTTCTCAAAGGGAAATGTCCCTGTCTGATGTCTGATAATCTGGCTCTCAGATTTCGTCTTTTCTGTCCGTCTGGATTATAGATTTAGAGCTAGAAAAGGCTTATGGTTCAAGTTGACAAGGAAGCACAAAGAAGAATATGAAAGATCAGATTAGGTCTCTCCTTCTGTCATCACCTAACTTGACATAAACGTATTTCACCAGATGTTATGATGAGGATTATGGGAAGTGTGGTCTTTGGAACAGTAGGTACCTGAGGTGCCTCATGTGGCATCTTGATGCCAGGCACGGCAACATAAACGAGATTTAGCTAAGCTTAGTTTTTCTTTGTTTTTTGGTGCCATAAACCTTGAGTTACAGAGGGAGCAGGGAGAGTAGTTCTATTAAAAGGGTAAAGAGGGTGGAGAAGAGGGGTTGTATTGATCCTCAGAGTAAAGTAGGGTGTAAAACAAGAGGTCAAAGGGGCCCTGGGTTTGATTTTGTGGCTCTCCCTGCCAGCTTGGTGTACATGGGGATGTTAAAAAGTTCTCTTGGTATGGTTCTCCTCTGGGGTAACAACCAACTCTACAATGGGATAAAAACAAAGATGTCTCTAAATGTGTCGACGACGATGGTGGTGATGATGGTTGTGCATGTCCTCCATCGTGATCCTGCCCCACACGCCGATCACAAACGTTTCAATCTCACACTCATTGTCCCCGCGAGCAATACGGAAGTAGCCATTCTCTCCCCAGTTCTTTCCCCAGGAGTTGGCAGCAATCTGAAAAGGAAATATATTACAGAGATTGTAAAATACAGTCAAAGATACTACAGATGTGACTTATTTCAATTCAAGAATGCATATGGTCATATTTTTGCACATTAGGCAAGAAACTGAACTTACAACACTGTTGAACACACAAATTAAAATTGTATTTTAATGGAAAAAGTGCAATGCTTTGAACCAATAAAGAGCCAGTTTGGTCTTGAATGTACTACTACTTTACTACAGTACTATAGTTTTTTAATATAACAAGCTTTTAACAGTGTTACCAGTTCAAGTAAAGTTTTTAGACTCCTAGAGAAGAAAGAAAAAGAAAGAAAGATGTCAAGAAAAAAAGATCTTACCCAATATTTTTTTGATGTCCCATCATAGTGTCTCTCCTCTCCCCACCTGGTACACAAAGCCAGGAGGATGGTTACCCAACATGCATGAGAGTGAAAACCCAACACCAAAATATACTCAATTACAAATATCAAAATAGCTGTGTCAGAGTTGCACAGTTTTTTTTTAAAGTATGAATCATTTCAAGCAAACATGTCTGATGTAAACACCCCTCAGGAATGTGTTCACCCTAGACACACTTGGCATTATTTGACAGAAAATCAGGAAGAGGTATAAGTAGTATTCAAGTGGTTGGAAAAAATCTTTCATCTCATTAACAACATCCTGAAAACAGATTATTTATGGCTGGACACCGCCTTGTTGCACTCCTACTTCATTTCATTCTAAAGAACACGGAATTCCCCTTTTCCTGTGCCGTTTCCGCACTCCAGACATGAAACAGGAAGGAGAGGGTAGGTTAAGAGGAAGTGAACACCACCTCAATCCCGTCAACATACAAAAAGCAGACAACAACACTGAGGACGAAACCATTCTAAAAACACAGAAATACATGCAAGGCATATTGCTACGCTCTTGCTCGCCAGTAGCTTTGTTCTCAGGAAACCTTGGCTAAGACCCATAAATTCCCATCATGCCTTGCATTTGGTCTTAGTTTAGCAGCTGCCAACTTTTAGACGCCTGCCGTTTCTGCTTGTCATGATCAAAACATTCTCCCAAAGCTGATTCCCATCCTGTTTTTGCACTCCAGGCCTTTCGTTTCCCAAGAGACTCCCGGTGCCCAAATCACTTGTTATCTTTTATAAGGGAAAGGAATGCTGGGAAATAGTGTGGCTGGTTTCAGACTCTGCCAACTCAGTAGCCCGCCACCATAGCAGTGCCAGATGATGCCAACCTTCTATCAGCAAGTGACTTTATTAGCCCAGTGTTTCTCTGACTGGAGTCAGACTGCACATCGACCAGCAGCAGAAACATTAAAGTCAGCTGTATAAACAACAAATGCCAGCTACAATCTCAAACAGAGGTGGCAGGACTACTCTGGATGGATGTGTGTCTGTGTGCAAACACACCTGTATGTGTGGTTGTGTGTCCACATATGCATGCCTGCCTGCCTGCATATTTATTGGTATGGACAGAGCCAAACAGAATCGGACCACTGCTGATCTCTTATCTGGCCTCCAATCAGCTCGTTTGCTCACTCGGGGACAATGATGGGCATACTGTCGTGCCCATGTGCCCCGCCCTTCCCCAACGCCCCTTAGCCCACCCCTGACCTCTTCTCCGGGGGACTGATCCCCCTCTCTCTGTCCAGTGCAGTCAGGATCAGCGGCCCAGACAATGCCCTTTCCACCACAGTGGACCTCAATGCTCTTTCTACAAACTTTCCCAGGCTCTGGGCTTAAAGGAACGCACTGCTATGGGATTTGGTCTGTGTAAACATACTGATGCCTGTGGCTGGCAGGTTGGTGCTCAAAAATCTATGTCCCCCGCTTCCCCCTTTCACCCTATCCGTTCCTAAACCCATGTCTATGGTACATCCACTCATCCAGAGTGGCAAGGAATCACAGTGTCAGTAGAAGGAGCCAAAGAGCTGGAGGCATTTGGGGAACTGGGAATCCTCAGCATCATCTCACACCTTGCATACCTCCACAGTTTATTGACATACTGAAGGTATAGAGACATAATTACAGTCCACAGAGTGTGATCCTGGTGAACAAACATGTTCACAGTTTTACATTAAGGTATTTCTGAACACTGCGTGCTACTGTAGTATGTGATTTAAACATACTAAGTACAGGTTAGATGTTCACATGTCAATACATGCCATACTGTGGGATGTCATAAAATGAAATGGCATAAAATAAAGAGAACATGCAAGACATGCACATGAAAAGGGACAGGAAAAGTGGAGGTTCTTTGGTAAATGAGCTGTGTACTGTCCTCATCTATGGCCAATCAGATAAAAAAAAACCAGCAAGATTATTGTTATCGTAGCCCTTAACTACACTGTCTGGAGTTTTGCAGAAAATGTCAGTTAAGTCAGAGACAAGCTCAGACACAATGGTGTAAGGTTAAGTCAAATGCTCACAAAAACACATTCCTGTGCCCCTATTATATGGCCCATTACGATGTAGCTGCTTATTTTTCTAATTTCAGAAAAGTGAGACCAGTGAGCAGCAACCTATCATTGTCACAACAGACACCAGCTGGATAAGTCACTCTGTAAAATATTTACAAGTAAAAGGGATGTTTAAGACTTTTTACAGCTTAAAACCTCTGCTGGCCTTTCACTGCCCTCCAAAGGAGACATAATAGGACTAGGCCAAAACCTATACAGCCAGACCATGTAAATAATTTTTTCCAGAGATAGTTAGTGGTGATCTGTACAATGTGAATTCCTGGATATTAAATGTTCATCTGTAATTTTCTGTGGTGACTGATGAGACGCATGTAAATGCCCCCTGAAAACTTAATTGAAACTGTTTGCACTGAATTATTTTGAAAAAAGCAACAGCCAATGGGGAAATTCCAACACAGGGCCAGCTGCACCAATGGTGTAACCTATCAGTCAGTGAGTGACAGACAGACATTCAGAGTTATGGGGCTAGTCCGTAGCTGGTCCAGAAAAAAACTGCAGCAAACAACTACCTGTCTGTCTGGAGATAGTCTAATTTACAACAAAAGTGTTTTTGGCTTATTGGCAGAAGAGGAAAAAAGAGGAAGCGGTTGTGGTCACTGAGTCAGATGGCCAGCTAAGGAGTGATGATTGAGACACCACAGAACAAGAAGAGATATGGCGAATGTAAAGGCAGGAGAAAAGAGAGGATGGGGGCAGGTAATCCAGGTGTGTCAGTGGTCTGCCCGTCTGCATATTTGTGGTCGCCGAAGTTACTACATAGAAGAGGACGGGGAGGGGGGCCTTGTCTGGGGCAAATGGAGCAGTGGAGCCAAGGTGTGTCTTCAACAGCAATAGACTGGGAGGGACGCTTATTCACAGGTACGCTTTCGACTGGTGAAGGCTTTGATGAGGCTTGCAAATTCAAGCCTGATACCAGGACCAACTCATATAGAACCTGATTCATCCTTTAGATACACTATTTATGTTGAAATGGCTGAGCATGTAGCAACAGTGAAGTCTGACACATGGATACCAGGATTACAATGACCAATGGCAGATGTTTATTATCCAGTCTTCATTCACTTAACAGTAAAGTTTGTGTGACATGAAGTGAATTTTCATCCTTATCAATGCTCCAAATGAAAAGTTTTCATTACAGAACACAAAGACATAATATGAAAGTCTAGCTATGTTGAGTCCAATCAGGTTAAGGCAGACAACAAAACCTTTACTTACTGGCTTTCTATGACTAATAAGCTAGTGGTTTCACAGAACAACACAACAAAAGGTTAATTATTAAGCATACTATACTATTAACTTACCCAGTGATCCTGACTGAGTGTGTGCCATGTTTGCGGTATTGTGAAGGTTTGGTGAAGCTGACGTCAGTGTGTTTGTAGATCCCACTCTTATAGACAAAGAAGTCCTCGTGGACCTCCATAATAGCTGCAAGCACAAACAAGCTGGGAGTATTAATACAAAGATATAACATGCACATGCACACACACACACACACACAATATTACTCTCCTTTATAAGAGCTGCTAAATCTATTATGCGCAGTTAAAGATAAAAATCTTACTCAACCCCTTAGATTAATCTAAAAGTAATTTTCCAGTTTCGCCTAGCACAAATTTCAATTTCTCCCCAGAGTCACACACACCCACACATCAGAAAAGGAAGCTGTGTGTGTGTGTTTGTGTGCACTGTTCCATGCTGCAAAACTGAACTCCATGTGACTTTCCTATTCCAGCTCAATAGGAATAACTTTCTGGATGTACAGCTAAGAAATTCCCTTATTTGGAAGTCTACCTGCACTGACTCATGTTTTTCCTTGGCTGAGAACCCTGTTCCTTTACCTTCCCTCTTATCAACAAATTATAAAATGAAATAGAATGCGTAAACAAACACACACGCACCTCTATGCCTTTAAGTCAGAAAGAAACTCAGGCAAAAAGGAAACTTGATGTGAAGCCAATAGGTCTTCCTGAACTGCTAAACAATAAAACACACACACACACACACACACACACACACTCACGCACGCACGCACACACGCGCACACACACACGTGTATCTATTCAAGTGTACTTGACAATGGTCCAGATGGGCACCAGACAGTGAGGTATGCCAGTAAAGGAAGGTCAGCTCCACTATACTGACATGAAAACCCATCATTTCTGACCAGGTGACTGGGGTCAGAGTTGAAACGCGGGACAAAACTATCAGGATCACAAGGTCAAACATGACATCATGGGAGGTCAAATACCCAATACAAGCCTTCAAGGTACACATGTTTGGAATAATGTGTGTGTTTTCCTGCATGTCCCTCGGGAGTGCAGTGTTGTGCTCATTTTTAAAAAGAAACATTCACTTGGGAGCACATGTTGACATTAAAATATTATCTACAAGTGTATTTAAGGATCACTCACACACACACACACACACACACACACACACACACATAAAAGGACATCACTTACCTTGCACAGGGCCATTATCCATAATCTCCTTCATAATCTCCTTGTCCTAATAGAAAAGATAGATGGAACGATTTATAGGCAGAGGAGAGAGAGAGAGACAGAGATATCATTACATGTCGGTGAAATGGAGAGGATGAAATCAACCCCTGGATGTTAAGAGTCAGGTAATAAGATTGAGTCAAGCAGGGCCCCATGGTCTTAATGCCTGGCTTATTGACTTCACAGATCATCAGGAGACAGAAACAACAGGCTGTAATGATTTTAAGAGGCATTAGCCGTCATTTAGCATTGATGGATGCTCCTGATAAACCACATGTTGACTGTAGCTCAGTGGTGAACTTAGAGTCGGATAAGATGCGCGAGGCAGGGTGCAGAGATGGCTTCTGGAAACAGTTTTAGTGAATGCTATGTGATACTCTGGACTGTAAAGGAAGGACGGGGGCACACAAAGTGGACATGAATTATTTTATTTTATTTTTTTCAAATTTAGATCACCCAGCTTCCAATAACCAATTAGGATTCATGTTTACCAATTTATTATTTACCTCACAGTTGCTGGGAATAACTGCAGTGCAATATATACTGATATACGTTGCTAATAATACAGCACAGTTGTCGGTATTTTCTTAACCAGTCATTACTCTCTACAGTATCAACTTACTGATTCTGGTTCACGCAACCCTGTATTGTAAGAATAGGTAAGAATAGGTGACGTGTAGACACAGTACAATAATTTGATATTAAAAAGTAGTCACAGTAATCAAATCCCACATACGCTTTTGAGTCTAGAAAGAATAATAGATGATGATTATGCTGTTATCCTGAGTACAGTCTGAAAATTGGTATAATTCACTCACTGATATACAATATTTTTGGAGGCAAAGCGGTAATCAGAATAGATTACTGTATAATTCTGTATTATATTTCTATAAACCTCCTAACGAGGCCAGAACCATGAAAGCTGCCAGCTGAAAATAAAAAGACAATTTCTTGCCCGTTGTGCCTTCACTGGAGACTTCTTTCCAGCACTTAATCCTGTACATTCCCATGTTCATTCACAAGAGAGTCAAGTATGCATGAGGAAAGTGTGCAAAAACACATACTGCAATAAACACGTGAGAGAGATTACAGTCTACTGTTGCACGAGGGAGCCAGAAAAAGGTACAGCAAACTTACGAAAGTTCAGTGTTGAATGATATTAAAGGCTTGTTATGCTGGTTGGGTGTTAAACTGATGTAGGAGAGAAATGCTTGTGAAATGCTTACATTGGATGAGAGCCTGTAGGGTGGTGTTGACTGGTAGATGTCATTGTGGTAGTTGTGTGTGTTGGGGCAGCGCTGCGTGGCCTGCCTCTTCCCCCGGCCGACTGAACGACTCTGCATCATACAACGGCCAATTTCTGCTGGTGTTTGCTGTGGAGGCACGTATGGGTAACAGTCTTCTGTCACCACTCTATGAGAGGAAAAATGGAAAGATGGATCAAATCTTTAGTAATCACTACTTATTTGCAGGCAGTGTTGCTTTTTTGTTTCCAGTTCATAAAAAAGGAGGTCTTTACCCTCTACGTCGGAGGTACCACCAGGCCCCATCGATGCGTCCACCGGCACAACCTCCCTGGTTTCTTGTGTCACAAGAAATGAGGTTCTGTGGCGACAACTGAGGAGTCATGTGACCCATTGACTGGATGGAGATTCTGTCTGACGCCACAGCTAGTTAGAGGAATAGACAACATTACAAAATGTTATGCCCAAAACTTTTTCAAAAAATGTTTAAACACTGTATGTGATTGCTTTATAATTAAACCAAATTATTTTATCCTCTAGACTGTTAATATTTTGCAACCAGAGGACTAGCAAGCTAAAATATAATATCCAATGTCCATTAATCATCATGAGACACACACACACACATCCTTCAATTCTTTTCAGGTGTTGGTTAACAAATATCTGCACGGAAAAACTCAAAAATATTGCATGACTACAAAAGCTGCCAGCATAGCATCAAAGAGGTGTTTTTTCTGTCCTGTATAATGATAGCACATATAGAACATTTTCCAGGTTATTCTATTGAGAACCTACATGCAGTTGAGAAAGCCCAGGAGGCTGCACAGTTTCCCTGGTCAAGTGGTTCGTGAATCTTCCCAGGCCATTTCTCTAAGGAGTTGAAATAGAGCGGCAGACGATCTGTCTGAGGATCCATGTTCATCTGACAGAAGGACAGATGAAGAAAGAGTTAAGGAGACAGTTTATACAGTCCTGCTTCAGTGTAAAATCCCAGTCAAGAAGACCATATAACACTCTAATTGAGAAAACGTTAATTTTCTCGATAACAATCATCACAAGTGAAAACAAGGATTTAGAGAGGCAACATAAAGCTGCATAGTGAGGTGGGTGTAAATTTAGTATCAGTTGGTGCAGCGTATTGTTTGCACACAACAAAACACAAACTAACAGCTGCAATTAAAATACTTGTGGATCACGGGCAGATTACATAAGTCTGCTAATCAACCCTCCAGTAGAAGGGTCTTATTCACAGACGATTAGGACCATTTGGCCTAGTGTCAATCTCTTAGGCTGTGAAATAGACGGAAAGCTTTGATCCTAGTCCACTCCATGAAACTATGAGGCCATTTAGTTACATCAGTCTTAAATCTAATGCATCGCTTGGACACGGTGAACTTTCATTCTTCAGGGAGGCATTTATGTAGACTATCAATGTTGCTTTGATAATAAATCTTTATTACAGGGATACGCCTACAGTACAAATATTTTTTCTGATAGTGCACCTTCACCCATAGGTACTTCTCACATACTTAACATGTTCAATCTATTAGTCTCCTCTTGGGGTTGGATGTGCCCTTAAATTCTCTGTTATGTGTGATAATGGAGCACACACTTCTGTACACCTGACTTCTCCTCTCTCTCACAAAATGCCTGGCTTCCTGTTCTACATTCCTTGGATTAATAGTGATGTATTCAGAGCACAGACTACCTGATACATAACAAGGGAATGTGCTGGTTAGAGATATGTTATTATGGAAGGTCAAAGTCCAAACAGGAAGACACCTGACCAAGAGGCGTAATAAAAGAGGAGAAATGGCTGCAAGGATAACGTGATTATGTGTGTGTGTGTGTGTGTGTGTGTAATAAATTCATTCATGAATTTCCCTTCCCTTGCACGAGAGTCTGCAGACAGAAAGGAAAAGAGAGATGGAGAGAGATTTATGAATGGGCTCTGATCTGGTTCCTGGCACAGGTATGGACACGCAGACGACGGAAGAAGAAGGAGGGGGATTTGTGAAGTTTTTTGGCGGAAGAAGTCGTGGAATGCTGGGAAAAATGTTATGGGGTAGGAGGTTGTGAATGGATGAAGCGAAGGATAGAGGGCGGAGGAGGGGTGTAGACTGAGGTGGAGGTTGCTCTTTATTCTCCAGGCAGCCACCATCTCCTCCATCTTCTCTGTCTGAGCTTTGGGTTCAGTCTAATGTAATCTGTCTGTGTAAAATGTAAACAAAAGCCGAGCGGCTCAGAATGGGCTGAGGTTCCAGATGGAGACACCATCGAATTCTAACAGGCCAGCATAAGCAGGTGAAAAACTTTTTGATCAGCACTTCCTTGTTGTAGTAGCTGTTAAACCTGCATATCGCAACATCGCAAAATCGCAAGTTCCAACAAAGTGTCACATGAAAAGGCACAATAACAACTGTAGCAATTTACATTTTTATTCACATTCTCACCTGCTGATAAAACTTCCTGCATCCCTCCACCAACACCCCCTCTAACCCAAATCTCCACCCTACATATGTCACACACTCACACTGACTGATTTACAGCACATACAGCATGGTGGCTCTAAATTAATAATTTTAAAAATCTTTTTTAATGTGTAGTAATGTGATTAGCTGAAAAGTTGAATTCAATAATAAGACATATAATCTGTCATTGCTCAAAAATGGCTTAAAATGATTGATTAAATCCTTGCTTGACCAAATGAAAAAAACAAGTTTTAGGTTGAAATGAGCTGTTCTGTGTTATCATTACAGCCTACTATTCACTTTTCTAAACACTAAAAAATCTGGTTTGGCACATTTTCAGCCTACCATACCCAGTAAAAAGGAAGTGATTTCATTCAATGGATTAAAAATGTGTAAACTGGTTTTTTTTTATTGCCTCACTGTTGGGTCCATCATTACAAACATCATTACAAGAACTTTAGCTTATGTCAGTCTGAATTTTGGGGAATTTTGTGCAGAATTATGCACAAAGAATATGGACTATTTACATTATACTATAACACTAACTTACAACAAAAAAAAGAAAAAAAATCATGACATCTTGGGCCTGAAGTATTATAAAGCTTCAGTGAAATGTTGGAGATTTAATGAGAAAGATGTAAGTGACATTCTTGGCATGTTTTTCTAACTTTGAAGCTACTTAAGTGGAATTTGAAGGGGAAAACCACAGTTTGTAATATGATACTCTACCAGTCCCCTTAGGAAGATTTCTCCTCTCTTAACCCCTTTTTAAAACAAAGTCAGGGTTCAGAGGTCAGGTACAAAACAGCAACACTGGAACTGGCAAAGATTCTGTGACTTGCACCTACGCTGATTTATACTTGTGTTATTTGTGTGTTCAGTAACTTGACCACCTTACCAAGCCACTAAGTACAACATACAAATTATTTCTCTTTGTTTTTACTGGTGTTTGTGAACTGTGTAAGGACTATTTTGTACCTGGATCTCATTCATGTTCATAATAGTCCTGGAGGGTCTCTGAGTTCCCAGGCGGTAGCGGATACCCTCGTCCAGAGTCATGCCATAGAGCTGACTGTAGTTAGATGCTTTCCACCTGACAGTGCAAAACAGTTGGAGAGAAAAAGAAGAAAGAAGACATGATTGTAACCATGAGTAGGAAAGATCTAATTTTAGACCATCAAAGGCATGTTCATGTTGTACATTTTGATGTCTTTTACCCATAGTTTCCTCTGTTGACAGCATGGATCATGTCAGGCTCCATCAGACAGGCATGCTGCTCACACTCCCAGCGTCCTGTGACCCCACATGTGCTACAGAGGTGAAAAACAGATATTAACACATTTCAATACAGCATATCTGTTGTAGCTGTGACTTATTTCTATATTAATATTAAAGTCAGTGAAATCTCAGAATATGCCAGGACTGTGGAATCCTGAATAAGAAGAGAGGAGAAACGTCAGAAGCTGGAAAATAAGGGGAAAACACAGAATGAGGGGGAGAAGTTAAAGGGAACATGAGCCTTTTAAGGCTGCAGAATGCGAATCCTTTTTTAGTCAGAAGATAAGAAGAATGGCTAAAGAAGTCTAGCAGATGGCAAAGGAGATAAGAAAGCAGGATATTAATGGTGACTTTGGGAATATTCAAAAACAGATCAACTATGCTCTGGGTACTTTTTTGATGACTCATTGTGAAGGACTGTATGTGTGTGTGTGTGTGTGTGTGTGTGTGTGTGTGTGTGTGTGTGTGTGTGTGTCTGCTTGTGAGTGTGTAGCCAGACAGACAGCAAACAAATCACAGACTGTCACTAATAAGTAATCATACACTTGATTTCAGCTCACTTACCACTGATACTTAATACTTAAGATACTTAAGGTACTGTCTAAATCCTCACAGCACATTATTGCATTTTCTTCCTTACTTGCTCGAAGGCTCATCCTCCTTAAGTGGAATCATACCTCCCCTCCCACTCACAATAAATGGATCCATGAAATGCTGCGATGTATCACCCTGGAGAAGATAAGGTTCTCCCTCAAGGGTTCCTTATGTACATTCTATGAGACGTGGCAACCTTTTGTAAACCACATTGGCTCCCTAACTGTTGATGCTGAAAATGTCTAACTGAGACTGAGCACTACACCCCCCCCCCCTTTTTTTAATTTACTTTTATTTTTTGTATCTATTTTATTCTCCACTCACCCTTTTTTGAGTACTTACTTATGTGTTTACCTTACCTCAATTGTTAACCTGCTTACTTACTATTGTTTGCTGTTATTGTTTGCGTGTCCCTTGGTGTGCCTTGGTGTGAATGTGTTGTCTTTCTGTGGGTTCTTTTTCTGTTTTGGGTGAGTGAATTTAGGGTGTTCTGGTGGGTGTGGAACCTTCCTTCAGTACTCTGTTACTGTTGCCGTGCCTCAACTACGCATCTGAATGTATTACGGGACCACTCCAGTATTAAAATCAATAAAGACATTTTTGAAAGATACTTAAGGTAATAGATTGAAATTTTGTTGTTCCTTAGTGTCACCAAAGTCCCATGAATTTGCGGAAACTGATAGTTTTCAGAATATTTAATCTCATATAATTCCATAAATTTTATAGAAAACTCCAAAATTGATGCCTACAATAATACTACATTTAAAATGCCAGGATACACTTCTACTTGATGGGTGAACATTTATGTGTGTACTTAACTACAGAGTCATTTTACACTGTCATTATTCATTTTAAACCCAGTATATGAGCTTGTTAATCAGTCATCACAAATTTTACGCTCATCATTGCTTTCCATATCAAAAAGTTGTATGGACTTCGTTATTGACAAGTGGGAGATAATCAACTCACAATATTCATTCAAGACTCAACTGTTTAAGATTAAAAATAACCTCCAGTAAATGATCTTAATGCTAGATAATACTAATTAATCTTCATGTCAACAAGCCTACTGACTTAGCAGTAGGACTCAATACAAATGTTATGTACCTTTTAAATGAATTCCAAACAAGCCTCAAGCTGAATTCTTTCATCCCTATTTGGAGATCTTATCAGTGTTTTCATGGTTTCTTGGTCATTTGACAGTAAATTGTTGAAAAAATATCTTGATCTCGATAAGATTACCTGATTAAATAAAGTAAAAAGTCATTATAGATAATTAAGTATTACAGTCAGCCGCAATGCCAGCAGCTGTTTTGGGAATATTATAATGAATGAGTGCATTAGGGGGAGAAGAAGTATGAGGGGTGTTTCCCACACAGGCATGTATGGTCTGCCACCCACTCAGTCTACTGTACATTATGTTTACAGAGAGGGGAACATGCCCAGGAAGATCATTAAACACAGTCTCACACACAATGATGAACAGGCCAAATTCCCCTTTTGTCACGCTGAAATCTATAGAATATGTATCACTACTCAAACTCCACTCCTCCCTGCTGGGTCTCGGAGACACATGTGAAAATACAATATTGGGGCACCACACACAATGACTGTCTGCCCAGCATCCCACAGAGGACTGTCAGATGGCTTTGATTAGAGGACAGAGAAGATGACCTCTCACCTTGTCCTCGCTTCAGGAGGAACACAGGCATGTGGCGCAGTGCCAAGGCTTCAAAAACAGCAATAAATTCACACGGTAAATGAATGGGACATACACCGGACACACACACACACACACACACACACACACACAGGCATATTGACAGACTTGTGGAGACAGAGGGACAGAATGTAACTGAGAGTGAAATGTGAGTGTTTGCATAGACAGTGGGCAGCCATATTTCACATTCTCCATCACATTCCCTATTAGAGGCAGACACCCTCTTCACTTCTGACCGTACATACACACTTTCATTATCTACATATACACACCTGAGTTACATGAGGTGTACAGATCCCGACCAATCAGTGGGAACAGAGCCATGTTTGTGTGTGTACAGATATGATGTTATCTGTACAGTCTCAGAAACTGTACAGCAACATAAAAAGCCCAAGACGGTATTGGCTCGTGGCCAATATGAGGTACATAAAGAGAGCTGAACTGCAGCCAAATCAAAGGTGCGATAGTTCCTCCTTTTGGCTGCGTGAGATTGCGGGTGCAAGCAGGAGGCGCCATGTTATAGATCATTCAGAGATAAACCGTTACAATATCAGGATGCCAATGGCTCAGGGAGGAAAGGACCTCAGCTGGCGATCCCATTAACACAACAGAAGACTGCCACACATATCACAGTGCATCTTCACACACACACACACACACACATGCACGCAACAATAAACATAAAAGTTGTTTTAAAACTTCATGCTCATATTGTGCTGTGTTTCTATGCTTCATAGTGCTGACACAATCTGCCCAAAAGTTATTACAAGCTACAATAAAACTGTAGTTGCACATAAAGTTTATATTATGATTTTGACACTTATATCAACGTGCTATTTATTGGTTGTATTTGTAATATTTGAGTAATTTGGTGTCAATGGACAGTTAAAACATGTAGGAGGAACAGCTAGAAGCGTGCGGGGGCTCAACCACTGTCAATGAGAGAGAGGAAGAGCTGACTGTCTTCTCAAAGCGGAAACCTTATTCTCCGCCCTGCATTAATAAATGAAGAGAGTGGGAGTGTAACAGGGAGTGTGTGTTTGTCCTTCTGCGCCAAAGTTGTGATGCAATTTTTCAAGTCTCCATGTGTATTGCCTTAACACACACGTGTGATGCCGTATGCGCATAAGACTCTTTTGTTTGGTGGTGAAAGTGGGAGTTAGCAAATAAATGCTATTTTCTAGTGACCCGGAAGACTGGAGGCTATTTTTAGTACGTAGCTTGTGTTTGCTCAACCTCTACAAGTCTTTCCTCGTGAAGAAACATTAGCTCTGCCATTTATCAACTCAGGCTGACTTCCATTCTCACCTATCTAAGCGCCCATCAGCCCCTTTAGGTCAGACTAATTGAGCTGCCTTGATAAGAGTCATACTTCAGGCCTATCAAATTGACAGAGTGCAGCTACTTGAGTTGAACAGCTGCGATGGCTTAAAGCAGATGATGGGGAGATTAGTGAGGTCAGCGTAGTTAGGGTGAGACATGTCGTGACAAACAGCCACAGCATGTTCTTGTTGTATTAAAATAAATATAATACAGATGTACAAATGGATGTTAAATCAACATTTGCTAACGTGTCTGCAAGCGTGGATGTTCACACTCAGGGACTTTGAAGAATGACACAGATGTGATAAACCTCAGTAGAGAGCAGGTGAGGAATTAAATTTCTCCTCTTCCTGTCTTCACTCATTTGACTGTTCTACATCGCCTTGTATGTCGTCTGTATCATGCAGAAAAATGACATAGCAACTTATTCACATGGTAAAGAAGGCCATGAAGTTAAAAGACACTTTATTATAATATCCAGGCTCAGTTTTGTATATTAAAGGAGAGTGGATTTTATCGAAAACAGGGCAGCTTCAAAGCTCAAAAGGAAATCTGTTTCAATTATTATTAAATTTGCCATGTTACTCACACAGCATTATTAAACAATTTGAAGAAATAGCATGAGGCCTGTTCTGATTTATTTTGAGATATGAAACTGCTGTCCATCCTGCTACAGAGCCAGACTACCAAGCTGTTCTTTATTTGATGGTAACAAAGAATGCTTTAGAATAATTAAATCTCCACAGTGCTCTGGCTGGACACAAAATATTATTTTCATTGTTGTTGTTCCTGTCCTATCTCATTATTGTCATAAAGGCAAAGAACTAAGATAGAGAGGAAGGCCTAGTGTGTGCATGTGTGTGTGTAAATGATGATTACATGATAAATGTAAAATACTGCTCAAAATCAAATATTATCCCACTGATCCACTGGCGGCAACATATTAGAAACATATTTTGTGCAGACAATCACTACTCAAACCCACTCAACTATATTTTAAATTCCATAGCAGATCATTACATTTTTTAAAATAAATACTGTACTGTATGTCAGTGGGATTTTTTGAGAAATATAATGCACAAGACATCTGCTTCTTTAAAGTGGTTGCATAGATATGCAGAATCCTTTGCTTGAATATTTGATTTGTTGAAGTGCTTCAGTAAAGTGTTTAAACAAGTAGACACAGAGTGCATAGATTAAACAGTCAAACTGGGATTGAAAAAATATTTTGCTAATTTAAAGGCACATTTAGGGGGAACCCCAGATTTAAGAGTCTGAAAGAGAGTGATAGATAAAGAAAGAGGGGTTTACATACCATAAATTGCAGTTCTCTTTGTATGTTTGCCCCGTAAAGAACTTGTTTCCATTTCTTTCGCAGGTGCCTGAGAGGAGACAAAGAGAGCCAACTTAGTATACATGGATTTGATATTGCAAAACAAAAAAACCTTGCCACTAATCTCAAGGAAAGCCTCAAATAGAGAGACAAAAAAAGAGAAGCAGGGATGTAGATGACATATACAGGCCTCAGTGTAATGTAATTACACTGGCCAAATTCCCTCACTTGCAACCACAACAAAAAGTGTTCATTGTAAGTCTCCTAGTGTGTGTGTGTGTGTGTGTGTGTGTGTGTGTGTGTGTGTGTGTGTGTGTACAGTGTGTGAGTGTACACACAGAATATGTGAGGTCTAAGGAGTTCTGAGCTCCAGTAATCCAGTGTAGGAATGCAGCGTTAGTTTCTTTCCTGCCTTCCCAGGCTTCCTGGGCCCTCGTCATGCTTTAACCAGCTTACACTTCACTTCGCCATCTCTAGTGAAATGGAGGGCCAAGAAAGCAGCCGATACATTACATCCATAATTAGGCACCAAAAAATGATCAGCTGCAGTGGTGGAGTAAACTCATTTTTGTCATTTCCATAAGCCACTCAAATAATGTAGCGGAGAGCATTCCTTTTGAATGAATATGACCCATTACACTTGAACCCTGAACCCTGCTTGTTTCAGATTAGGAAAACTATATTGACACTGTGACAGACTCACAATGAATCTACAACCTACAGTAATTTACAATGCAAGGTGTTGTCAGTGTGAATTTCTTAAGGAATTTAGTGCATGAGCTGGCGGAGAATTTACAGTGTGAGGAGGTTTCCCCGTCTTCTGGTGTGAGGCCCAGTGCAGATAGCAAGATTTACGACTGAGGCCCTCAGATACCTACCTACCCACCTCGCAGCTGTCTGACAGTCTATCACAACTCAGTTATGGCAGAGCTGCAGGGTGTGACAAGTTACACACTGATCCAGACGAAACTTGTTGAACTGATTGTGTGTAATTTCATTTAACGGGCGGCTGTGACATATGTTATATAATACAATAAATAATTATATAATGACTTTCAAAACACAATGAGTAAAGTTCAACTAAAGTAAATAAAGCATTTATTATTGAGTTATGGGCTGCAACAGTCTGTAACTGCCAGGCAGCGATAAGAGAAACAGCCTATTGTAAAAATCTGTCACCACCTTTCTTTTGAAGAGCCATAGCCTTTCTCCAGGCTGTGTCACTGATTGGTCAAACATGCATGTGTGTGCATGTTTTCGTACGTGTGTTCACAAGCAAACAATGTGTGTGTGTGCATGCATTAGCTTGTGAATGTGCATCCCACCTCATGAGCCCTACCTTGTTGTCCAGGGAACACATACCTGGAAGGACCCTACTACCTCTTGTCCTGCACCCGTTGTCTGTCCCCCCCTTCCTCTACATAGCCCACATTCTTTCTCCTGACCTCCATTCATCCCACCATCCACCCCTCCTCCTTCTGTCTGGGTTAATAAGAAGCCCACTGTTCCCTGCACTTTTCTCAGGTAGGTCTCTGCTGTCGCTGGCACATTTTACACCTCTGCTCTGAGAGAGTGGCACTAAAGCTGTGTGGGGACGCCAAATGTAGTCAACCATTTGGAGAAAATGAGCTAAACCAGTTTATTCACTTAGAGACTGTATGAGAATTATCAGTGAGGGGTGGGGGTGTTAGAAAAAGGGAAGGGTATAATCTTTTTATTTCAATGAAGGGAGGCTAGTCTGATATTTTATGGGAGAGCAGGGGAGGGTCTTTTATTCTTGTACCATATTTCAGGCTTCCATTCTGAGATAATTGATATGTCTGTTTTGAGAAACGCAACACACAATGTGGAACTGATTGGTTACTGATTGATAGTTATCTATAGCCTGTGCACATGCTCCTTTATTCTGCATCATAATAGCAGCCATAGCAGCAGTCACAAAAAGGGCCAGTTTGCACATTCAGTTGCTGTATGATTGTTTATTTAACCACTCTATTCAAAATTAGTGTGTGATTAGATTAGTGATTCAGCCCTCCTTCACACCTCACTCAATTTTTGAGTCCCATATCTTAAGCATGTATCTGTCTTTTAAGGATGAAAGAGGGCACGTGTGTAATAGTAATTCATTTTCAGTTCACTCTGACTGAGCTGAGCCTGACCTAATTAACCACGGCAGGCCCACACACACTCCTGTAAAAGTCACTGATGCACACACAAACTTACCAATGAAAGGTGGCTCCACGCCGAGACATTGACTCCAGAAGTCTGGGCAGCAGTCAGAGACAGTGCGGTTGCAGAACAGGTCACAGTAGCAGATGGTGTCCAGGTAGGGCACTGTGCACAGGTCGTCCCTACCTGGGCAGCAGCCTCCTCTCCTCTGGCAATATGAGCCATAGGGGTCCCTGATGCCACCTACATGGAGTGGACTGGCAAGCTCCCTTTTGGTCCTTCTTGACAGGATTCTTTCTGCAGTTCCCTCTCCCACCACCAGGAGTAGCGTCGCCATAGTCAACAGGAAGAGGTTCATGGTAAATCTGTGAAAGAATGGACACAAGGAATAGGATATAAGATGTTTATGATCCTTATTCTTATGGACAGTTATACGATGGAATGGAAAATGTTTGCTCGCTTTCCAAAGAAGAAATACTTCTCGCTTCACAGGAGAAGAGGTGAAGAGATTACAGTGTGAGCAGAATATTTGGGATATAACTGAACCAACACACCATCCTCTTCCTGCTGTAAAATTCACATAGACTACAAATACACTCATATACACTTGGTAGCACACACACACACACACACACACACACACACACACACACACACACATAAAAGACATCTTTAAACAGAGTTGGCCAGTAAATGGTCAAACTCACATGATCCTTGGTGATTGTCTTGGTGCTTATTTTTTTTCCAACTTTCCTCTCAAGTAGCCAAGACAAACAGCAGCTAAATATGAAAATACACTCAGCAAGAAAGTGGGAAAACAAGTGTTCAGCAATAGAAACACATGGCTTTTTAAATGCTGGATGACGCATGATAGGGTCATTTCAGGTCTCAGGGTGAAAGGCTGGTTCCCTGAGACTGTTACACAAGTACATGTAGCTCCCACATTTTACTGTTTTTTATTTGTTTTGGGTTTTTTTCATAAATGCTGGTATTATATTTACTCATGCAGATCCCCTTGTAATAGAATATTTTATCTCAGAGGAACCTGCCGGTACAGTTACTAGAATGAGGGAGGGACATTATCATCCAAGATTAGGATGGTCACAGTCACGGAAATAAAGTAATGTCCTGCTGTCAAAGCTCATCTATCACACTGGAGGAAATTATCTAGCTGAATAGACACAACACACGTTGAGTAATAATTGAACCCAGAAACAAAGAGGTTTATCTAAATGCCATGTAACAGGTCAGAAGTAGGTTAACTATACATATACTTCAAATGTCTGTTAGTCATAGAAACTAAAATGACCACGCTTGTGCTGGAGGCTCTGATATCTCACAATTTAAGGGCAGGATTTTGGACAATCACTAGATGTTCTAGATGTTCATGAGTCAGCACTTTGAGAAGTGTGTGAAACTAACAGATAAACATGCGAATGTCATTTGAAAAAACAACAACATGAAATATTGTTTACATAGTGCTATTAAAGGTACATTTTAACCCTATGTGGCACGTGATCTTCAACTTTAGATATGATACACTGTGATATGAAATATTTCTACATGGTAAAAGTGTCAGGGATTCAGGTTTGAAGAAGCACTCTACTGGTTTTAATTTTCACACAATGCACTCTAGTGTGTGTTAATACATCTCCTTCAATGGTCAGGCTTTTATTAATTATTCATTTTTGTGTGTGGGGCGGTATGAAGTGGCTAAGGTTAGGGGTAAGGGTTAGGCAAGTGATTTAAGTGTGTGTGTGTGTGTGTGTGTGTGTGTGTACGTGTGTGTGTGTGTGTGTGTGTGTGTGTGTGTGTGTGTGTGTGTGTGTGTGTGTGTGTATGTGTGTGTCTGCCTGTCTGTCTGCCTGTCTGTCTGTCTGTCTCTCTGTCTCTCTGTCTGTCTGTGTGATTGTAGGTGGGTGTGTGAGTAATCCAAACTCTCACTCTCAGGCTTAACACAGGTCAAATAATCATCCATGTGTATGTATGTGTGTTTATTGGTCAGGTTACAGAATAGTGCAGTCTATGAGGGGCTGGACAAAGGCGAGGGGTTGGCCTGCTGCTTACATAAATAGCATCATTAATTATCCAATCAGATCTCAGAACACAATAGACACTCTGCACATAAAGCAGGGGCCCCGGAAAAGATCTTTGCTGTGCTGTTTTCTGCATGACTGCGCCTTTAGTTGAAATACACACACACACATACCACACTCTACACTAGCGCACACACACACACACACACACACACACACACACACACAGAAGCATATGGCAGCATGGGATGGGCAGGTCTCCTCCTATACACAAGTGTTTTGTTGTGGTACACCCTGAGCAGCAGTGCAATAAAACACCCACCAGTCTGCCAAATGAGCTGCTGAGGCCTTCAGGTCAAACTGCCAGGGTGAAAAAAAAAAAAAAAAAACACAAGTGCTGATCATAATGCTGGCAGCTGATAATACTTGAGCAGTAGCTTCTCTATACAAAGTAGCATTTGTAACCAACAGCAAAAAATCACCCTCATTCTCCCAGTAGCTCTCAGATATTGCGAAATAACAATGATCATTTTAGCATATTATCTAATTTTCTTGACCAAACTAGCATGTAAAAACTCAATATTTCTAACAGATTTATATGGATTCATATGATAAGGAGACACATTTAATACGGAGCAACAAACATTGTAGCCTTACAGTATATAATACACCTCTTTAGTCATGTCTCTGCGGTTTACAGAGTGTCACCGAAGCTGCCATATGGCTCATCAGTGCTCCAGACAGCTGTAGCCAAGCTACTGATCCCACATTGCAGCTACAGGAAAGATGAACCCTTTGCATGTGGCTCACATGCACGCTCAGTCACACACAAATATTGTACATATACACATCACATAGGTTGCATCAGAGGAGTCAGTGTCAGCTGTCCAGCTCGACCTTCATCCCAGCTTCAGGACCACGATCACAAACTCAACTGGTTTGATCTCAGTGAACAGAGCATTACAGTATGTAAGACTGATTATATCATACTCAAACGCATAATTAAACAGCCAGTTATCCCCAAATTTCAAAGTGGTATGTAGCAATCCAGTTAATTAGTTTTTAATTTTTTGTAGTTTTTAGAGATTTAATTAAACAGCAGCGCCTCTCTCCAAAACAGTGTTCCAGCTAGTCTGAACAATGCCCAGACCTCAATGTGGGCAAATGAAACTACTTTATAATAGCAGGATCAACATGTTGTGAATTTTTTTAATGATGTGGGCACCAGAAATCAACTTATTATCTCTAAAGTATCTATGCATTTGGATACAATTAGAGGTGTGTGAAAAAATCTTGAAAATGTTGGTAAACCGAAACTTTAATTTCCCCTGCTTCGACATGCTCAGACCACACTATTTCCTTCGTGCAGCTGAACTTTGAGATATCACTGCACCACCCACAAGATAAATCAGCCTTCCTGGCTCAGTATGCTATTTGTAAAAAGCTCTTTCACACAGCCTTTGACTATTATCTGCCCAGCTGTATTTTTGTAAAACACCCACCAGGTCAAAGCAGTGGAGAATAGAGAACTTTTTTAATGCTGTACAGGTGTTTAATGAGGCTTGCACCACAACAGGTGAGTGAAGGGATTAGGTCTTGGTGCTCTATCAGTCTCATTGTGAGGTACACGAGAGGAGCAGCCACACACTCACTGGACTCAGTAACCTCTTCCAAAAAAAACAAACAAATCCCACCAGTGTCCCAATCATATTATCAAATCTATTAATAACGTTGTGAATATTGTGGCCTGCCATCCAACACCTAGAAAGTAAATATGTCATATAACAGTTAAGACTTGACTAATGAGAGAGATATTAATGGTAACATGAGGAAAAGTGAATGCCACAGTGTGACGTTCAGCCTGCACCTGCCTGGAGTCTGGCAGAGGAGAGGGAGAGGGTAAAAGCGAAGAATGCAAAAAGTTTCCTTACCTTGTTTGGAGAGAGAAATCAGATGTTTTTGTAATCCGATAGAAAACTGGAGAGTTGTGTTGATGCCTTGCTCAGGAAGTCCTTCACAGGTAGAGAGTATTTTGATAAAAAGTCAGTCTCTCTTTTCTCTGTTCCTCTCTCTCTCTCTCTCTCTCACAGGATCTGCTCTGTCACACTCTGTCTTCTCTATATACAGGCAGCCAGCAAGGCTAACCACTCCCCCCAATGCCCCCCCTTCACTCTCTGCCCTGTCCCCTGGATATACTTGGCTTCACTGCCTCCTGCTCTCTCTCTCTCTCTCTCTCTCTCTCTCTCTAACTCTCTCGCTCTCTCTCTCTCACATACACACTCACCCTGACTCCCACAGGTTGGCTGTCTCTTCATGCCTTTCCTTTCCTTATCAGAACTGGTACGTCCAATCAGAAAGTGAAATGCTTTGCACTCAGACACATCTATATTCGCTCCACTGCTTCTTCTTGTGTTTTCTTTCCTCAGGCACTTTCACTAACAGAAGCAAAGACAACAATGATTTCCCCTCAACTATCTATGGCCTCTCATTGTCTGATCACACTGCTGGGTCACATCCACTTGTCTCCTCTGTTGTAGATGAGTGCAAGGCCTATGGACCTCCTGTCTACCATCTAGTGGTGATGTATTGCATAACTTTATCTCAGGGAGCCAGGAAGTTATGGAAGACCTCCCTGTTTCTAGAAACGTACAAAGCAGCCTCTGGAGTTTAGGTTTTGGCAGGCATGGTTTTTAGGGAGGTCAAATACTCTGAATTTACAAAATATTATGGATGTTTTCTTTTGTGTAATCCATGTTAGTTGTCATCTGATTCTGTTTCATAATATCTCATCCTTTCCAACATGAATAAATTCAGTTCAGGAAATCAAGAAAGGAATAATGTTTTTGTAAGTGGATTTCCCAAATCTGTGAAGTTATTTAAGAAGACACCATACCACTATACAGACATATCATTGCACTACAATAGTCACTATGGATTATATATAACGTGTATATCTTTTTTTATATTTGATGCAAAATTCAACAAATGAAACTCCTACTATTATTGCTCCATTGTTAATGATTTATTTCAGTCATCTTGTATTTTTTGAGACAAGAAGGCTGGATGGGTAGTTAGGAGACTGACATGGTGGTCTCAAAAAAACAGCTGTGCCATAGACCCCCCTTTGGGTTGATCAATAAGCCAAAGGCTGAATCAATGACTGTGACACAGCAGGGTGTTAGTGTGGTTTAGGCGGAGGCCAGGGTCCCCCAAAAAATCAGGTTAGATTTGGTTAGATAAAGAAACACAGACTGATGTACAATGACCATAGCTACTGCAGGTTGCTGTCAGAGACAGAGAATTTGTTCAGCATAAACAACATACATTTTTATTGGCCAATACTTGACCCAAATGTCAAACAATATTTACAAATAAAAAAATGTGTTTGTTTTTTTTCACTATGGCTGCCAACACCCACTGAACAGGTGTCTGACTGTGTCTGGCTCGACAGACTTCAGATAGCATTGCTTTAATGACTTGATTTATTTAATGCTGCGCAGTTAAAATAGCAGCTGCTAAACAAAAAACTCTGGTAGGTCAAAGAAATGATTTCCTAAACTTCAATTTTTGTTCAATGAATCTCAAAGAATTTGAAAGGCATCTGCAGTGTCATCTCCCTTTTTCACCAGGTGTCTGATAGAGATGGAAAATGATGATGTTTGAAATACCATTTGGATTTTAAAGGTGCTCTGCTGGAAAGGTATGTGGAGGAGTTGACCTATCCAGCATTTTGAAAGTAAAAAGAACACCATTTCCAAGTTTGGAGATAAGATCTAATGCATATTTCATATTTACAGATTGTGTTTTGGAGTAGCAAGCACCACCTGTAAAATAACTTGGGTTACACTTAAACGTCTTATGTCCAAGTGTAACCCAAGTTTACCAAGTTTCCTGTTCAGGAACTTTTTGTAAAAACTGATTGTGTTACATTTGCATGCATGGTTCAAAATAGTGTCATTCCATCATAGAAAAGAAAAGCTCTCAGACAGTTTCTATCTATTGTGCAAGCAAAGCTGAAATGGTTCTAGGTAATATTATTAAAATACAATTGTGGTTTGAATAAATCTCACGCAACCTCCTGAAGAAATGTGCTCTAAGCTACAATATGTTTACAGTGTTTTATGGCCATCACCACCTCAATCATTATTATGCCTGTTGCTGTACAAGTTGTTAAACTTCTAGTGAAGATTGATTCAGTTGTACTAACATGTAAAGAATACTATTTAGCATATAGATACTGGCAGCAAATGAGTCATGTACAGCAGAGTATGGCTATGATGCTTCATTGACAGTAAATGCACAACAGCTTGATTGTAGCCATCTGTATGAGAAGGTGTGTGTGTGTGTGTGTGTGTGTGTGTGTGTGAGAGAGAGAGAGAGAGAGAGAGAGAGAGAGAGAGAGAGAGAGAGAGAGAGAGAGAGAGAGAGAGAGAGAGAGAGAGAGAGAGAGAGAGAGAGAGAGAGAGAGAGAGAGAGAGAGAACCCTCAGATAAGCCCAAATAGACCTCTTCATCAGAGAAGGAAGTCACCAGATGTGGGAGTTGTGTGTGATTCATTCTCAGTTCATCAGTGAAGACAGGGAGAGTGAATCACCTTGGATTGACATTAGCGGTTTCACAATATCTGTAGGCGGTGTGTTGTAAGACTCATGTATGGGTGTACATCCAGTATGTACATATGACCCAGCCTGTAGTGACTCAGGCCTTAACAAGACCTCCAGATGTGTAATTGTGACACTTAATTCCTCAGGGCAGAAGCAGAAAATAGGAACCAGATATCAAATCACCAGTGCTTCTGTTTTCTGTTTGTGAGGTCACTTCCCGAAAATAGCCTGAACTGTGGAGGCTGAGGACACACATGGTAACAATAGAGCCTATACATACACAGGGAGTGTTGTAAGCGGGTGCACTCTAGGCGAGGAAACGCAACACACACACACACACATGCACACAAGAAAGCAGTTGTGTGCACTTACAGATGTGTACGCTTTTATGTGAATGGACTTTAAATGTGTTCAATAATGAAACTTCAGGGATAATAGCTCTGAGATTGGAGATTATGGTCACATTGCATGTGTCAGACACACACACTCTCACACACGCACAGAGTCTTCCTGAGGAACAATTCTCTCTTTCTCCTGATCCGTGCATCTCAATCCTCCCATGATGCTACGCAACGATGCTGGGAATCCCAGCTGCTCCATGTCAGGGTGGAGGCCTGCTCTCCTGACCCCACAGGGGAGTGGACACATATTCCTCTCCATCTCTCTGGTACATTTCCTGTTCCAGGAACATGTTGAAGGAGTGTGGCTGATAGTAAACAATAATTGGGATGCTGGCTGTAGTCTCGTGGACGTAGGATAGCACATAAAAAATCTTTCTAGAAGTTCATGAGTCAGTGAGCAGCAGGTGTATGGAAAAACACCCACATATGATGAAAAGCACAGACATTTGGGAGGCTATCAGAAAATCATTGTACTGTTAGTCTTTTCTTTTTCTGCAGCTGCAGCTTTTAACTATTTTGTTTTTGTGAGCAGTCAATGGTTGGTCGGATGCTCCAAAATAACCCTCACACAAACAACTTCATGCAGTGGAACATAAGATACATTTGCTTTCTCTCTATAATCCCCTTGATCAGGTCAGTTTCAGGCTCAGATTTCTTCTCACGTTAAGTAAAACATATCCGTCCTGTATTCTGATCTTCATTTGCTTTTGTTCTACTTATCTCCAAGACAAAACTCCTGACCCATAATTATTCAGCCTACAAAAGACAAGAATAGTAAAAAGACGAACTTTTTTCACTGTGACTGCTTTAATGCAAAAATCCTTATAATGCAAAATTTTGAAGATTTGAAACTGAAATGTGGAACAAAGGTCAGGTCAGTGTCCGCAAATGACTTAACTGAAGGTCAAACAAGACACTGTAGAAACCCACACTGCCTCTTGTCAAGAGCATACATTATATACTCTCTCACACTTGCACACACAAATAACTGTACATCTTATTTATTTATTTTTGTTATACTAAAAACAAGAATGGTAACTATTTATTAGTTACCATAGACAAATCCCTTTGCCACATTTGCCATGAATATTAAACACACCCACTGTTATTACGGTAAAAAATGATCTGCTCCAGGTGTCTTGTGGCCAAGGTGTTAAGGCAACGTAACTGGTTCATATCCAGCTAGGTCTTTGTTGTATGTGGTTCCTCCTCATTTCCTGTCAACTCTCCACTGTCACTATCAAATAGAAGCTGGCAAGACCGCTTATAGTGGCTCTGTGAAGCTGTACTTAGGCACAGCTATTCATTAAGTGAGCTAAATGCTAATGTCAGCAAGTTAAAATACAGAAAAGATACAGAGACACAAAGTACTGCTAAGGGTTATCGGAATGTCATTATCTTGGACAAATTCAAAGTCACCAACAATATTACAATTCGTCATGTGGGGGATACAAATTAATTAACCGAAGTTCATGGCAATCCATCCAACTGTTGTTGAAAGCACAAGAAAAACACAACTTCCTGGTAGCGCTAGTGGAAATATCAGAGGATCAACAAAGTCATGAGGATGCATCCTCTGCACACAGTGGTCTATCCAGTCACTGAAACCCAGAATTGTCAACCTTATGTTGGCATTAAAGGAAAAATCAAATGATAACCAAACCATAAATGTCTTTGCAAAATTTCATGACAATCTATCCAATAATTATTTGGGTATTTCAGTCTGGACAAAAGTTGTGGAAAAAATGATTGACATTGCTATAACTAAAAATGCTCCCAAAATCATTTTTGACTTGCTCAGCATGAATCACAGAATCAAAAATTCGATAAAGGTCAGTCCATCTGTCATCTCTGCCACACACACGTCTGGACGTCTGCCGCCTTAGATTCATATTGATTGTGAAACCACTGAGTAGCAGAATAATTATTGCTGACAGGAAAGTGACAGATTCTTAATCATTCAGTTATAGGAAAAAACTAATTGCAAAAAAATCATGTGAGCTAAATCAAAGAGTTCTGCTTTATATGATGAATCACTGACAAGCTCAGCAGATGTTGCAAGCCTCTATGATCTGGAGAAAAGTAAATTACTCCATTAGAAAAAAGTCAGTGTCATGTTTATGTCCTAAAACATTCACTTCTCAACAGATGTTTCCTTTATGCATAAATAGTTATACCAATAGCATTTGTGACTTTGCATCATAGATTAGGTATCATTCCAGGACTACATGGCAATAAAAAAGACAGTAATAATTAGAATTGCATAAGTGTAACAACTTTGTTTTAAAAAAGAACAATTTACACCTAAGCATTAAAAACATTGTAAAACCCAGCATGTCACGACGTTTTTTAAAAACTAGATAGGGAAATGCTTACACACAAAAACTTTTGAAGAGTGAACTACCTCTCAATAAACACATGTTCTCTATCACTAGACAGATCTTGCACCATCAAATACAGGTATAATAAATCTGTTCAAAAGGATCCTCGTTGATATTTTATCATTCTAAATTAAACTGTATGGTATTTTCACTGCCATAGATTACACATTATGAAACAGAACCACTGCCTCAAGGCAAGACCTCCATTATGTTGTTGCCACAAAAGAGGCAACATAATTAAGGAGGTCTTTTCATAAATAGGATGCTGTATGTGGCATGCAAGGGCTTGACGCTTTGTTTGTTTTGTATTTTTCGGCTGCACTTACTTCATTCAAACATGTCTCATGGTGTATGAGACATGTTTGAAAGAAGTCACTGGTTAAACTGTGTTGCAATCACCACCTGTTATTTAACAATAACAATACCAAAAAAAACCCATTAATTTAAGATTCATTCGAGGGAAACAGATTCTTTGACTTGGCAGCACTGGTCAGTGAATGAAACTCAAACACTGACCATATTTAAGATGTGTGTGTGTGTGTGTGTACTGGGAGAAGAGAGTAAAAACACCACACAGATTTGTTTCATAATACTCATTGTCTCCCTTGCCTATGATGTCATGTCAAACAAAAAACAAAAAGAAGGTCTCAGGTGGTGTTTCCCCCTGTTCTCCCCCAACTCAGGTCCTTTATCCATCTATTCCTGCATCCCCACAGGGACTGACCCAGCTGTGGTGGTCTTAACACCCTCGCTCAATACCTGTCACCCACTCCTGCACTTATCCATCCATCCATCCATTCTCTGAATGTGCTCAGCTCTTCAGTGGAACATAACACATCCCCCACGCTTGTTATATCGACCTCTGTAAAGACCTGGTAACACCAGCATTTAAATGGTGAATTTTTTGCTATTAAATTACATAGTAAATCTGCACAAAATTTGTTTTTGTGCTTTGAACAGTAGTTTTCAAAAAAGACAACCTATAATTCATTTGAGGTATTTCTGGTCACCTTTAATACCTGCAATATTCACCATTTTATTTTCATTCTATTGTTAGCTCTGTTTTTCGTCTCTAGTGACTTCCGAGGGACATATTTGACTCTTTAGCTGTTCCATGTTAGGCAGCAAGTCACTGTCTCTGTTTGCTGTCTATGAAAACAGTTGTCTGCTGCAGCTCAATGATATGAGAATGCTGAGAGTGAACCAAAACACTGCAGACAGCATAAGTAAACAATGAGCTGAAACTTGCTAAAGCTCTGTTAAGTTGATGGGAGCTGCAGAGTTAGCTGATAATTCTCTGTAGGTTCAAAGTATTGCCTCTCACTTTATACATTGTCATTTGATACCTCATTATTATAAAAAATATCGATTATAGCCACTGTAATCTCCTCTGTTGGAGTATAAACTTGCTCCCCAAAAGAGGAACGGTTTGCAGACAGTCATGAGACAGCTGAAGAACATGTCCTTTGAATAAAGTGTTAACATATTGTCCTTTAGCAACAAAGCTAATAGGCTTGCTAACTGTTAACCACAGGCTGCGTCCATGACCAAATGACTCCCTCTGACACTCATTAACTACTTTCTATCTCTGCCTAGGAGACGGTTGGTAAATATAATAGTGAATTCAGATACAATGTATCATCTCAAAAAATGTTAGATGGGAAATAAACAGCATATTGAAAATACAATAAAGCCAAGAGAGCTAGAGTGACATACACTTGTACGCTCCATGCTTGCTAGCGAGTTAGCTCACCAGCTATAGTTCACCAACTAGCCCTGCACCATACAGTCCCTAATCACCAAACCTCTTACAGCACCTATTTTGCAAAGACACAGAATAATTATGCTGTGCCACCTGGGTGACTGGGCCTTTCAGCTAAATCAACTATGTGTACCTTTATGGAAAACATATATTGCAGATGAAGCAAAGAAATTCTTAAAATACACTAATTATTAGTCACTAAATACCATTACCGAGGACAAAAAAGTTTATGTATAGTGGCATCACATGTTAGTGTCTAAAAATACTGAGTCACTCATGTAAATACACGCTTTGTTTTTGAAATACTTTACTAAGGGATAAGCTGTGTGACTCATGACAACGTGACTTGATATCTTCTCCCCAAATAAAGTGGAGGTAGGATTTGCACAAAGGAAGAGGTTTTATTGTATTTGGAGCAGAGTGGTGTTCAGAGGGCCAACGCTGAGGCTCCGGGGACTGCCGCATCAGCAGTGCTCTTCACCTCTTCTGTATTTATCATTTATTTTTCCTGTCTCATCCTTACAACTGTTACACAAATGATCCACTGATATTAACAGGGACTCAAGACTGAAGAAACATCATTTGGGGCTATTTAGTTTCTTTGTTTATGCTGGTAAATTAAGATTTTTTTAAAGGGCTTGCTAAATGTTATTTTAGGCCGATATTAGATATTCTCTGGTAAATTGATCTTAATTTCCTCCCGCTTCTTTTCTCAAGTTGTTTACCATTTACTCTCTGGCCATAGTGGGTCATGTTCAGACACAGTGGGACAGTTAACTCACTCAGTACAGGAAGTGCATACTGCATAAAATAAGCATAAAAACACATTTATTTTCCTAGAGGGCACATGCATGTGCATGCTTCTGTTGCTGCAGAGCCCTGCGTTGGTGTCAGGGCACGCAGACGCAGACAGCAGGCAGAGACAGTCTCAGTGCTTCTTGTTGTTTGCCATTTAGTGACACAGGAGCAAGATTGTCTCCGTCAGAGGCTACAGCAGGCTGGCAAAGACTTGAGATTACATTCCTGGACGCCTGCGGAACATCCAGCCTCATGTTCCATGTCAGGCGGCTGTACACAGAGCGTTACTACGGAGACAGGAACAGAAACGGGCCAAATAGAAGTGTCAAGAAGCGTGACAAGTGTTTGAGCTGTCTCAAAAATGTCAAGAGGGCGAGAGAGGCAAGGGATAAATAAATTTGGTCAACGATATAAATGGAAAGTTGTTAATGTAATATTCACTTAATATAAAATGCAGATGCGTCAGTGGTTTTTAAATGGAATCTCTTAACAGCCTGATGTTAACAAACTACTAGCAGTTTATCATCCACTAACACTTCTCACTGCATCAAGGACCAGTCACTGTACATTACGTCACTCTGCAGACACTTTTTTCCCAGGGCCCATCATACAACAAACTCACTCACCTTATGTTCAGAGTCTCTGAAGGTAATAGTTGCAACAAAGTGACTGTAGACATAACGGGACCATTGCTCTGTAACTTGGACTCTGAGAAGTTCAGCTGTGGTTTAGGATGGGTCCAGCTAGGACTAGTAGTGGACTTTGTAGGGTTTTAAAACACAGCTGCATGCTACACATGTTTTGACCTGACTGTCATGTCAAAACAGGTACAGGTTCAGTTTAAGTGCAACTAAACTGCCACTTAACCAGATTTATGATGACATTACTATAAAATCTACCCAACGCGGGTGGTCTGTGTAATTACCTGACTTTTGTGTCTATAAGCATAATTTTCATGTTTTACATTTGCTTTTTCAATAAGCTTGTGAAACCAAAATTGAAATGTTATGCAGACCTTCCAGACATTGATTCTAAATCCTGTGTCTCCTATTCCTAGAAGCAGAAATCAATAGGCTTAAATATTTTAGCTAATATTACACCCATTAGGGTAATTGTTTATGACTTCATCTCCTCTTACCTTTGATTATTGCAACTCATTTTTTACATTCCCATGGTGCAAAATGCAAGCAAGGCCTCTGACAAGCAGTAAACACAGAGATCAAATCTCTTCCTCCCTTGGCTGCATTGTATGCCTCACTATAGAGTTGCTTTAGCAAAACACAAACCAACTAGTATTGATCTCTGTGTTACTGAGGGAACAGCACATAAACATCTTTAAAACTCAGTCAATTAAAACAAAACCATGTTGGGTGCACTCCAGAAGAGGAAAAATATACTTGTTGGAGGCCTAGTAGTCTTGGTGTTAAGGCAACTACTATAATCAACAACATCGTGAATCTGGATGGACTTGTGTTGCAAATCATACCCTGATTTTTTCTCCCTTTATTTCATGTCATCTCTTTACCATCCCACCATAAGAAAAGCATAAAATGCCTACTAAAGGCCTTTAACCACCACACTCATGAAAAAAGCTGCTATAGAGCAAATCCATGCGTCAACCAGTACATATAATGGTCCTGACCTCTGACCACCGCAGCTGTCAGAAACCTCTTTGTCTGTAAAACCACAACACTGATCCTGTAAGACCATCAACACTGATCCCTCAAGACCATCACTATCTGATGCTGACACTGAGTTGCTGACACCATTAGGTTAAAGTGGGATAGTATGGCGAGGAGACACAGAGCAGACAGTCCCGCAGATACCATCAAACACACATTAAAGAACAGCCACATCAGTGAGGGTCTTATCTCGAGAGACTTGCTCTACCTGTGGCCCCTTCCCATTCCACCTCCATCTCCGTCTCCATTGTCTCTTCACCCCCTCCTATATATTCCTCCTACTTGGCATGTCCCTGCATGGCTCCTCTAGAATTCCCAGAATATCTTAGATACACTATCACACAGCGGAGGGAAAATTAATAAACAATGGAAAATAAAAGAAGGGAGTGTGCTCACAGGAAGACATAACAAAGTTGCTCTGGTTTCTGATGTTCTTGTCTGGAGCGAAATAAAAATGTGAAGAAAAAACTCCCTCTATGTGTGTACTGTGTACTGTGTACTGTGTACGTGTGTTGGTGGTACACAGCACCCAAAGATAAATCTGAAGGGACATTAAACGATAAGAGATGCGACTGGAATAAACTATTTCTGTAAGACAAAAATAATAAGGTTTAATATATTTAATATATACGGTGCTTTTCAAGATACTAAAAGATGTTTTAAGCAACAAATTAAAAAGATCCTTTAAAAAACCACACTGAAACCACAAGATAGCAAACAAACTTAATCATATGTTTATGTTTATATATTCTGACTTCTAGGACATTCTTCAAAACATTTCAGAAAATACTCCAGAAAAAAACAACAAATTCTTTATTTTGTGAAATGTTAATACATAATAAAAGTTGCTATAATAATAGAATTATCACAACATTTTGAAAACAGAGCATACGGTAAAACATCAAAATACCAAAGAGCATAAAAATACATAAAATAATAACCATTATATACTACAAATAGCTGTAACAAAAATATACACAATCTCTTTTGCAAATGAAATATTACGGTCGTAAGACTTGTCATCACCAAGTGAACTACAAACACATAAACATAAATATTCCTGTTCAATATAAGTGCTGAATCAACAGAGTTGAGGTTCCGTATGTTTGTTTCCAGTCACTGTATCTGATGTTGTCATGAACCTTGCTGCTCTACAGTATCACAATGAGCCATACAAACACAGGAGCTCAGAATAACCTTGCTTCCTTCGGGACTCGCTCACTGCTGTACTAGCTGACCCTGAACTGAATAAAAAGTACTCTTTGACAAAATTCACTCTTACCATGACATCATTGGGAAAAGTTTACTGATTCATTCATTATCAACTCCAGCTGGATTGTTCCATTGTTGTCATAGTGTGGTCACTTTCTTTCACTTGCTTCCTCTTTCTCCATGGCAATGCCACATTGACTTTTAAGTCAAACAAATGTTCATACATGGAGTCTCTGTAAAATATTAGTTACCTCACTACCTTCATCTTAACTGATACTCAAACAGCAATATGATAACTGTCTCCTGTTTTCTACAGAGATGAAAAGGAGATTTTTATGCTTTGAGAAAAATGAAAATTGGGCGAAGGTGGCTGCAACTTCTTTCGTTTCTGCTGTTTTTCAAATTACATAAGAGGGTGAGGAGATAAGATGATGATAAAAAAAAAACAACAAAAACTGAAGAAGCTGATGGTGGTGTAATCACATGGCTTTTGTCTGTGTTGAATGGTCCTCCTGCAGGTATCTTTGGCTGGGTATGCTGTGTTTTGGAGCCACATCAAGCTTCCTAATTGTCTGAATGACAGTTAGGAATAGGAAACACAGTCTGCATTGAAAGAGGTCAGGACAGATAATGTCACTGGGCCTGGAAACATGATCAATTCAGTAGCACTTACTGCAGGAGACTCCACTAATGCTGAGTGGTCTGCTGCAAAGGTCCTCCAAACCCTGAGAGTTGGTCTACCTAAACATTGTTATCACTCTGAATACCTGGCTTTGATTTTCTCTCTTCCTCTCTCTTACTGTCTATCTTTCTTTCCAATTGTCTCATTATTGTATAAACCTGTTCTGTTCTGGCACAGGTGAGTATAGATGGCCATCCAGGAAGCAAATCCGTGACTGTAATCTTCTGTCCTGGTCTGAGTGGAGTGATGCAAAGATAGAAAAAAAGTTTCAGTCCAATAGGCAACAGTGAGGCAGTGGTGTTGACATTACAAAGCTAAGGAAGGACTTTGGAGTGAGAAATGGTTTTGCCTGCAGAAGTTTCAGAAGCTTTGTTCATGTAGAAACGTCCCTTTTCTGCATGTCTTAGTTCATTATCCTCTCCATGTGCCAAGTTTTTTTTTAACCTTTAATACTGGTGTAGTTTGGCAGTTGGGAGCGCCTTGAAAAATCAAAATACAACAATTAATAATTTGGTTTTAATGAGAACGTCATCAATTGCAAATCCGAGTTCTATTTTTTAATTTAAAGCTGAATAAAACTGATAGCACAGGCTCAGGGCCGTAGCCAGGATTTTATAAATTCTGAGGTCATAATTCCCTCCAAAACAACCATATTACCTTTCAACTTTGACCACACACCAAAAAGAAGGACCGTGGAAATTGTTCACTTTATTAAAGGTTGAATATGTAGAATATTTATTAAAAGCTATATTTTAAAAAAAAATAATACAGCCACGGGGCGTTTTGAGGGGTACAGAATGAAAGTATTGCTTTTCCATAAAAAAAAAAAATTTAGTCTGAATTAATATTTTTAAAAATTTTTGACGGGTTCGACAATGACGTTCTGACACGTTCTGTGTACATTGTACCAGCCATTTAGCGGCCGGAATTGCGGGTTGCCAGGGTTGTCTGTTGTTCCGGTGCAGCTACTGTAGGCTGGCACTGGGTGAAATGGAGTTGTAAACAAACACGGCCGTGTTGGACTTACTAAAACCAGCGTTTTTTGCTCTCAAGTACAACTTTTCATCACAAAACTTCGAAGGTAAGACAGAATATCTGTTAGTCGCTGTAAATAAGTGGTTGTTTACCTTTGTATGCTGCTGGTTCACTGAGTTTTTAGCGCAATAATAGTGGTACTGTTGAACTTGCCAGGGTCTTAGCTTTCATATGAGATGCTATTTGTTTGTGTACCATGAAGTATCAAAACGGTAGCAATGGAAATGTGGAGAGTGGGTTGACTTTCTGACGCTATTCGGATTTTGATATTTGATCATTAACCTCTTAACGCACGCTGTTCCGTTCACGGGACGGGACGGATGTTAGGAGGTAGCCACACGTTCTTCTGAATGTATTAAACACCAACCCTTAAACATATATATTCATGCCGTACATTGTTGGAAAGCTTAGATTGTTCTGATTCATTCAAGACCACTCACAATTTATATGGTTGCTCACAGCCGTAATAGTATTATCGATTAGCTCGGCTAGCCACTCAGCTAAGTGAGAAAAGCTATAATGCCTACATACCTTCAAAGTCTTCCCTTTATCCACAACGATCATCTTATGACACAGGACTTTATGTACAGCTCGCCAAGTATCCATTCTTGTGAAATATGAAATCCGTTTCCATAAAACCGGAATATTTTCCTCAATATGTCCATGTATTTAGTCCAACACGTAATGTAATAACACAAATAACAAACCATATACGGTCCGTTTACGTCATTTCTTGACCTGCGCGTCCATCTCAGAGTACACGTGACTAGATGTTTACGACCGTGAGCCTCTCCTGCTTCTGACGACACCACACACAAGCCAATCGGTGTTTAGGATTAGGCAGTTCATGCAGAGACATTGCTGCTACTCCCACTGGCGTGTTACAATGTAATGTACCTCGGTGGTTTCAAGTCAGTTACAGCGAGGGTATGTTCGCTTCCTGTTTTCAAAATAAAAGCACCAACTCTATCGTTATGGTTTTCTTAATAATAAAAGGCAACGGGTGTTTCATTTTGTGAAAATGACCGGAAGTGCGTTACTCGCTACGGCTAACTTGAGTGGCTCCGAATTCGCAGGAACAAAACTTTAAGCAGATGTTATTTGGACAAATTAGCGTCACATTGTTGATCTAAAGGGCTACTTTCTCGCCTAAAAAGGTTAGACATGTGGATAAAGTGGTATATTTACAGAGTTAGAGCTAAAATAAAATCCGGCACCGGACCTGGCAACCCGACTGCTGGAATTACTTTTTGGTTGTTGCGACTACGATCTCGAGACATTAGATGGCGTTGTTCTGCTCATTCTACATATTCTACCTTTAATTATTTATTTAGTTATTTTCTTGTTGGCCTGTGAAGCTTTAATCATCTCCCAAAGGTACCTAAAATCCTCAATTTCTCTAAAAAATACAAAGTGTTCTTAATTGTATTAACTTAGCTTACTTATACACCTTTTTCATTGAGAGTATTTGGACAGAAATTAGCGATTACTGTTCTCTGGAAGTAATGAGGCAATCCAACCAATGTTCTATTGTCATGATATCACAAATTATCACATAGCATTTGGAAAAAGCAGCATTATTGCTGTTGCATGTGTTGTACTGGCTTGTAAAGATAGGATCACAAACAGCAAACACCTCCCAACATTCCTCAGATGTCACATCTTCTCATCTGCCTCGCCTTCTTGCCTGCCAGGTTTCAGGTGGGATCTCTGTAAATCCGATGAGCAAGAATCAAGTGCAATTACCACGTACTGTAGCAATCAACAGACAGTGACAACAGCATCATTTTAATGATCTGACTCAATTATGTCACTAAATCCCTTAAGTCCCTGTCTGTAAACTGTCAAAACATCCATTTAATGCAATTTTCCCTCTCTCCTTCAAGTCTTTCTTTGCGTTATAACAGCTGGATGTGGTCTCATTTTGGGCCCATCACACATCCTCTGTCACTGTCTAGACACACTAAATAATCACAGGCTGTTTTCATAATGACAGTTTAAAAAAATGGATCATTCCAATTATCATCAGTAAGGATGGACTAATAGTTAACTTATGTCTAATATGTTCAAATGGGTGTTTGTGATCATAATACAATTAGTGATGATAGTCTTCACATTTGGAATTGAGGCAGGGGTAATTTTGCTAACATCTTATTTTACATGTCATTGAATTTTATACTAATTTTAAGGACATTTTACAGAGAGGATACTGCAATTTTGTTCAAATTATTTTAAAAAAACATACCTTATAAGGCAGCTGGATTCGCAAGATTTACAGTTTAAGAAAAAACTGTTCCCTAAAAGTGTTAAGTTACACTTGGTAAGTGCCCACTCATTATATTTGGATTCATATGTAGTTGCAAAAAGTCTAAATAAATTAGGCCCTTAACAATTATTTAACTGTCAGAAAATATGTAGCTTTTCAGTGTGTAGTTTTGAGTGTCAAACTGAAAGAAATAGCGGTTACACAAGAGCTACTGTTAGGAAATTATTGATAAAAATGTCTTGGAAATGAGAAGGATCCATACAATAAAGTGTAGCAAAAACTGTAGATGCTCTCTCATCTTACAGTAACTTTAAGAAATAAATTTTGAACAAGACTAGAATTTCTTCACAAATTTGCTGAAGACCCTGCTGTAATGACTTCTTGTCTTTCTCCACCCTCTCATCCCTCATGTCATCAACTGAGTTAATCATAATTACTGTTTTACTCAAAATAAAAAGATTAAAAAAATGACATAGAATTATTTTATTCTCTGATAAAAAAAACAGTATGATGATCATTAAAAAATGCTCTCAAAGTGAACGGTATCATATCACATCTTTTTACATTTTAATTAGTGTTTAACTGCTTTGTGACTCTGTATGTTCTCGACCAGATACTTATCATAGCAATAAATCTGGCTCATCTGATGTGTAGCTCAATTTGTGGGATTTTAAATGCTTTAATGAAGCCAAAGGCAACATAGTTAAAGAGACAACACAACTCTGTTACACAATCATGACTTAAGGGTGTCCATACCAGATATTCTTGACTCCTCTTATGGGGAAGATCAGGGTCTGGGCGCCCTATACTGGAATGTGGATCAAAAGGATCCTCAGCCATCCTGGAATGTTGGGAATGAGGTGAATGAAATGAGTATTTGAGCCAGGATGAATAAAAATAATTGTAGAGCTCTGTATGTATGTCAAAAGAAGAGCTAGTTTTTGCTTTAATCCTACACAGGTTGTAGAAGAGTAACACACACACAGCACCGTTCATCCTTAACACAGCGTCCTTCAGAGGAGATGTCAAAACAATCTGGTGAACGGAGATGAACCCATAAATGTTATGTTGGTAGTAAAACAGAGCTTGCCCTTTTTTGCCTCTGATGCTCAGGTGCTCTTGTCAGATTAAACAAAATTTACAAGAGCAACATCTGGGAAAAATGGGTCAGTCAAAATGTCCACCTGTACCTCACCTTCAGGCTTTACAGAGAGGTGCATAAGGTGCTACAAGCTGTCATAGACTATTGAAGACTGATGAAGGTCTAACACCAAAATACTGCTAAACAATCTCCCCTCATGGCCACTTACATATGTTCTTATGCTTTTGGTTGTATCACAAGGTGTGTGTGTCTGTGTGTCTGTGTGTGTGTGTGTGTGTGTGTGTGTGTGTGTGTGTCTATATACGGCTCTGTGAAAGACAAGACACGGTCGCTCCCTGGTGGCAGTGAAGACAAGTTCACCTATTATTGACCTGGTCGCCTTCACTCTCATAGACTGGTGTAAGTTAGTTAATTTATTTGGTAGCCTATGTCTTTATCGGACCGGTGAAGAAGCTGTTGGAGACAAGAGGTGGACACTAACAAAGCGGAATCAAAAGAAATAGACGATAGAAGCGTTACAAGAAAGAAAGAAAGAAAGAAAATAATAAAACTTTACTAACAGACGTTACTGCGTCTGTTGTCAAGGCAACAAGTACACGGAAGATGCTTTAATTTCGGGTGACCGAGGCGAACTAGAGAAGCTTATTGGCTGTTGGTGAGCACACCTGCGGGTGATTGGTCGGTAAACGCCTACGAGACTTCTATTCAATGTTGTTGTAACTACAGGCCAACAGTAGCTAAGCTAACCATACAGTCTAACCCTCTATGAGCTAAACATGGCAGGAGAGCAATTATACGCGTTTGAGCAAAGTTTTTCCTTCAGTCCTCTTTCCTCCAAGAAGTTTTCTTTCCTGCAGGACAAGGACATTTTAACTCTGCTAATGAAATGGTGCCGTTGGAAATTTTTACTTTTACAAGCCCTCTCTTTGTGTAAGTTAGCTTCAGTGAAGCTCTAATGGCCCTCTGATCAAATAAATGTGTGTGTGTGTGTGTGTGTGTGTGTGTGTGTGTGTGTGTGTATTTCAGGTCCATGCTTGGGAGGATTTCAGCTCAGACTTTCAGCTTTGACCAGAGTTTTTACCCTTACAACAGTGAAAGGTTTGCACTGGTGAGACCTGCCATAAACAGTTATTACTTAGTCAGAAATTAACTTACTGTACAAGGACACATAGAAGTTAGTTTCTGATTTAGAATGCTCTGATTCTTCTGCTCATGAAAACAGAAAAAGGGTGATTTTATTGATGTTCGACCAGGTCCAGATCAAAAACTACTGTACTTGTACCTGTCATATCTGGTCTACATTAATAAGCGGACGACACAGACTGTTTAAAATACAGTTTAAGATATGTGAAACCTTTACTCCATTCAAACAGAAAATAAGAGGGGGGGCATTTCAGTGATGTTTCTCCTTCCAGACCACATTAGATCAGTTCCAGATCAAAAACCACTATACTTAGAGATCAAATCTGGACTAGATTGACAAAGAGACCCCAGTTACACATTAAAACACAGTTTCAGATTTGTGAAGCCTTTATTCTAGTTTTTAAAACAATTTCACAATTTCTGGACATGTAGTTAAATGCTTCCATGACGTCTCCCTCCAGACAGAATTAGGCCAGATTTGAGGAGTGTAAGTATAACAGTTTTTGATCTGGATCTGGTGTGATGTTACTAATATGAAGCGCATCGATCTTATGAAAGTCAATATTTACTGTTTGACTGTTATGTGGTACTTTTTCAACTGTATAATCACATTTAATATCTTTATAACGTCATCCTTCATGCAGTGTTTTTTCAGAGACCCAAATGTGGTTTCCAGTCTGAGAAAGATGGAGACAGGAGCCTGGGTGCCTCTCGGTATGTCATGTCCCCTAGAAAGCCTTTCATCACTGATAGTAGGAAATTGATCTCATCTGCTGGTTAATATTTGCAGTCAGATCTCTGTCTGTGGAATGTTTTTGATTACTACGTGTGTTTTGTAGAAAAGCCGGCGGTGTCTGTTGATGTGGAGGTTGTGCCATGCACTAAGGTCTCCATGGAGCTATTTGACCCAATCTACTCTTGTGGTGTCCTGAGGCCTTCTGGACATGTAGTTAAATGCTTCCATGACGTCTACCCTGACTATGATGAACTCAGACAGGTGAATCTTTCTTTCTTCTTTCACCTTTCTGTCTTGTCTGTTTCTCTGACATGGAGTCAGATCAAGTCCTCCTCTGTTTCTCCAGATGCTGCAGGAAGAAGACTCTGAGCACTATCATGTGATTGGGAGAGCTGAGCGAGAGGAGTTTCTGTTACGCCTGTTCAAGCACCTGTGTCTAGGGGGAGAGCTATGTCAGTACGAGGACACCATTGATCCTTATATCAGCACCACAAAGCACATTTACAAAGACCTAATCAGGTAGGCACACTTGACTTTATATTATCCCGCTTTAAGGATCAGGTTCACCTACATCTCCTCCTACACACATATGTCTTTCCTGCATAAATTATGATCTAATAAAGGCATTGCAATTGTATCATTTATTCTGTAGTGTACAGAAGGATCCAGAGACAAAGAAGATCAGTGTTGTATCCACAGTGCTCAAAGTCTATGCCCAGGTGAGTGACGAGTTTAGTCTGAATCAGCTCTTCATATACAAAGAAGGCTGTGTGTTTCTGATGTAAAGCTTTTCTACATTCAAATAAGTTCACATGCACACAACCCTTAAAGTAAATGCTCTAGTGAGATAAAGCTTTGTATTGAACTTCTGATCTGCAATGTTAAAAGCCATTGTAAAATACCTGATAAATGCTGATAAGTGGTCACTATTCATGCACTATTCACAACTTATACTAGTACTGTTCACAAACAATATATTTTTTGTTTTCAGGTCATTGTTATAATGCAATTACTGATTTAACCTGGTGTATTAATGTATTACACACAGACTTTTGAGCATGAAAGTTCATTCATTATCATGGAAACAGTAGATTGACAAAAAGTACTTCACTTTTTTGCTTCTAACAACTTCAACAACATTTTTTGTAGAGTTGTATGCAGACCCAAACACTAGATCACAGTCACAAATTAAGTTGTAACATTGCAATAGTTGAAGTGCTTGCTTGAACTGCACATTTAAAGGCTCTCCTTCAGGGCAATATCATACTGTAATATTTTTCCCCTGTAGGATGAGTCTGGAAGATGTTACCCTGGGAGATGGGATGAGGAGCAGACATTTGCCTATATGATTGTCCACCCCTACAAACGACATGTGACTTTGTTATACCACAGTTATGGTGTTGGAAGCGTCACATTTTGACAGTGAAAACTTGGAGATGCACTTGTTGCTTAAGTCTGTCTCCTGCTGTATACACTAACATACAAGCTCAGACTTGCACCTTGGCATAAAAAAGCAGTTCACACTGCGGCCATCAGCTTTCCTACGTCACTGCTATGAGAAATGTGAATAAAAGCAGTCAAAGGCAGAGCACACCGGAAAGCAGGTGCATTGTACTAAATAGAGTATTTCCAGGTGACCTAACAAAGTAGAAGTAATAACTATTTTGTCCTTTTAAAGCATGCCAATAAAATGTTTGGAATTAGCCTCACATAAATGACTTCATGCTTGCTGTATGAATCACACTGAGCCTATAGTTGGCTTTCTCACTGTTCACCAATAATATGATCAGTTCATTGGCAGCCTGCCTCACCTGAATATTGATATACAATATGTAATATGCAACATGTACAATTCAGCAGCATCTAGTGGAACAGACTTGGCTGAAATGGGATATAATATTCATAATTATGTGTTAATTAGTGTATAATTGCCTGAAATAAGAATTTGTTATTTGTTAGCTTAGAATGAGCCTTTCATATATACATAAGGAGCAGGTCCTCTTCCATGATGCACTGCCATGTTTCTACAGTAGCCCACCGTTGGTTCTACAGACTTAGAGGGAAGGGGGTATTCAGTTGGTTGCAATCTCCAACCTCACCAGTACATGCCACTTTATCCTACACACTGTACCGTTAAATAGTTAAAATGATTATTCAGGAAATACAAAACAGGAATACAAACTAGAGGCCAGAGACAACATACAGTCCAAAGAGCTTTATTGAAACAAATAAATTAATAAGTTAGTCAAGTGAGCTAATTTTATTCTCAGCAGATACACTTGAGTGAATATCTTTCAAAGATCAAATAGAAGGTGTGCACTAAATTAGAAAACAAGAACTTGTTAATAAGCGCCATATTTCATCAACAAGAGCTACATCAATTGGAATTGGAAGACTTAGGTTTTGCTTATTGCTTTGATCGTTTGTGTTTCATTTGAACAATTCCAACACCTAAGAGAGCAGTTAAAGGGCAACGAGCTGGAATGTCAAATGGCAGCAAGTCAGTGAATGATGGATGGCGGGATGTCATGAGGAAGAGCAGGGTGAAAAAGAGAAAGGGAACGTGCAGATTGAGTCATGCATAGCATTCACTTAGACATTCAGTTACTGGTTCTCATACTTGGTTTCCTAGACTAGCGCCCCCTAGTGGCCTCAGAGGTAGTTGTGTGGAAGCCATTCTGATGTATGTGACATGCTTATGAAAGGACACATGCCTACAGAATTTCCTGTGACGACACAAATGTCCATGCCTCCAACCCTCCACATCCGACAGGTGTTAATACAGGAAGGGTGTTGATGCAACGAGGTCCGCTTAGAGTTACAATGATATGCTAAAAATACATTAATACTCTCAGAAAATATCAAAGGTTGCAACAGTCATAAAAGACTTGAATTGATTAGAACAATTTTGATGGTGTTTCTTTGTTCGATCAAGGTTTTACAAAAAAAAAAAAGCATGGATATCATGTGATATCCTAATAAAATACTGTTCTGTTCAAAGCAGCATCAATAATATTTGAGACAGAGTTGTTATGTAATGCAGTCGCACCAGATCAGTTACAGAACAAGGACATAGAAGGCACGGGTCATTTCCTTTCATGTCTTGGCTCAAGACTTAACAGGAGAGATCCTTACATTTTGTTTAGTTTTTTTCTCTAACACTGGGGCCACCACTAACAACAACATGCAATACAGTGGTCTCACATATATTTTTATGAAGCTCAAACTTCCAGGTAACAATGAAGTGATAGCACTGTTCAGTTTAATAATGCCTCTAGGCATTGCTTATTATTCTTAATATTAGGCAAAAGAATAAAGCTACCTAACATTTCTCTATGAAATGAATGCAGAAACTGTTTGATGCCAACAGCAAGCCAAGTGCCATTTTTTAAAGTTATGGCAGCAAGAGCATCAGATCATAAATAGATCTACTGTAAATAGACTGAGCAATGAAGTACATTCACTGAAGTCTTGGCTTGAATGGAAAAGTGAAGCACCTGAGTCAACTGGCTTGACTGGACTAAATAAATCAAAGTCTCATGACGGGACAGGACAAATGTTTTTACTGGCCAAATACAGTATGGTGAATGATTTCATAGTCGAAGCTGGTAGCAATTATCTGATGACATTAAAAAAATATACATACGAGCTCTGCAAGTTGTGTGTGTCCGAACCTGATCGGCTGTGTTTTTAGTTACAACTGTGTCATCCATGATTCAACTTTACAAAAATGCTACATTTAAAATACATATCTAGATGAATTAAATATATTAACATAAATCCTTCATTCACTTTAGCAACCAAAATCATAAAAATAAAAAAAACATAGAAATTTATTGTTGTACATTACGCAAAATCAAGTGCATGAATTACAGTAAAGAAATCAAAACAAAAAGAATTATACATGAAACAAAAGTGTTATATTTATCAAGTGCCAAAGTATTTAAGTAAAAGTAAAGGAATTGCTCTTGCGTGTGTGTGTGTGTGTGTGTGTGTGTGTGTGTGTGTGTGTGTGTGTGTGTGTGTGTGTGTGTGTGTGCACTCTCCAGTTTTGTCCCCTTGCACACAGCTTTTACTGTACATGAAACATCTCCAAGAAATAATCAGAAGAGGGAAGAACAGCGGAGAGTAGACAGGCTACAACTGGAACTCCTTTGGGTTGCAACTTGTGCCCAACCTTGTGCACTGTGTCCGTTTTGAAGTGAAACGTACCAAAGACATGTGCATTCATGAGGATAATGGTCTGGACTTCATGCATTAGACCTCGACACATTGCAAGTTAAAAATGGCACCAAACTGGCCAAAACAGTTTCTATATCGTCCCCACGGCTGCTGTGCATGTTGCTTCTCTAAGAGTGAGACTTACTGACTGCCTGAACCAGCTGACCTGGTAAACCCAACCTAAAGCTAGATGCGAGTGATGAGGAGTAGTGCAGAAAATGTGACATATTGACATTTTTTCGACAGAACTGGTCTGAGGAACATGCATGTCTGAAGGGTGGGCTGCAAGACACAGAGGTTTTAGATGATGTGAAAAACACAGTTAGGGAAATGAAATACTCAAGGAGGTACAGTAGCTTTTGAAATATTGCAAATGAAGAATTTTGAACCCCTGAACGGACATTTTGGCTCTATCAAATTCTAAATAAGTAGGAACATTCCTTACTTGAATGCCAGTCAAAAAGGGAACAATGTCTTGGAATTTTGGTTGGGTTTTTTTGCAAGTGGGCTTGTCAGAGACAGAACTTCTCAGAGAGGGAATGGAGATCAAAACAAGCAACAATATACAGTACACAGCAGTCATTCCAACACATTCCTCCAGCTCTAGTGTCATGAGACACATCCAGGCAATTAAAGCAGGATTCACACATGTAAAATGCCCTAGCTTAGGAGGGCAGATGTACCGTAGAAGTTTGGTGCTTTGGCGAGGTGGCTGTCAGCCCAGTCTGCACATCCAGGTCCCAGAGAGCAGATTATTTCTGTGTTGAGGGCTCCTCCAGTGCTTGATATTTTTTCTTCTGGTGAACACATAATTGAAGGTGGGACCCATTACATTCATCACAGTATCAAGAATAGTGATGCCTTCTAAACAGTGACTGGCAAGGTACTGAACAAATGACACTTGCAGCACTGTCTATGTCAACTGAGTCAGCAAACTCTCAGAGGCCGTTGATTCAAGCAGAAAAAAGAAATACGGAAAAAAAGACAAGATTTCTCAAAAGATTTTAAAAACTTTAAAAGTCTGATTATCTACAGTTGAAGCTTTGAAGTGGGCTTAGATATATGTGTAGCATGAGGTGGTGAGTGGGTGAAGGTGGTTCAGTAGTCAAGTAATAGTCATCTCCATCCTCATTTAGTGGGTTTGAGAGGCGTGTGTGGTAAGCAGCTTTGGCTGAGGCTCCTTGTCAGATGGAGCCATCTGGTGGGTATATTTGTATCAGCTCCAGAGACATTCACTTGAGGAAAAAGAGGTGAGGATGCAGATATGAGATGGGAGAGGGGGGTTGGAGGTGCCAGAAATCATACATTTACAGACATTTAGATTGAGCTGCTCAGAGTGAAGACTCAACCGAAGGAAGACGTAATGTAAAGGGTTGTGTCTGTGCTTGATCAGCCCCCAACTCAGCTGTCATTCTAAATTGCCGCTCTCAGACTGGGAGATGTTGAGCGTGTTTACGGAGGGGAAGAGGTCTCTTTGGTCCGTGGGGCTGTGGTAGTCAGATGTCAGGTCTGGATCCAGAAGGGAGGAAAGGGTGAAGTGGGACGAGCCTTTCTTTAGGCACTGGGAGTAGAAGTTGAGCAGGAGGTCCAGCTTGTTCTCTATGGACTGTACCTAAACCAACATACACAAATGTCAAACTTTTTTCCACACTGTATTAATTGAGAGCCTTCATGTGTATTTCACATTTTTTCCTGATGAGATGAAAGAGGTTCCTCTTCCTGAGTTTTCTGTCCCTATTCTAATATGAATGGGTGTCTATTAAAATAGTAGCCACTAAAATTGAACACTTGGAACACTAACAATTATTAACACTTAAAGACATCGCATCACATGAGTATCTTATGAGCAGCAGAGAAGAAAGACTGATGAAAGTAAAAACCCACTGAGTTAGTAGAACAGAGAACAGAGACTTAGCTCTTTATTGTCACTTTCATGTCATTGCTCTAAGTTGATCTCACTTCCTGTATTAATTTGCAGCAGCTTCTTTTAGATCTACTGGAGTACTTTTGCTTTTCAAACAAGTGACTGAAAACACTGAAAGACTAATTCACACCATTATACAAAGTAAGTAAAGCACTCACGTTTACTTAATACATTGCTAAGTAAATGCAATACAAACCATCTGTTACCTGTTTCTCCACCTTGACTACACGTCCCATCATGCTTAGCTCATCCAGTGGGTCTAGTTCTGGCGGCGTCTTCTCTCCCTTTTCAGGACGCGCCTTCTTATCGGGCTGAACAGCCCCTCGCCCAATAATCTGATCCACCCTTTCACACACACAAAAAAAAATTATTAGTTATTATCATTACAATCATTTTGCACAAGCTTAATAAAGTACGTTCAAAGGCACAGTAGAAAGTGATTACAATACAATATACAACATATTTCAAATAGAATGAAGAGTAAAGAGGGAAGAAGCAGGAGAACAAGGAAAAAACAAACCAAAGAAACCCACAATACATCAATCCCACACTGATAGATTCTACTGGGTGTGTGTGTGTGTGTGTGTGTGTGTGTGTGTGTGTGTGTGTGTGTGTGTGTGTGTGTGTGTGTGTGTGTGTGTGTGTGTGTGTGTGTGTGTGTGTGTGTGTGTGTGTGTGAAACCTACCGCATCTGCAGGCTCTTGATGCGGCCCAGCATATCCAGGTGTCCAGCAGAGTACTGCTCTATGACGTCCTTCACATCATATGGGCGTAATGTCTCCTTAAACTTCCTTTTGGCCACAAGGAACTTCAAGATCCTACACACACACACACACACACACACATACACACTGTTTATGCTCCAATGGGCACCTTTAAAAAGCCTCACACTGCACTTCCACATACTGTATATGGACGTAAAGTAAACCTTCAGGAAAAACGCAGGGGCAAGACAGCTATCAAAGGGATGCAGGCCATCCTCAGAATAATAAGATTAATTACAGTCAGAGTGACCTTATCATTCACAAACAGCCCCATTAAGAGAGCAGAGTTGCAGAGGGAGCCACCCCCCACCAAACCATTTGCTTATCAGTGCTTGCTGTTTCAGCAATTAGCACAAATCCATAGATAGTAATGCTCAACACACACACCTCTATCATAACTCCTTCCTGTTTCTGCTCTTTTTCAAATATGACAGCCGTGTTGGTGACACTGGACCAAAGCTGCTCCCACCCTCAGCGCACATAGCTCATCATCGCCACCCACATCCAACTGACTGTGGGGGAATCACACTGAGGAATGTTGACCCAGCACTACTGTATCACATCACTGACAACATCCTTGGACACAGTCGCTCTGGTTGAACGTCACCCTTGAGGGAGTGGAGGATGTGCAAGAGATAATGGAAAGGGAGTGCAAAAAAGTTTAAGTGTGTGTGTGTGTGTGTGTGTGTGCCTGGCTCTCTACGTTGGGTGGGTCATTCAATTCCATTCTTATCACTTATGCGATAGGCAGCCCAGAGATGCTGGTTCTGCAAAAGGACAGGAAACATCAAATATAGGCAAGAAAAAAATATACACACTCAAGCTGTCATCTCACCTTGTGATGGATTGCACTACAAGTCAACTAGGAGAGACCGAGGAATGAAGGAGGCAGGAAGAGCAAGAACATTTTTTTGTTTGTTGTTGTTTTGTTTTTTTTATGAGGAAATGCTATCTCTCACACCCAGACCACTAAGTCCACCATAATACTCCCACTTGACTTCACAGGAGGAAGAAAAGAAATCACATCAAAGGTCTGAGGAAGCGAAAGATAACAAATGCTCAGCTGCTCCAAGAAAGTATAACACACATATCTGTATACAACCACACACACGTACAATAAAAAAAATATTACACCACAAATGCATGCATGAGTATAGCCACATACACACTCACAGTCAGACGCACATTAACACTACTACACACATGTGGGCTAAGCAGGGGCAGGTGAAATCTGAACTTGTGAGTGGGGTCAGTTTTCTTAAATGACCACTATAATCTTTGTTGAGGTCTGCAGAGTTTGCATTCACCACATTCACATATAGTACACAGTTTTGTGTGGTGACCGCTGCTGCTGTGCAAGGAAAGGAGAAGAGAAGAGGAGTGGTGGTCTACAGCTGGTGCTGTAGCAACCTTCAGCGCACTCTTCCCCCTCACACAGCACATTGTTTCTTGATGACTCCTGTGTTTGGGTTATTTTTGCAGGCAGTCTTTTCTTATTTTGCAGGTAGATGCTGATTTTTTTGTGAGGGTGGGTCTCAGGTGGTGGAGGTGTGTGTGTGGGGGGGGGGGGGGGGGGAGAGAAACCCTCCAAGGGTTTCTTCAAAATGCTGACTCTCTTTCTTGGCTTTCATAATACATGGTCAGGTTTGAGTGTGGTCCCCTGAAAACAGACCCTGGCAGTGGTTCAGTACAGCTGGCACAGCTCACTGAAAGATATGATACCTTCCTATTGTTAGGAAATTGAGACATAAAAACACCAATGATTCGAGGGACAGGAAGTATCATCTGTGCCCCAAAATGCTTGCGTAGTCTGTATAAATATTTTTGCAATTCAGCAAAGGTGGATCCCTGGTATTCTCCAATGGCCAGGTTTTTATCTGTGACTGTATGACTGTAATGCTGACACGAATAGGTGGGCCACGTAGGCCGTGCCACTGAGGAGGCAAGAATGATGTTTTGCTGGATACGACTACCTACCTCCTAAGAGAACAAACTGTAACACACTGGTTACAGTAAGTGGATTCAAATATATTTACAGAGAAACATACTGCGAAAAAATGAGCTGAAATGCTACAAAAACTGATGACAATGACTACAGACAAAATAGTTGTCCAAACTCATTATTAATAACCAAGGAGCTTCACCCAAGAATGCAATCATGCAGACATTTTTTGTTTTGTGCAGTGTTGGATTAGTGCATGAGAGTCACAGTAGAGAAAGAACAGAAATATATTAGGCCTTGTTTCCCCATCCTCCTCCCTCTCCTCTCTTGATTGATAAACCACATGCATCTCTCTAAAGTGAAGTCTCAGCACTAAGACCTGCTGCAAAGATTTGTGTTTCACAGAAATCAATTGTGAACACTCGCTGGGACGCTGTATGCGCATGTGTGTATGTGTTAAAACAGTGAAGCACCTGCTGGTTACACACCTGGACTATCTATAGGCACTCCCTCTTGCCTGTTGTCTGCAGCACAGACCAGCTGAAGTCAGAGCTATCTGCTGAGTCAAGTGGAACCCGAGGAGAGATTGTATAATACACTATCAGCAGCACAACAATATCAAACAGTCATTTATCAGACAATAATAATTGATCATCTGCACCCAGAGAGTCATTGGAGCCCAGCTGCCCCCTCTCAAAGCTATCTCAGTAGAGCCACCATCATCTACAATGACCCGACACACCCTTGCCTCCACCTCTTCAGTCCCCTGCCACAGGTGCATCAGTGCAACAGAGTTAGGATTACAAGGCTACTACCTTACCTGCACTGCACCAACATGTCTGCACATCACTTCTTCACGCATACCCACTTCATTTCACAAGTGCTTCACAATATTTTCCACCAGGAATGTAGTAAGCAGACCTGGAAAAAGGAGTGCATATGGAACCACACAACCAAAAAGCAGCACGCTACCATGAGAAATGCTGTGAGAGTACAGAGCTGACATACGGGATGTCATTACTATCCGCTCTCATCAAACCCCCCCAGAGACTGGAGTCTGGCCCCCACACCAGATGTTTGTTGGCAATTGTAGTTTTTTCTGCCACCATCAGTGTGTGTGTGTGTGTGTGTGTGTGTGTGTGTGTGTGTGTGTGTGTGTGTGTGTGTGTGTGGAAGTGTGTGTGTGTGTGTGTGTGTGTGTGTGTAAGTGTGTTTGCTGAGCAGGGAAAATTGTTCTGGGTTGTGTGTTAGGTGGGGGTGGCACACATATGTCCCTATGTGTCCCTATATGTCTGCATTCAAGGTGTTGTTGGTATTCCTGTGGGATATTTGCAAATTTGCCAACAGTGCAGTTCCTCCACACACATGCACTTGTTGTACTTAGATTATGAGTGCAGCTAACCATACCCATTCATTCAAATGTCTCAGCACATATTGTGTAAGGACCTCCACCTTTGCAATAGAACAGAAACATCAAGGAGTCTCATCCACGAATTGTAGAAAGAGATGACAAGTGACATCAATCAGTATCAACATCAGCAGCCCTCTTAATCAGTTGCTATTACAGTTGTCCTTGTCTAAACTGTACAACATCGTCTCTAGACACTTGTACTGTACTGCGATCCTCCGTCTGTACCATATTTGTTTGTAATCGCTAACCACTCTATCACACCACCTCACGCATGACCAGCCTGAGTGAGTTGGGCTTGCTGAGCGACAAGGTCACATGGGGGAACTAACCCTGCCTGCAGGAGGGCTCAGTTACCTCTCCTAAGTGGACATTTCTCCTCAGTCAGCTGAATGTGCACACGCCAGCATCTAAATGGAAGAGCAGCATGTTGACCTATTAATGCAGGCTGTAAATACCATGAGAAGCAGCTATGGTCCGGATACACATGAATCTGACTAAAGTGACCTTATTCTTTCAGTGACTGGCTTAAGGTTGTGATGTGCCAGGTCTTACCTGGAAACACTTTTTACTGCTGAAAAGTTTTTGGTTAAGGGTTTCACATCTAAATATAGTTCAAAGAAGTACCTACAGATGCATCCAAATTTTGACTGAGGGAATGACTAAAATTTAGATGATGGCAGGACTCACCTGACAGCCCGGATAAGTGTCTTCACTGCTGGGATTACCTCCTCCATGGCCACGTCGCAATACGGTTTGTCCTCCACACTGTCCTCCCCAAGCCCTTCTATTGGGTCCAGGCAAAGGGAAAATATTCAGATATATTACTATGCAGGAATGACTGCAGGAGAATATGATTGAAAAATGTTGCTTACCATCTACAGGAGGGCGCGGTTTAAGGCGAAGGGAGGTACGGAAGCGTGTGCGGTCATTAAAGCTCCAGCTTTTCTGGACCTTTCCCGGGCTGGTGGCCTCTGGGACATTCTCCTGGCTGGGAGAGCAGCGGACACCTGACCCGGGAGGCAGTGGTGACGCCTTGTTGCGAATGGTTTGGGATGATCGGGAATTGTTCATCCTAATCCGATCCCTGAAGCCTAGTTTACTGCTGACAGTGAAGATAAAAAACTCAAACATCTGTGGGTAAAACATTATTTTTGGATCATGCTAGGATCTGTGTTTTTCCTCATTGATCACAATGTCCATGCCATTGACCCTAATGGAAGACTAAGCTGTGTTATTCTGGGAACTTTCAGAAGCATCAGAGAGACAGCCTGAGCTTGTTAGAAAAGATTATGTTAGTAATTGTGAAGTAACATGAAAAAAAAAGTGACTTCTGATTTTCATAGTAATCAACACAGAGACACGTCGACAAACAGATAAAACAGGGACAAAAACAAACACATTTTGTCTTGATGAAGGACAGACTAGCTGATTTACTATGGAGGCAGTCTGACCACAGGGACCACAGTATTGCTAAAAACTAATTCTGCCCTGAAGAGTTGCTTTTTTAATGTGTCTATCATAGCACCTGATTCAGCAAAATATGAATGAAACCTGATTCAAGCCTTGCAGTAGCAGTGGGATGGCAGAAAATATTCCACCTACCATCAAAATAGAGACACGCTTCCTTAATCCCTTCAACAAGAGTGAATAAGCATCAAAATATCGGCTTCAAAGCACAAGATGTGTCTCATTAAGTACTCTATATCACTCACCACAACCCAAACGCAGGCCTGAATGTGAGGTCATCTATTTACAAGAGGAAAGCTATTTGCCAACAGATTGACTCCTAATGCTGCTGTTAAAGCATGCTCTTGACACAGCTCCTTCCCTGAAGCCCCTTGCATGTTATGCACTGTCACGGATCCATAAGGCAATGCAAACGTCATGCACCACAGAGCAATTCCAGCCGAGTCCTTCACTCCCGCATTTTTACGATGATATACTCTTTGTTGTGCGTGTGTTATAGCCGGCCATTTAAATTAAAATTTAAATAGTCAGGGCATGTTAGTGGAAGCATTTCATACGAGCAAGCTAAAATGCTTCAGGTAGATTGAAGGAAAATGGGGGAAGACAGAGTGAAAACCTTTGCATGCTGTTGGGGAAAGGAAGTTAATGATTTGGATGCATTCAGGGCCATAAATTGAATCCTTCAAAGACATTGAAAGAAAAATGCATGCAAACAGAAACATTTTAGCACTTAAAAACCTTTTAAGTAATATACCACATACATACTGATTTGGTAGAAAGGTCTACAGTGTAAGACTAATCTGAAACAGGACGGCATACTCAATCATTTAAACCTTCTTATCTCCAAGAGGAGACAACAACTGAGTTGAAAACATGAAGCAAGTCATGAGTGAGGCAAATCCTTACTTCAAGTGTCCTGAATTTGGAAAACTACTGTGTAAATATTTAATTTCCATCAGAGATGTGTGATGAAATATGTTAGAAAGAAAGAAAAGCACACATATTCATAAACCATCAAGGACTTCTGCCATGTTTTCAACATATGGTTTATCATGACCTTCAAGCCAAAGCAGGCAAAAATAGCCTTACAGTAGTTTCTCCAAGCTGGAGCAACTTCCTCTCGGCAAAAAGGATTCACTCAAGTATTTGTGGACCGGAGTACAGTGCCTTTTAATTGGTAACAGTCCACGGTTGAAAATAAGAGAAGTATTGCATCTGTCATGTCACACTCACAAACTGCAAATGGTGTAACACTTTAACAATAACTCAAAACATTTAGCAAACTGCTGCACCGGTCCAGAAATGTTTGCGTGTCAGGCAAAGTGAGCAGGATGTGCGTATTAAAGGAGGTGTCATTATTGGTGATGTTATTAGCGTGCCCCGTGCACAGGCTTGTTGCTGTGGATACCTCTGCTTGCGGCCAGCATGAATCCGGAAGAGACCCCGCTTTTTAGAAAGGAGCTGACTGGGGAGACACACAAGGCAGAGGGAGAGAGGGTGAAGGGAAAAGAGGAGTGGAAGAAGGTGGGGTAGGTGAAGGAGGACGAGAAGTTCTGGGATACAACCTGGGTGCATGGTGAACCCGTGAGGATAAAACATAGCAGAGGGGAAGGTGAGGTGGAGGAGTGAGGTATGGTATCTCAATAGTCAAAAAAGCCTTTTCCTTTCCTGTTCCTGTTGCCTTGTCTAAAACTGGGAAATGTACTCTGAGAGGCAATTTTGGATTATGGAGACACACCCAGTGAGAAGTGAGGAATTGGGTTTGTACCAGTGAGTGGGGAAGGATCATGCAAAGGGAGTATGTAGTGGTTCACCCGAGTATATTCATCAAGACAGCCCATTAATCATCATGGTGTGACAGCAGCTCCTCAAATCGAAGCACCAGCAAATCACTCATCTAATGCATGCAGCAGTCTGATATATACCATTAACTTAAAGTGTAATTCCAATATTTTTCAACCTGAACTCTATTTTCCCATCATTTGGGGTCTAAGTGACTCCTGGCGAGTGAAGAGGAACTGTTTCTGCAGAGTGGGACCTGTTGCTGCCAGACTCGGAAAATCTAGAAGTGTCCACGGATGAAAGTAATGCTGGTACAGGTGGCTGTATCCTGTGTTTACTTTCATTGTCAGACACTTATAATAACTATCGGAGCCTGTCAGTGGCAAAAACAAGTACTTTTAGTGGACGTACTTTGACACATGCAATTGCTCGTAAGGATTACATTGCAGCCAGTTTTGCGGCTGCCATTAGTCACTTAGACCCCAAATGATGGGAAATAGGGTTGAAAAATACCAGCTTTACCCCGAATCACTCCCTTTATTTTCTTGGCTCTTGTTTAATCTTTAGGCTACTGAAGTTAACAAATTGTATGTAGCAGGTCCATCTAACTACTCTTAAATCAACAAGCACAGCTCATGACTTGAAGAACAAACCTGCATGGAACGTCTGCCTTCCTGAGAACAGATGAAGGATGAAGGATGGATGGCATGGAAACGATAGGATGGAAATACAGAGAAAGAAAGAAAGAAAGAAAGAAAGTAAGAAAGAAAGAAAGAAAGAAAGAAAGAAAGAAAGAAAGAAAGAAGAGTACACCAGTGAGTGAACAACGGGTAGCGGAAATGGCAAGAATATGAGCTAAGCAGACAAAGATGCAGAGAAGCAGGGGGGCCTGCAACACAGTGGTCTCAGATCAGCATTAGTGAAATATTGTTAGACACGACACATCCATGCAGAAAGCTCCGGAAGCAGTCAGCCTTTATTGTGTTCCCCTATTGAATGTGTTGTTCTCAAAGTCCATGTTGTTGCTGTTTGACTGTTTGGGCATCTTTGAATGAGCATGACTGTAGGTTTGGCCACCTGTCTGAGTGTACTGTGAGACTGTGAGAGGTGGCGGGGTGCGTACCTGTCCCCCGACAGATAGGGGGAGCTGTAGGGCCGCAGCCCAGACAGCAGCGTGTGGTAGGAGTTGTGGAGAGTCTTCTTGGTGTTACGCTGTCGCTGGAGGTGACTGAACAGTAGCGTCAGTTCTCTGACACCCACGTGCACAAATAAACAAAAAACAAATGACAAATGAACAAAAAAACAACAAATGACGAAAAACTCACAAAAAGGCCAAATCAATGGTCCGAATGCTCAAAAGAAGAGGGGTACTTGAGAGAGATCATTCAAATATAAAGTAAAGATTTTTACTTAATATTAACGTAAGCATGTTTCTATGTATGCTTCTCATCTTCCCCTCCTTTTAAGCAAAACAAAAAATTAGTCAAATTAATACAGAAATGCAAAATATAAGAAACCACTGCGCAGAAGAAAATGAAAATATAATTGAATAGTGGTGGCAAAAAAGTGTTTGAACGGGCTGGACACAAATTTAAATTTAAAAGAAGAATTTAAAATTTGAGAGAAAATCAACACTATTATATTTTATTGAAACCACCACTGCACAAATTCAACTGAAGAGGGTTCTTCATGGACCAAAGGTAGCAGGTACAATGTGCATTGTTTGTTCACAATGACATGAATGCATGAGGAAGGGTAAAACAAAATCACTGACTGCTGTCAACTAATCACAGTTCACAGGCTCTAATCCAAGAGATTTTGTGATGCAACTCTAAAATCTCTGTCTGCATTGATTACAACACTTCAAACAAATGACAAAAGCAAACACAGACTTCTGCAAGTTGAATCCACCATTGTAGCACCTACCTAAAAGACGGAAGCATGCTGTCATAGAAGTACCATGTAGCTGTAAGATAAGAGTGTTTGGCATCTGTAGAGTAGAGACGCCATGCAGCCTAAACAAAAACACAAAACACAAATATAAAGTAAAAGATTGCACCACACTATACACCATCTAAGAGTGATTTATTAAAGACTCCACCTGTGTCCTTCTCTGGGTTTTTAAAATGGAAAAAGCTCACTCAGCCATTAGTAAAACGCTGTGACGTAGGTTAGAACCAGAGCACTGATACCTGTGCAAAACACACACACTGACAGTTTGCTGACAGTGTCTTCCTAACATACTTGCACGTTGTACGTTAAAGTACGAAATAGTGTCCAGATATAGTACAAGCGGTGTTAGAGCGCTGAGTCTGTGGGTATGAGATGTTTATAAATGCTTATAAAGGAGCAGAGGGACAGACACCGGGTGAGTGCCAGGAGCTCAGAAGGAGAGAGCCGGGAGAAGAGCTTCAGGACAAATAACACCTGCGAGTCACACCGGATTTTGATTTGATCTGGATCCGGTTACTGTTGGGAGGTGAGCTCAGAGTTTATTTTTTAAACTTTGAGCAGCAGCAACGGTGAGTGTTCAGTCTGTGTGAGTGTGTGTCTGTTAGCACATTTAGCAGAGCAGCAGCAACAGCAGCAACAGCGAGCGCTTAGTCCATCTCAGTGGCTAGGTGGGTTTATGGTTTTATATTGATTTATATGTGGTAACGTCATAATGCAGAGACCTACATCAGGTCATATGGGAAAGGTTTTTGGAAGAGCTTTGAATTTGGTTTTAATAAATAATAATACATAAATATAGAACAACCAATGTGAAGCTACAGACTTCAAAAACACATAAAATAATGTACCAACCCTTTAAACATCATATGAAAATGAATCCCACTTGCCTGTATCAGGTTGGCAGCAGGCATCCTCCGCTTCTCAAAGTGCTTCTGCCGGTGCTGCTCCTGAACCTTCAAGGCAAAGCCTGATCCCAGAATTCCCTGAGGGTCAGAGAGGCCATAATAAAATCACAGGTGCACCTCTGAGCAGGCTGAGAGGAGTCACAAACAGGGCTGTGAGTAAATATAAGAGACTTACGGCAGGCAGGGCAAAGAAGGAGACTCCCAGAAGAGCAAAGCCAGCAGCCAGGAGCCGTCCTTGCCAGGTACGAGGAGTCTTATCGCCATAGCCAATAGTCGTCAGAGTAATCTATAGACGACCACACATTCATATATAATATAAGTCTGTAAAGCTCTAAACAAGGGGGTTGTACAAATAAGAAAATGCTAGCACTAGCACACCACACTGTATTTGTCTTTCTAGGCCAGTTTCAAAAAGGACATTTTGATTTGTCATTATAGGAAAAGCATAGGTGATATCAGTAACAATTATGTCTCTGTTCTGCTCACAGTAAGTCATAACAGTGTGACAGAGAGCCAACACTAAATTCAGCCACCATTCATTATATTATTTAAACCTGTGCTTTTCCTGCAGTGACATGAAAAGGTCTATTTTCTCTTGGGGAATATTTACATTCAAACACAACAATTTGTGTGTCCAGAATTATTTCTACATCTGAACCCAAAACTCATTCATTTTTGAATGTATTAACGGAGCATAAACACATTCAACAAAATATTCCACATCAAACTAAAAGCCAGTTACACCTGTCATCTGTCTTTATAGTTAGTTTATAAGTAGTAATCAGGTGTAGGAACAGAGTGTTAGCTCTGTGACTCTTTAATGTTGAATTTCATCTAAATCAGCAGTTGATACAAGGGGGAAAAAATATTTCTGACATCTGATCAGTTTGGATGAATAATCTGCTGAATATAGCAACTCTAGAATGTACGACATTTGTGCAGTTTGCTGCACAGTTTCATTTTTTTCCTATGAAATCTAAAAAGACTGACTTATCTGTGAACGACAACTATTAAAAAACATTGTTTTAATCATTTGGTTTCATGGACAGTGATGAAGATCCTACTATATGTGAAAAAGATTTAATGGATTAGCAAGTCTCACATTTGCTTAAATATTTATTTGAACTAGTTTACACCTTCTTCCTTGTTCCAGTGCTAGATTAGTTGTCTATTAGTTATATAGACAAGTAAGGGGAGGGGATCACCTCTTGCTATTTTAGAGGCATCTGTGCTGCAAATTTGGGACACTTATGAAAAAAAATCTTTTTTTATCTGTAAATAAAATTATGAGCTACATCTTTTGTTAAAAAATGTGCATGAAACATTTCTACATCACTACAGTGTGTGTGCACCACGCAGTACTCACAGTCCCCCACCAGAGGGAGTCTGCATAGGTGTTGAAGTCTGTGTTGATGTCTTTCTCTGCCAGGTAGACGAGGAAGGAGGCAAAGATCAGGACCAGGAAACCTATGTACCAGGCTGTAATCAACTCCTGAGGTGTGTGGGGGGGGGGGGGGGTACACACAGTCAAGTGTCAGCAGCAGCATCATAATCTCTGCTGTCATTACCATATCACTATCATCATTATTGGCTAAAATCCCATCATCATCACATTTGGCTTCCACTTTGACTTTGCTAAGACAGCTGATGCTTCAATTAATCATCATCACCTTGTGTGTAACTGTGTTCTGTAGCTGACCGGTGGGTGTTGGGTGTTTAAGTCAGCAAAAAAGCTAACAACTAATTGCCAAAAATGAGCAGCTAAAGGGGAGTTTGATGTTTTAGAATGGTGAATGTAATCAAGTAACAGCTGGTCATCAGTCGACTCACCGCTTATTCCTCAACATCAAGATTTATTAAGTTATTATCCCAATTTGTAAACATCATGACCATTATTACCAGTCCTTTAATAACACTCTCCAACACACAGACTTCTGCTTCCTGCTCTTATAATAATCCATAATTCAGTATGTATACTTTCAGTTGTCTATGTCTATACAAGTTAAAAATGCAAACCATACTCAAATATACTTGAATCAGGAAAAAGTGCACCTTTGAGGTTGAGCAGTTTTGAGATCAGTACTATATTTAACATTCCCACCTTGCTATGAGCGTAAACCACTGAGCCCAGTAGTTTCCAGGTGCCTCCTCGCCGGTCCATACGAACCATGCGTAAGATTTGCAGGAAGCGCATGCTGCGCAGGGCTGAGGTGGCAAAGATGTTGCCCTGCGTTCCTGCAGCGATCACTGCCAACGATGCCACAAACACTATAAAGTCTACAGACAAGATCAGAGACACAGAGGAAGGGGTGGGGATTAGATAGTTATGAAATTATAGTCAAGACACACAACGCATGTTTACGTGTGTTTATATTCTGTTAACAAACAAACACATTAACCTATGACACAGAAGGGCTTCCTGGCAAATCTTAGTCGTCCCTGCCATCCACGGTATCTGCAACAACAGCCAGCTGCCCAGATCCTGATGAAGTACTCCAACCCAAACACCACAATCATCACAAACTCCTGCAGACAACATTTCCACACGAAGAGGTCAGAAGCAGGAAAAGATCACTTTAATGCTTTGTTTTTAAAGTCATTTAAACTTAGTTGTTGCATGTGTCCACTATGCAAGATTTCCAAGTTATCCATTTTATTTAAAGCATCATATTTGGGTTTATGTACACTATATTTTAATCTTTTTGCAACTCAGGCTATAGCAGGTTAATCTTAAGACTTAATCTTTAAAAGGTCATGTTCCATCAGTTTGGCGTGTGTGTGCATCCTGTCAGGGCTGAATGGGATAGGTGATGTGCACTATGTGATATCTGAGAGTCAAATGCTGAGGTGTGCGAAACCATGACGACAATATGTATGAAGGTATTATTGTGGTGGAAAGGATAAAGTGAATATGGCAACATAAAAAGTAAAAAGCTTGCAGTACGTCATGTGTGATGGACTTGAAAGCTGGGAAGTCAATTTTCTAATATTTATGATCACGCTTTCTCAGACTGTTGGAATCACTGATCAACTAATGTAAATAGTATTTACATATAATTTACATGATCCTCTCCTTTAGTAGCTACACCTTAACTTGCAAGACACCTGGACACATGTGTGATCTTGTTGTGAATTTGTGATCTCACAAATCCAACTGCCTCATAAGGTAAGAAGGTAATAGACAGATGGTTCATCAAATCGCCTGCCAAGTTTTTTTATTTAAAGTTCCTCTGACTTTTCCAAACAGTTTCCAAGGACGACTCAGATGGTTCTGTGTAACAAACCATCTGACATCCTTTAATTTACACCTGTGCAATAACTGCATTATAACTGATAATGTACCTTAATTGATATAAACAAATTCAATTAAAGAAATGAAAGTTGTGCTCTATTAGTCTATTAATATGTCACTCTGTACGACTTCTCTTTATCTTTTTCTTATGTTCTTGTTTCTGGACTGTACTGAAGCAATCTGTCCTTAGAGCTAATGTTCGTGTAAGTAAAGTCCACTAATGGCTGATTACCTGCTAATGGCTGTGTGATTGATCGAAAGAGTGAACAGAGAGAATGTGAAAGTCAAGAGTCCAACCATTAAATAACACGTAAAGATGAGCAAGGTGGGAATAGATAGTGAGGGTAGGGGAGGGGGAGAGGGGGTTGAGAGAGGACGAGTCAGGTTAAGGAGGAGAAAGCAAGTGTCCATTACCCTTCACTAAAGCAGCTGGAGAACAGTGGAAGAGGGGAGATTATGGGATAGCTATTAGGATTAGTGGAGTGTGTCTGTGGTTTCCTGCGCAGTCAACAACACCTGAATCCTTCCACCTGCTTACATGGCTGTCTGTGTCTCCAGCAGCAAACAAAATAACACGTACGCAAGCAAATACAGATACATTGCAGTAAGTGAGATAGTGTGTGTAAAAGGACAGAGTATCAAACGGAAATGGACGCTGAAGTAGTCAGTGTGTACTTTCTGTGTGTGTGTGTGTGTGTGTGTGTGTGTGTGTGTGTGTGTGTGTGTGTGTGTGTGTGTGTGTGTGTGTGTGTGTGTGAGTGTGATGGTGGGGTCTTACCAGGATGAAGAGGCCTTGATTGGCAAACTTATGGTGGTCGGGGATGGTGGAGAACACGGACAACACCAAGCAGCTGAACACCAGCAGAAAACTGAAACACACACATCACACACAGGTCAGTAAACAAAAATCTAAACACACATATTAGAAGTACGAAGACTCCTGGGTTATATTAATCCCATCAGAGAAAAACAATTGAACTAAATAAAACTCATTAAATACTTTTTTTGTTCACTCTCTGCGTGATTAACCAAGAGGGGAAAACAAAATTGCAAATACACATACAGGAAACCGTTTGTTGATCCATAACACAATAAGAGCACAGCATGCTGAGTCAGAGGCACACTGTATATCTTTTAAAAAACTTATATAAGAATAGTACTGATATACATTATTTATTTATTTTGAAAGTATTAACTGTATTGGATTTTATGTCAGCTATCATGCTGTTCAACATATTTTAATCAATTTACTTCTATTTAAAAGTGATGAATACTTAGATTAGATAAAAAGACCTACTGATTTGACCTACTGAGGGAAATGTACTGCTGTGTGTGTTATTTTTACTATTTTTATTTTACTTAATTCATACTTTTTTGGTGTTTGTCATGTAATTTCTTGACTAACAACCACATAGAATATTGTCAGATTTATCCTTCAAGTGCTAGAAATATTTTTTTGGTATACTTGGTATGTCAACTGTTTCATAAATAAAACAGAGCACATTCAACTGGTTGAAGGCAAGGCAAGGCAAGGCAGTTTTATTTATATAGCACATTTCATACACAATGGCAACTCAATGTGCTTTACATAAAACAGAAACATTAAAACATACAATTAACCCCCCCCCCCCCCACACACACACACACACACACACACACCCATAATAAAAACAAAGTACAGAAAAATAGAAAGACATAAATAAAATGCTAGAATAGAGCATTAAATATAAGATTGCAGCATAAAATAATAAATTAGCTTTATAATCATTAAAAGGACATAGAGTGCAAATGAAAGATTAAAATGTAAAGTGCTTTAAAAGAGCTCAATCATAAGCACAGGAGAAGAGAAATGTTTTTAACCTGAAGCAACATTTAAGTAATGTTGAAAATGAACAGTTGAAATGAATCCCTCTTCTTTAAAAGGAAGAATAGGTTGCTGAAATCCTGCAGGGACAGAATTGACTGTCCTGTAGAAATAATAGCCACTTCAGCTTGAGAACTACTTAAGAATAAAACACAACATAAATTCCGGCGAATTGTGTCTCATGTTCGTATAAACATTTAATCTGTTCTGCGATACTGTGGAGTGAGATGTCTCCACTAGATAATCTCCATCATTAACTCTGGTTCAAGAGGAGAGCAACATGAATGTACATGATCTTTTCTGCAGACTTGAAGGTCTGTACAACATCTCTTTAAACAAATGACACTATTATCACATACTGTCACACACGGCTGTTATATATATGATGTGATTTCCTCTTTAGTGAAAATTAAAGACAGAGAGTTCCCTGGTCAAATCTTTTTGGCAACAGAGTCTTAACTACCCATCAAACTGTAAATATTTCTTGAAGCTCAAAATGATTTTCCTCAGTTAAGATGATGTATTAACCCTCACTTCAAAGTAAAAACATTTATCTTTTATGTTTGCTCCTGAAAAGAAAACTGTGGCATTTATGTGGCGACGGCGGCTGTCTGTTTCACTTAACCGTCGGAAAAAGTCATTGTTGGATGTTTCAGTGGAACTGTCGGCAGGGAGATTAAAAGGAACTATTTACCAGAGAGAGGAGGGAGATGTGTGTTGTAAATCATGTTGCAAACTCTAACACCATTTTTTTATTTTCTTCATCTGTCAAGCACTGTATGAGAACAGGCCAGACAATGATTAAGAAGAATGCAGTACAATTAATTAATTAATTTGGGACAAATCCATATTTGACTCTTGATATACATACTGTATCACATGTTGGATACAGTAAGTTTTACCCTAATCCTAACCCATACCAGCACCATACAAGAATAAACATAACAAGGCAACTAAAAGAGCTAATACAAACTCAAACAATAAAGCTTTAAAACATAGAATAATGTGCATTGTGTAATACATACAGTTCTCCTGTGTTTATTTTGCATTTCCTATATTTTTGTATCACAGTGTGATCTTATAGTTGTATCCACAATACCTTTTCTGTGACTTAAATCATGGACAGAAAAAGAAAGAACTGTGTATTTTAAGTACCTTTTTTCTCATTAACATAAGAGTGAAAGTACTTATTTTCAACAATTATAAATAAGTAAGCATTGCCACTAGGTTACCTACACTGAGACCCAGCAGCTCAGAGAAATGACCACAGCACTTTAACAATCTGTGCCATCTGGGGAACAGTCAGAAAATGTTGCACACAAATACACACCACCACTGCCTACCGGCCCTGTGTGCCATGTGAATCCAGAGCAGCTAGGCAGGATTAGCCAGGTGGCAGCTGCTGGTCCAGCTGGTCTAGATGTCAGAGCCCAAAGTTACAGAACACTTGTTGGTGGCTAAACCAATTCTCATGGCCTAACACAATGATGGCCTTTCTCTTCAGTTAGTAATGCGATCAACAAGTCTCTCACTGGGCTAATGTGTGTGAAATGAAATTAATTTTATGTGCTCACATTAAAAATCTGCTTTAAAATATGTCTGTATGTCAGAGAACAAAGCAGTGTAGGACAGCTGCTATACAGAAGTGTGTGGCGTGTAGTCTATCCAAAATGTATAAAGGCTATACATCATTGAAGCCACACAGAGATTTACATGGGAATAAAGCTGTATTTATTCAGTTCATAATAACTCATATGTTAGTCTGGCCTTAGTCCCTACATCATACATCTCCAGTTAGCTTTACACATTGATTTGAATTGACCACAGGATATATTCAAAGGGCATGTCTCTTAATGCAAATATCTCATTAAATATTAATACAAGTCTGAAGGTATTGTCTATTTTCTCCATCTCTCTCTGAAAACATGACATGTGTGAGGAGTCACTGAATGAGCAACTTCTCCAGCTGTTTTTGTTTTCATCTGCCTGCCTGGCCACATTTCCAAATGGTGAGACGCTCCAAATAGTAAGTAAGATAAAGTACATCTTAGACAGCTAGGAAGACACTGGACACCAGGCATGAATAAACAGACACCCCCAAATTACTACTGTATATTTCTCAGCCCAGTGATGCGTGCAACTGGCCACAGTTTGTGCTTCAGCCATGGTAGAGTTACTTCAGATGACTCTCTGCTAACAATGCATTTTGGTCGTTCATCAACTGAGTAATGTGCTGACTAAACCGTCTGTCTTTTTCCCCTCAATTAACTCAAAGAGCTGTGTGTATTTCCATAAAGAGGAGATTAGTTGGGGCAGCATCTCAGGTGGTTTCTTTCATTGACTTGTGCTTTATGGCAGGAAACAAGTTACAGCACAGATAGCTGGATCGACAGCTTGGCTTTTACAAAATGCAGACACAACATTCCCGTAGAAACAAGTTATGAAAGCAACTCTGCATTTACCTGAATATAATACTATCGCTTACATGCTGCACACTAACTGCAAAACACTGCAATGAGTTACTGCCAACACAGCTCTCCGGATCTGTTTATGCAGCCAGTTTGCGTAATCACAAAGTAGATTTCTGCTGGGTGTCATGTAACAAACCCCATAAACCTCATTTCATTCAGATCACAAGACACACAGACAGACCTCACAAATCACACCTGCCAAACTCACATTTTGGCTGCAAAAACTGTCCTGTGTTATTCAAAAAGTAAGTGAATGTATACCAAAGAGGATATTAATATGATACTTCTAGCAGGGGTGTAAATCACAGGTTTCTTCACAACGATTCGATGTTTGCTGATATAATATATAATAGTCTGTCACCATACGATTTTGATTCAATTTGATTGATGCTATTGGCTCGTTGCTCATTGTATCGATGTAGATCAATGTATCATTACACCCCTAACTGTGTCGAATGGTCGTGTCCATTCCAGCACTTATAGATCTTATTGAAACCTTTGGAAAAAATATCTGGATACAAAATTAATTACTCAAAATCTTCTATAATGTTACTTAATAAATCAGATAGGATAAATGGCAATGTTCATGTCTCTTCCTTTAACTCTACAGATAATTTCACATATTTGGGTATAAAAATGTTCCCTGAGATGAACAACATTTCTCAAATAAACTATGACTCACTGCAGGAAACTACTACTATCTCTAGAATGCTGGACATCATTACCAATATCAATGATTGGCAGGATAAATATCCTAAAAATTAACATCCTTCCTAAATACCTTTATTTATTCCAAAACATCCCCCTACCCCCTCCCTCGTCCTTGTTTACTAGAACTAGAAAATTGTTTACCAACTTTATTTGGCAAAATAAACGTCCAAGATTACGTTTATCTTCAATATATCTACCATATGACCGAGGAGGCCTTCAGTGCCCAAACATCTTGTGGTACATCATGTTTTACTTCTCTTCTGAAAACACCCCTGCCTGGATAGACTTGGAATCCTGCTCGGTGAGGCCTAGCTTACCACTGCACTTGTTTTTGTATTCAGCAGATCGGAAAAGACTGAGGGAAAATACAGACAACCCTATTGTATTAAATATGTGTGTATATGTATGTATATCTGTGTCCATGCGGTCATGTATATACTGTATACCATATCCAGGGTTCTATTGTTATCAGCATTATTTATTTATTTATTCAATTTTTTTTCTTTTGCTCTATTTTTTATTTTATTTTTATTGTTTTAATCCATTTTTCTTATACTTATTTGGTGAGGGGAAGAGGGGATGGGAGGGAGAACGGGGAGAAAAAGTTTGCTTTGTTGCATGGAATAGTGACTTGCTGTTTGATTTGCTGTAATTTGCAAACAAAAAAACTAATAAATACATTTATATATTTTTTTTAAAGTCATGACTTTCATGACTTTTAAGGTAGAGGGTCACTTTTTTTATTGATTCATTTATTATTTATGAATGGAAACCCACACTATCTATTAGGGGTGTAAAGATACATCGATCTACATCAATACAGCAATTTAATGAGCAATGAACCAATAGCATCGATGCAAAATTAAAACATGGATCAGACATCAATCATTTAAGACGCAATTTTATTTTGAAAGCATTCAGTAGCCACTAAATCCACCCAAGCGCGCACACCTCCAAACACTTCGCACAAAAACTAAAAACCACAACTCTAAATGAGCGTCGACTTCCACTGCTGCTGCAGCAGCCAGCAACGTGTCCATAGCTGGGTTATAGAGACAGTCTATCATTAAATGCTTCGGACATCACCTTACTGTAAACTCAGATACACAGAAAGACCTGAAATGTGCTGCTGCTCGTCTTTTGTCATCTCGATTTTTCCTCCAGACACTGCAGTTTTAAAAGAAAAGCAAAAATCCTGCTTTAAAGCTACCCTTACCTATGTTACATTTTTACACATTTTTTGTTTAGGTTAAAATGCTATTAATAAGGTAATGACACTCTAAAATGTTAGAGAGATTCACCAGGCATAGAAACTCATCATTATTCCATTCTCATAATATTCTGTGAAAACTCTGACCAATCATATCATTGGTATGAGTGATGTCAAGTTTGCGCACATTTTTACACACGCTAACCTTTAGTAAATCAGGCCCCAAGTGTATTAAATAATATGACATCACAAAGGATTTATCAATTAGGAGTATTTGTTTAGAGGTAAAAATTACAACAAAGGATAGTGTCTCATCCACTACAACGAGCTTGGGCATGTGGCCAGTCAGGGGTGAGTAGAGGATAAAGGATGCCTGACTCATCATAAGCATTATGAATGGGCATATCAATGTGTAGATGCACCACATTTACTGTGGCGAATCAGAGTGACTCTCTTGATATAATGAAATAAATAATTTATGAAAGTCAGCCACTCAGGAGGTTTACTGTAAGGCTGTCTGCAATAGTAATTGCTCCAGAACTTTTACAAAGAATTATGCATGCGCTGCTATATTCTCAGAATATCTGACTTCTCTCCAAAAGCCGGCCCAGTGTAATTTGTCTCGTGGACACTGTGTAGAATCAAGAAAAATGCAAGCACAGTAAGACATACAAAGAAAAAAAAGAAAAAGAAGGAGCACCCACAACTCTTTGCATGTTCATCTAAACAACTTTATTCACATCCTAGGTATCTGTCCCCAGAAACTCTAACCAACCACTATTACACATCACAACTGCTCTCTGTGTATAAAGCACACACAATTTGAACTGTAAAGCTCCAGATAGTCATTTGGCTGCTGGTGGAGCAGACAACAAATAAGTGTACAGCAGTGTAAAAGCGCAACCATATTGCTTTTAATGGATGATAAGCAGGGTGCTTTTACTGCTGTTTTCCTGTAAGCAAACGTTAGTGAAAAGGGAGATCTCACATTACTTTGTCTGGACTGTGAAAATATTTTAGTGTGATAAATAGGGGGTAATAAACCAGTGCTAATAAACATATATTATATTGTGTATTGCTGCATTACACTATGGGCCTGATTTACTAAAGGTCTGTGTGGGTAAAAACGTGAGCAAACTTGACATCACCCACAAAAAATGTGCAAGCTGATTTACTAACGCAGTGCACTGAGGTTTGCGTCTTTCAACTGTGCAAGATAATACGTGCTGTCCATTTAGTACGTTTGCCATAATGAATATGCAATGTGGGGCGTTTCAACCCCAGTGTGTAAAATACAGGGAGGAGAAAATGCAAATATGTTATTTAACACACACATTCTGATTTACCAAACCTGAAGGTAATTTTTCTGATGGTAATTGGTCTATAAATAATACAATATAATATAGATCACCCGCAAAACTCAAGCAAACGAAACGCGCAATCTATTGCACTGTGCACGCAATTTAGTGGCCACTATTTGGGATCTTTGTAAATCAGTGTGTGTGTGTGTGTGTGTGTGTGTGTGTTTATGAGGTCCACTCTGTGCCAGTCAGCGTGCCTGGCAGATAGAAGCAGATCTGGACTGTGGGAGAATGCACCTTTGATTCAATTGCCACTGGATGATAAAGCAGCTATCAGTTACACTCAACAGAGCAGGCGGAGGGAGGAGGGGGGGGGGGGGGGGGGGTCAGGACAGGGTGATGAAGACGACCAAGAGGGAAGACAAGAAAAAGACATGAACAACATAAACCGAGGTTCAGAGATGCAAAGATAGATGATTGTTGTGAAGAGAAAGAAAAACAGGCTGGGGATGCTGGGAAAAAGTCAAACTAGGACGAATAAACCAAAAGAGCCCTAGGGTCATGTCACTCTGTGTGAAGCTTGGACACATGTGTGCATACCGGTGCATATGAAGTGTTAGTGCATGTGTGTGTGTGTGTGTGTGCGGCGCCAGCCCAAATCAATGAAGCTCTGACGACGGCTTTCAAGCATTGACCTGCAAACTGTGCACGTGGGCAGGTGCACAAACACGCAAACAAAAAGAGAACACACGCGCAACATCTAGTTATTGAGTATACCCTCCACAAGGGCATACACAGGTAAACTTATAGACCTGCTCAAACAAATGGAAAAAGCTCAATTAGAACATGAGATTTATATATAGAAGCAGCTGACGGACATGTATGTGAACCAATGTCAAATGTCACCTTGGAAATGTAAGCCCTTCACACCTTTACAGTGTTTACAAAGTGTGAGTACAGCATTCACAATGCTAGCAGCAGCTAAGCCGCAGTAAAAGAAAAAAAACAATAAAGGGACTGTCCAGGACTGGAGTAATTAGGGACAGGAATCAAGCGGGTCCAGCTGGGAACCAGTTCCAAATTGTCCGATCCATTGGGAATCATATGCCTCCATGCTTGTCATTTCCTTTTATCAATGTATGAAGGTTGCACATTGCAAAACAATGACATTAAACTCATGCGCCTACGCAGTTGGAAACTTCCAACAAGAAGGAGTCATGGAGGACAGGAAGGAGCAGTCCAAACTATTGCTTCATTTCATGAAGAAAGATAACAACAGTACTAGTTGTAATGTCTGTAAAAAGATCATTTCTGGTAAGGGTGGAAACACCAACAATATTCTGAAACATCTTACTACGTAACATGGGCTAAAATTACAGGAATGCCATGTATTTGAATTTGACACTATGCACATGTAGCACTGCTTTTCAACCAAGCAGCATATCCGTTAATGAGGGTAAATATCCAATATTATTCTAACATTAGCGCCACACAGGCAGGCTTTGACTAAGAAAACTTGTATGACAATGAATGCTGCACACATATTCTCTCATTTTATCTATTTTAGATGATGACAGACAGCTAGCTCTCAAGCTACAGTCAGCTACTTTTTTTCCACACAGAAAATTGATCAGGAGTCAATAAGGGGCCAATAAACAGAATCAATAATGGCATTGGTATCAATAACATCTTGTCAATTCTCACCCCTAGGAGTCAGCCAGTTAAAAGAGAGTGAGAAAGAGGAGTGAGAATGTCGTCAGCAGAGGAAGAGGAGGGAGGGAGAGGAGAAAGAGAGGAGAAAGGTGGAAACAGTAGAACGATATTAATAGCATTTCACTCTCCTTAAATAGCGACTGCGGGTAAAATGTGTGCAGGTAGGCTGCAGAGTTCCTCCTCCTTCTTCTGGGGCTGCAAACTTTTCAAAGGAGGAACAGAAACCCAACCCACAAACAAATACGAGATGCAAAGTGGTTTTTCATAAGGAAAGAAGCTGACTGAGCAATTCAGAGGCTGGTGCATGCAAGAGAGAAGTGAAAGGAGGGGGGGGGCCTGACATGAGAGGGTAAAAATGAGATTAACGTTTTTGTTTCCTTCTGAACGCCACAACTTTCAACAATATTACATGACAAGATCAATTATTTACATAGCTGAGAGAAAGAGTTGTTCACACTGCTTACACAGGTTCAACCATGGTAGTTTGCTTTAAAAGCAACCGCTACCTGACACTTCTGCACAAATAATCTGCTTTATTACATACATGGTCTCTTCACACATAAAAAGCTCTGCACACTCTCCATGGCAGACACACACCCTCTGTTAAACCAGACCAAACTCTCACACACGCACACAGACACATACACACATACTGCCATGCTGTTCCACTGTCTGTCTGCAGATGACGCATTTCAAACAGAGTGCCAATTAGACTGATACATTTTCCTTGCTGGAGAATGTCACTCCCAGTTACAGCAGTCATGAAAGTATCTGTCATCAACACACACACACACACACACACTCACACACAGTGCCTGCTCTCCTGCTCAGCCAATGTTACATCACATCATAATTGAGTCCTTTGTTCTCTGCTTTTGATTCATTGAAACTACTCTTTTAGTTGCATAAAACATCAGGTAAACAGAAGACTTCTTCCTTTCTCTGGACGATTGTTCCCAGCTCTCACTCGCACAGAAACGTCCCATACCCTGTTCACTTTCATATTAGTATGTGTGACAGAGTAAATAGATTAGGTTGGATTAAGGTTGCAGTGCTCCTGGAGTCATTTCACCAGTTGCTGTGAGTTCAGTGATTCATACCGAATACAAAGACACATTTCAGTAACTCTTTGAGAAAATTAGGCATTTGTGACATTCCCAACACCAATATTTTAAAGCCTGTTTCCAGCCTAGTCTAGTTTTAAGGTATCCAAATGCAATCATTTTGGAATAATTAGACCACAAAACACTTGAGCACACACTCCCCTCTTAAATATTCTCATTTATTTGATTACACTGGGTTTTTTCACAAGGTCTATAAAAAAGTTAAATGCAATGAGAGAATTTCATTTGTGTAAGTGTAACAGTAGTATTGAAATGCTTTTTTTTTTTTTTTTTTTAAAACACTGTTGTTTTTAATCTTTGTCAGATGGCATATTGTACAACTTAATTCATGTCTAGCAGACTGAAACCTCGAGCAGCGTTTCTTATTCCTCAGAACAATGTCCAACTAGCACTATGCTCACACTCTCACAGGCACTATGTTTATATACATTTTGGTGAAACTTTTAGGTACACAATGTGCACTGTAGACTATATTCCACATTGCTAAAAGCTGAAGAAAATACAGAGGATGTGACCTTGCTGTCTCCAGGGGCATTTACGGCCTCCACTGCACTTTCACTTGTGGCTATCTTTTTGAAACAAGGCATTATCTTGGAATGCAGGACTCTAGTATCAAGAAAAATGTTGCAGGAAAAGCTGATATTCATTGCAAACCCTTCACTTGTTTTGAGAGAAAAACCACAAATGACCTGACTTTGAACTTAGTATAATTTAATTGTGTAAACAATAATAGTGACATCTGCATAATATCCAGGAATGTACTACAATTATTTGGCCTTATGTTAGTGTTCATCTACATTTCATCCTTCAAGTCTGCTGCATTAGCACCCTCCCCACCAAATCATTGCCCCTGACTCATTAAATAATAATTAAGCAGTATTTCAAGTGTTTCTTGACTCATTGGTAGTTTCTTGTGCCTCACTGACATGATTCTGTGCAAATATGTGGTCCAGATGGTTAGAAATGGAAGAAATATGCCCAGTGTGGTCACATATCTAACTAGTAAATGGAGCAAAATGAAAGTGTAACCACAGAGGACAGATAAATTCATGATGGTTGCACAAGCCTGTGTGTATGTGTGTGTGTCTATATTGTCTGTCAGGAACAGGATTAATAGTAATTGCACACAATTTCTTGGTGATTAGTGGTGCTTTGACCTAGTGGGATGGGGTTTATGACATCAGAACAATTCAGTGCGAAATTGTTCAAATAAATTATAGAAAATGTACGTGATTACGGGGGGAAAGTGTGTGGGAAAATTAAACCATGTGTGATTTACACACACAATGTTGACATCAGTTGTCTACTAGCTGGAGGAAATGGTGACCATCATAAAGACCTTGGTGAGCTTATAATTAGATGTAAGCGTTGACCCATGTGTTCAACCTCACACTTCACTGCACTCCGATTCCTGCTCTTTGCTGCTTATGGACTGGTTGTCACTGGAGTGTACCATACAGAGCTCGGAGACGGTTGAGGCAATGTGCTGAGAGAGCTCTGACATTTAGCTGTGGTATTGTTAGCGCCAGCTAGCCAATTAGCACAGAGTCTACAAACCCTTTAGTAGCTGTATGGGCTGCCACACAAGCAGACTAGCTGCCACCAGTGTGCTTGTGTAACGCTGATGTTTCACCTTTTAAGCTGCGAGCACGATCTATGTTCACACAGCTTTGATCTGCAGGCTGGAGAGAATCGTTGTTGAGAGTAAAGATGGTGAAAAGATGGCCAAAAGAACATCTTGGTGCTTCCGTACATGTTTTTCTAACATTACAAAAATACCAAGAAAATTAAAATCAGAAGACACTCCAGTAGCATTCAGGGCTCAACCATGTGACTTCTCAGACATTTATTGGATGTGAGCCCTCCACCACCCAACACATACCCTGTTAAACCCCCCCCCCCGACCAGGGTTACGACTGAATTTCAGGCCGATCATCATTACTCTGTGGCAGGTCTAATTTTGTTACCATGGCAGTGGGGATCTCCAGTGATGGATAACAAAGGGTCGGGGGCAGCTCACGAGGATTGAGAAACAGCAAAAAGAAAGTGGTGGCTGTAACATTTGAACTCATGGTAATGGGATTGGCCCAGCACTTGAGGAGAGGAGTATGAGCTGGGGTCACACACAACACCAGTGGTCAGCGGATCTCGAGGAGCTGACAGGATTTACGGAGTATGTAATGGTGCAGTAATGTGAAGGTCACCATTACTAATACCGAGGTCTAAGATCACTGTGCAAGAATGATCTATGATCTTCTCCTACCTGAATAGAGTGGTGTTTGCCTCTTTTTTTTTTGATAGGAGTGGAAATCCTATAATGGTCCGCAATCGGATCTGAACTGGGAATGTCGCATCCACATGGCACAGATCCCAGACCCCCAGCCACACCAATATCTTGTTACTTTTCAGCTGACATATGTGCCAAAAGTAAAATATCTATTCAAGGGAATATCTACTGATATACTGTCCCATCAGTTTATCAGTCCGGCACTAGTATGACAACTATCATTTACTGACATGGACAGACATCACAACTGATCTGCACCTTGAGCCCAACAGTAATTTAACAAACATCTGCGCACACACACACACACACACACACACACAAATGTTAAAAACTAAAAACACAGAAACTCTCAAATGTGCATGAACAGCAAACTGTCACCACTTGTCTGTTGTCAGTTGGTTACCATGGCAGTGACCTCGTGACCCTGAGGCTGGAGTTCCTTCTTTGATGGTGATTCCTGTGTTGGCATGGGATAGATATGCAGTAGCTGTCGGGGTGTTCCACATTGAGGTCGCTATCTGTCCACTGACATTATCTCTGCTGTTATTTAAGTTGAACGCTGGTACCGAGGTCACATCACATGGTGGGGCTGCACTGTGTTACCCCTTAGTCCAGTTTGGGTGCTGCTCTCCCTCCCAGTCAAACTAAATGTTTGTGTGTCTGTCTTTGTGTAACTGTCAGTGTCTTTATGTTCAGTGTAATTTTAAGATCAGTGTCCAGAGCCATGTGCAGTGGCTTACATCACCACTGAGTGCAGTCCTGCAAACACCATCAGCTTCCACACAAACATACCACACAATCACATCGCTGTTGCCATTTTCCACCACTACTTCCTGAGCTGCACCTATAGTATAGCCACAAACCAAACTTGTCAGCCAGTACTGAGTATTTAGAGTTGGGGAGCTAGATTTTTTTTTTTTTACTCCTTGCATATTGAGCAATATCACAATCCAAGACAGTAGGCAAAAGAGCACAGATAACATAGGGTGTATTTTCTAGTCGGATAAAGGGTAGAGCTCTGAACTGTACAACTCTGTAAAAACAGTTGACCCTTGTTCGCTTACCTAATGTAGTACAGAAAGCATGTTGTCAATGTCTGGACATGCCTTCTGTTTGCCTGAATTTTGGGTCATAAATATATCTTCCAACGTATAATGTGGTGTCACTTCATTTCCTCCAACACACATATCCCCCTGAGGGCTAACAAAAACATGAAGCAGGATAAAGAGCATTTGTTCAGTTTACACATTCTGTCAACTTTCCAAGTCCCTCCTTAATGTTACTGGATTAGATATTCAAACACAACTCCCACATGAGACTGCAGACGTCAACACTTGGTTTAAACGGGACCTATTATGCTCATTTCCTGTTCTATATTTTTATTCTGGGACTCTACAAGAGTAGCTTTGCATGATTCACAGTAAAAAAAAAACTCCCTATTCATTTTACACAAGCCCATTCTACAGCTCCTCAGTTCAGCCTCTGTCTTTTAACAGGCAGTCTTAGCTCCTGTCTTCTTATGAGCCCACTCTGTTCTGACTGGCCAGCTTTCCAGAAGCATGCTGAGGAGCAGCCATATCAGAGTTATATCAAGTTGTCGCTGATGCAAACCTAGCATTTCCTGCTTTACTGCCTCATATTAAAAGCTTTTAAGTGACAGGAGACTTTTATAGTGAAGAATTGACGGTAAATTAATAATGAATAATTGCACGCTGTGCGTGAAGTAAATGAGGATATAAAGGAATTTGTCATAAGCCGACGTTGGCTTGGGCTGAAAGTAGAAAAAATAATTGAAAACCAAGAGTTCAGAGCAGTCTGAGGCCTGTGCTTTTTGCTCACAATGATTACTTCTAAAAAATTGTAATATTATTTGACACATACGTGTCACATATTTAATACGAACATTCAGCATTGTAACAATATATATATGATTGAAAATAAGAAAAAGCGTAAAAGGGCCCCTTTAAACTTATGTTCTGCTCCCTGTCATTATATTCTCACCCTATTCCTTTCTTTCCCACTCTTACCCTAACTTGCTTCCTTACTCCCCTGTGTCTTGCCTCTCCTCCTTCTCTCTTTGGTGTAGCTGAAGCAGAGCCAGGATCAGAGTGGGCCACTTGTGGGCCACACCCGCTCCCCTCTTTAACTCATTACAACCAATTAGGTGACAGGCGAGGGAGTGGAAGGGCAGATGAGAGCGGAGAGATAATACTCTTCTGAATTATTCATTCATCTACTGAATCTCACCCTGCTCTCTCACAGCCCAGACCTCTTAATTCTCATCCTGGTTGCTATTCTCTGCTGTCCCTTCAGTCTATCTTGCCATATTTATTCTGTCCAAATGCCTTATCCAGATTGTGCTACTGGCACCAATTGTTGTCTGCACTATATGATGCCGACATGCGTTACTGTTAAGACTATCCATTCCACACTAAGGCTCAGATAGACTTTTGCCCTGTGTGATATTACCAGACAGCAGTGCAATGTCATCCAATAAAATTCACAGTAGATAACTTTGTAATGTAAACAGGGTTTACATTACAAAAAACAAGTGATTGTCACTAGTGATTTTCCAAAGTGCTACAAATTAGTTATTTGTTCTCTGTGCAAAAAAAAAGTACAGTATGTGATCACAGAGAGCACATACTAAATTCTGGTTATTTTATCCCACAGGAGATATGACAGCATTACCAGACTTTATAAGAAAGTAAATTGGGATTTTGACATATCTTAATTTAATATCGATTTTTGAGTTTACATTTGGGTATTTACCTTATGCAGTTTGGTAGTTACTGTTGGTTGATTAGAATGGGAACAATGAAATTCCCATGCTCTTATAGATGGATACTGACTGTGACTGCAGACTGTGATGCACAAATGTGTTGTTTGCTGACCTTAAGAAAAATAAGACAAGTAGTAAAACAAACTGAAAACACTTGCTGTGATTGGACCCATGTCATTTTTAGATTTAGATTCAGTGTTTAGATTCAATTGGGTTAGTTATGCCTGATTGTCCAACCACTGTATATTTATTCCTGATACTCCACTTTGTTTTATTGGCCTTGTCTGAAGTGCATTCTGGGACACAGGACATGGCTCACACGTCACAGGACACCAAAGGGTCTGGCCATCGGGGACCAAAATGATTGATTGACCTCTGATGAGTAGCAAAGAGTGAAAGAAAGAGATTCCTAAGAAGAGAGAGAGAAAATAGTACAGTAAGTATAGGAAGCAGGAAGAGTAGCAATGACCACAATGAGTGAGTATCAGTCAGACAGAGAGGGGGAGATAGATAATGAGGAAAAAATAGTGGACAAGAGACAGAAAGAGGTGGCTGAATAATAGATTGGACAGACGGGGGGACAGTGAGACGAGGAGAGCCAGAATGGAAAAGAGAGAGAGATGAGGTATCGTCTGTGAGGTCTCATCACACACTTGCTGACATTGCTTTAATCTCAGGGCCAAGAGGAGACCAGAGGGCCCACGACACATGCGCACGCACATATACTTGCAGAATGAACATGGTTGCCGTCATGTAGGAACATATTTACTGTTTGCTATTGTGCAGCAACGTTAGCAACTGTGTTTTTTAGAAAGGAAATTTTAAAAAATCATAAAGTCAGGCAGGACTCCTACATGACATCACAACAAGCAAATATGAACACAGTCTGATTTGAGAGGCTTACGTTTATGTTTGTATTGCACACTTGGCCTTAATACATTTCTGTAGTTTCTACACCAAAACATGTTTTGACATCAGTTAAAGCCTCTTCTTCATCTATAACCTTTCATTATATTCAATCAGTTGTAAAAAAGGACTGTATTCATGTCACCAGAGCAGCAAACAGAAGCAGCAGTAGATAAAGCAGTCTTGGAGGACAGGGCCGGATGACTTTTGGACAAAGTTTTTCTCCCTCCTCCTCTGCTCATAATAATGTCTGTTGACATGATATCACGTCAAAAGATGAGTAATCAAGAGAAAGTGAATGACAAAGACAGAGGATGAAAGTATGAGGAGAAACAGAAGCAGAAGCAGCTCAAAAGAATAAAGACAAACAAATGCAGTCCAGAGAGAGAGAAAGCACAGACAAAGATACGAGACCGGGGAAGCATTTTACAGTAGCAGGAACGGAAAACATAGCCATCACGCAGGAATAGAGGAAATGACACTGAGATTTAGAGATGCAAATGTGCAAGTAAGACATTTTAGAGCAGAAGGGGACAGAATGCAGGAAAAACAATCTCATGAGAGTGGCAGGCAGCCTGCGTAATTATGGCTCCATCGTTAACATTTGATTATTGTTTATGCTCTGCCCACAATGCCACTGGCCAGGCATATACACACACACACATACACACAAGCAATTTCCATAAACCTACACATGCATGACTGCACACACATTTTGCAAATGTGCACACGCCAATCAAGACCTTTTTTGACAGTATGCACACTCAGCCGCATGAGCAATGACACGCACACACATACATAGACACACATATATACACACTGCAAAGGGCTTTGTGCAGGCCAGGCAGACCTTATAAATACTGTCCTACATTGTGATTTTGTTTGAGCTCCGTCTCCATGGTGCTGCTTCCTCACATGTTTATAGTGACTGCCGTTATAAATTAAAATGATCTTAACAACACTTAAGCCAGGCTGTGCATATGGGTGCAACCAGACAGGGACAATAGGCGAAAGATACAGAGACCTGGGGTATCCCAGGATAGAGAGAAACAAGAGACAGTGAGTGAAAAGAGAGGGTGGAAGAAGACTGGAAAAGAGAGAAAACAGGGTTCACTTTAAAAGGTGAGTGAGATGTAAAGCAGCTCTTGACAAAGGTAGACTGAAAAACCTGGTCTGTATATGTACATGTGTCTCTACATCCATGTAAACACATCAGGTATGCCTGCACAGTAATGCAGCCTCCTCAACCTGGAATATACGGTATACCAAAGCTACTCAGTGAAACCCACAGGGCACGTGCCTGATAGGGTAAAGTTACAAACATGTGGACAGAGAATAAAATCTAATACCTGAAAAATAACGTCCCAGAGAGACACAGTCTGATATACAGAGGCTATTTGACGTTAAACACACCAGTGAGACTGGAACCACCTCATGTGCAAAACAGATGATCAGTCTTTACACACACCAAATTAAGGCCAATTTTTTAATCAACTTTTACATAGCTTTCAAGCTTATATACAATTTAAAACAGTTTGAATATGCACCTTTACATTGTTTTCACATTTAAAAGGCTGATCTGAGTTGACTTTACAATTCACTACAATTCACAAAAATCCAATAAATAACCTTTAATATTACAATTATATACATTTGTCTAATATCAGAGATTTTGCCCAATATCATCTCTGAGTGTATGTCAGGCAATTGTGGTCAATGATGCAAATCAAAAACAAGGACTGCTTTATCGGATTTTTATTTTTATTTTTTGAATCAATGTGATTAAGTACCTTGTTATTTCAGATATTTGCTAGATTAGCCAAAAGCAGGCTATTTTACCAGTTTTTGAAAAGTTTCTCAATTGATTTTCAAGGAAATGTACAATATCACAATATCACAATGTATATCAATATGACAATGCAGTAGAGGATTTACTTCAACTGACGATTAATAATTGGAGTTACATTACACTTCACTCTCCTCAGTTCAGCCTCTGTCTGAAACTGGCTGTTTTAACTCACATCTTTTGAGACCCCCTGCCAATGAGCCCACTCCAGCTTCCTAAAGCTGCATCTGACTTTCAGCAGCTTGAGAGGCTACATAAACAAACAATGCTAGAACAATGTCACTTCTTTTTCTCGATCTTTACTCGAAATGGAAGCTTATCAAATATGTCCTTACATGTTCAAGCCCCCCAAGGCTATAGAATGGACAGCTGTTTGTAGGCGTGTAGGACAATCTGACGTCATCTTGAGGACGAAGTAGAGATAACATTGCAAACAAAGCCTTCAGAGCAGGTTCAAGCCATGGCTTTGAATAACAGAAAATCACAAACAGCATGACATGTCCCCTTTAAATTGTATAATTAGTCTCTGACTTCTTTAAAGCAAGTAATTCCTATAGCTTTTGATTAGATTTAGATTTATATCTGATTCTTGCAACAGTTTCTCAACTTTTCACCTTTGAATTCAACATCACTTTTCATTGAATGTCTCAGAGTTGTTGTCATATATTGTAGACCGGTGAATGAGATAAGATTTGTAAAAACTAGCATGTTAATTCCTTATCAACGGTTAGCTACAGAGTTAGTTTCCACAGTATTCGACATCTGCTGATAATCAGCGGCCTGCAGGTGCAGCCACCCATTACGGTCAGGCTTTAAGTGTGCTGCTGAGAGATAATGGCAGGACTAAGGCTATTGATTTATTTTCAGCCTGCCTTATGGTCTTCACAGTTATTGGCGACACACAGGCCCAGCTCTCTTCAACACTCTATCTCACTCTGAAGACTTTGATGGACAGACAGCTCCATGCTCACCATATTCACTGAAGTCCTGGATCATATTTTTTGTTGTTGAACAGTAAAATAAAAGATGGCTGTGGATTATGGAGGCTCAGTAAGCAACTGATTGTGGACTATGTGTCAACAGTTAACATACTGAGTTGCCGGGGATCGTAGGTGTACAGAAGGGGACACTGTGCCCAAGCTGCAGTCAGTTATCTGCCTTTGTATACAAAAAGAATTCAACAGCAACATATTCAATGGCGTAGCAACTGTACTCATTTACACAGGGTGACATTACAACTCTGCCAGTAAAGTCTGACTCTCTTTTAGCTGGAAATGTGATGTGACACACGCCATGGGAAAGCAGTGCTGTAACTGTTGTAGCTGTAACTGTAGCTGTAACTGTGGCACCAGACAAAAAGAGAAAGCTCCCAGATCAGAGAGAGAGGTGTCAAATGAACTTTTGCAGTGAGATAGAGTGAAAGTTATGTTGATCACTCCACACAAATCAATGGCAAGTGTACTGCTTTTTCCAGTCATTTTTGCAGTGGTGGGATGGGCAACAATGGGACATGTTTTAACATCAATAATATTAAATCTAATTTCAATATGCATCTGATTGTATTTGCATCTGTGTGTATAAACCCCTCTTCAGTCAGGACTTATCTTCTTTAGAAAACAGGCTCTTTTAATGTTTCAGCAACTACTCCATACAAATAAATCAAACAATTTACTGTCAAATGTAGATCTTCAAACTGAATTATCACACCTCCTTAGCATCACTGTGTACACCAAAATGTGTCTACAGCTTGGATAACACTATGTCTTCAGGGAACTCTGGTGATACACAAGCAAAGATCCTGAAAAATTAACACAATCCCTCACCTACAGGATTTTCTTTAACTGAATGATTATGACAAGAAATTGTTGTACGTCTACTTGAGCAGATTCGTCACTTCTGAAGAAATTGTTGCTGCTACCTATTGCAGAGATATAGAAAGATTAAATACTAACATACAGAGAGGAGCTGGAAGACTGCCTCTGTATTTTCCTGGCTGTGAAAGCAGACCTGGCTTGTTTAGAGGTTCTTGAATCGTCAAAATAAACTCTTGGCATTTCCCTTCGATCCTGCCGGCCAAATGCCACAAGATTCCTGGGCTGCTCCAACGACAATAACATTACATAAACACAGATTACTGCAGATTAGGGGGTGTCAACACCCCCACTTATCACCTACCTGCAGGATAATGAAGCAGGACCATTGTCTCTGGCTCAAGGTCTCTGCTCAGTGTGTCTGTATGTTTGTGTGTGTGCATGTGTGAGGTTACATGTATGCTGAATTTCACCTTTACAATCAAGTAAATAAACAACAATGGTTTGTTTTCCCACCTAATGGGGATAATGTGTGTCCTGTTCCTGTCTGAAAGTGAGCACACAGAGCAGGGCTGGATATTGAGAGAAACTTGATTCCTGGTTGGCCATCCCAGGACAGACAGTTCCCTCCCTGAGGAAACACATTTTGCCCCGAAAGGAGAAATTAATACAGCAACTAACCTCTCCCTTCTCTCCAACTCACTCCTATTCCCCTCTGTCTGATTCTTTCTCCACATGCACAAACATCTTCAAGCCTGCTAAGCCTGTCCTTTCTTTGAAGGGTATGAAAGCATTTTCTTTACATTTTAAACTAATGTTTCTATGCAGACTGTATGTTCCTGACATAATCTTTTTTTTCTCCCTGCTGGATGGGACCTTTCAATTCAAGTCACCATTAGCAAGCATCTGGCCTGCTGAAGTGTCCTTGAGCAAGACAGGATATCTCTACAGTTCTGGGGCTGGAAAGCAGAAAGAGAATGTTCCTGGGGATCAATAGAGTTTCAAATTATCATCATAATCATTCATCTATAGCAACCGAAATCAAGCTCTCTGTGCTCCATCCTCCTCCCTCTGCTTTTCCTTTTCGTCATACAACAGTGTTAGCAAGTAGTGAGTAGCTCTACAGATATATAAAGCCCCAGTTCTGGTGTGAGCGAGCAGCGGAAAGCAAAGAGGTTTAAGCAGTTGAAGCAGAATGTGACAGACCACCGAAAGAGACACACCTGACATAAGACCTTCAGGCGGACTCTGACACACACAAAGGCCAGGTGTAAAGAGACGGGTGGACGGGGGTTCATGAAGATTTTTAAAACAGGACAAAACAACTATCAGGATAACAACGAGATATGGTCATTGTAATTTAATAAAGTAAGTTAAATATTTACCCAGTTACCAGATTGGTAGTCAAGTTCAGCCAGAAAGGAAATTTCCATTTAAAGAACAATAAATGAAATCTCTCAAACTCTTATTTTCATTCACAACTTTTGGCTTTTATAGACTGTGCGCTTTTAAAATAAAAAAAATTGGGTGTATGTTAAAGGGGGGAATTAAAGGATTGTAGGATTTAGTGTTATTTAGAGGTGAAGCTACAGATCACAACCAACTGATAATGCCTCATCCTCCCATTGCTAGTGTGTAGAAGAACCTACAGTGGCCACAAAACACAAAAACACAAAGGGCCCTCTCTAGAAACAGTGTTTGGTTTGTCCAATCTGGGCTACAATAAAAACATGAGATATAAAGGGCTGATTCCAAGGTAACGAAAACACAGTGTTTCTTATTTTCAGGTGATTATACACTAATTAAAACATCATTATTATTATTATTATTATATTTTGTTTCTGCCAATAGATCCCCCAAAATCGTACACGCTAGTCCTTTAAGGCACAGATCTTTGAAATGACTTCCAATATCTATTTGTCCCTCTAAACAGGTTTTTAAAATTGTATTATATCCCTATTGAACTGTTGCCCTCACAGGAAGCACAGCAGCACCATATAAAGATAACTTGACTCGATCCTGACCTCATGCCTGTCTCCAAAACTGTGTCTTTCAAGTCCTCAAAAACAAAAATCAGCCAGAGCCCTGCAAAATCATCTCCTCTGAGTTCCTGCCCAATCCAGTTACTCTGGCCTTAATCTTATTAGCAGCTCGACTGGATGTTAGTTCCTCCCTCACTCAAATCAAAGGAAATGCCACAGATAATCTATCACAGAAGCATTACCAGAGCTGTAGTGTTGGTGTGTTTTTACAGTAGACTCTAAATACTATTTCAAGAGGTTCATTAAAAATCTTTACAATTTCTGAGTATTTAGAAGAGCTTCTGAGATACAGATTTGTAACAACTTAGCGACTGATGAAAACAATATAAGGTTGTCTAAATTCCTAAAACCGAAGTCAGCACAGCTCTTGCAATCACATTTATTTACCTACAACCGCTTAGTAAGTTGCAGTGGTGTAAGAAATATTCAGATTGTTTACTCATGTAAATGTACTTATACAACAATGTAAAATACTCCATTACAAGTAAAAGTCCTACTTAAGAAGAAAAACCATACTTAAGTAAAAATACATAAATATTATGAGCTTGATGTATTTAAAGCATTGCAGTAAAAGTAATGGTTTGGTCCCTCTGACTGATGTATTATTATATGTAACATTTTTAATACTGAAGCATCAGTGTTAGAGCAGCATGTTACTGTTGTAGCTGCTGGAGGTGGAGCTAGTTTATACTACTTTATATCCAGTTAGTTTAGTCCAGTGGTTCCCAACCTAGGACTATGTGATGACCACATGATGATCACATAAATCTGAGGGATCCGGAGATGACCAATGGGAGAGGAAAGAAGAAAAAACAGTTCTGATAGTTTTTGGACTTCTTCTTTAATATTTAATTTTTGGTGACAGCTGATATGTGAGCCCAACATACACACTGCATTTTGTAAGACGTCAAAAGCCAAAAAAGTTGGAAACCACAAAAGTGTGTTATAGCGTCCATTGTATCAAATTTTTATCTGAAAAGTAACTACAGCTGTCAAATAAATGTAGTGGAGTAGAAAGTACAATATTTCCCTCTGAAATGCAGTGGGGTTGAAATATACAGTAGCATCAAATGGAAATACTCAAGTGCAAGTACCTCAAAATTGAATACTTGACTGGTAACTTGTGCATATGTGTCAGCATTATGAGTTATTGATCTTTTTGAGTTTTTTTTTTTTTTTACGTGTTAGAGCTAAAACAATTGTTTAACCTCCTAAGAGTGAAGATTGTGCTGCTTTTCTGTTTGTAAACTGATCATCTTTACATTTTGGACGTTTGGTTGGATGAAACTGTACATTCAAAAACATGACCTGAAACATATGTTATGAATTTTTCACCTTTTCCTGGCATTTTATTTTATATTAAAATATTTCATGAAATGTCTTATGAATTGTTCAGAAAAAAAATCAACAGATTTAATAATAGTGAATATAATCAGTTCTATTTATCCTCAACACTGTTCTCAAGAAAGCTAATCCTCTTTTACAGAAAGAGAGTGTCTTTTTTCAGAAACCAGTTATCCAGCCAATCAGACCTGGGTGGAAGAAAGAGAGAGAGAGCGGTAATGAGGGAGGGGAAGTCATTTAGACAGAGCAGTACAGCAAATGAGGGATGATATTCCCACTCAGGAGGAAAGAGAAGAAGGGAACGATGGAGGCGATAGAGAGAGTGAAGGAAAAGCAAAGGCATTTTGGTCATAAAGGATTCTTAATGGAGCAGAATTTACACAACCTGCTGAGGTGAACAGATTAAAAAAACAGCAGCGGTAAATGAACAACAAGCATCCATTCTGCAGTCCTGAGCAGGTTAAAACCCCACACAAAGTGCAAAGTGGCTTTCTCCCTTTACCATTTTATGGTGCCACTTCCCCACCCCACCCTTCTTTCTCCTTACTTAGTCATCAATAAAAACACATTCATGTGCTGACTAAAAAGGCAAACAACAAAACAAAAGGCTATTTTCTGACACTACTCAGACCATAAATAATATAAAAGCGTCCAACACCAAATGCGTCAGTGATTTTTGGAGGATGCCAGAGGGGGGCAATTTCAGTGGATTTTGTGTCGCGTGGTTGAAAACCTGGAAAAGCAAACTAGACTGTTTCCATGACCCAGGTGAGAAAGCAGATTAGCTGAACTAGGTTCAGAGGGAAGGAAAAATGTGAGAATAGACAGATAGAGGGAACACATTCAATCAACAAGCTGTCTGAGCTAAATGAGTTTAATAATGCCAGAAAGGCAATTCACCTTTAATGAAAAGCTTGCAAGATGAATTCTGTGTACAGCACTGTTAACACAAAAGATGTGTAGAGGATAAAGTATCACCATACAGACATTTCAAAACCTCTTTGACCAGACTATCAGCGGACAGGTTATGGAGAGCATTAGGCTGTGAGTCCTGTTGTGGGTATCTCCCTCCACATCTATAAATAATGTGGCTTTACGCTCAAGCTTTCATAAACAGACACCATCACCGGTTCCTGTGCCATAAAAGGTTAAAGTGAAAGGATTCCTATACACAAAGGAGACTAAAGGGCTTATCTGGCAAAGTTTTATCCGGCATGAGAAATTTCAACGGAAGCGGAAAATAGGATAACTAATGATAACTGAGTCATCTATTTTAAAGCGTAAACAACACATCATTAATAGCTGTAAAAAATTTAAAATGTACTAAGTGCTCCCTCAGAAATTAAATGAATGCATAGTGTTGTCATGTATAAATGTATTTGTTTAAGTTTATTTCCAAAAGAGACTTATTAAAGGCATACTGGCCAAAAGCAGCTGAGGCCAACATACCCTGACCTTTAGTCCCATAACGGTAAAGCTCCAAGAGAACTTAATAGTACACTTTCTGTAACACAACATGATAATGTGTCTTTGTTACATCGTTCATCCCTGGTAAACTCCACACCTCCAGTTGGTAACGCAAGCTTTCTGTTATAAATCTGTAGTCTTCAAGCCCAAGTTGAGATAGCCCTGATGACATCACTATGGCATCATCAGGATTTGACAAAGCTACTCCACAGCAACAGGTATTATTCAGCTGTTTTCACAGCTTGTGTAGGAGTTATAGAGTTGCTCTTTAACTAGAGCAAACAGCTACATGATATTCTGGAAAACAAACTTGCTAAATTCTCATTTAGCCTGCCAGGAGGTTTAGCATACTGCACCTCATAAAACTACTTGATAATGATACTGATGCTATTGTGTGAGTCTAACTGATCCAACTCCCTGTTACTCCCATTTATAATTTTGCCCCATGTCTCTGCTCCTGCTTTGTAAGACATCAATAATACATGGCCGGTATATTTTCACCCTCCTTAGACCCAATCAATCACTGGCTGGTCAGTACTCATCTTGACTGCTTTTCCTGTACGTCCACATGCACTATAACTTTAAGATAAAAATAAGATAAGATAGATTTTATTTGTCATTCAGATCATACACTATACAGTGCACATCTAAAATTTCGTAGCAATGGCTCAAAATAGTACAGAATATCAAAAAAGTGCTGATATCAAAGATAATAAAACAGGGGATATTAAAAAACTAAAAAAACTTGTGTGTATTAATAAGTATATATATATTGTGTATGTATATATATACATGTATATATATATTGCACATTTGCATAAGTATAATTGCACAGCAGTAGTCTGTAAACTTGTATAGTCCATGGAACCGTCCATTGTGAGTGTGTGTGTGTGTGTGTGTGTGTGTGTGTGTGTGTGTGTGTGTGTGTGTGTGTGTGTGTGTGTGTGTGTGTGCGAAGGTGGGGAGATCACTAGGAGTTCAACAACTTGATAGCTAGGGGGAAGAAGCTGTTGCAGAATTGGGTTGTTCTGTTACAAATGCTGCATAACCTCTTCTCAGAGGCCAGCAGGGAGAACAGTCCATGTTGAGGGTGGGAGGGGTCTCTGATGATATTGTGAGCTCTGGTCAGACAGCTTTTTTGTGCAGTGTCCTGGATGGGAGGAAGAATGTACCAAGCCAGAGAATAAAATGGCAGCCAATGGAAGCCAAGATCAACACATTCAACTGTGCTGGTATTAGTTGGCACCAGGTTCTGTGACCTGATCAGAGACTGGTAGCCTGATTTTAGACTACGAGTTCCAGTTATAATAGTACATCCCCTGCTGGGATGAACTATTATAGTCTGTATGTGATGGTCTATATGTGGCACTGACTATATGGTGGAAATGGTTGAGGGGTCAAAGGTGAGGGGAAATACTGAAACTGATCCTTGTGACTGTTGTTAGTTATCTGCCAAGCTTATGGGGCAGGTTTTCACATAGACACTCCACATGCATAAACACACACTCACAGATGACAGAACTATAAGTAGAGCTGAAACAATCAGTCAATTGATCAACTAGTCATATAATAGAAAATGAATGTGCAACTATTGTGATAATTGACTATTCATTTAAGTCCATTATAGTCATTCTCAGGTTCCTTTCTCTGTTTCATATCATTTTGAATGTCATATCTTTGGAGTTTAAACTGCCATTCGAAAAACAAGACATTTTAAGTAACAATTTTTATAGACAAATTATTCAATAATTTAAAAAATGATCAAACAGATTACTCAGTAATAAAAATGAATCACTAGTAGCAGTCCTAATCAATAACTAAAAAATGTTTAATTTAATTTTTTTAAAACACACACAGACACTGTTTGCACCTGATTCCTATTTCATTTCTTGAAGTAAAATACAGAAAGATTTTTAATGAGTTATAAGTTTTATCTATGCAGATTCTTGGAACCCTTCATAATTTTTTACATCTTAAACGTTCTTGCAGGAACGCTGGTGCTTAAAAGCCTGAAATTGTCAGTACTTAACTGGCTCAAACAGGCAGACCCTCCCGCTCACAGTGCAAGATTTTAAAGCAGCTGAAACAAAGAGAAAGGACTCAAAGATGACAAAGGCTACGTTCACACTGCAGGCCTTAATGCTCAATTCCGATTTATTGCTCAAATCCAAATGTCAGATTCAATGCGACTTGAGCTGTTCACATTGTCAGAAACAAACCAGATATGGGTCACTTGTAACTGCGGTGTGAACTTAGCCAAAGAGGTCTTGAGATTTTACTGTGAGTGAGTGAAGGGACAACAGACACTTAACATTTCAAACCATCCACCCACCATTTAAATGAGCGCTTCGGCGAATGCAAGAATCAGTGTCTAGGCAACCATCAGGTCGGTGAGCAGAGGAATTCTTTGTAGCTGGCCGTTTTTTCAGAAATACGATTAAGTTTCCAGGGAAACTATTGTGTCTTTTAACAAGTCTCTGTGTCCTCATGCCTACTTATTTTCTTGGTAGTGTAAAAACAAGACATCTGGTTGAGAGGCAAGGAGAGGAGAGAAGAGGAGAGAAGAGGAGATTAATGCCAGCTCTGAATTAGCATACAGCTGTTACACTTGCAACAGAGAGTGTTTGAAGAGTGCCCACAGGAAAAAGTCAACTTTCAAATATGAAACTGTTTACAATATTGTAACCTGAGCCACAGGATGTTAAAGTTACTCTAAGACCTTTATCTAAGGAGGAAATCTGCCTCTGTGAGGATGCATCTTCTGTGCAGCTGTGGCACCGAGGGTTAAGGGGGGGGGGGGTTTGAGGAGTATGGTGGGGCTTAATTGGGTGTCCATGGAGAGACATTACAGTGGAGAGCTACTTCGTCCCTTTTCCATACACACTCCAACACACAGCTGCAAAGAGAGGTTCTCTACAAGCAACGCATCTGCTCCAGCGTCCCCAGTTACAATACAGGACTAATTAAAGGATCACGGGAAGTTAGTGCAGTCCCTTATACAGCAGTGTATGACTCAATGTAATCACAACAGATCAATGCAGCTTTAATTGAGCTTCATCATAAAATGAATTTACCTCACACATGCTACAGTTCTCAGCATGGTGAACACCTTACATGTAATTAATCAAAACAAATGCACGCGCCTCAGGGTGACACACTATCAGGGGAATGATGCACTCAGCAAGACATATGTGTACCCAACATATTTCATACCAACATGCAAGGACAAAATCCTAGTTTAGCTTTTAGTATTAGGTACATTCTGCCTTCTTTTAAGAAAGCGACATAAAATGGGAGCTTCTCACTTCCAAAGTCAGTCCAGCTCCATCTTTGAGGCCATGGCATCTGAAACATGATCTAGGCACCTCTGAGCGCCTGCCCTGCCTCCCTAACAGAGACATAACAACAATGGCAAAGCTGCTATCCACTATGTCAGGGAGAATGCCACAAGCAGCCACCCTGCAAAGGCCAAATAGCTCTTAATGAGAAACACAGTACATGACATGTAGCTCTGTGTGTAGTGTCATGGGAATAGAAAAGAATGAAGTGAAACAGGTGAACAAAGTGAGACTACAGTTGCAGTAATATGCCATTTAGGCCTGTCACAATAATTACATTATCAACTTATGACAACATAATTATTGACATTATCATGTCCATATATCCACTTATCGTATGATAAAAGGACATGACCTTGATTATTTTTGCCCATTGTGTTTACATCACCAATATTTTAGCCAAAAAGATACCTCAATAAACATCATAACCTATTGTGTGTCATCTATATATTTAAACCAAATAATCTGTCTGCCTGTTTCCACAAGTTATTTCCAGAGAGCTTGATGAATTCAGTTTTCTGTCTTGCTGTTAAATATTAAAAAATAAACGTGAAGACAACACCTGAGGCCCGCTCTTTCTCTGCCTTCACATTACAGGCAAACCTCCTAAACTCCACATTGACGGCTAATAGGCTGGTTATATCACATTGACAAAGTAAGTAGTCACATTGCTTGCTGTGCACTTCCCAAGTGGGGAATGCGCAAGCGTGCTGCGCAACTCATATGGCATTAACCGTAAATAACTTTGTCCTGGCCTGTGATGGCGGCTTGGCATCTTTACGGAAGCGTAGCGTTCATTCTGTGATCTCCCCACCCCCCTTTCATATCACCCCCGGTGAGTAAGCAGCTCAAGGTTGAGCCGCAAAAGCAACCGCCATTACTACCCAGCCACTTCCGTATTTACATGTGATATCGGAGGTGGGAGCCATTTGCAGGCAATCTTAACTAACCTTGGTAATTTTTATATTATATTGTATTATCTGATATTATATCAGTGGGTTCCTAAAATGACAATAATATTGTTAAATGCAATTATTTCCGGGACAACAAATCGTCCAACAAAAGTAGCTATCGTCACAGGCCTATTGCCGGCGGTATATGATGAGAATGCATATGAGAATCGCAGCTCTGCAGTGGGATTTCCCTCTGATATAAACACATGATGGCATTGGCAGAGAGACAGCTGTACTTGTCTAAACAATGACACAGAAAGCCAAGGAGCTTCCACACATAATGCTCGGTCCACTATGTGCCAGACTCAGACACAGCTGCAAGACCGCTGCTGCACAACTGTCCTGAGATTCACATAAAAAGAAGCTGAAATATGAACTTTCACATTTAATGGTACACACAGGCCCGCCATTTACACTACACTTTCTGGAGATTAAATTTGAGTCTCAAACAGGTTCATAGCCAACCCAATAACAATTCGGTACAGTTTTACTGTGTAGAAAGCCTCGTTTTATGTCATGGTGAGCACCATAAGTTTCAAATATAGCTCATTAGCTGTTGGGTCTGTCAGAGGGGTGCACACACTAGTGAGCTCATACTTTACCTGTATTTACTGGATGTACACATTATAAAGCATATGGCACAGGGTACTTTGAAGCCCTGATAGAACACTCTGCAGTGGGGAAAAGTTGCATTGGTTTGATGCATGTGTTTAATTGGTTAGATTTTGCTGTAAGAAATGGGTTCAAGTCTTTTTTAGCTTATATATCATTTGCCTGTCAAAAAAATCTTGCAACAAAGTGCAGACAGCATAAAGTTACTTCAGTCACACTTATAATTAATCAGTGATGTTTTTTTATTTTTAATTCACTGTCATTACAAACCATTTGAGTCCATTGCCCACAGTTCTATTATACTAACTCATTAGTCAAGCATGCCAATTTATTTGAAAAACAAAAACTACTTAATGAATAGTTTTTCAAAAGTGTGATTATCAGCAAGCATCAAAATATGTACAGGGGGAATTTGCTTTAAAAAATGCCAGTGAGGCCCTGTGGATTTGGATAAATTCAATTTAATATCCATCCTCCAGATGATTTAATCAGTCAGAGACAAAGGGAAATTGAACATTAGACCCCGTGTTGAGATGATGTATGGCATATGGCCGAGCTAATTGCTGCATAAGCAACTGTGCTTGGTTAATTGGAGAATTCATCAAAGGACTGCCGTCCTATGGTGATCAAAACACATGATTGGAAACAAGTCAGACTAGTCTATCTCGTAGCATGTGGCTGCGCGCTCTAACTTTCTAACTTCATGAAACTTTTAAAAAGTTCTTAAGACAAATGCAAATAGCAGAATGAGGAGTTTTTGCACAATTTTAATAAAAACAACGATGATGTTAAACTTACATGAAAGCATGGTAGATGAATGCCCATCCTCTTGGTCTTTCCAGCACGTTGTAGAGGCAGTTTTGCAACTTTCTGAAGCGTTTGCTGGTGGCGGACGCGTTGGCCCGGGGTCCGGGCGGCCCGGGCAGTGGGGTGCCCAGTAACCCTGTGCGGTGAGACGGGTGTCCGCGCTCCGGTGTCGACGGCTCGCTTCTCTCCGTGTGGACAGCGGTGAGAGCCACGAACTCTACCCGCCTGTCGTCGTTCGGAGCCGGGGGCACCAGCATTCTGATGCCGCCGTTGTTTGACGGACTTCCTAACATCTTCAGGCCAACACAATTAAACTACATATGATTTGACACTTTTCACTGGGTCACCCGAAGGAGCGCTGAGCAAAGTTGTGACCGAGTCATAGCCCGGTTTGTCTTGGCTGTAAAGTGGACTAAAACCAGTCAACTTCTAAAACACATGAGTAAATATCATCCCTATTTTTCTGGTCTCGGTTGGATTTGTCAAGATGTAAAAGTTATCTGTAAATCAAGTCACGGTCGCCAAAGAAACGATTCACAATAATTGGCCAAGTGCGTCGCGTTGAAATGTGACCTTCAACGATCATCGTTAAGAGTCAGATGTGAGAGGTAATCAGCGGGGTGCAAAGAAGTAATTGCACGTGCACTAACTCCAGGAAAACAATGACATTGAGCAGCTAACGACCTGACATCACTTTGAAGAAATGATAGCACAAACTGGCCTCAATCAAGTATTAATGCATGACCATAAATACACTTTAAACATGCAGTTATAAAGCACTAAACTAGGCTACAAAGAAAGCGATCACAATGTGGAACCACGCAATCCAAATCAACTGTATCCAAATATAGTTAACAGCACTCTTTCTTTAAATTCGTCTTAGCTATTTCTATAGTTTCAGCTGTCAAACTGATACTCGCCACAGCCGCTAACATCAGCCTACTCTCCCGTTCTGGTGCGTCTCCCGGGTCCAGCGCTCCGCTCCGGCAGGCGGGGTGGAGCGCGCAGAAGTAAAGACCATCAGAATGATGTCAAGAATCGCGAAACACCAACTCTAAAAGTCTGTAGAAAGGCCAGTAAGAGAAAAAAACGTCTGCTGATGTTTGCATCTGGTTTCTTAAGAGCTTGCAAAGACGAAAAAAGACCCTCTGTGGCGAGTTGCCGTGCAGAAACAGAAGCTCTGGTGAGGGGTGAGTACTGCGTGCACAGGATGGGTATGAGCATGGGATGCACGCCGTGAGGGGGAGAGAGAAACCGGACAGAGATGTTCTTGTTTATGAGTCTTTCCGGGGAAAATGGCAGAGCTTGGTCGAACACTAAGTTTGACAGGAGTTGCTGATCATGCATATGTATCTAAATGCTGTATAAGCATCATGAGTTGTAGTTTATAAGTATGAAATTGCAGCAGATACATTCTATGAGTTACTAGGGAGTCCCACACATACTTTTTACAGAAAGTAGGATTTGAAATAACAACTTTCCTTTGCTCTGAAATGAAAAGACCACTTATGTGTACTATGAGAGAGGGCTTGAATCCATACAGGAGTTTGGGACAGGTGCTGGGGGGCAGCAACACTGGCCCCAGTCTCAGTAGTAGACACAGCTTTCTAAATCTATGGCTGTGACACACAGGGGCCTGCGGTTATGACACAAATGCTGAGGGTTATGGAGAACAGTGCCCTGTAGAGAGATCACCTGTCGGAGGGCCTCAAGGGGAATGCATTGTGAGGTGGTCCCCACACTCCTGCTGGCCTCACTGTATCATCTGACCACCAGAAGCGACATCAGCAAAATGCCAAGTTAATTCACAATGATCTATTTCTTTAAACATAATATCTGTGTTTAGCTAAAACCAAAAAACAGGTCATTTGTTAACTGATGAGAGAAAGGAGAGAAAAAAGTAGAGAAATTCTGCATAACAACAGAGAACAAATCTGCAGAACCTCATCCCTCACATCTCTGATCTCAACTGAAGTGCATTGTTTTCAATGACATCATTACTGTGAAATATATGATACACTTAATTCAAATGTACATTACTGCCTGCATCAAATAGAGGAACTGACCATGTCCCACAGACATGCATTTGGCACTGTGCAAGTTTAACAGTGTCCCATAACAACAGAAAAGGGAGGTTACTCATGCTAACGATGTGCGCTCCTGCCCATTGTGGCTGCTGCAGTTTATGGAACATGCAGGTCTGTGGAATGACGTGGGAATGTGGCTGGAGTCTCTCACAAGTCACAAATCTAGACATTATTCTCAGGGCTCACTTCTATTACATAACTTAACATGACTAATCCTTAACTCTTTACTTAGTATCATACATATAGACTGATGGAAGACTGTTGGCTATGAAATGGAGTCCACTGTTGACAGCTATGCTTGTGTTCAGACAGACAAATCGGTCTGAAATGTTATGTGACATTTTCCAAATGGATCTTGTGTCTTTAAAGTACAGTATGCATGTTGTCAGATTGTCGTTTAATTGCTCTTAGAAACAGCAAGAGTTTAATCGACATAAGGGCTGCAGCTAACTATTTACATTATTCCTTAATCAAGTCAGGCATTTCTCAAATGACATCATTGAAACATGATTGACTATCACTCCTAAATTTAACTCACAGCCAGGAACTGAATCCACCTCACTCACTTTCTGATACTGTCACAAGTTCATTGACTTCAGTGGTTTATATCTTTAATTATGATCAGTTGACCAGCACACAAAATAGTGATATTTCACTTATAAATGAAATTATTTCTATTATAAGTGAATGTAACTCTATATGATAGAAAAATTACTGATAAGGCCTTGCAGAAGGGCAAAGCTGAAATGTACACCTCCCTCGGGTGTTAGAAAAAGGCATAACAAATATTTCTGCGCTCTTAAAAAAGGAATATGGACATAAATGATAAAAAGGTAAAGGACAGGGGGATCTAATTTGGGAAGGGGGTCATCTAAAAGTTGAGCTTTGTGGATTCTAACTATCCCACAATGAAAGGATGAGGTTCAATCAAAACATCAACACAACAGCATCCTGTGAATCTCCCACTACAACCCTTTCTCTGTTCACCTGGTTTCCTTTCCTCCTAAAGTTTCCCTCGATTGCCCTCCTCTCCGTCTCTCAGCAGTCCACACCAGGCCAAGAGGGGGCGACCAAGGAGGAAGGTGTCGACAGATAGGCCGGCCCTGCTCGTACCATTAGGGATTTACATCAAAGTTTCACAGAGGCAAAGCCGTGCACCCCCGCTCTCTGTTACGGTACCAGCCCTGCCGCAGTGTTACTTTCATCCAGTAATCAACACTTCAAGCTGGTCTGAGGATCTAACATGGGCTCTGGGCTAAAGGCCACCCCCTGACAACATACAACAGCTGAGCAAGGTCAGACTGTAAACTATGAATGTGGAAAGACCATAAGGAAGAGCTCACCTCCACAGCTCACACGCAGTCATACTAACATTTAATAACTCGTCAACAACTCTTGTATGAGGGTAGAATTACAGTCGGGGATGGCCCAGAGTGGACTACAGGGGCCCAGTGTTAAGAGGCGGCTGTTGTGTTCCCTTTACGCCCACTTCTACCCTTTCTGTTGTTTTTCCACTGCACTCTTCACTCCAAGCATTCACTCACGCCCCACAGAGCCCGCTGAGCTCTGGGAGTCGACAGCCACTCAGGGAATATATGGGAACTTAAAAATACTCACATCAGCAATTGTGCACCACACAAAGTACCGTGCAAGCTCACTCCATCTGACCCCCACCAAACCTTTCCACTGTGCACTTGGACAGTTGCTTACGCCACTTAATGGCGTTCCCAGACCGCACTCTTGTTTGCCTTTATTTAATGTCTTTTGTCCACTCTTGTTTTTTATCTGGTTCCTCCTCTTCAACATACATTTTTCTTAATGAAAAACATCAGAGGAACATAGAGAGAGGATGAGCAGGGAGGGGGCAGATGAGATGTTGACACAGTGTCTGTTGTGTTGGGTTAATGTTGTTGTGATATGTCGTGTTAAAGTCTTTGGAGAGATGAAATGACATTGTATCAAACGGTGCCGTGTTTGGAATAAGAATCCCCCGCTGTGTAACACACTCCAACCATCACGTAGACGTAAAAACATCAGCTGACATGAAGCAGTCTTCCTGTGCGTGATGAATATGCAAGTGTGACTGACTAAATGACTGAGGCAGGAAATTACAGAAGTTTTGGTAGAGACCTCACTCAGTGGCCCATTCATGATTAGTCAAAAGATCCTTTGTAACTTACTACCACTAGTTTTTTTTACAGCAGTGAGTGAGCAGGCTCCTATTGGAAGTCAGCAACGTTTTACTGACAACCATTTACCGTAGAGGGGTGGAGTGGACTGCAGTGTAGACACTACCTCACTTCCCTCACCCATACAAACCGTGCTATAAAAAGCAAGACACACAATAAAGAAGAAGTAGTGTTAGAACATGGCTGGTTTTGAAACATCCCTGCCTTTTATTAACAATCAGGCTTAATCCAGTCCATGAATGGTAGGGTTAAAAGATCTGTCTTCAGGCTACTGAGTTAGGCTACAATAATGAATTCTTAATAATTCCTAGAAGTCATTTTTCTGTATCTGACAGTGAAATCTTTCTGAATGTTGAATAGAAAGAATGCTCTGCTGCTACTAACAATGTTACTAAAAGTTTCATTTGGGGTTGGTTTCTGCCTGGAAAACAGTGAGTCTGTTCTGTTCTGTTCTGTTCTGAAAATTAAAAAAGGACATTATTAAACTGTTGGACACACCTTTGAGGCTCTGTGTCAGCAGCTGAAGGGTTGATGACAGGGTATCAGCACATTATATGTATCTTCTTCATAAATAATAGTTAATGATTTTGGAGAGCAGTTCTTGTCTTAATGGTAAATTAAATGAAGCAACACGTTAGTTCATGCAAGATACGGAAATCATACGCCCCAGCTGTAATCACCTGACAGCCACTGATTGAATCAACAACAATCAGCCATTCTCACCACAAGGCGGCCCCTTTAAATATGACTCCCACCTACACTGATCTAGCTTCACCATTGCTCACAAAGCTTGCATCCACCACACCAGCCTCCACCTTTCTGGTTCAGGGTTCAATCATGGCTCTAGGGTCAATCTGCAATTCATGTCTTGCTTTTGGCCCACTCTGCCGTGAGGGGGGGGGGGGGGGGGTGCATTGTTCTGCCTGTTTTTAGCTCGCTAATGCAGGGAGCATCTTAGAGTGAAGCCTTCAACGCCAAGTAAATGATTTGATTTATGACGAGAGTGTTCCTGACTGAACTGTACTTATATAGCACTTTTCTAGTCTTTTTGACCACTCAAAGCATTTTTCACTTTCACATTCACACACATTCATACATTGATGAAAGGGGCTACCACGCAGGGTGCAAATCTGCTCATCAAGAAGGAAACTAACCATTCACTCACATTCCACACACAGCCATCAGGAGCGATGCAGGGTTAAGTATCTTGCAATTCGGCATGTGGACCGGAGGAGCCTGGAATCGAGGATGACTTCTCTACCTCCTGAGCTACAGGGCCAACAGAAGCTTAAGAATCTGTTAGGTTAGTCGGATCATTATGGGGGCATTTTTGTCTTGATTTGATAGTTGACAGCACAGAGAGACATACAGATACTGATAAAGGTGTGACATACAACAAAGGCCTAACATGAAAATGAAAATATTTAAAAAATAAAAAAGTATGAAGTCATGAGTGAAGTTGACAGTATAAATACCATCTTTTCATATACTCAGTTCTAAGATTTGATAAATACTGTAGGTGAGGTAATATTTGCAAATAAAAATTAAATCAAACCTCAGCTGCTTCAGACTCATCAGGCAGCATCTACCCTTAAGCACAGAATTTAATTTTAAGCACAGCTTTACATGCATGCTGTGATATTCTCACACCTATCACACTGCATCACTGCGTGGTCACAAGCCTCACAATCAACCATAAAGCCCCTCATATCAGTATATAACCAGAAAATAAACATCATGAACAAATAACCAATAAGGTGAGATCTTGGAGAAACACGATACATTCAGCTTCGAAAATTTCATAAGCGATACCAACATAAACCTTATTTTTAAATGCCTACATGGTCGTGCTCCTTCCCTGCTTAATGGACTTGTTACAAGACACCAGCACTGAGGTGGAGTCACTACACAGGAGGCCTCAATGAACAGTAACTGTCTCATTACAATACGCAAAACCTCATATTGAGTCATCTATGGTAAAGGAGTAAAGTTTTCAATAGAGGTGTTAAATCATAGCTAAAAGAGAAACAACACTGTTCTCATAACTAATACATCTATACAGACACACCTGTATATTTGTGTGGATGTATTTTTCTTTCTTTTTTTCCACATTTTTTCTATTTAATTTTTATTTTTTTATAAGCCTCGTGTGAACAGCTGTTGTAAATTAATGCTTGGCTACAAACACTAAATACAGTGCATCTGGTATTTGTGCATAATTGTTCTGTATGTTGCAGTTCCAATGTGATGTCCATGTCAAAATAAAATACATTGATTTAAAATGTATTTAAACTTAACTATTTTGTGTCTGACAATATCCTCAATCTAAATTAATACAGATCTTCTTTTTTGTTTTTCTTACTTGGCGCAAACAATTAAATATCTTTATTAACAAACTTTGGGGCTTTTAATACAATATAAGGTTTGAATTGATGTACTACTTTGTAATACTTGTCATGCATAACCTGGTTGTGAATCTGTTTGATCCCCAGAGGTGCTGTTCTGTTGCTGACCCTGCACTCTGGACTCCTCGTGAAGGGAGATAAGCAATAAGAAAATGTTTCTACATGGATCACAGAACTGTCACATTAGTCGTACACAATACTGAAATGCCAGCACCTGGGAAAGCTTGAGTTACGTTTGATGATGATTAAAAGAAAATATCCCCAACACCTCTATAGAGAGAAAAGAGAATCAAAAACAAACCCCACATTAGTGACTCTTCACTCGTGTTACGGGTTTGTTGCTAACTTGGTGAGACCAGCTAGTGTTGTGGCTCTATCACAAGGTCCAGACCACAGCCAAAGCAGTCAGCCTCAATTCATCTGTCCAAGACTGCCTTGATCTGACCAGATGAGCCAGCCAAGAAAAATACCACCAGACAATCCTTTTCACGCTTGACTTAAGCTCAAACATTCTCACAATCCTCATTGCTCTTATTAGAAAGAGCCAAGCATGAGTCTGCGCTCATTAATGCAGTTATTGTTCGGTGATTAAGTCGATTAAGAAAAGGCCCTCCAGTTTAAGTAATGTTTACTTGTGGCTCTGACTACTGTGGCTTCCCCAGAAAACTGTGTAGTAAGTGACTGTATATGAGGGTAAATGAATGTTTTCACACGAGATAAGAAAGTACTTCAAAGTGATACTTGCCATTTTTGAACTTTCAGCACCGACACATTGTTAATTGTGAGACCTATTATTCGGGGGGAAATTGGAACATTATAGCAGTATGCATCTTTCTGCCCACCTAATTTTCTGTTCCACCATAATTACTTCTCTTCCTTTTAAGATTTAGGTCGGATAAGGAATGCAGTCTGATCTCACAGGAGCTGAGCAGTCTCCAGCCAAATAACTCGTGACTCTATTGTTAACCGCTTGCCCTTCTCTGGCACATGAATTTTTTTCCAGCACTCCATGGAGGGCAGCAGAAATAAGATTAGTTATGTTCATATAGTCGGTTTTTTGTGCAATGTGGAGATATTGATTGCACATTTTTACCAGGCAGCTGCAGTGTTGTGCACTTTGGATATGTCCATGCTGCTAAAACAATGCTAGTGGTGAAGAATGATAAACCTGTGCTTGGCAATAAATCAGGTGCTCTTAGTGTAACAGAGGAATTTACAGTGTGCTGGATGAGTGCTGCCCTCTTGTGGTCATTTAGAAGCATAACACAGTTTCCAAACGACCTCATATTCACACATTTTTTTCTCTTGGCCTTCATTTAAAATATGTTATGAGCATTAAAATACTTTTATCTTTGTATTATAACATTGCTTTCATTTTACACCTGTAAGATCAGAGATACTTCAACATATTTTAGGCTGTGCTGTTGGGTCTACCCTGAGATTCTACTGTCTTATCTCCTGGTGTGCTGTTGCATTTCTCACCTGTCTCCTGTCCACAAACGTGCTTAACTCACCTAAAATAAAACAACAAAAAGAAGATGATGAGATAACCACGCAAAATCCCCCAAAAATACAATGGAAACACGACTCTTAGACAAGTTATGGTTTTTATTTTTTCTCACAAACAAAGTTTGCTTACAAAAAAGGAACATCAAAAATAAAATTGTACCTATCTATTGCATGTCATGCTGGCAGTTCGAACTACATGCAAAAACAATAATAAGAAGAACATTGATAATAATCATTACTGTACAAAAATGATGATAGATATGAGGCCAAACATCATTTTAAAATCAAAAGAAAAAACACTTGTATTGAAAAAAAAAATTAGAGATCTATAAAAAGGGTGTTTTTGTTTGTTGTTTTTTTTTTTGTTTGTTTGTTTTTTTGCTCCTGACGGAGTCATGTGTTTGTACATGAGACTTAAACCAGGGCACAAGACTCCAGAACAACCCGAGTAGAGTGAAACTGCATAGAGGCAGAGAACAGTTTCCCCACTCTCAAGACAGAGGGATGAAGAGAGAGTGAATGAAAAGAACAAAATAGAAGAGTGTCACATACAGGTAGACTACACAGTTTGAAGCCCTTACATTGTTAAGTCATGCTTCATCATTAAATTTAGAAAAACAACACAACTACATGAAATGATCATTGAATCTTAAAACCTCTTCTGGCAATCCCTTAGATTGACTCGTTGTAAAAAGTGATATCTGAGGTATATGGCTTCATTTTATCCATCAAATACATGACAAACAATGAAGAGGGTATGATTCATGTCTTCCCATAAGGAAAGCAAGAGGTGAAGTGTCCCATGGCTACCTCCAACCACAGATAAACAGGCCAGAAGCAGGTAATGTAGACAGAGATGGACACTTCCCCAAATCATTTTTAAATGAAGAGTAGAAAGGAAGGAATTAAACACACACTTTTTTATGTTTTAAAAACCTTTTAAGTTTGGACAAGAGATGAGAGGGGGAGAAGACTGTTGTCAGGGACTGTGGCAGTGTGTGCACACTTTCTGCACAGATGCGGAGTTACAGAAGTACAAAAAAAACGTAAACTATGCATTGATGTAATTTAACATGTTTTAAGAAAGTCAATTAGTGTCCCTTTGGTTTTTGATCCAGTGTACTAAATTTATTACAAAAAAAATGAGCGTTACAAGATTTTAGCTCCCTCGTCCGTGCTTAAAATCAAGATTATCAAGTGTCCTTTGACAGGGTTGGTTGCATGTGTCGGCATCACATGGGCTGGTGTGTGTTTTGTGTGTGTGAAGGAAAGGTTCCTGGCTGGGCTTATTCAGTGGTGACCTGCGTGACCTGTGCGTCAGCTGTCTGGTTGGTGGACTGAATGAACATTGGTTGGGTCAACTCCTGTCCTGCTGGCATTGTCACCTGCTGAATCTGATACAACTGCTGTAAAACAGAAAGACAAAGATGTTGAAGGTGTGGGTGTAGTCAGATGCATTTGGTTCATTCTCCTTCAAGTGGCACCTGTGTATACTAATTCAAATGATGTTAAAATGCTAATAAGACAGAAATGAGCAAACTCGAGTAAGTCACATGCCTGAAAATAGACCAATATTCACTGCATATGGGAATCTTTCCTTATCTGAATCAAGTGTGCTGTACAAACTATAAAGCCCTTTAAGGCAAATTTGTACAGTAACTTGTGATTTTGGTCTGTACATGTATATATAATTGACCTTTTATCTCAAAATGTCTGTCAAAGGTTGAGATATGACAAATGAAATATATTCTTTTGCATTCAGTACCTGTCCATCAGTAAACTGGTTGAACTGCTGCTGTCCTTGCTGTACCTCTGTCTGTGTGATCTGAAAACAAAACAAAAAAGTTATTCATTTACAACACATAACTAATTGAGTCAAGTGAATGCTCGGATATCAGGTTGATTTTTTTTCTCTTTGTGATTACCTGCTGCGTGTTGGCGAGAGTCTGAATTTGTCCTTGAACCACTTGTGCTCCGGAGACAGGCTGAGCTAAACGGATGTATTGTAGCTGACCTGTGTTTAGTTGCACCTGCACCCATTCAACACAAGGGGGAGACAGAGTTTGGTTTAGAACAAATGTCATTCGAACACAGAGGTCACAGCCATTTTCCTATTCTAGATAACCATAACGTTCACTTTCCTCTAGTGAATTGTTAATTTTCTAAAAGTGTATGTTTGATGACTCCCAGTGAAGGATAAATATTCACTAAAATCATAGTCTTAATTAAGTCAACCGCCATTACAGTAACAGCATGCGGCAAACATGCTACTGTGGCATTTCGTCTGCTTCCGCTTGGGGCTATTTCTTCTTCCCCTCATTCAAATCCCTGACCTTTCCTTCCACTGCTTGCTTCATCACCTAATGCTGGCTTCTGCCTCCTCTAATGCTCCTCACTTTTATTTTCCAACTTGATGCCATTTCTTACCGGAATTTGCTGGATCTCTCCCGTGTTGGTGATGATCTGCTGCATGACCTGCATGGTCTGGCCCTGGGCTTGAGCTGTCTGAGCTTGACCCTGGGCTGTGGCCTGGACAATCTGTACCTGTTGACCCTCACCCACCTGCATGGCCACTGGAGCGCTCTGAGAGAGAGAGAGAGCAAAGACAGAAAGAAAGAAAGAAAGAGACAGAAGTAACACATTAGTTGTTTAATGACTGGTTCAGGCATGTGGTTTATGATTGACACAAAGCAAAGGGGACCCAGGAGATGACTGACTTTCCTGGAATAAGATTGTAACCCAGCAGTCTGAAGCTCATGTGTCCCTTCACTTTATAAGTCTGTTAAAAGATCATCAGGCAGGCACAAAAGACACGAGGACACAAGATGACAAAGCAGATTTGAAAACCTCTCATTCTCTTTGGTCTATGCAGGAAAGGCCACCTGATCTCAAGCTGTGGTCACCTTTAAGCCGGGCTCAGACTACAGGTGTTTTGGGCAGATTTATCCCTGATTCGCCCCTCCTGACAATTGGAGGAGAAATCTGGTCTGGGAAGTTAGTCAGTACCGCTGTTCGGCCCAGATTATCTGGTAAAATGTAGGGTTGACAAATCCAATCTTAAAACCTCCAGAACTGCTCATCAGTTTGATATTTAGGAGTTAAAATCAGGATGATTAAGTCATTATTTTCCAAACTGGACTACAATAGCCAATAAGAGAGAGCTGATTGATGAACATTTTAGCACTTGAGTCTAACATTAGCTAGCATACTACTGTTGACAGCTATTAAAACTGACAGTTACAATCTCACCTCCAATTCTCGCTGAAGAACAGACAACCCACGTTGACTGCATCTCCACAACCCCTTTTTCATCTAGACACGTTTAGCCTACTGCTTTAGTTTTTTCTCACTGCGAAGCATTTTCTTTACATCTGCTTCCTCATAAGATCACGTGAGTTGCTGCGGTCACTAAAGTGAACATTTGTCAAGTTTCTCCTTATATGCGTGATGTAACCCAATTTTAAAACTGTAGTCTGAGCCTGGCTTCACAGACCTCAGTCACCTGTGCAGGACAAAGCTCCTCACCTAAAGGGCTATGGCAACCAGTAATGTACATATAAATGGACGTGTGCATGTGTGTTTACCGTGATGGGTGTGCCCTGTGATTGCACCTGCACTTGCTGTAACTGCTGCATGGTGGCACCTTGAAGCATCTGATGGCCGACAGAATAAACGACCAGGCGGTGGAGAATGAGAAAATGAGAGAAAGACACAGTGAGAAAGCAGCGATTGCAACAACTTAACACATGAATATAAGCATGTGAGTATGCGCAGAAAGCTTAAATGTTAGAGCGGCAAACTGTGACATATAAGCAGCAAATGACATTTAGGAGCATGTTTATCAGAAATGCAAGTAAAAACAGGGAGGGCTGCGGTGAAATGACAAAAACATGTAATAACAATCATGGTTGTGTTAGGACAGGTTTAAAAAATGCATGAGACGTTCCTGGCAGCTTAAGTAATGTCAACTGTGGTTTTATAAGAGAGAGTTGGTGACCTCATAGAGAAAAAAATGGCAGAATTGGTTCAACAGTGACAACTAGTGACACTGAAAGCTCTGCACATGGACACATACAAAAAGAAGGGAATGAAATGAGCCCATCACCTTTCACTATTCTAACTTTCAGTTTTTTCTTTATATTATTTGTCAGTCCATATTCTAAAGAACTTCCTGTTAGCACCTCACTCCGCAGAACAAACATGACATGATGTGCCTGATAGGTAATGGCAGGCTAATCTTTTTTTGTTTTTTACACTAGTTGACACTTAGGAAGTAATGATGGAATCTGAATACTGAAAAGAGGGATTGTGATGATGCTAAGGTGCACTAGGATTATGTTGGCAAACAACAAACCAAACAAACTTGAGGAATAGGAAACATACAATTACCAAGTTGCAATGACACAGAGAGTTGTGGTGAAACTTTGAACATCCCAGCTTTTTATCTGATCTCAAAAGCACATCAACAAACAGAATACATTCTTTGAAGATTTAAATGTAAATCTTTCACTTATTCCCGTAAGGCACACCTTTTAAAGTGCTACCTTGTAAATAGCTTACAATGGAGTCTATGTAAGGTGAGTGTCAAAGTGTGACCTCCCTGCTCTCTGCAGGGACTGCAGCAGTAGCAGCGCTACTGAATCAGGCCAGGTCTAAACAAGTATGACAGCTCAGCTAAAGGCAGTCTGCTGAAGCAGCATGAAGCACCACAGCAACCCAGCAGCATAACTACATGACATGCAGAGTCCAAGCTGGACAGGGAGCACTCAGGAGCAAAACTAGTAGAAATGAGACAATTAGAGAAAGAGAGAGACAATTGAAACGTTTTCCTAAATATATTTGTGACCTTATTGGGTAGTGAAATGATTATGATCCTGAGGGGTGAATGTTCACTCCCCAATACTGTGTGCTTGTGTGTGAGAGATTGAGTAAGTGTTTATATGTATGCTAGGATACAGCTATTAATGCCCAGTTTTTGTTTCTTTCAGCAATTTTTTTGAATCACACAGCACCAGTGAGGATGACAAACAGGTAAGAAAAAGGAAAAAACAAAAGCCAAAGCTAAAAAAAGATAATACATTATTAAAGATGAGGGCAGATTTTGAATCCATTGTTGCGTTATTAACTTTTAAAGGCAACGCATACTGTGTATACCTCATGCTTATATTAATCAGAATTTAAGCCCAGATTCACACACTGTAAAGCTGTATGATGTGTTTATTTTTATATTTTTTGGGGGAAAAAGATGAATTTAAATAACTTCAGTTACATTAAGTATTTTATGTGTCTATAAACATAATTTATATACAAAATAATATACAATATTAATATTCAGCTAAAGTGTTCAGGTCAAATGTTTCCTGGATAGGGTTTCAGAGAAGTAGTTATATACACTGGGTGTGTTCTGAGGTTCAGTTATTCTTGCTGGTGGGAGAGCGGTCAGCTCCTAAATATGAGCTAAGACTAATATCAATAAAGCCAGGTGTTATTACCCCAGGAACAGGCCTTTTACAGCAGGATTCCCGGGATCGGGTGCAGTTTATAATGTACTACTTAACATTATTTGGGAGACTGGTAATCCTTCAGGTGGTACAGAGACACACACACACACACACACAATATCTTTTTATTGGAGGTTTAGCAGAGGCATCCTCGACTGGTTATTTGCATGTTATTGTGGGGGTAACTCAGCCTCTCAGCTGTAGTCTATAATTCTCGTGTTTGCCTGATATTCTCATATCCACCTGTGCTTTCATTTTATTGTTGCTGATTTTACTTTTTCTGCAGGTCCACTGCACTCTGAAATGCTTTGTGTTAAACCCTGGGACACTTTGTAGACAGTACCTGTCCTTGCTGTGGCTGTGCGATGATGATCTGTCCCGGCTGGATGGTCGTGGCTGTTTGTGCCCCGGGTTGCTGGCCCTGTTGTGTGCCCTGCACCTGAACAGCTCCGGGCTGCTGGGCCAAGGTGAAGTAGTACTGCACTGGCTCTGCTGGAGCTACTGACTGACGCATCTCCTCCTGAAGATCACACACACACATACACACACACACACACACACACACAGACAAACACACACACACACACACAAGGAGGCTTATCAGTCCATTACATCTCCATGAATTATTTTTGCTGGTGTAACGGTAGAGGAGGACACGTCTGATAAATAACTGATGGGCTGTGGCTGCAGAAGAGTAATGTAATCTGGACCTAAGATCCATTACAAGCATCACACTGGTCAATACCATAGACTTCAGGCCTAGAGGCTGTACAGACTGAATGTGCTGTTAACTCTGATCAACTTGCACAATTTACACAAAAGAACTGTACCAGATATTTATGATTCTAATGTATTATAGATATAATATGACAGTTATTGATTTATATATTGAAACACGTTCTCTGTTCGTCCTCTTCCAGGGTCAGCCACAGAAATGCAGTGTCAGAGTGTGTTGGGATTCTGTTAACTCAGCACACTTCAGCAGGTTGGATGCTTGCTGGCACGGGGGCTTGAGTCCTATCTAACAATTATCACAAATTAAGTGTCAGGGTATGCCGACCTGTGTCTTAACTGACTAATGAGCAGGGCTTCATCTTGATGAGGTTTCTCCATCACCAGAAGCGTAAACACCCCTCTCCCAGCTCCATGACAACACAGCTGAGAGTGTAGGATGTTTACATGTCTGGAGACAGTCTACTTGACAACAAATGTAAATCTCTCACTCCTCCATCTGGCATCCTAAATTTTTATACAGTGCATCAAGCTCCAGCTTCAGCAAACTTAAACATAATTTAATTTATCCTAACTGAAATGTCCCTGGTACAGGACATATTCAAAGCTACAGTGTCATAGCTGGTACTACTGTTGGCTGTCAGAGGCAATAAGATGCTGCAAACATCCGACTGAAAGCCCTTGCTTTCCAAATCCCAGCTTCCAGTCAAGGATGTTTACAGCACCTCCAGGTTGCCAACAAAGATGAAGACACAAATAATCAGCTCTGATGTCTAATTTTCATGTGAAGAAATGTATTTTCTGAATTCAGATCACCTTTGGATACACCAGCTGTTTGCCAGTCAGTGTTGGTGTGCTTCCCTACCTGTCGTTTAGGAGGCTTTAGGTCGTCCCGGGGCACAATGTCGATCAGGAAGTCAAACTGGTCAAACTTTGTTATCGCCATGGCAATGTCGTTCCTCTGTTAACATGACAAAGACACAGAAGGTCAAGTGATGTAGTCACAGTTTGATTATACTATTTCCATACATGTAGCTACCTATATATAAACATGCCACAAGGCCTAACGTCAGCTCTCTTGAAATAGCCACATGACAGGCTACTGCGTCATTGAAATAGAGTTCCCAGTAGCACTGTATTTGCTTTGATAACTCAGCTCAAAGAAAGAGAGGACAAGTTTAGAGCTGAAACAAAGGGACATTTTTTTTTAAAAATCAATAATTTGAGTCACTTTTCAAGCAAAAAATTGCAAACATTTCAGCTTTTTGAGGATTTATTGGTTTTCTTCTGTTATTGTAGATTTAATGTCTTTGGGTTTTGGACTGGTGGACTCATTGTGTCACCTTGGACTCAGCAAAACTGTCATCTTTGTCATTTTATAGACAAAACAATAAGAAATGTATTGGCAAATTAGTCAAAGATGAAAATAATGGTGACTTGCAGATCTAAAGAGATTACATGTCAGATCAACAACTTTCTTTTTACCAACAGTAGCTTTAGGCAAATGAATTAATAAAAACCAAAACTAAAAAACTAGCATCACAATCTTGAACCTGTGTGTGTGAGATGGGTCAAACAATTAACAGAAATTATGTTTTCCTGCCCTCATGATCACAGGCTGTGCTGCTATACCCCTTCCTATATCCACAGCAGTGTGCTGTCTCTGGAATTTTCCACAGGATATTGGCTGTCAGGACCCCCCATTGTGGCCCTCCCTGCACAAGAGGCTATTTATAGTCGCTTGATTAATATCTGGTAGCACCGGGTCACATCTACACTTGTTCTATTGATGAGCGTTGCTATGGTGAACCCAATTGGCGTGCCCTCTTCACAATAGGATTCAGGCTCTGCACGTGTGTGTATGTGCAAACGTGTGGAAAAGGAGAGCACATTTTCCCCCACGTACACACAAGAAAATAACACATTCATGAGTTGAAACGTCACGTGTGTCTAATGCATCATCTGTGGTGTAAAATGTGATCAACATGTAAACCTTTGCAGTAAATAGACTAACTATTTGAAGCTATTCTCCAACTGAGAGCCTCATCTAAAAAAAAAAATCAACTGTGGGATGCAGATAAGCCAAGACAACAGCAAAGTGAACACACTTCCAAAGCAGGTCTTCAATTTAAGACCCCTCCAAGTCTAACTGCGATGAAAGCAATTACACTCTCTTTTTTTCCAGCCTCTTTTTCTACCTGCGTTGGCATACACACACATATCCATGAGCTGCTAATCTCTCAGAGGTATGTGAATGGATAAAGTGGACTTAAAGACTTTTATGTTCTACCCCGCACCCCCCCCCCCCCCCCCCCTTGACATCCAGGTGAGACAAGCTCCAGTCTGATTTTCCCAACTGTTCCCATCAGTGCTCTCATGTTCCCAGTTTCCTTTTACCCCTCACATCATTCCCAGAGTCCATCTTATTCAACTTTGGGACAGCAATGCAGGCAAAATGGCACCGGAGGTAAAAGTGGGTCACCGGTGCCCGCATGGCTTTGCTTTCAAAGTCAATGGAGGGAGACAAAACTAAACAGAGGGGTATTCCTCAAGGGGATGCTGATATGGGGTCTCTGCTTGTATATGCACACAGACACAAGCACTTTGTGAATATACAAGTGACAAAAGACACCAAAATGATCCAATGACGTGAGACAGGAGTGGTAGAATAAAGGTATGTAAAGAAACAAGAGAGAGGTAAGGAAACACAAATGTGATCTGATATTGAAGAACAGGTAAAGATATGAAAGAGTAAAAAGAAAATGACGAGAACAGAAGTCACACAACTTTATGTGTGTACATCTGACCTGTAGTGTGCGTCTCTTGTTGTCCTCGGTGTGGATCCATGCTCTGAGGGTGAGCTCTGTGATGAATATCTGAGCTGCCTTGGCAAACAGGACCGGAGCCTCTGCACTGATCATCTGTACAGTGGAGATGGAGTTACACTTGGTTGAATACGCCCACATGTTATATGCTACATGAATCACTCAGGACCTGACAAACAAATAGCTGCAACAACCTCACAGGTGCTACATAATAGGAAATACACTCATTCATTTGCATAAAGCCCAAAACATCACACAAACAAAACCACTTTGCTTCCTGGGAGAAGTGTAAACCAAAACATTTACATTATTTTTACTTTAATCTTCACTAGCCGTCAGACCTTTGTTTGTTCTTCACCTTTTCAGTTGTAAAGTCACATGCCAGCCTCAGGTAGCAAATTGGGAAACTTTAAACTCTATTTTTATACATTGAGTAGCACTGAACTCTCAGACCAGGACATAAATGTGAAGCTTAGACATACAACACGGGCTGAAATAATGCCACACTGCTCACATGTGCATGCACACATGCAGTGAAAAGCTGCTGTGTCTGGCCTGCCAGAAGGGTCTGGTCTTCAGATATGTTAGTGATCTCCTGATCTCTTTACCACTTTAAGCTGCTGCTTAACTAAGGGGATAGTGCTCTTGACACGACACTTTCAAGCCACACACATACATGCACACACATGTTCCAAGGTTCTGTCTTTAAAGACTATGAACAGTCGTTGCTGATAATCTCTTGGGAAAAATAATTACTCCTACATGTGCTTTGACTGTCAAGTTTAATGCAGCTGACAAATGTTAGCAGATGGGTAAGCTATATTTCTTTGAATAAATGTTGTGAATTGATATCAAGGTGTATTTGTATTGGTTATAATAAACCAAATCAAATCAAATCAAATCCTTCTTTTATCATTCCCAGTTGTTCAACATTAACAACAACTTGTTAAAATGAGCAATATGTTCAGCAAAAGCAGCTAGAATCTCTGCAATGTGAAGCTATACAAGGTCAAAACAGCTCAACAGCTACTGCTAATGGCAACACTAAGTGGCATTAACAACTACTTATTACACAATCTGCTTTGTAATTTTACTTAATGATGCTTGATTATTCCTCTATGCACACTATTATGCTTTGATATAAACCCATTTGACATAAGTAATGGACTTCAACAGACACTGCTGAATGCATAAGAGCTGATAATATTTCCATCATAAAACAGTCCTTGCTGTTGAGTCCAACAGGTCATTCATGGGCACTGAGTGGTCTGAGCACTGGTAGAAGGCACTTGCTACTTACTTTTTCCCCAGACTCGCCCAATGTTATGTTTTTGGTTATTGAAAATTATCAGGAAACCAAACATATTTATAGTGCATTTCATTTCTCTACTTTTCTGAAGAGTATAGTTGATCTGCTGTGTGCAGCTCTGATTGCACATTTCTGTACACCCAGCGTATAATAAATATTGTCCTAAAATGATGTGTCAATTCCTCTTACCTTGACATCCTCATCCAGCTTCATGATTTTCTTGATTCGAGCCAGAGGCAACTCCTGCACACGGAAATCCTTCTGAAATTAACAGACGGGTGTTCGGTTGGTGACAAAGAACAGAGCACAGCAGGATGTTCATCAGTCTTGAGAGAAATTATTAAAACATTTGAATCATTGTTCATTTTGTTGGTACATGGGTGTCTGTCTGTTTCAGTGATCGTACCACAGTCAGGTTCCTGATCTCCTCCATGACACGGGGCCAAAAGGACTGGAGAGTTTGCTGGGCATCGCTGCCCCCGGCCCCGAACGCATCGGCAGACATCCTCTACTCTGCTACATGGAGAAAAGACAGGGGAGGAGGTGAGGGGGGAAGAAAAAGGTTGAATATTAGAAAACAAAAACAAAGACATGGCATGCTAAGAGTCACAGACACTCAAAATAAGTCATTCTTCAAGGACACAAGACACCAGGACATTAGGATATAGTGTCAGTTCAAGCCAGGCCTGCGCTGCCCACAGAGCTTCCCGTGTGTCAGGACCACATATCCTATCACGGCCTATAATTATAATACAGTGAAATCTAAAATAAGGCCCTGGCAGGCTGCTATTCTTGTCCTTGTGGGATGTTGACATGCCTAAGATCCCACCACCAGACGGGCTGCACGCTGCCTAATTATGAATGGCTCTATCACCTTCTGCACATAGCTGCAGCTTCTTTGCCAACACAAACCATGTTATGTGAAAGTCAATATCTGTTGGTGACTCCACACTGAGGACAATCCTGAAGCCACAGATCTAAGAGGAACGTGTATTTTTGTGTTTGTGTCATAGAGAAACAATCTGCTAACAACAATTGAAGTCTAGTTTTAATAGATTGTGAACATACACATACGCTCACAAACTAACCAAAAGTTGTAAACTGAAATAAAGCAACTGTTACATACGAGCCAGCGTTTCTACAAGGGGTCTGACTGCTGGAAAGAGGATCCAGCAGGTTACTATGGCATGCCAGGAATCTGCTGGGGGAATATTGGCCTGCCTGTCTGAGCATGCAGATCTTGAAGTGTCTGGATCGCTCTCTTTCACTCTCCCGCTTTTCTCCCTACCTCGGTGAAAAGATTCGGCAGGGAGAGAAAAAACAAGAAACATGGAGGTGGGGGGACGGGGGGGGGGGGCAGAACAAGAGATGAGTGTGTGGGGCTACTCAGGGGAGACGGGGGACGTTAGTGTGTGTTGCTGAGGGAGGGGCAGTGCCTTGTCCAGTTCAGCATTAATCCAACACTAAGACAAAGTGCCAAAGGCTTTAACAGGGGGTGGTAAGAGACAGACAGGGCCACAGTCACACTGCTGTGCAAACTAGCTATGTGGGTCAAACAAGACAGACAGAGGGAGACACACAGAGAAAAAGACACATGACAGTACAAAGAAAAAGAGTGTTGGGAGAAAAGGGGAGGGGGGGGGTCTCCTATCCTTTCTTTTCTCACTCTGGCCCAACAAGCATGAATGGCTGCAGCTCTGGTCCAGCTGACAGACCACTACAAAACAAAAGACGGCCTTTCAAAGCCTACATCCAGTGTCTCCCCCTCTTGGTTCTGTTACAGTGGCGGTGTAGCGGTTGGTTTTGACTTTGGGTCCATGTCAGCTCCTTTATTCATACCAGTTAAGTGCAGTTGTAAATATTTTACACTGATAAATCACTAATTCAGAACGCAGGCCCTTCACCGGATTGATTTTTGACAGGAAAGACTGCCTCTCCAGCAAATGTGGAAGTTACTGAATAATATAGAAGAAGCGCTGCTGCATCCTGGTCTGTCGTTGAGTTTTCGACAGAGTGTAGCCTAAATCAATGAGACAGAATGGCAGCAGGGGGAGGACGAGGGGGGGGGGGGTGGCTTTATATAAATCAATCAGGCTGCATGTAGCTATGGCATGCCAGGCTAGTGATTGACCTTGACAATGTCTCCCTTTCTCTGTCTGACGCTCCAGTGTCCAGTTGCATTTCAAGGTTGATTGAAATCCTGCAGTCACTAGAACAATCCTGGCATTCCACGTGGAAGGAATGACAGATGGGAATTGTAGTCTCTTTTTTTTTTTTTTTTTTTCTCCTCCTCCGCCCGACGGCTGAACTCCCCTCTGCCGGTTCTTTCGTGGTCTCTGTGTAGTCTGCCACTAAGCTGAACAACGTGACCATGACTGACACCGTGACCATGCAAATAGGGTGAGCAGTGTGAGAGCAATGAGAACCATTTGTTTTTTTCCAGCTAAACTACATTTTACCACTTGTATCAGCACTTGATCTTGTGATAATTTCTTTGAACAAGACGGCCTTGTGTATCTGTGCGCGCCCAGCTTGTGTGGCCTTCTGCTACTGGTAGCCTTTCAAGATACAATTCAACTTAACGGCATTACAATAAATCATCAGGCTAATTACCATGGTAACAACGCCAAGGCCCAGAGGAAGTGCAAGACGGATAAAGGAGTTAAAATAGCAAATTATTTGATTGACGAGTTGATAAGTAAAAAAAACATGCAGGCCACCGCAGCTCCTTCTGCTACACACACACACACACACACACACACACACACACACACACACACACACACACACACACTTAATTTCTCTTAAACTCTCACGTTTTCTTTTAAAACACTTGAGAGCGTGAGAGAGAGAGAGAGAGAGAGAGAGAGAGAGAGAGAGAGCGAGAGAGCGAACACATACACACCAACCCCCTCTCAGTGACCCTGTGACCTTCAATCTAAATACAGAGCTATACACTAACCACAGCAGCAGACGGAGGCACAAGGGGTGGAGGGGAGGTGGGTGGGGTGGAGTCAATATGCGATGAGAAAGCAAGTGTGATGAGAGGCAGGCTGAAGCGTGAGAAGGTGTGTGGGGGGGGGGGGGGGGGGGTAAAAGAAACATAAGTGAGAAAAGTGAAGGACTGAGTATCAACACGCCCTTGAGTGTTGCTCCTCCGGCTTACCCACAGTACACCAATATTACCATATTTCCCAAGGCTTCGTATCTATGGAAAGTTTGCGTGGGAGCCAGCCGATGCCTGACACACAAGCACAGAGTGTAATGTCTTCCGCTGACTCTGTGAAACACCTGCTATGGTCTGGGTCGAGTCATAACCAAACAAAAACTCGAGCACAAAGGAAATCAATTACGACACTCCCTGAAAGCTAATAAATGTCAGTGTTAGAGGAGTTGTAAAAAAAGGTCTTGGAGGTTAACGCAAACAAACTAATGTCAAGACAGCTTATTTCATCTGCACTCACACTTTTGTTTCCATATTTCAGGTTTCTAAACCAGACTGAGCTTTGCAGGACTTAAATAGAAATCTGTACTTAAGAGTATGTTTAAGCTTGTCCAGTTCACTTCCTGTGGCATTTCCTGCACTTAACGTTTGCAGCACTGCAAGAGGACGCTGTAGGTGGTGTCTACAAATGTTATGAATGTATTGTACTGTCATGTGTGCTTGATTTTCTTGTTTCCGTTGGACTGTGCAGTGAACCCTATAAGCTCATCACTGCCGTGTTGTTCTAAGCTGCTACTGTATGCTATATTAGGGAACATTGTGTTGTTCTGCAGTGTGCATCTCTCCTCTCCTCTCCTCTCCTCTTCCCTGCGGTTCTGCTGTCCTTCATCAGGTCATTGAGACAGGAGGTGACGGTGTTGGGTTTCCTCTCTCTCTCTCTCTCTCTCTCTCTCTCTCACTTTGTCTTTGAGGATAAATGTGATGTCTGTGCTTTGTCGACACTGTCCAACACAGCAACTTGCTCTTCCTCCTTGCAGCGGCTCCACATCTCTCTTCCTGTCTCTCCTTCAGTACTTCCCATCTCTCTCTGTCACTCGTGGGCGTGCGTTTCTCTCTTCCTCTGTCTTACTTACTTTCGGCTGATCCCCTCCTTCCAACTTCTCTGAGAAAGTCAATGTTGCTCTACGCTTGGAGCAGCTGAATCAGCGCTAACGTTGTTCTGCCAGCCTGTTCCTGCGCCTCTCCTCTCTCGTTCTCAACCCTCCCTCCCTTCCTCCCTTGCCTACTGGCACGTCACATCAAGTGGCCACTCATAGCAGCATCAGCAACTCGCTCCAACTCTGACATCACACCACTTTACATGAGGCTTCAATTCCTGTCCAAATAAACCCGATAGCGGCGCAGAAGACCGGAAAAACAAGGAGATAGTATCGCTCAGCCGTATTCCTCTTCATTTGCTCTTTTAGATAACCAGAAGAGGAAGGAAAGGGCAAACTGGGAGAGGAAAGTTTCAGCCAAAAACTGCACATTGTCTTAAAAAAGAGAGCAGTAGAGCAAATGGATTAATTGGTCTTTGGTTAGAGTGAAGTGTTCTGCAGTTAATTGCCCCTTAATGACCTGACAGTTGGTGTAAATTGAGCTTAATTTTGCTGAGTGTAGTTGATGTATAATGAGGCGAGGTAGTCTGGGACAACCTGAAGGCCTATTTGAGGCACAGGAGTGAACTTTTCCCTGAGGTGTTTCAGTATCACACTGTCGCCATGGTAAAGAAAAAATCATCTCATCCCAGATCTTTCCCCTGAAGCAGGACTGACGCCTTATATTGAGGCAGATCTACTCTGAGAGGACCTGACCCACAAAGAAATATAAGAGGCACATATTATAACAAATGATCGTGGAAATGTGAACGAGTAGTAGAATTTGCAGGTTTTTTTTCTCCCTCTTGATCGCAGAGAAACTTTATCAGTGAAGCCGTTTAGCTAATGTGTCTGGTCAATTTGATTCATTTATAAGTGTGAAAAGCAGTGAGAAAGACTATTAACAATTAACACATAAGCTGTGAGTTAATGCAGCGACAACTACAATTACTGTTTCACTTTTTACAGTGCTGTAAACAATTTCATATTACATAGTTGCCAAGAATATACTTCTAATAATATACTACTACTGAATATACTGCTAACTGCAGATTGTGACACAAATTTTAAAACCAACTTTTACAATTTTTTACAACTGCCTTTCAATTCCCAATGACTGTTAGCATATCAACACATGTAAGCAAATGAACATGTTAACAATTGATAGAGGGAGAGGACGACAGAGAGGAAAAGAAAATGTTATGACCTTAAAGTAACCTTCCACGTTGTTATTCTTCATGGTTACTGATAGATAAAACATCAGGCTGTACGGTGAGCAAACATGAACCCACTTGGACCGGTTAGTGGTTACTCCTGTGTTTCACTATAAATGATGAAATCAACCGAAAGACATTTTTGTATAAAATAATAGCAAGTAACTACAGGATGAATGTTGCCTCACTGACGGTGTCTTTAGTAAAAAGGTTTCCACAAGCCCCCCGTATGAAACTGTCAGTGATGTAGAACGGGCAGTTTTGAGGAAGGTCATGAAAGGTTGAAGCCTGCTAGGTTTTAGCTTCCTAAGCAGAAAAGGGAGCGCAACTATGTTTACACAACATACATTACCGTAAACCAGAACATATCATTGAACCACTGAAAGTTAAACTTAATGTTTAACCTTTAGTGTTTGATATGACGGCTTCACTCTGATTTACTGCACCCAAACAGAGGTAATAAACACAGTCTGGGTAACAAACGTCACAGTGACAAACATGACGGCCATAAGTCAAAGCGGGTGTTTTTACAAATCCTCAATTATTAAAGCGTTCACCTTGATGAACCCAATCACAAATACCACACAGAAACAAACTGGCACGGTTACGGCATGCGGGGTAAATGATCTACTCAGGCAAAACAAAAAACAAGAAGTTCCCAGCTAGGAATTACAGATTAACCACTGGAGCACGCACAGCATTTTCACAGATGTTGGTGCAAATGTTTTGTGATTAAAAAAAAAAAAAAAAAAAAAAAAAAAGACAGACAGGGTTATAACGAAAGACACGCACATCATGACCTGCAGTGCAACATCCCTTTGGCATGGTTGGACCAAACTGGCCGACCAAACAGCCCTGCAAACTTTGCCCTTGGTTCTGCTTCAAGCCAACTCCAGGAAGTGCTAGTCACTGATCTCCCAAGGTCATTCAACAGAGGAGAGAGAAACCAGAGAGGGGAGGAGGGAGAGAGGTGGGGGGGGGGCAGAGAGAGAGAGAGAGATGAAAGAGAGAGAGGGGGGGGGGTGTAGAGAAGGACAGGCTTTTCAACTTTCACTGCAGCACTTAAGTGACCCCGGTGGTTCAGGCTGTGTACTTTCTAAGAAGCTTAATAAAAACATCACATACTGCACATATTAGCTGTGTTCTGTATCCCGCTTTGAGTTTTGCTTCCTCTGCGTCCTCTCATCTCCCTCTAACATGTTTCCTTCTCATTGCTGACAGAGAGACTGCAGGAGCCAATCTCACATTCCTGTGACCTTCATCCAACGCTAGGCCCGGTCTCTGGCGTCAAAGTAGGCAGGGCTAAAAGCTACCTGCATATTACAACGCTGGAGCAAAGCTGACTCCCCCTGGCTGGTCACACTGTCTTTAGTGACAGTGTACACATGTAAAAACACAAGAGGAGGAGGGGGGGGGGGGCAAGGGCAAAAGAGTGAATAAAGAGTAAAAGTGGTCACCTTAATGATAAGCTGAAAGGCCGAGCCATGTCTAGGCAGTTTGCATGTTTGGTTTACTTTTTCCTCCCCCGGTGTGCCTTTGGTACAGCGTGGGGCACAAATGATATTCAAATCTCATGCAGACAGCAGCCAACCCTGGGATTTGGCAGCAAGGGCTTCAACTTAAGAGTTATTTTTAGTCTCCCTCGCTCAATCTCTCGCACACTCTCTCTCGTTCCCTCTCTCTCTCTCTTTCCCCAACGGGACTTTGTTTTGTCAAAGGCACCAATGGAAACTTTCAATTAGGGAGCGAGGGAGGGTAGAGAAAGGGAGTCAGAGAGAAGAAGTGAGAGAGAAGAGGAGCCCTCCAAAGATTCCATCAGAAGAGATCAGATCAAACTATTAGCCTCCTCTGCCCCTGAAGCTGACAGGCTGACAGTCTGTCCCATCTGGGCGTCTGGCACTGCCGGGGTGGGGGCCTGGGGGATCCTGAGGTCACTGCAACCAGCTGCACCCCCACCCCTGGGGACCCCTGACACCAACAGTGACAACAACACTGAGAGATATCCTTTCAGAGAGACCCCAGCACCACCCCATACATACATATATAACAAATCTCCTTTTCAACATGGATGCCATCTTTACTGCTCAGCTCTGCGTCACTGACTGGCGCTAACGTGTAAACAAGGACGTTGGGGAGGAAAGTGGGGTCCGGAGCAGCACGCTGAGGGACTGCGGCCACAGGCCTCCAGGACATCAGCACCACAAAGAAAGTCAAGTGCACGTGATGTCAGAGTGTGGAAGCGTTGCACTTCCATGCAGTTGATAACCCAGCTCCAAGTAAGTGTTTAGGTGCGTGTCTGTATGGATGGTGGTCCAAAGTCACAACACAACAAGTGACAGCCGAAGAGAGCAACAGACTCCACTATGATTTGTTACTTTGAAGGTAAAAAAAAAAAAAACACAACAAATTCATAACATTAACAACCATTACAGTTTGTTTTTTTAACCGCAATCCATTCTGTAAAACTGCCACAGCTGGACTGATGTGACAACTGAAGGACATGGATGAGAGCGACACACACACACACACACACACACACACACACACACACACACACACACACACACAAAACTCCAATCTTCCAAGGAGAGTACTACAGGACAGGAAAGGGAGGGGGATTGGGGACGGCTGCAGAGGACAGACACTGTCTCATCACTGCAGAGCGTGATGGAGAGAGATAGACAACAGAAAGTGAATGCAGGCAAACTATTTTTTTTTTTTTTTTTTGCTCCAAAAACCTAAAGCCTAACCAACTTGACAGGTCTTCTCTCTGAGTGTGTTTTTAGCGGTCAGACTTACCCCTGTGCCCTTCATGGTGAACGGTCTGCACTGTTGGAGCGGAGCAGAATATAGGGAAACAGATAGCCCCGTTCAAGTCTCCTTGAGAGCAGCAGCTGCAGCAGCAGGAAGAAGAGGCACAGAGGTTGACAGAAAAACTCTATCAAGCTCCTTCACTTCCTCTGGTCCCCTGATCGTATCAACAGACAAAAGGCACTCTGGCTCCACTGGATGGCTTTAAAAAGGCTCTCAGCCCAGCACCCCCCCCCCCCTTCTACCCCTCCCCCTTCTCTCTCCCACTGCCCCGTCTCCTTCAGCAGCCCCCCAACGTCCTACTCCTGCCTAAAAACATAAAGCTCGGTGCCTCTTCTCGTTTCTCCTCTGATCAAGTCCTTTCAACTAGCTGACCTTCTCTTTCTCTCTCTTTCTCTGTCTCTTTTCACTCACTAACCCCTCTCCCTCTCTACCAGCCAGTGACCCCCGTGCGTTTGTCTTTGAGCTGACCCCTGGCCCGGCGCAAAAGAAGAGGGCGAGTGGGAATAGAAAGCCAGCACAGCAGCAGGCAACAGCGCAACAGCAGGCAAACAGTACAGCGGCACTCCCGACTCACAGACAAAAATTTCTAGCCTCCTTCCCCTTTAACATTCAAGAGTAATCAATCTAGCTTGCTACATGATACTAAAACCCCGCCTCACACCGGGCTCCCACTTCACTCTGACACTTGCGACCAATGAGAGCGCAGAGTCCTCCCACGCCATTGGACGTCGCACACATCAGTCAGCACTGACACATCCCCTGCTCCTCCCCTTTCCTCCACCCAACCCCCTTTTACCGACAGCCAACTTCCTGCTCTAAGTTACCTTGAGCTGCAGGATAGGGGTCAGGGAAAAGAAAAGAGGAAGAGAGAGTAGAGAGGAGAGTAGGTGAAAAAGAGCAAATAAAGTTATGGAAAGCTCCTCGGGGAGTGTGTGAGGGTGTGCTAGTGGTGGCTTGCCTCGGCATTGTTTGTTCTCAGGCGGTCCCTGCCTCTCCTGCTGTTGGACGGATGAGAACGGTTCCACGGGCTGCTCTCTGACAACTGCTCTCTGCTTATTTACAATGTCAAACTAAATGTCTCCCTCTGTCCCGCCTCCGCTCAGCTGCTACAGGCTGACGGCACAGTGATGCAGGCAGCCACACTGGCCCTCACTGGCTGAGAGAAGTGCCAGAAAGGATGCCGCATGTTGCATCCACATGATTTAAAGTACAAAAGCATACTGGGCAGACTCGCTGTCTCATACGTGTGCACAGGCATACATGCACATCCACACACACATACACATTTTGCCCTTGCTTTCTTATTCATCCTTGCTCACAGTCACAGGTACACACTGCACACATCTAGCCTCTAGTCAGCCGACTTGTTATATTGAGATTTATTGTATTGTTCATGTTATGCTAACAGAGGAGCAGAATTGTCTACACGCGTGGTCACTCATTATCCACACAGCATATGAATTGAGTTGAATTAGACTTTATTCTCATGACGCAAACAACAACGTTTAGATATGCAGTTTACTGCAATCTCAACATTAATCCAATAAAATCCTAATTATAGTGTCAATCAAATTTTCACAAACACTAATTACAGCAAAACATATCATCTTTGAGTCTTTGCACAAAACGAAGAAAAATCAGCTGACTGGAGAGCAGCCACCGGGGGGGGGGGGGGCAGTGTATTTAATTCTCGTCCTATTTGTGGATAAACAAGACTTAAGAGATATGAGTGAAAGTCTGTAAACAAAGACAATGTTGTCTTGACCCCAAAAACGACGCTCACAGCAACTTCCACAATTAAAACGTCATCAAAAAACCACGTCAGCAATGTCACACAATGCCCTTCTTGTTAACTTGACGCTGGTTTAATGTGCATACCTCCAACACAGTAACCTTTACTTTAGAACACAGAGGCAGGACACGCCGCTCATGTGCACAACTCATGGTGTTAATGCACCACTGACTACATCTGTAGTTCCACATCGTGTATGCAAACTGATTAGGACTAAGTAAAGCTTAGATAAAGTGTGGAGAAGTGACAGAGGCTTTGTGTTATGATAATGAAATTTTAGCCGGAGCAGCCTTTAACTGATAACTTGTGCAAAAGATGGAGGTTCGACCTGAAGCTTATGCTGCATATTACTGCAAATCCCGACTGTAGTGAAGAACACAACCAGCTTAAGTGAGAGCGAAAGAGAGCAAACCTGCCCCATCAATGAAAAACCTAGAGGGGGAGGGGAACCGGAAGGATGGAGAAGGACAGAGAGGAGAGTTGTTACAGGATGGGAGGGGTAGAACAAGTGGAGAGAGGGTGAGAGAACGAGAGAGAGAGAGACTCAAGAGAAACAAAGCTAAATGTTCCCTTTTCTATTTTTGTGAGGAGCATGGGGACTAGAGCAGGTACTACAGCCATCCAGTTAATGATTTAAGTGGTGCTGCACAAAGATTAATCTATCTAGCATGGCTGCCTTGCCAGAGCAGTTCTCTGTAGGTGCATTCTGGCTACCCAAAATGCCTCAGTAATGACACCTGGCAAGGTCACTGTACAAATGAGACCTTCCCATGACCTGCGCTGCCCGTAGCAGAGACATGTTTGCTCTCACTGACGTTGTTTAGAGATAAACACACCCCAGCTAGACTGCTAGTTTCATAAACACACAGCTTCCTCAGGGTAGCTAGGCCAAGCCATGCATTCACCCACAAACACACAAAACCACATGAAATGTTTTACTCAGATTAAGTTCTTTACTGTATGAGTGACCTTCATCTTGTCATTTAAAATATAATGTAATGTTAAAGAACACTAAATTAGGAAGAGAACAATAATGGACCTCTTCTAGATTAATAAAGTCAACTGAGATGCAGTAATGGCACTTTGCAATTATCATATTCTCTAACAAAGAGATGGTATTTATTTATCATCATCTTTAATGTGCAATAAACACATTCCTGAGAGACATTTACTCTAAAGTTATCAATTTATTTTTTTATGAAGACAAAAACATTAATGCAGCTTCATGTTGGGTGATTTTGTTTTGATCTTGTGGCTGAACTTCAATCATTTCATTATCTAAGCGTTATGAGTTTATTCAGAACAGTATTGCTAGCAGTGACCTGAGTAAGAAAACAGAGGCTCATATTGATAATCACACATAGATACCACTGAGAGTAAGTTAGAGTAACTTTAGTTCATGATGAATAACGTTAGATGATACATAAGCCAGTTAGGATCAACAAAGCGGCTAACAGGAGGTGGTAGCATTGAAACAAATGTCCCAGTTAAGGTAGCAGGCAGGAGTCAGTTTTCAATCAACAGAGAGACTGAGGTCGCAATAATAAACCGACTTTAATTATGAGAGCTGTAGAGCCAGGTTGTGAGATATCGGCAGCTTTAACGCTTTTTTTAAAAATTGCACATTCAGCGTTAGAAGCTACTGCTATCATGCTCAATGCTGACCGGGACTTTAATGCTAACGATAGTGAAGTTAATGTGAGCTTGTCGAAGATGAACACCGGTGACAGCTACACGGCACGGGAGACAATCTGCAACGTGCCTTAATTTTCATCGCCACTGGACAACGAGCCCTACCATCAAATGAAAGTTAGTAAAGCTTTCCGAAGCTAGGAAGAAGCAGTCTAACCAATAAAGACAACGTTTGGATCTGTCCTTCAGACCAATCAAACCTCGGACTAGATTCCACCAATCAAGGTTTTTAGGGGCTAAGTTCCTTCTGCAACTGACGCCATTCGGGGGTCCAACAGGAATGGCCAGTCCGTTTGAAAACCACTCAGACAAGAGCCAATATGGCGGACATGAAAACCAGTTTCCTGACCGCCCGTGATCCCTTCAGCGGGCCACCAATAAGCGCCTCAGAGAGCGGGGAGGGAAATGGCGCCTGTGTTCATCTTCCAAAACAATCGTCTATTGGTCAAGAACAGCAAATGAAAAGAAGCGAAGTAATTGTCCCCGCTTCCACCCAACGCGGGCCACTTTCTCGCAAACGTTCAACATACAGATGAATTTTTAATATGTTACTCACTTTGTTTTACGGGGTCGAAGTGAAGTCCGGCTCAGCGTATTATTTATTTTATTTAGCTAGCAAGGGGAAACAAGATGGCTGCTATTCGAACCGGAAAGACTTCGACGCACGAACGTCATGACGTTGCAACTACGCTCCCTTACCACGTCTTTTTTCTACCATTCTTTCATTTAATTGAAATGTAAACATTATTTTTTCTACGTAATCTCATCATATTCCTGGCCAAGTATTTATAAATGTAAAGTGCTAAAAACTTAACCTTCCTTTTGTACCTTTTGCAATAGAAAAGCTGTGAAAACATTGAAGCTGTGCTCCAAATTTAATGTATTGTTATAATTTTAATATATATTTTTTTATATTGTGTATTATTTTCCAAGTGGAGTATTTTTATTTCATATTTATGTTTTGTTTGTAACCCCTGGTGTTGTATATCTGTTTGTTTCCCTATTTTCATATTACTATTGCTGTTTCAAAACATATTGTTTCTGTAAATGATGCTTACTGAACCAATAAAGCTTTATAAAAAATACAAAAAAAAATTGAAATGTAAACATCATATAAGACATATGTAAAATGAAAGAAGTCATGTACCTGCATGACTACCTGAATATAACTTGTGCCTTTATGATTGTTCAGTAAATAAATAAATAAAGGAATGTAGAAGACAATTTATTAACTCCTTGAATATTATTAATCACAGTGAAACATAGGTGAACTCCTGAAAACAACTTTTCATATAGAAATTAAAGTCCCCCTCCATTAAAAAATATGTTTTCCTTCTTTTTCCTACAGTTTACGTGTTTAAGCTTCACTGTGTTTTCACATCAATCTGCTGAAAGTGGAAAGTTTCTCTGTGCTACTTGAAAATACAGTTTTGGAGGAGATGGGCTTATGAGCATGATCTATGATATCACAAATATTTTGGAGCAAATCCTAGTCCATTATTCAACTTAGATAAGTATGGTGCAGGAACTTGAAGCCTGCAGCGCACAAACACTTATAATAGAATTTACAATGAAGAAGGAGGCATCATGTGTCAAACTATTAAACTTCTGAAATTAAATATATTTACATATTTATAGATTCTGGAATTTTTTAATGAGGCAGGAGTAGAAGTAATTTTTAATATAAGCCAGCTGAGTCATACACTAATATACACCTAACATGTCAAAGTGCACCTGTGTAACAATAAGATATAAAACACCACTTCCGCTATTTGTCTTTGACATAAAACTTAATTTCCTCTAACACAAAATGATTCATCTTAAGGTTTGCAGAAGTTGAAAAACACTGAGCTAAAGGTAGTATCATTCATAAAGATTTGTTTGTTGTTGCTTAAATATATTTAATGTTTTTATAGCCTATGTATATTTTACACAAATACAAATACAAACACAAATACAAATAAAACAAATGAAAAATGTAGTGTATTAAGTCCACTTCACTTTTCACATTTTCTGTTGCAGTTATATGTCAAAATCATTTAAATTCATTTCCTCCCTCATCTACGCTCAATACCCCATAATGCCAGTGACAAATATGATTTTAGAAGTGTTTTGCAAATTTATTAAAGAGGAAAGATCGACACTGACATAAGTATTTGGATGCTTTACTCAGTACTTAGTTGAATCAGCTTTGGCAGCGATTACAGCTTTGAGTCTTCTTGGTATGACGTGACAAGCTTTGCACACCTGGATTTGGAGATTTTCTGCCATTCGTCTCTGCAGATCCTCTTAGACTCTGTCAGATTGGATGAGGACTCGTCGGTGGACAGCCATTTTCAGGTCTATTCAGTGATGCAAGTCAGGGCTCTAGTTGGGCCACTCAAGGACATTCACAGGGTTGTCCCTAAGCCATTCCTGCATTGCCTTGACTGTGTGCTTAGGGTCATTGTCCTGTTGGAATGTGAACCCATGGCCCAGTCAGTGGACCTGAGCACTCTGGACCAGGTTTTCTTTACGGATATCACTGTATTTTTCTCTGTTCAGCTTTCCCTCAACCCTGACCAGACCCCCAGTCCCTGCTGCTGAAAAATACCCCCAGCATGATGCTGCCATCACCATGCTTCACCATTGGGATGTTATGAGCTGTGATGAGTGGTGCCTTTTCCATACATGATACTTAGAACTGAGGTCAAACAGTTCATTCTTCGTTTGCAGTGTTGCAGTGATTGTTGTCCTTCCAATGTTTCTCCCATCTCCACACAGGATCTCTGGAGCTCAGCCAAAGCCACAATCAGGTTCTCAGTCAGCTCTCTTACCAAAGCCCTTCTCCTCCAATTGCTCAGTTTAACCGGGCAGCCACCCCTAGGAAGAGTCCTGGTGGTTCCACGCTTCTTCCACTTAAGAATTATGGAGGCCACTGTGCTCTTTGGAACAAGCAGAAAGTTTATTGTAGCCTTCCCCAAATCTGTGCCTTGACATTCCTGTCACTGAGCTCTGCAGGCACTCCCAAGTCCTCTGACTTCATGGCTTTGCTTTGGCTCTTATATGCACGGTCAGCTCTGATACCTTATAGACAGGTGTTTGACTTTCCAAATCACGTTCCATCAAATGAATTTACCACAGGTGGACTCCAATCAAGATGTAGAAACACCTCAAAGATATTTAGAGAAATGGTAAATACCTGAGCTAAATGTAATTGTAGCAGTGTCTAAATATCTCTGTTTTTGCGTTTTCATTTTAGGGTACTGAGTGCAGATTGATAAGAGAATAATTAATTATAGCAAAATACTACAACATAAAACATGGAAAAGGTGGAGGAAGTCTCAATACTTTCTGCACTGTATACACTATATAGTTGACTAGCTCAACAAGTTATATATAAACTTTATTTCTTAATCAGTACCTCAGAAAGTACAAAGTTGGTAGGGTAACTTATTGCAGTGCATAAAGTGTCCCCATATTGTTTGAAATGTTTGAGTAAAAAGAATAAACAAACAAAACAAAAATAGGTATTCATAGTTTTTGCAGTAATAGTGTTAACTATAAGTATCAGTGAGTTGAACCAAGTCAAATGTGCTGCACAGTTCAAGGCTAAAATGGAAAAATGAATACTATTCTTGCTGCAGGTGATAATAGTAATATGAAGAATTTAAAGACATGACAGCTGTAGTAGACACATTTTTTGATGTTTTAATAAAAACACATTTTTAAGAATTCAGTTCTTCACAAATATCTACAGCAACTAATCTAAAAAATAAACAATGAGAAGGAAATTTAACATCAAATTGTGTTTTCAAACCCAATATTGTATTAAAAGTGTGAACATTTAAGGCTTGAACTTGACTGTACAGAACATGAAAATCTCATGATTATTTCCTGGCCACCAGTTCCAGGAGGGTGGAGGTTATTTTGTCCAGGCTGTTGGAGTACTGAGGCCCTCTGTGCATCCTGGGCCCTCGCTCCATGTGGAGGGGAGGTGCAGAGGAGTGGGATTCAAAAAACTCCTCAGCGGCAGGGCGGTAGTCACGATGCTGCATGTGATCTTGAAACCTTTCAGGATGATGTGCTGGCTCATCAGGATGCGTAGCATGTGGTGTCGGATACATCTCAGACATCCCAAAAACTTCTGAAAGAAAAATATTTGGGAAACAACTTCAATGGATTTTCCAAGTGGAAAAAAAATTAGGCTTATTTTGACAGAGTCACAACATAAAATAACAAGATAATAACCTTGCCTCCAAAATGATCACACATACATGACAAATAATTTCAAATGGGTTTATGCACAATATAAACAATTCTTCCATAAAATGCTTTTAATGAAAACTATTTTGTAATATTGATCAAATACAAACTCTCACAAAGTCTGTCAACTTACCCATTACATCATGCTATGCAGCTTATAGAAAATTGTTTATTTATGTTGACGTTGAGCACATCGACTAATGCCATAAAATGTACCTTCATAGCGCCGTCTGTTTGAGTGTCTGGGTTCCTCGCGTACAGGATGGTCGTATTCTTGGTGCCGCTCATCAGGATTGTGCTGGTGCTGCTCCCGGCCTCTTCTTCTGTGATCTTCTGACTGTCTGATGTCCGAATCTCCTCTGAAGGATCTCTCATACTGATGTCGTGGCATGCCTCCACGACCGTGGCTATTTTGCTGTAACAACAAAAACACATGCTCCTTTAATTATTTTCCTTTGCAGAGAGGAAGAGAATTAAACAACACGCTACTTCATAAAAACTGTCTCTTTGCAGGGTGGCACATACCACAGTCTTCTCAGATTTTTTGGCCTTGAATTCTTTCAGAAGAGTGCAAAGTTTGTCCTTAAGGAACTCTGCCTCTTCTGCATTCTCAATTTCAATGTTGTTCTATTAGGGGAAAGTCACAAGGGAAAAATACATTAAGATCACATGTACAATGAATGGCTGCATAACAAACACATCACTGCTATGGGATTTGCAAATTCTAATACATAATCTTACCAGCATATCAAGGACCCTTCCCGAGTCAGGGCCTGCTCTTTGGTAGCTGTCAGTATCATATGGGTTCTAAAAAACAGCAGGTTTGACATCACTACGACCGTTTTACTGCATAAATGAGTACACATTGTGAATAAGAATAGAAATATGAATTATTGGCATTACTTGTTCATCACAATAAATACCCTGCCTTTACAGTTAACTACCTGAGATTCTGTGTAGAGGTCAGGATGTTGTGTTCTATGGACTTCAGGTTCAAAAAGTACACCACCTGATCTAGAATGACCGCCAAACTTTGGATTTGGAGGTCTATAGTCATCACGGAACCTGAAGCAGAAATCAAGCATAAAATGATGTATGAAGATGAAAATATAGCATTTAGTTAAATAATATAAAACATTTGCATTTTAAAAAAAGGGTATATAGTAAATCACGCACATCTCGTTAGCATTCTCCAGTTCCTCTGCAGTGGCATCAGAGAAGCGACTCTTTCTTTTTCTTTTACAGTGTCCTTCATCACCAACAGTCCCTTTCAGGAAGTTCCTAAATGGCTCTGGGATGTCAGATGTGGACCTGGTAACTTCCATTGGTCTCTGGAAGGGTCCTGTTCTGCTAGGCCCAGCATTGGAAAATGGCTCCTCTTCATAAGGTTCTCTTACTTTATGCCCATAATCTCTAATAAAATGTGTCTGGTCACCTTCCATGAGTGCAGGAAAGCTCCTCCTCTTGGCCTCTGATTCACTAGATCCCTGCCTTCCTGCTCTATTCCTGCTTTCATGTCTACCAGATTCCCTGTCCAGAGACCACTGGCGTTTATTGTCTTCTGGATACACCGGCTTTGAGGGCTGATACTCAGCAGATTGATATCTCCCACGCCTCACTTCCTCAGTGTAGAACTCCTTCAACTGATCTTTTTCTGGATATGGCCTTCTGAAAGGAGGAGCCCCTTCGGGGTAATACTCTGGGCCATGGTGCATCTCCTCCCTTGAATCATAATTGTGAACACCACTTGGCTTGAGTGCAGCTGTTAGTGGATCTTCAACATACTCATCTTCATACTCCCTACGATAATCACTGTCCATATTCTCTCGTCTGTACATATTGCTTTCTCTGTAATCTGCTCTCTGCAGTTCCTCTTCTGTGCAGTCTGTGTTCAAAGTGTAAGGGTCGTCTGGATGGAATGGGGCTGTATTTTGGAAACCTGGGGAAAACCTCCTCTCTCGATGAGAGAACTCTTCTTGATAGTTCATGGGTCCTGGAGGTTGGGTCATACTCTGTGGGATATTTCGATCCCTATTTTGCCTCGGCCTTGGGAGAACTAGGAAACAAATGTAAAAGTAAAAATAACAAAGTATTGGATCATTTGCAAAGTTCTTATAAATACTTTCTTTACAGTTGCAGTGGTCCTAAACCGTGTGCTACGTACAGTAACTTGTAAACTGTTCAACTACATGTGGAATCAGGTCTTCAAGTATTATTTTTTTTATTTATAGCAGTAATCATTTCACCATTAGTTCAGAAAAATATTACAGACAATATTTCCTTTATGAGATGTTTTTAAATAGATGACTGTGATCTATCTCGTTAGATTCCATTAAAGGTATTAAAAACATGTGAAGACTTTGAGAACTCCCAAAAACCCAAGTCAGACATGTTTTTTTTCAAAGGTATTTTTGTATTGCAGATCTATCAGTATTGTATCAGTCAGAAGTTTGGACACACTTTCTCATTCAAGTGAACTAAGGATGTGCATGTTGGCTGACGAGTAACAAGAAATTCCAATAGAGAAATGCTACAAACTATGTTTGCATTACATTATTTGCCCACCAGAGACCATTGACGAGTTTATTTTTTAACTGTAAAAAGTCATGTTCAAAACATGCACATTGTGGCACAAAATAATTATCATCAGGAGTGTTTGTGTATTTCATGTGTTCATTATCATTATCAGCCTGAAAAATTGTTATTAGTTAAAAAGCTGCATGTTGACATGACATCCTTTAACACATATATTCTGGGTGGAATATTGACTTATCAATAGACACGTTCCTATGTGTGTATCAACGCTTACAAAGCCTAGTGAGAACAAGCTTAGCAAGCTTGATTATCTTTTTTTTTGTATGAATGTACCTTTAGAGATGTTTAATTTGCCCATAGTCCCCGCTTTCTTCATTGGCTGTAACATAAAGAACATTTATTACTCTCAAAAAGTAGACATTATTTATTCAACATGACATATGGTTATGAAAATCGTTGTGCCCACCGTTGGAGATCCTCTTCCATCCTGTCTCTCTATTATCTCTGCTCTGGCACGTATGATCTTTCCTCCTTGGGTCATTATGGATTGCTTATCCCAGGTCACCAAATCTGGCCGTTTCAATTCCTACACATACACAAGGTAAGACATTTTCATTTTGTCTTCTTAAGTAAAAGGCATATCAGGCACTAAAAAAGTTCCACTAGAGTTTTGTGAAAACTATTCAAAATGCTTTACCATGTATTTCTGCCTGTGTTTGCGTCCTATCACATGATGGACCATTTCTGGAAGATTTGTAGTCACATTACATAGCCTACATGTGTATCTGGGTCCAATGTTTTGGTCAACAGCGTTATCTGGCACTTCATCCAAAAACTTCAAACCTAGGGGGAAAAAAGCAGGAAAATGTTAATAGGCATAAAAATGAACATGGAACAAAATGGATTTTTTTTTTTAAAGAAGAAAAGTTATTCACCAATAATAGGTTCATCAAGCTTTAGGTATTCCAGATATTGTAATATGTCCTCAAATTCTGGTACAGTGTGTTGTCTAACACCAAGCCCTGAGAAACCCAAACACTCATAGTTAGCAGGCATTACAACAGAGAGGGTTTTTTTAGATCAATATTATGTACAATGTATGGTCTAACCTGTTTGAATATTGTCTTGCTGTTTAGCTTGCACCAGATGTCTTTTGTGAGATTAACTTACTCTGCTGGTCAGATCACAGTATAGTACAATGGTTCCCTTAACTTTTGTATAATTTTATTTTGTTTGCTTATGGTACAGCAACACCCCAATGTGTCACTACACGTCTCACCAACTTTTGCCTTAAACTTTTTCCAGACCTCCAAGTGTTTGATGAGACAAAAGTCTAATTACATGAGATTTGTAGTGAGTATTTATTTTGTTAAATGAATTGCTTCATAATACACTTGATTTCAAGACCATTGGAAAGTCTTACAAGTGGATGATCGCATATTACATGCATATGACATACCAAGAGGTGTAAGGGTTAATATTTTGGAGGTTGGATTCTTCAGTTCACACACCAATGTCAAATCTGACTACTGTCTATGAGTAACCATACACATTTTATGTATGATCTCCACTGCTTCAGCTTTGAACACTTGAGTCCTCAAAGTATGCTCTACTTACATCAGCACAGAAGTGATCTCTGAAAAAAACACATAGTACAATCTTCTGTATCTGATTATTTGATGGAAAATGTCTTGATGTAAGGAAATGTTGACTGATTAAACTACTACCAGAACCACACACCATTTTTGTATACCTGAAGCATGAGAACAGAGGCCCAGTTTTCTTTGTTTAATCGTACACTACATTCCTCAACAGGTAAAGCTGGAACATGGTTCTTGGGGCTGCACATTAGCAAACGTGCATAGGTGTTGTTTGTATAAATGTTTAATGGTGATTTCTATTATTTATGCAAGAATATGAATGGAGTTTCTCCATTCTATGAGCTTGCACAACCCATTGTTATGACATTTGGGTGTCAGCTCCTCTGCAACCTACGGTTACCCACAACACCTTTCTCTGTGCAGAATTGTGGAGATGTTTACTTGTATCTTTCATCATCCAATTCTGTTGCCAGTAAGATAAGATAATAGGATAACTTCATTATCAATGTACAAGTACAATTAAGTGTTGTTTGGAGCCAACTCATAGATGCCTAATGGAAAAAGTGGTATCTACATGGAGAGCTCCGGCCCACTGCGTCCATGTGTGGCGCCGTGCCAAGTCAGGATGAATGCAGCTGAGTGTTGGTGAACTCATTGATGTTTCAGCACCAGAATGACTGAATGTGAGCCTGCTCTACCCCTCATATAGCTGTCAAATTTGGCTACAGTAGTTTTTGAGGGCAGCCTTGTGGGAACAGGTAGGACCAGGCAGCCAAATGTGTGCAAGTACCACCCATTTGAATGATGGGGAAAAAAAGAATGACATTTATGGACAACAAAGTGTCAAAGAGCACAAGCAGAAGGAAGCTGCTCTCTAAGTTAGCACGCAACAACAAGTCCTAAGTGAAACTCTTAGCATTGTGGCTGATGAAGGTAGTCAACTCATGTAAAAGTAAAGTCCATAAACTCTTCCTGTACGGATGGTGAAAAGGAGCTCTTCAGATTTTTTCTTCAAGAGACTGCAAAATCAAGAAATCACGGTGTCCTTTCCCCAGCATGATTCATCCATCAAGAATAAAACTGGCCATGACAAGTTGCACAGTGAGATGGCTGTCCTCCACCATAAACAAGATGAAAACCCAACAGGCCATACATGTTGAAAAGTTGTCTCAACAGTTTGTTGCAACTTTCATTCAAAAGAGAGATGACAGCGACAATGAACACTATTGCATCCCTGGAGAGCAATCCTCAACGTCTTGTACTGTAAAGCCTTCTAAGGGCATGTTTAAATCTGCCCTGTATAGGCTCTGAATGGGACTCTGGTTGGTTTTCCTCCTTTGTGCAGTTTGTTTGGTTCATTTGTGATGGGAGTGGGATCCGACCTTGTCTTGAACTACAAGGCATACTCTACAAGTTTGAGCTATACAGTGGACTTTGCATCCTGAAATGTGAATCAGCGAAATCAACAGTTGCAAGGAGGTAGCTGGATAGTGAATCGAATTCCAACCTAGATACAGCACAAAGGATGCTGGCTTGTTAATACAGACACATAGGACCTTTTTCAGGACCTTTTTCCAGTGTTTATGTCCTTGCTCCCACCCCAGACACAATTAACCAATGAGCGCTATTAAAGTTTTCACATGGCTTATGGTGATACATTTTGGTTCACTCAGATATTGCTCAGGAGCAAGCTATACTTGGGTCATCCAATGATATACAAGGCACATCCATCATGATATTTCTGGCCATGCCACTGTTTTGGCCAGATTGAGAAGATTTGAAGTGACAAGCAGCTCCATTTGTTGCACCCTGGCTTGCTTTGGCTAGTTACCAGTGTAACATTACCAGACCTGTATTAGTCTGGCAACCAGACGTGCTGGATTTATGCAACTGTTGAGCCATATTGGCTGCCTGAAACACTGTTTTTTCTGCAAACTAACTATGATATATAAATGTCCAACATACACAATATGTTGGACTACCTGGTATAACACTTGAGTAATTGTTCGACATCTCATTCCATGGGCATTAATATGTTGCTATAGCCACCTCTACAGGGGAGGTTACGGAGTCCTACTACAGTGATTTGTTTCAATTCAGTCACAAGAACATTAGGGAGGTTGGGCGCTAAGACCTTGCTCGATGTCCATTAAAACCAGGCAACAGATTAGAATGGCCTCCCATTACCTTAATGTTTAGACGGAATTACCTGACAAATCACATGGAAAATAAACTAGAGCCAGAATATAACAAAATGACCAAACGAAAGATGAAGTTTACTTACCCGCAGCAACAAAGGCATCCTCTTTCTGCCAGGGATGAAAGGAGAGCAATGAAAATTAAATCAATCAGCACTTCACAATGGTTAGAGTTCACCACTGCTACAAACAGAGATAAGGTTATGTCATGGAAGAAAAACATTTTTAACACATTTACTTAAGTATGTGTAGTTAAAGTAGTCGTGAAGGAGTCATCTTTTTCAAATGTCATGAATAAACATAAGTGATTAAAATAAGTGGTGTTAACAATGCAAGAAGTATGTCTTATGAACTAACTGGTAGAAGGTTATATTGAACGTTAGAGGCCAAATTAAATGTGAAAATTGGCTATCTGTATGCAGGGAAGCAGTATCTAATGTTCTTTAAGATAACCAAGATATAAACAAGTGCTCAAGAAGCCTGTGAAACTAGTTGATCTCCAAAATGTCTTTTAACGCATGTTTGCCACCGGATTCAACTATCCGAAAAACACAGAAGGTTACACTGTAAAGTTTGTTACTAAATAACATTTACTTTTAAATAGAATAGGCCTTCCTAATGAAAGACTTACAGACTGTGTGACTTTAACCTTAAGATGGCTTTTAGTTTATTTTCTTCTTGTGCATGCAACTCCAGTGATTCTGCATTAGAATGTGAGCTTTGCCACCACACGGTTGACCACACAGCAGAACTGCAGCTAAACGCATCTGCTGCAGACACTAACGGAGGACCGTAGCTGCTCAGTTGCTGACAAGTTATTGTTGGCTTCATTTTCCAGTAGTAAGGTGTGTGAAAGCATTGAGTCTGAAGTCAGTTATCAGACCTTCCCACCAACACAAGAATCTCGAGTCTCCATACCAGTTTCCCATGTGCATTACCTGTGAGTGTTGCAGCTTTTGGTCAAATCAACACTCTAGCAGACGATTTCCCAAAATTTCAAGGTGCAGACCTATTAAATTTCTGGAAGGTGATGGGAAACATGTTTTTCCATATGAAGCAGACAGTGATGTGAGACAGTAGCTCAAGGACATCCTCCATATGAAAGAAACCACAAGACGGACCCACTATCAGAGAGAATCTCTCACGAAATACTGTTCCACAGAATGACTAAGGTCATTTGATGAAGTGACCTGACTTCATTATCCAGGATTTCAGGTTGTCATGTATAAAACCATCAATACCATTTCATTTATTGATGCACCATACTTGACATGTGAACCAAGGCAAGTTCAGTTATAGGTGATGGCTTTCATAAAACAAATCTAAGGTTACATTTTGTAGTGAAGAACTGTTACACAGCACGCTTTTTCTACTCTATTCAAGTTGCGTGCATCACAATTGCCCAGATACAATGTTGTGAAATAACATGAAAGAAATGAAGATCAAGTCTTATGGGTCCGTCTGACCAACATATGTTGACATGTTGCCTTCACGTGCCATACCCATACTACCAGGTGGCTCTTCAAAGACACAATGCTCCTTCAGAATGACTGTTCCTTATGCACAAAATGGAGCTTGAAAGATATGCAGGTCTCTTCCTATGAAAAAGCTAAACCTGTACAGAAACTCTGACCCATGCATACAAATGTTTTGGAGTCAGAAGAAACTGATGGTGAACTGAAGGCAGATTGTATGATGCTGCCTTGCAGATATTTCATTTCATGTAATATTAGTGATTATTGAATTATCAATAAAATATTGAGCACAATGCACTGCCTCGCCATCACAATTCCAACCCCAAGAACGCAGAGGAGAGGGCCAGGCTTATGGTACTCAGACTTGTAGGCAGTTCTGGAGCAACCAGAGTGCCAAGATGTGGCAGTTTCAACCCTCACACCTCACACCACCAAGGACACAGTCTTCATGGTGGTTAAAGGCAAACAATGGTATGCAACAATTTTCCCTGGTTGTTCATTGTTGCTAAAGAAGTGATGGAAAAAGTAGTCATGGTTCCATGAATGAAGAATGTAAGCACATATGCACAAAATGCCAATATGCACAGGATTTGAGCATCAAGTCTGACTCACCTTGCCTGTTGTTGACAATGATCTGGTACTTAGTGTACCACCAGTGTATCTGGCTTTGACATACCAAGATGCATTGTGTTTGACTAGAATAGAAATAGATCCGGTACAAACTATAAGGATATACAAGCAGGCAAGACATAGACTGGGCCAGTCTTTAAGAGGGAAAAAAGTCCACAAATCCCCAGTCATTCCAACAGTAGGGAATATAGTTTATGGAGACTCCTTGTTTCCCAACTATAAGAACCTGTGAAGGACTTGTGACTGAATGAAAAGAAAAACAGGTCAAATGAACAACAGTGGTTACAGTAAAGGGCTCGCTAACAACCTATAAATCTATCACTGGGTATTTGAGCTACAACAGTACAACTTTCTGAGACTGCATAGGCAAGTCTGCACAGGTAAATTGTCCTGTATACCTTTATATGTCCTGGTGTAGTCAAGTGTATCTTGTACAAGGTATCACCTCTTATGGATTTTTCGCAGACCTTGAGAAAAAGAGAAAACATAAATCACTATCATAGACACACATAATGGTATGACGGTTGACAAATTATTTGGTTCATTTAGCTTGAACTAATGCATTTTTTATTCTTCCCTCATAGCTATAATAAAATAATAACTTGGGCTTACTTTGGGGTTGATGTATTAAGACTGCTTTAGATAAACTGGGAGTGACATAACACTCAAAGCAGACTACTCAACACTGTATCAACCTTGCCTCACTATGAATCACGAAAAATCGGATACTAACAGTCAAATATATACTAAGAAACTATTTCTACAGCAGAATGGAAATTTACTCCATGTGGAATTTGTGTGTAACACTCCTGGTTTGAACATTCAATCTGAAACAACACAGCTTCTAGCATATGAATGTGTTATTCCTAACAAACAAAGAAGCACATTACAAAACTGTGCATAATATGCATCCCACTGACAAATTTGACCCAAGATTTGTGGATGTCAATATCAGTTATGAAGAAACAACTGAAGTCTATTTTATGAATGTCAGTTAGTATACATCAGGGTTGTGGAAAAAAAATATTACTATGACAATCAAACCAACCATTCAGTTAAACTAGACGCCACACATGTAATATCATACTATGAAAACAAAAAAACAGTCACTTTATTACTTTTACTAGGACCATTTATAGCCAATATCCTGTTACCATATTGAATGGATCAACCAGGTGTAAGTAAAGACAGGCCTGTTATGTTATCTTTATTTCATTATGATGTCCAAGTGTCCTCTATTATTGTCACACGTTGTAAATGATGGTTTCTATAAAGAGAGTAAAATATAACACGACATTTAAAAATAAAGCTGCCAACTATTTAAAAGTGATCCGTTAGATGTACTTTATTGAACAAAATGACTAATGAAATCAGTAAGCATTTAAAATCTGGCTGTTTCATCTCGGACTCAGATTTAATTAAACCTATTCACCAATAGTTGCCCGGTAGATGTCGCCACTTCGACTTTCAAATGCTTGGAAACAACAACAATTTTGAATGCACTTGTTTCATGTTGACTCAGTTTTATACAGCTTCGTTTCCCCGAGCACTACTTTAGAGCAGCTGTTGTATTTAACTGCTTTAGACGAACTGTAGCTAGATGTAACAGCTAGTGTATACAGTGTTTTCACAGTATGTAACGTTAGCTTACCGCACATTCAATAAACTCAGTCGAGGCTTCATCTTCGTACGGTGTCTCGAAGTTGTCCATCGTTGAATATTTTACTCCTACCGTACAAAACTGGCAAATTAACGTGTGCGTGTGTGGTTTATACTATTTGTACTGTATGGCTATCAGCTACACTCAGAAAACAATGATGGCTAACGTTACTTCCTGTATGTACGTGCATTTTGACCTCTGTAACTCACATGCGCGGGTTCATTTGTTCTAGTATCGCGAGCGCATTTTAAGGCAAACCATGATCTTCTCCTAATCCTGACCAAGTGTTAACCAAACCTTAACCATAGTGTTATCACAGCATACAACACAATCTCAGCTGCTCATACTGGAGACAAGGCTGCAAGATTTTGTACATATTCTGTTTATTTGGTTCTAAGAAGAATTTGCATCCTATGTACAAAAAAACAAGCAGCTGTTTTTGGAAACTGGGGCACTTCTCAAGCTGTGTAAGGCATCTGCACAGCATTCAGTAAACTGGGATAAAATTATGAAGCAGTATGATCCAGTAAACAAGATCACAACGGACTCCTTTACAAATTATTTTCAGTACATTGAAGGTCTGAGCAACTACAAAGATATCAGTCTACTGATACCTCAGTAATTTCTTTTCATAAGCCATGTTGACATGGATACAAATAAGGACTTACAGGTATAACTCCATCATATTTACATGCAATTTTGAATATGTACACTGACCAATGATCCACACTTCCCTCTCTTCAGGGGGCTTTATGTAAACTGTAATTACATATGTTGGTTTGCTTTCACGAACATAGTTCACTTCTCAACTTCAGAATCTGGTTTCCTAATGATTTCACTAGTATATCATTCTCTTCAAAGGCCATTATCACACTGCAGAAAAACAGACAATTCCAGCTTCAATACCTGCTGCGATTATCTAACCAAAACCAGAACAGATGCATTTACAGAAAGGGTAAAAGAAAGGTGTGACAGCAATTCAAAATACTGAAAATTATTATGAAATGTCACAGTAAGGGGATATACTCTGGTGCATTATCTTAAATCAGTATAAATACAAAAATATCACACCAGCATCATCCATGTCACTTTAAAGCTATGAAAGTTAGATGGACAGGCCCCAAAGCATGGAGGGCCTGTGTCTGATGAGTATAAATCTTAATTTACAGTTTACTGCTGATATTGCTGTTAATAAAAGCCAGGTGGATAAATAAACTGCTGAAGACAGAATGAGAACTTCAGGACGCCATACAGGGAGACACTGACACTTTGCAAAATCAAGAACAAAAGTACTATGGCTAATATCTAACAGACAGGTTGAGATGTTTCTGTAGCAGGAAGGTTGGGTATCTGGTCAGATGGCGAAACGTCAGTTTGATGAGTTGTAGCGTCCTCCTGGAAGATTGTTCAAACGGGAACGCAGCTCCTTCCGGACCTGGGTCACCTTCGCCAGTTTGTGTTTGTACTCCTGAAAAAGTCCACCACAGAAAAGGTCCATCAGAGGATATTAACACCAAATAAAAGTGTACATACAGTTAAAGATCTCACTGAAGTTTTAAAAGTTAAGTTTAGATTTCTAGCCAAAAGTTGAATCCAAGATTACAGATTTTGTGTTTTCCTTAATTAATCTCATTAGAAAACTACATCACATAAATTAAAATTCTAAATATGTACAAGGTATTCAGTGAGCCTGTGCACTCTGTTTTAAGCTGTCAATTTTGAGATGAGTTCAACTCTGTACTCCCTCAAACCATTGGATGTATGAGATGTGATTTTTTTTTTAAATCTCTATATTTTTACTCTGCAAGTTCATGACCTCTTCACTTGCATCTATAAAATCTATGAAATATCATAATAAACAAAAAGGAATAATTCTAATTTATTTTGAGAATATACTATGCAAAGAAGGTTCAAGTATTTAGGTTTAAATAACATTTTTGTAGTAAAACACTAAAACAGCAACGCCTCATAAAAAGGTAAATGAAATTTACACAGGTCAGGGCTGTGGCACAAAGCTAGAAGCCAGTCAGCATAGTTATTTTTGATGAATGATTTACCCTAATTCATGTATATGCAAAGATTGTAACTTTAAAAAGGTGCAGTCATATGAAATGTCAGTCATGTTTCATTCTCTGTTCCAGCTTTGCTTTAAAGTTGTGCTTGTTGTAAATGATCGCCAAACAGCTGGTGCATGTATGGATGTTGTGCTAGCAGAACACATTTACAGAACAAGCTCATCATGAATCACAAAAATGGTTTCATCTGTACTGACTAAAATATCACTGAGTGTGGTGAACAGTAGAAATAAACCTGATAAATACAAAGATTCCTAAATCTTGCTGTTATTTTGCTAAGTTTTGTTTGATTTGTAATAACAGGATGGACATGATTTTTCTTGATCTGAAGATCAATTATCGAGTGTGTAGTAAATAGTTATTGTGTTGATACAAAAAAAAGTGTAAATACTGTTAGTACAAACCATCTTTGAATTTCAAATTCATAAAAAGCATGCATCATCAGGGGCTGCAAGTGTTACAGCAAAATGAAAGCACTCACAAGATCAGTTTCCTTTTTTATTTCCATTTTTTTATTGCAAAGACTTGACTGTGTGAAGATACAAATATGAAATGCTTTATACTCTTGGTATCCTGTGGATAAAGGCTGGACAGTTATTGTCAAAGAATGGCTATGAGAAAACAATACAGTCTGTAATTACGTTTTTCAAGATCTAACACTGTCAGTGGTCAGTACTTACCTTGTGGGAGGTACACTGTAAGTGAACAGAGTGATATGAAAGCCTGACTTGGATATCAAGTGTGTATTTATTAGGAATATTTGTCTGTTTGTGATGCAGTAGGCCTAAAACTAAAATCTACAGTTTGTTTTTTATATGAAAAGAGGCACTCTGAATAAGTATGCAACATGCTGAAATATGTGAAATGTTATTTCAAAGTGTGAGCATGCAGTTACGTAGACAGATAGACACAACCAGAATGAATAATGATGACACAAAGGTGAGGGGAACAAGGCACACAGATACACAAATAATAATGGAAAGAAGAAAAGTGATTCACGCACTTCAAGTTTCTGCTCGTTCTGGGCCAAGCCATCCTTCTGGCTTTGCAGGAAGACCGTTAGTGTGCGTGTGAGCTGCCTCCTATCATCTATCTCTGCCGCCAAGCGGCCACTGTAGTCTGCAAGCAGCATGCAGGCCTCCTCCACCAGCCGGGAAAGCCGCTCCCCTGACTCCTTATCTAAAGCACAGAAAGCATACAAAGACCAGGGCACCATGCTTAAATATAACCAAGGACTGAACTAGAGGTCACTCAGTTATTCATCAGTACTGGTAAAATATTGTCACTATTTCACTGTTGTGAAATCACTGGTAAATCAGACACTTATTTATGGCAGGTGAAGGTGTTTTTAGCCCTTTTCATTCCTCTAGCTTCATTGTCCTGCTCAACGACACTTCAGTTTTCATTGCTGAGTGAGGCACAGATATAAAGGCATATAAAAGGCAAGAGTTTAAATGCTCATATAGCCTTATGGTGTACAATACGTCAACGTGGTAAAACTAAGGGACACATACCACATAACCACAAAAGCTGTGGTTTGTTTCTAGCCAACGACCTTTGTTGCACATCCTACCCTTCTCTCTACCCATGTTACATGTGTCTCTGCACTTTTGATTATCAAATACAGGCAAGAAATAATCTTTTTTTTTTCCTTTCTTTTTTTTTTAAGTGGTAAAATTATTAAGACATATTGATAGTGACTATCTTTGAATATCAAGAAGAATCATTTATTGTAAGTTTCTCAGCAGTAAATGTATAAACCGTTGGTGTTTTGGCTGTCCTCTCACAGCCTTCTTAATAATATTGTCACTAACTGTACTGTCATTTTTAAAAACTGTTTCTTTGCTCATCCTGCAGGGTTGAGGTAAGTAATAGGTGGGGAATTAATGTAATCTTATGCAGGAGTGGAGAGGGAGGGAATGTTCCATGTATTTATGCTTCACTGTGTTACACTGTTAAATTTACAGAAAAGTGAAAAAGAAAAAAAAGTTATTTGTACAGGACAGGTATTTGTTGCCTCAGAGATGTGGACCCTGGTGTTTTAGATAGATAGCAGTTTCCCTAGTATTTTCCCCACACTGCTTCCTGTGAAGACAATTAATTAATCAGTACAAGTGTTGTGGGGAAGACTTGTGTGTGTTTGTATATATACACACAGTACACAATACTGTGCTGTGTCCTGCCTCCTACCTGTGATCCTGTGAAGCAGTGACGTGTCCTGTACCTCAGCAGGAAGGGAGGAGATGCGCTGACGCAGCACTGAATCGCCAGAGGCTGCATTCTCAAGCTCTTGTAGAGCTCGGATTAACTCTGCTGTCTGAGGTAGAGAGGCGATAAGCAGGACAGGGAGATGAGAGGAACAAATGGGGGAACAGATTATGAGAAAAGCCTAGTTAAGGGCAAGGATACGTGTGACATACATGAGAAATATTAGATAGGCATCACATTAAGATAAGAATCCATGTAGAAATACTGTGTTAACCGTGTTATTATTAAATGACCTTAATGTGGTTACAAGTATAATTTCATTAAACCCTGTATTTATAGGTTAGGGTTAGGTTTGCCTAGGCCCAGACCTGTGGGGGTTCAGCTGGGGAGCTCTGAGAGGCAAAGTCCTCATCCTCTGGTTGGGTATCCTCGTATGACCTCTTCTTAGCCTTTTTTTCTCCATCTAGGATTTACAAGAAAAGGGCACCAGAAACACACACACACACACACACACACACACACACACACACACACACACACACACACACACACACACACACACACACACACACACACACACACACACACACACACACACACACACACACACACACACACACACGTCAAGTGTTATTTAAAAATGTATGTGTGCAGAGACATCTTACGAGACTAACTCTTGTGTCTAGACAGTGAGTGTGTCGGATGTTATTTTCACGCACAACAGATACTCCTCATTTTATTCTATACAGCTGTATGCAACAGCTCTGTGCAGGTGTGTCTCAGCTGTGTCTCCAGGGCATAACCACGACCTGTAGCATCAATTCATACTTCAAGTCTATTGTCCTTACACACACATTCCTACAGTCATGTTTATTGAGCACTGTGTGCTTCCAACACATGGCTGACCTACACTAAACACTGCACCTGAACGCCTCCAGTGTAGACACACAGACAGAGCACTCACTGCTGCTGTTCATGCTACATTTGCAGTCTAGACACGGGGTAACCCAGTGAGGTTAACCCTGTTGACTGGCAGAGTAAGTAGTCACATTACCTACTGTGTTAAAGTGAGACCATGTACACATGGTTTGGTGTGGTGCATGAACCTGTGTAGTTACAGGATAGTATTATGTGAACTTACACAGGACTTGTGAGAGCTGGTCCAACAGGTTGTTCTCGTACACGGTTCTCTCCTGCCAGATGGACAAAACCCGACCCAACTGTTTCTTACAGCCCTCCTCGCCCTCTCTGGATACATACAATACATACAACAGACACGTACACTTTAAAATGCATGTTGACTTGATGATACAGAAATAAAAAGGTGGCAACTTCAATGTTGATACGGATGGCAACATGATTATATGCAAGTCTTCTGACATCATTTTTTGTAATGCTAATTTTTTAAACTTTAATCTTTGTATAATGACTCAATTCATAAAAAATGGTGTAACTTTAGCGGCCTAAAATAAATAAACACACTACCTAGTCCTACATAAGGTAGTTTTACTCAGCATTTTCTTGAACCATTTACAGATATATAGACGGTGTACACAAACTGATGATACATCATATTAAATCTGACCTGTACACATGTTTGAATGCATCAACGATGATCGGTGCAAAGTCCTGGGTGAACTCTGGTCCTTTCCTCTTGCTGTTCTGAATGACGTCATTGGCCAAATAAAGGAAGGTCAGCTTCCGTGACACCTGAGCTGCATATATCCCAATGTACACATACACACACACACACACACACACAAACATATATCACTCAGGGGCTTGACTGTCAGACTTTTGGACATGATTTATATGACAGAACCATATGTTGGATTTAAGAATTGAATTAATTAAATAATTAATGAATTAGTGACATTCAGGGAAATGATCACAAGAAAATACAAAATCTTAAATGCAATGCCACAATTTTCCCAACAAGCCAGACCATAGTGAATTGAAGTCACAAATCACCTCACAGTAATCACTCACCACTAAGAATAAAATCTATCCAGTAACAACCATTTAGTCACACAGCTCATTCCTCATAATGACAATATAGAGATCCAAGGGGAAATCTATTTCACAAGTTATTTTTCCTTGTTCTCTCTAACACGTCTTGTTTCATGACTTTTTCATTAAGGTTTTATCCACCAATCTGTACTTCAGTGGCACAGTTAGATTATATATTTAATGATGCATATTGTTGTTTATGGACAAGTCACAGTCAACAATACGCCAAGCATAAAGCTCCAGAGAAATGTGCTGTCTCTATCCCCACTGCTATTAACACTCCTTTCTGCCTTCAGATGAGCTCCCAAAATACTACATTCACTTGAGGTATCATTAGGTTACTGACTTGCACCCTAAGGAGAAATGTGCCAGTATTAGCTTCAAGCACGGCAAAACCTGCCATCTATACAACAGGCTGCAGCACAGTTTGAAGACTAGTTCTCCCCAAAGCTCAAAAGCTCAATTATGTGTCTATACAGTGACTAAATCTACACAATACATCTAGAGTCATTGGTTGTTGTTTTTTTGTTTTTACAGTATCAGGTAAGTGATGAATATTTTCCATCTGACACACTTTAAATGGCATCAACTATTCTTAAAAAAGTACAAATCCATAGGCTACTCCTTACATTTTTGTGACACTACATTTAACACATTCAATATTCTGTTTTGCAGTGTTTTGCAATATTATAAGCAGTGGAAGAGTTTAATTTCTATTCTTAAAAGTTTCAGTGGGACATTTGAAGCCTGTCGGGCCTCAAAAAACTGATTTCAAACTTCAGTCAACCTAAGTATATCTGCACCATTGCTTGAGAGAGAAATAAATCAAGGATATTAAGGAGAAGCCACTTTTGGCCACCCCAGTAGAAATGCAGATCCATCTCACCGACTACAAACAAATGTGTGTTTTATACATGCGCTTTTTAAAGCTGCACTCACTGATTTCTTGTGTGCTCAGGGGGCAGTAGAAGTAGAAGAGTTTCCTGAATGCTTTGTTTTGGTCTCCACCTACTCCCTGTGAAAATATCTGGCTCAGTAGTCATTTGGTAGTGGACAGATAGCACAGAGTGGGTTTTTATCAGAGCATTTTAGCTGGAAACAGTTGCCTTTAGTGTTGGGAAAGAAAGAGGTGAATGACAAAACAAAGCCATGAAAGACTAAAACGCTCTGTAGAGTTAAACTGGGTGACAACGCCCCCTTTTTCCACATAGACCAACTCAACCACCAGCTCAACTGTTTGTACAAACACTATTGGTGTAACTTACTGTAACTTAATGAATTTGGCTTATCAAGTATTTAATATCTGCAATGAGTTGGTGAAGCTGATTAACTTCAGGTCTCTGATACATGGTATGAAAGACTTTGACCAGGGTCGATAAAAGAGACTGCTATAATCGCGTCTATCGAGGCTAACATTAATGTTGTGCAATTGCAGAAATCCAGTATTAATGTTTTGAGTAACTTTTTCAGCCTTCACATAACCAGTACATAAAGAGACGAGGGATAACGCGGTTAAGTGCTAACTTTACTGGTATTAGCCTAATGTGAGTCAACACGTTTTCATCTGGCCGTGCTCATTAGCTAGGGTTAGCAATTAACGAGAAAAGATCAGAGATGTATAACTTTGACACAACTGTTAGCAAAGAGTTTGATATTTATAATAACTCTAACATGTGACTTCTAGAAACATATTAGCAGTCTTTGTGACTTGTGGGGACATGATGGCAGTCTTCTTAGCGAGGAACTAGCTAGCTTATCATGTCAACCTTACCTTTTCTCAATTCGTTGAACCAAACATTGACAATACTCTTCGAGTGTTTTCTATGATGAATGAGCCAGAGAGACAACGTCTGCACACTTTGCTGAGAGTTACTAAGCTCGGATAGTTTCTTTTCTAGAGCCGCCTCGGAGAAAGCTGACATCTCGACGAGATTAGTCAGAGTACGAGACACCGGGAGAGGCAGCTTTAAGGTTCTCCCAGATGTGTTATTAATTAGCCAGTAACTACACACAACGTATCCATCCAAATTACATAGCCTACGCCACCTTTTCTATGTCAAAGGCTGGTTGTTAATGGGGGGTGTTAAAGGGTGACTGGGCTAGCTAGCTGGCGTTGCTTCGGTCAACCAACAGCAGCCTGCAAGAGGCGCTTCCGTACGCCCTTGATGCTGCGTTCACATCCGACGGAAATAACATGTTTCCTCATTAAAGTCCACCTTGCACAGCTGGCAGCTATACGTGTTAGCTCAGATACGGTGTATTATGGTAATGCGGGACACTTTTTGCAATTCTGACTTGTTTACTATATTTACACACGAATCCAATACATTATCAACACCTAATATCATTATAAACCACCAAAAATGTCTCCTTGTCAGAGGACATTTTTTAGATATTGTACTCAAAGGGAAAATGGCACATATATTAGCGTTCCTTGGTTTAATTATGACATTGATATTGTGCAAATCCTATATCACTAACCTTTGAGTGGACTTCACAACTTCCTGTTAGACTTTTTTCCTGCCCCTGTTTATGACATGACATCCCAGCTTGGATTCAACACCAACACTGTAGTTTAGGTGTCCTACATTGGTCAATGTCCCATATTACCCTAATCCACCCTACATTAAATATTGTCTAGTATGTTATTGTATAGTATGTTAATGTCTTGTATATTTGATGTATTTTTATCTTCTGCTTTTGTTTTATTTTTGTATGGTTTATACTAACCTCTTGTCTTATCATCATTACTACTTCTGCAATAGTGTTTTGTTTTCTTGTTTCATTTATCATATATGTGAGGGTATATGTATGTGTTTCTTGTGTCAAAAAAATCCACAGAAAAAATCATTATAAAAGTGTCAGATGTTGTCAGATATTTTGCAAGTCGAGTAAATGTTTGTCTGATGACTGGTTTGACCACGAAAACAAATAAATCTTGCAGTGTCTGCCAATTACAAAACATATTTTTGCAATGTTTGTCTGTTTACTTTAGGGTTAGGGTTAGTTAAATTATTTATTGAATTGGATTCAAACACTCACAATATCCTGCCACACTTTATATTAACTTTTATCTTTTGAATTTGACATTGACAGAGACCACCATGACCATTATTCATCCATCAATCCCAAGACACTGCCATAAGCTATTACTAATGTAGTCAACTGATTTACTTAAGAGGACACAACAGCAATGATTTAACCTACAAGAGGAAATTACTCTGAAGACATTCAGAAAGTCATTCAATTATGCATTGGGCATGCCGACTGTAATAATCAGTCTGTCAACATCTTAAAAAGTCTCCTTGTTGATGCCATCCATGGAGGGTTAGAAGAAAAACTTTCAGTAAATGTGTAAAGTGCTTTTAATTTTGAAACTTAAGTACAACAGATACAGCTGACATAACATTAAGAGATGTGATTTAAATGAGAAACTTAACAATGTCACCTTAAACTGAAACTAAACCACTAACCAGATCTAAAAAAAACAAAAAAACATTTGATCTCACATCCTTCTTATTATATGCCGGTTAACACAAATATGTCTCTAGTGGTGCACCAAAATCAGCTAAATGGATCAAAATCATCCAGGATGATGTTTTCAATTACATTTAGTTAAATAATATACTTGATATTGTTTTATGACATTAACATGACCGGGTAAGATCACTTCAGAAAATCTACTCAAGAACATACTTAAAAGTTATAACACATTTAATGAATGTAAAGTCATCATGGAGTTGTTCGGGCACTACTTCTATAACAAACCCAGTCATATAGGTGTAATGGTCCAAATGACAAAGAAAATCTCAGTGTCAATAGTTTAACATATTAACAAGCACAAACCACAGCCTCACTGTGATCTTTTTTGTTATTCTTTACAGATATGAAGCACTGAAAAATATAATGTGATGTTTAACAATACTGAGGATGTTTTGTACTCCATTTTCGATATGAATTTAAAACCTCATCAGTAAATTATGGTACATTTCACTTTAAATTATCTCATTATCTTCTGCTTAGCACGGCTTGAGTCAATTTTATATTTCACACAACAACAAAAAAAACGTAAAGTGGTGTTAGGATTGTGCTCAGTACTAAATCAAAAAGCAGTGATGTTTATTGATATGTAACCAGATAATGTAGCGATTATAGATATTCAGCTATACAAATAAAATTGACTTGACCTAAAATTGACTATTAGCCTGAAGTTCAGAAGAGAAAAAAACAAAAATCACATTCAATGTAAAAAAAAAAAAACAGAATTAGCATTTCTGTCCACTTTGTAACAGCAGTTTAGTCCATATGAAATTATGGAGTCATTACAATTTTACAACCAGTCAATTTCATTATTATTCAAAATTTGAACAAGTGACCTCTTTATGTCTCCAAACATATCATAGAAAACATGTCGCCACTTAGTCTCATTTCAGTTTAATGGTCTAAACTCTGACTTTTTTGAATGAAAAGTCAAAAAAGTCATGTGTTAATACTGAAAGTCAACGGGGACAATGCTACATTTATTTCATATAACACTGAGAAGCTTCCTCTATTAGGAGATTCACATTTCTTAGATAATCATACATGTTTTCTTTTAGAAAAACATGAAGTAGTATGACAGCAACCACTGAAACCATGCCAGTAGTGAGTGGAAATGTGGTTTCAGTGAGATGGGGTACTGTATGCAGAAACAGGATATGCATACATGTTCCAGTGTGGTGTTCCAGTTACATTCCCTGAAATCATTCCACCTGAAAAACCAGTGACCCTGATGTTAAGATCAGAGTACGCTTCATAACGCGGAGTTTGTCCAGGTGGAATGTATTCATTTGAATAAGACATGCCACTGCCGCCACCACCGCCTGGATGAAGAAAGAGTTGGTCGGCATTTGTAGACATTACCCTGTGGCCTACTTGAATGGGTTGATAGGCCAAAGGTTGTATCACATAACTTTGTGGAGCCATTGGGACCTGGCCAGTTGTGACCTCTGCGTATGTTTGCAATCGTCTCTGTTCCATCTTAACAAATTGTTCTCCGGTCTCTGGCGTAATGCTGTCGTTGTGAGCATGGGAATCTCCTCGATGGGGGTTCACGTTAATCTCAGCAGCAACTAAATGAGGAGCAAGTTCACCAGACAAACCATAGTGTCCCTCACTTCCCACAGGAAGACGTGTATGATGCATAGTGGGCTGTTGCTGGTAATACTGTTGGGTAGCATTTGAGCTTATCTCGTGTCTCTCCCCTCTGGGTACATCCACTCTTGAGTCAAATCCATTCTGGAAAGATGAATGGTACGATTGCTCAGTGTAACCCTCCTCACGTCTGTCGGAAGAGGGGTAAGATGGCCATTCCTGAGCATGGGACACAGCAGGTATCTGTCCATGATTTTGCCACTCTGTATAAAAGTTATTTGATCTTCCTTGTGATTGAGACTGTCTGTTGTAATTCCTTTCCTCGCAGGCCCCTTGGTTTTGTTTATTACTTATGTGTTCAGACTGGCTGAAGTAATCACCGTTATTGAAATAACCATCCACTTCCTGATACTGAGGGACAGTGATGTTTCTTTCTGGTCCCATGTATTGACCAGAGCCTGCATCTCCTCTACCAAAATCTTGCTGAAGTTGTGAAGGTGCACACATTGAGGTGTGCTCAGAGTGGTTAATGGCAAATGACCCAGAGTCACAGTCGTACTCATATTCCTCTGTCTGGGCCTCTGGTGAGGGATTGACATCTGAGTCGGCTGAAGGGGAGTAGGATGACACAGGGAGTCTGTCCATGTTGAAAGATGTCCTCTCCAGCAGTATTGCACCTTTGGTGAGAGGTAAGCTTACCTTAAACACCGTATTAGTCACCTTCATCATCTTTCTTTTTGCTTTCTTTCTTTGTGCCCGTTTTGACCGCGCTGCAGCACATTTCTCTGCCGTGATTTGACTGAAGGTCTTGTTGACAATTGGCCCTTCAATTAAACATGGAGAAAATTACAAACACTTTTTCACCCTATTCAATGAACTGCAGCTTTGAAAGACACACACCTTTGACAGCTATTTTCCTCTTTTCAGTGTTATTTTGTGTCCATCCGTTACACAGCATCTTTATACCTGGGACAAAAAGAAAACAATACGAGGGGTATACAAAGAAAAACAAACTGTGTTCACAAAATGCACTGACTGAAAGAGTAAGTTAGTAGTTCAAAATAGTATGCTTGGGTGCTGTATAAGTACAATAAGAGAGGAAAAATCAAGATAAAAAAGGGGTGAATGATACAACAATAGATAATAAAAGGATAAGTTCCGGGAGGGAGCAAGTGTTTCAAACTTGAGATCTTGTGGAGTATCATTTTTATGCAGAACACCTATTCAAGCAAAGAAAAGTAATAAAAAGTGTTAATGTGAGGGGGCAGAGTTAAACAATCTTCATACTTACATCAGGAGTCCCTCCTCAAGAACAGAGAGTTGGGGCTAAAGAGGTGAATGTTTTATGGCCAAACGAAAACAGTGGACAGGCATATATCTGTACTTACACCAGTGGTAACTTTTGCCAGTCAGTAGGATACAGATGGATTCTGGTGCATTTACCACCTAAGAGCATGAGATGTTCAAGTGAAATAAATATATTTTAGGTTAATTTAAAAAAAAAAAAAAAAATTAAAAACTCAAGAGCTACTGTATTTAAAACCCAGCATAGGCAAGGCAGAATAGTTTGTGCATAAAAGTAAATGAGATACCTCCAGCTCTCCTCGGCCCTCCTCTTGCTCCACTTTCTTTGCCAGTGATTGGAGAAGCTGATTGTCATTAATATCCTCCACCTGCTCAGGATGAGATTCCACCTACACGCAGACGTTTTCAGTGAGCTTCAAACTTATTTCTAGCATGTTGCTAAAGCCTTTGATAAATGATTAATGATCTGTGTTCATATTTCAATTGAAATTATTAATATACAACAAACTGACCAAGTAGTTGACAAGATGGCAAGTGCTGGTTAGGTGATCATTGATGTCCTTTTTGTTGATTCTGATGCGGCAGCAGTGGCACATGAAACAGTATGTGTGACCATCTTCACTTCTACACTCAACCACTCTGGAAAGACCTGTTGCAAACATGTAAAAGCAGCTTTTTTAAAAAAGCAATAGTTCAAGATCTGGAAAAATACACTTATTTTCTTTCTTGGCAAGAGTTACATGAGAAGACTGACACCACTTCAAATGTGTCACTGGAGCCAGCAGCCAGTTAGCTTAGCATAGCACAATGACTGGAAACACCTAGCCTGCCTCTACAAAATCCACCTACCAACACCTCTGAAGTTAACTTGATGATACTCTAATCAGTTTAATCAGCACGACCGGTAAAAATTACAATTTTACAGGGGTTATGTACTGTACTATTTCTTGGCCAAAAGTGGCAAGTTAGTGGTTCCAGTTGAGAATTAGCTAAACTAGCTACATCCCAGATAGCATGCGAATGTGGGCCACTTGAGGCAATGATCCGGCACTGTAGGCATTCTTCTGGCCCGGACAAAACAGACGTGAACCTAAACTGGCCCATGTAGTAAATGCTACATGGGCCAAATATCACAAAACGAATATGGCCCATCTTTGGCCGAAATATGGCAAGTATGGCAATGACTAATCCGGATGTGAGCCTAAAGAGGCCCACATATAAGGAAACATACTTGGCCCACCTTTGTTGAAACATATTTGGGCCAGTCTTGGCCGAACTGGTTTATTTGGTGTGTTTTTGGTTGACATCTGGCATTGTGATGGCTTGGTTATGGCCCACTTTTGGCAAACATGAGCGGACCGCCCAAGTGCCATCACTCCATGCTGTATGTGGGCCGGATGAACATGTCAGGTGTGGGCCAGATATGGGCCAAAAGAATTTTGCTATCTGGGATATTTACTGCACTGACATAAAAGTGGTATCAATCTTCTCATTTAACACTCTCTAAGAAAGAGAATGATCATATTTCCCAAACTCAAACTATTTGCTTAAATGATCCGTATCCATAGTATATGCAGTAGCACTCATTAGTAGTATTCTCACCAGAAAATCCACTATGAAGTACAGATATCCAACACCATTATTGGTGATGTTGTTGGGAAGAACTGTTTATTTTAACAGATTTTTTAAAATTCTAAACAGTTTTGGTGCATTAAATCAATTAATCAGTCATTAAATGTGGAATTTTCTTATCCCATGACCAAAATGTAAACTTTTCAATCATGTTTAAGGTTCAGGTTTTGAGTAACTGTGACACCTATTGTTATTATTCTTTATCCATGCTTACCAATAAGAAGCTTGGTTCCTGTGTAGCCATCTATAAAGCTGTTGTTGTCGTCTGACATCCCAGTATTGTCTAGCTGTGATGTAGAGATGTTATCTAACCAGCTGTTTGAGTCGATAGGAGCTAGAGTTGACTGGATTAGAGATGGAGGCTCGTTAGTCTGTGCTGAGGTCTTCTGTGATTTCATGTCAGCATTGAAGGATTTCTTGGAGTGTCTCTGGTGGCCCTGGCCAAGCAATACAATCCTCTGTGGCACAGATGTAGCCTCTGAACGGTTCTCAAGGTCTGTCCGCCATTGTCCATGTCTTATGGAATTTATCAGAGTGACTGCTGTGGTTTTAAGAAAGAGGACCACACATTTATGCAATAAGAGAAAGACACATATGAAAATAGTGCAAAAAAATATAAAAACAAAAAGGATGACAGACAGGAAATGAGAACAAGAGTGAGATTGGAGAGGTGAACAAAGCAGGGGTTGAGAGCCACTGTTCTCAACAAGTGAACCGTTACAGATAAAGACTGACCGTCGCTGTCACTTTGTCTTGCAATCTTCTGGTATACAGCATCTTCAACCTCTAACAACTTCATAGGAGGGTGCAAAAAATATGAACACTCACATCCAAAACTGTCATCTGTTTGCAAACATAAATAAAGACAGACACAGTCAAGCTAATATACCTTAATATCCCCAGGTCCTTCTTTTTCCTCAAGCATTTTGGCCTTCTCCATCAGTGGCCAGGCCAACAGTGACAGGTCTGAGCTCTCCTTCAACTCAGACAAAAAATCGGGGTGCCAGGCTTTCTGTCAAGCAAAACACTAACAGTTACCAAACTACAATCACTAGGCTGCTCACAAACTTGCCATAATGACTTTGGCAATACTACTTACAGTGTAGTTGTATCTGTGGAGACTTCCCACAATGTGGTTTCGCATGTCAGATATACTGAGTCGACACACACACACCTCACACAGGTACAGTGCTTCTCTGCGGTCTGATCCCGTCTTCACACATTCTATAATACTGCCCAGGCCTGAATGTACACAAAATGAGAAATTGTTCTATACACGCAGGACACACAGAACAAAACACACAAACTAGAGATTTGTTGCTACAGACCAATAATGGGTTGTAGTCTGTTCCTGTTGTTCAGATACTCCTTCAGAGAGTCAAACAGCTCGCTAGAAAGTCCTACAGAGAATACAAAATAAAAATGTAATTCCAGAAAAAAAGCATGATTATGTGGTTTAAGAATGGTAGCTCACATGCAAAGTGAAATACTTACTTTTTTGAGTCACCCCTCGCTGCATGCTTGTAGAGTCACAACCTGCACACAGTTAATTAAGATTCAATTTGACATTATTATGGCAAAATGTATAGAAATACTAGGCAAGGGACAGAAAAAAGTTTAGTTTATTCAGGCCTTTGTAGGTGGACGTCTCAGCCGAAAGAGAGAGAGAGTGCACGGCATGCTCAATGCAGTCTGCATTTGTACACACATACACAACACAATTGCTTTGATACTTGTAGTACACATGTCACTACTCCTAGCATGCCTAACTTATGTGACACTAAGCTAAGTTAAGAATGGACATGAACAGAAAGATGAGTGTGAACAAAATCCTGCTGTGTAAGCACCTCAAGCTATGTGACCTAAATATAGTTTTAGGACCCTCACAGGTGGTGTAAGGACTGTGCTGTATTTCCCTCATACAACTTCCATTCATATAAGAATCACAAAAAGAAACTAAAATATAATTTGACATTTTTATTTCTGAGCCCAACCAGACATTTGAATGAAAAGCAATCGATTCTTTTTAAATAAATTCAGATCACCTGTTCACTATAAAGTGCCACTGAAAGAACAATAAGTTATTATTTTTATACATTAAAGCAGGACTTTTTGCTTCTCTTTCAAAACGGCGGTGTCTACCGTGCTGTGGAGGGGGGAAAAACGAGAGGACCCACCTCACTTTGCCAGAAAGATGTGCGACAATGTCACATTTCAGGCCTATAGTTTTATAGTACGTCTAACTTGCCTATAGTATGATAGACTTGCCTCTACTCGGACATGTTGCTGAAATCACAGCTGTGATACTCATCACTCTTTTCAAGTAGTGGTTTAGTTATTGTGGAAAGAAGCTGCTCAGGATATCTTCACTGATGATTTTCTGTCTACATTCAAAATAAACGCACATCTTAAAGATGATGATATGTGTTGATGTCTAATCAATGATTTCATTTTGCATTGATGCTATTGGCTCGTTGATCATTGAATTGGTGTATCGAGGTATCTTTACAACCCTAATCATTACAAGTAATGTCATCATACCGTTTGTCATTCATTTTACAAATGGCGAGCAACTTTGATGGAGTTATATTGAAACCTGTTTATATTATATCATCACACTTTGAGCTTTGATTGAAAATGTTTGGTTTTCTATTATTATATCTATTTCTTATCCTGTGGGATTTATATCATGTCATATTTAAAAACTGAAAAAACAAGCTTGATTGAAACCAAGTTTTGAAGGCTTGCATAATATTTGGATGGGCTGAAATAAATGTTGAAATTTCTTCAAACAATATTTTGTGTGTGAGTTTTCCTTCTGTTACAACTGCAGGGCAACACATTTCCAGTTAGATTTGCCACTGTTCTGTGTATATGTATGTTTTCCAGGTTTGAAACTTTGTAAATAGTGAAACACTGAAGCAGAGTTTATGACACTCACTTTTCAGAGATCTGCCCACACAGTTGCAGGCTTGCGAGTCACAGGATTTCCTTTTTTCAGACCGTCTGTTTCACAGTTTCAGACGACCAGAGTTGCTAGACAAAAGATGTCACCTGGAAAACAAAGCAATACATTATGAGAACAATGAAAAAAAACTGAGAAAATGTGAGGGGAGAGATTGTGTAAAAAGGAAGCTGCAGTTGTAAAGAAGAAAAACTCAAACACAGAATGATGTTCAATCAAAACATGATGCAAGCCTTCAAAACGTTTCAACATTTCAAGCCTTTTTTTTTATTTGTTTCAAAATATGGCATGATATTCATTCCATGCAATCCTGCTCGTATTTAGTCATTACACCTCCAGACACAAACACTATAAACTGTGGCTGCAAACTCAACTATAACCAGCAGATGGCGCTTCAATAACATGAGACAGTTCAGCCAGGCTACCACACTACACAGGAGACAGTGGTCACTTAAAATGAGGATGTCAGACATTTCTTATGTTGCGTATTCTTAAAAATAAAGACATGCCTATCACATACTCTGATAAATTGTAGCTTCTTGTTGTTGTATGTGTCGTCAAATTACAAATATCTCATAATGAGTCATTTACAGACATATGGAGCGCCACTTCAACACTCTTACAGTTATAAATGACACACCAGGTCATTGGCTGAACCTCTGGAAACCGAAACATAGACCAACTTTTTGTACTTCCTGCTGAAATTATTCACTTCACCCACCAACGCAACAACAGCTGCTTACTGACGTTACTGCCAGTTAACATTCACTTCGCTAACATGGTTATTTACATATAAGCGATGTTTTAAAAAGTAACGTAGCGTTTAAATGTTCATCATATTACACTAGGTTTAAATGTGTTCTTTATCCCCCTTTTTGAAGAGAAAGTGACGATGATTGCCACAAGTTTCACACATGTAAATTAGTGCAGACAAACTTTCCAGTTAAGCGACCGAAACCAACTCACCTTCCGCTGTCGAAATAAGTAATTTGTTAACGAGGTAAAGGCACTGACTTCATACTTACCGAAAGTTAAACAATTATTGTCTAACTGTTTGTTTGTTGTTTGGTCAAGCAGAATCTATGCATGATTTGGGTGAAATCCGCAAAATGACGCTGCCCAATGCACTCAGTCGATGAAATACTTTGATTAACCTCCGCTGCTGCTTAGCCTCCAGTTTAACCGAGTGGGCGTGAACGTAACACACTCTGTCTCTTCGACCAATCAAATCAACGACTCTAATCTATCAGTTTTATAGTTGATAGCTCACTTTACTCATATTTAGCTCATGTTTCTTTCATTTATATAAATTCATGTAAAACAACAAAACAAAAATTTGGATCTAACACTTGACATTTAGATTTAACATTTAGATTTTGATTCAATATTTAGATTTAGATTTAACATTTAGATTTAGATCTGTATAAATTCTGCATTATATGAATTTCTACCCTATGAATGAACTTGCCGCTAGACATTTTAAAATTGTGCAGACATAATCCCTGAAACAAAAAGATGTGGATGGACACACAGTGTGTTAAGTTTCCAAACAAGCAGTGTACATAGGTGTAACAAGTAAAACTGTATGTTCTCTAAGTCTGGAATGAGCTGCACCTGATGTTGCAAACTATTATAGCAAATCTAAAGGTAACCGTTAGTGAGCTTTTTATAACTATCCTCCATACATAGCACACAGTATGGCTATCACTCAGTGGAAGGAATGGAAGGCACTAACAGATTTGGACAAAAATACTTGGCCAGGCCTCAGCTCATATTTTGTTTAGGTTACCCCCTTGTGCAATGGAGAACAGCTGGCATGTCAGGAATACTCTATAAGCTGCTCCTTTTTGTTTGTTCATTGTCATTTTAATCATGCATGTAGCCTTTTGACCTGAGCTCTTATTAAATGTGCATTGAAGAGAACTCCTTGTTTTATCTCATCTTTGTGCCTTGTGGATCATCACAGACCAATAGTGCTCACAATAACTAAGAACATCTCCTAAGTGAAATAGGGCAAAGGAGGCAACCTAAGTGATAAAAACAGCTCATATCTTTTTGTCAGTATTAGGAGCATTGACTGCGTCCTTGGAGATAGTCTGGCTCTGTTTTTGTACACTGATATGATTCTTTACCAATAAATGATACAAAGACAAGGTTCTTGTTAACGACATCACAAGCGTTTTTTTCCAGATATCCTGTTATAGAAGACACTGTGACAGAAATTGTCAAAGACACTGAACACACATATGAAATAATGCCTAAACACTGCTAAATTGAAGATTATATTTTATTATTGTCCAATAAGGAGACAAACATTAACACAAACGTCAAAGGGACAAAACAGCAAAGGAGCAACTATGCAGACCTCTTTCTTGTCTGGGAACTGTTAAGTACTTCAGATTGTGATACTCCCTAGTGGATTACGACGTCTTTTCCTTTGATGCAGACACCTTATTTCTCAGTCAGGATTTATAGCTGCAGTTGGGAGGTTTCTGTTAAGGCACTTCAATCTGTTGCCTGCTCTTTGTCTCTCTTGAGCAACTAATAGCATGCCTGTATTGACCCTGTGCACTTTAAATTTACAGGCATAATTAAAACTAAATTTACCAATCTGATTATTTACACCTTAGTTTTTATTCCTGTGAGGGAAATTGTTTTTAATGTTTCATTTGTTATTCATTTTTGCATTAAGGAAAGTTCGTTTTGTCCTTGGGTTGTTGTTTGTTTTACTCTCAGTGATTTGCAATTTTACTCATACATGTACACTTTTGACCCTGCACCATTGTTTGTGACATAGCACATACACACTCACACCCACACATGTTAACCATAGAACCAGAATTATTAGTTTCTTTTCCAGTAATTTTATCCAAATATTTGTTCATGATATTTCAGACAGCTCTTCCCTTATTTGCAAAACACACTTCTTCCTTTTCTATTTTTGTTTTCTCACTGATCTCCTCTTTCAGGTCAGGTTATGTACGCCACTTTCACTTAGATATACATACAAGCTGTACCCAACTTTCCCTTTGTTAGTCAGTTCTGACCCACCCTTGCATGAGTGTAATTCTGTTTTGCTTCTAAACATATTAAACAGTCTTACAGACATTTTTCTCTCCTCTTCTCACCAAGGTAAATTTGTTCCACCACAGTTTCAAATTTTAGTTTTAATTTCTCCATTATTTAAGTTTTTTAACATGCATCTCCTGCAAAGCCTTAACCTTTGAAAAAAAATTATTGGATCTACGATATGTACACATACAGCATATAGTCAGATTCCTGTGTCAGCTGCCGAATAAAGAATGTCATGGAAATTGCCTGCAAACAGTCAATTATGAAACAACATGAACAACACTGAAAAGCTAAAGATTAAAATATATTTCATGCAACTATATTGGAGATCATTCCTTGATACTGAAGTCAGAGGGAAGTGTCTCAAAGGAGAGACAAGCTCAGTGTCTTCATATATGAAGACAATAGTATTCAGCAACACAAAGAAGCCTTGCATGATTGGCCCCTTGGTGTTTATAGACAATCAACCTATAGAAAAACACCTACAGTAGTGGAAATTATTCGAGAAAAAAAAGTTTCTCTATAGAAACACAGGCAAACAGGAACACAAGACTTGGGGCCCCTTGGGGCCCCCGTATGTATCATGACACCACATACCATAACCTCCTTTACATATAGGGATAAAGTAACACAGATTCAATGAATAAATGATAACTCTAAGTGTTTCCTGTTAGTTTACCTTCATACTAGCGAGGTTTCTATTAATAGGTAGATTCTTGATGTGTTGATGAAGAAGGAAACCAGTGTCAAAGAGAACAGTGTCAAACATCCAATCTTGAGAGAGTCCTAGTCCCAATGTGAAGCTCTCTGCCTTCTTCAGCTGTAGCTCCCCCTTATATAGTTCCTTCTTTCTAAAACAAAGACCTTCTAACTTACTGGTCAGTTTAGAAAACAATAACCCCTGACCTGACTTTTCACCTTTGACCTAAGCACAACATCTGATTCAGATTCATCAGGGCATCATGAGATGCCCCCAGGCTTCACCTAACAAAGGACAAAGACAGAGTAGATACTACACTAGTCTTAATTATACACACCTACCGAGCACTTCATTAGAAACACCTGTGCAATCTAATGCAATCCAAAACAACAAATCTGCCATAAATTGTACTTTTACTAAACTTACAGATGTTCAGTTTTTATTGACCTTGTCAAAAAGGGGATCATTCTACTTTATGTTTATTTTTGGAGTTGTAGCGGGTGGTGGTGATATACTGGGGTGCATTCAATTATATTTTGTCCACCCTGTTATCATTAACGTTAACTCTAAGAGTTTCAGGGACTGATACTATCTTCTGGATTACTACATTTTGCAGACACCGTGTTTCTCGGGAGGAATTTATGGCTGTAGGTGGGAGGTCTGTGTTCAGGCACCTCAGTCTGATTCTTGTTCTTTGTGTCTCTTGAGAAGCCGGAAGCCTGCATGTATTGACCAAGTTCCAGTTTTTGACCCAAACTCAAGTTTGAATCCCTCCATTTTTTCAGTTTTTTAGCTTGCATCATCTGCAATGCCTTAAGCTTTAGAAGAAAAAAAAATCGGTCACCAATTGCAAACATTCTTCTGTGGTATCTGTTCTGCCTTTGTCCTGTGGCATCCTGTGGCATCCTGTGACATTCAAACACATGTTTTTTTTTAGGATGAAGGTTAGGTATTATTTAGGTATCACCAGTGGGGCGAGTTAAGTACTTTAAATCTGTTAATTCATGTACGTCTTGTGTATTACTTTATATAATTGTATGCATAGCTTGCCATTTGTGTGTTTTGGGAACTGGTTTTAGAGGAAATAGAGGGAGGGGGGTCAATTGAGTGCATTCGCATCCAACTGGTGTGCACCCTTTTTATATGTTGTGTGGATTTTTATATTGCTGTGCATATGGACCTTGTGTTCCGAGGCTTGAGAGCAGTCCCTCCTGGGCCGAAGTGATAACCCTGTTGATACACCCATCATCTCCTCCAATTTTAGATTCTTTAAAATTAATTCATAAAGTGACATTCTTCTCAAATGTCCTGTTGTGCATGTGTGTGTGTGATCTCTGACCTCTGACAGACGCCGTTTGGGCAGGTTTATTACAGTAGTGTTTGACTAGATTACTTCTTTGGCATTGGCAGCGAGACAATATGTTAGAGTTTTCATGGTTTTTGTGAGATAAAGGTTACACAAGATCGTAAATAAAGTTACTTTTAAAGAAGTGAAATGCAAAGGTTGTTGGTTTTTTTTGCAATTTTGTCTGAACCAGGAAACATTATTGGGTGAGATTACTAAAAACCTTTTGAGTGGGTCCTTTTCAAATAGTTGCAAGCTAACTCGCTGTAGACTCATACATTGTTGAAATCTAAGACTGCTGTGTTAAATGTGATTCCTTCTCCTTATGAATTCCAAAACAAAGACAAGATTAGAAAAACCAAGACCTTTGATTCAACTCTAGGAGACAGAAGTGAGAGTATATCTTCCATTCTCAGTAAGCACAGAAGGCCAGGACAGCTGATATCAAGGAGAAGGAAAGTAAACAATACGAGACAAGCAGGACAATTTATGCATCTAAGCTGTTCCACTGGAGGATTTAGGGTTCCTGTGGACTAATTAAAGAGGAAGTGGTGCCAAATACATTATCTATTTTGACAGATCACACACCTGAGTCAACAACAAACTTACAGCATATGACATGACTACATATGATATGGAAAACCTCCAAAGTAGAACAAAAGCATCCACTGTGTGAGCCAATGAGGTCGTGGCACATAGCATCACCCAAACTGAAAGGTATATAAGGAATTAAAAATGCATATTCAGGCCTTCTTCTTCTTCTACTTCCGAGCAAAGCAGATTAAGTCCACAGCTGTGTAGAATTCTTTGTTTCGTCAAATAAATACTTTGATATTTGAACCCTCAAACATTGCCTGCATCGCTTCCCTCAAATTTTGAACACGACAGTGGACTGACACAGAGCGGGTCTCAGACATTAGACTGACACAGATCAAATGAAATGGAAGCATTTTATACAGTAAGACACACAGGCAAGATCAATGGTCAAAGGGGGGAGGTGTCTTTAGGTGGTCAGTTGACAATGTTAACTGTAAAGGGTCAAAACAAGAGGGTAGCAAAAGTTAAAAACTGATTTAAGGGCTTTTCTCAGACATCACCTCATTTAAAGGTGAGATCATCAGGGGTCTTTATCCAAATATTAATTTCTTCCTCAGAGGACAGGCCTGATTCACTCCCCTGTCAACATTTGAACTCTGTTTGGAAACATTTCCAATATTGCAAAAAATTAGACATATCCTGTCTCAAAATGATGCTGAAAAACTAGTCCATGCATTTGTTACTTCTAGGCTGGACTACTGTAATTCATTATTATCAGGCTGTCCTAACAAGTCTCTAAAGACTCTCCAGCTGGTCCAGAATGCAGCTGCTCGTGTTCTGACAAAAACTAGAAGGAGAGATCATATTACTCCCATCTTGGCTTCACTGCATTGGTTTCCTGTAAAATTTTGAATTCAAAATCCTTCTCCTTACCTTCAAAGCTCTCAATGGTCAGGCTCCATCATATCTTAAAGAGCTTATAGTACCTTATGTACCTACTAGAACACTGCGCTCCCAGCATGCAGGTCTACTTGTGGTTCCTAGTTCCTACTCCCTACATTTAAGAGTAGGCTTAAAACTTTCCTTTTTGATAAAGCTTATAGTTAGGGCTCTTAGAGCTCTTAGCTTATGCTGCTATAGGCTTAGACTGCCGGGGGACTCCCATGATGCACTGAGCTTCTCTTTCTTTCACTCAGTCACTCAGTCACACACTCACTCACTCACTCAAACATTCATGGCCTGTAGACGTCTGGATGACAGAGGATGACAGTCCCAGACCTACTTGCTTCAATGTTGATTTTCATTGTGCTTCTCTCTCCTATTCTTCCTCTTTCCTCTCTCTACCCCAACCGGTCGAGGCAGATGGCCGCCCACTCTGAGTCTGGTTCTGCCTGAGGTTTCTTCCTGTTAAAAGAGAGTTTTTTCTTGCTACTGTTGCCAAGTGCTTGCTCATGTGAGAATGTTGGGTCTCTTTAAAATTAAAACCTGAAGAGTTCGGTTTAGAACCTGCTCTATGTGTAAAGTGCCTTGAGATGATTTTGTTGTGATTTGGCGCTATACAAATAAAGATTGATTGATTTCAATATATTTCCATTCTGTGAACATCTGTGTCCACAATCCATACATTAGACAAAGCACACACTGGGTAACTGTAATAATTAATATATCTTGGTTGTAGCCCATAAACATACATTAAGACATAGGTTTTCATACTGTAACACATACGTAACATCTACTTTGCATTTTCCAGGAAACCTGTTGATTAATTTCTCATAGATGCATTTTCTTACATGACGTTTTTAATACCACAGATGTGGAGGAGGATGCTCAACCTGACAGATTAAACAAAATGTGAAATAGATATTTCCTCTACTCCCCCAAATATTACTTATATACTACTTTCAAGGACTGTGTGCATAAATCTCAAGGAGAGTAAGCCCAGAAACATCCTTTGCTTTGTCTCAGAGACAATTTCCCACACAGCTGAACAACTCAAACAGTTTGTAACAGTACAAGGTCAACTTGTGCTTACTCCCTTTTTCATTACTCCCATTCTTGGTATCTCACAGGTGACAGCCTTCCCTCACTCTTCTTTCACATCCTGTTAACAGTGTGAAGTCTGAGCACTGCCATTATAGAATATGTTTTTTCCTCAGTTTCAAGTCCTAACCAAGAACTGGGTGAAAAACTGTGATTGATTGTGATGCGGACTGTTATGACTGGAGAGCAAGAATCCTACAGGTTAAATTAAAACTTCATCTTTTGTTATAGCTGAGCAATTTTAGGACGTAAAGATGAAAGACAAAATCTGACATAAAGCTGGAAAGAAATCCAAGAAAAACATTTGAGTGACAGGGGTGAATGATATATGGACAATTTGTTGGCACATGGACATTGACAAAGTTTTAGCCCACTCTTTCTGTGAGAGAAATTTGATTCAGACTCAGATACACAACTCTAATTAATATCAAGTCTCTTTCAAAGAGCAGAGGCAGTGCTGCAATGGATTGATGATTTTAATTTGCAGTTCAAACACGCATCTGCTCACTAAGTCAAACGGACTCATGACCTTTAAACAATGAGATTTATTTAATGTTCATTATAATTTCTCCTTACAAAATATACAAAATACAAGAAGCATTTGAAGTAAGCTATTTTTAGCCACTTTTATGAAAAGAATACATTCATTTTCAACACAAGAGCTCAATTTTACAGCAACTTTATTACAATGAATATAAAGTAGAACGATTACAGTAGATGACAATGTCAAATTAGAAAAGTTGAAAACAAAACAAGCTACAGTGGATTTATATGGTTTTTCAAAAAGCAATAGTTTTAAAGATATTGAAAGTATCCTAACTTGTTTCTACTAAATCAGTTCCCTTCTTTAAAACTTAATCTCCATAAAAAAAGTCAGTTGAAGGTGTTTTGAGAGTTGAAAGCAATCTTAAAGTTCAAAAAGAATAGTCAATCTTGATGTCCCTTTGAAATAAAAACTTCCTTTAAAACATGACAAACTGTTTGTGGCAAGAATGAAACTGCCCAATATTTGAAAAAGAATAAAACTTGAACATTTAATGTTATCAAGATGCAAAAATGTAACACTCCAGTGAAATTTAAGATGAACATTGAACCAAATTTTGTCGGGTGTGTCTCCAGATGTTACACCTTGACAAGCTGAAGGGGTTAGGAATAAATGGAAATGTGTCTTCCCTTTTCAACATCCAGATAAAATGCTCAGATGCACGAGTGCCTCTATAGCCACATATAAAAGCAAGCTAATAAATCACTTACACCACATGTGGAATGATGGTACATCTTTTTCTGAGAGAACACTAATGTATTCTGTACAATTCTATAATTGTATAATTCTGTACAACACTGATACAGGCTGAAAATTTAGGCCGTATATCTAAACTTAATTATGTCTACAATGGACAAATTCAAAACAATATTTAAACAGGTGTACCGCAAAGAAATGTTTACCGTGCAATCAGGAGTATAGTTCTTTAAATGTTTTTGATGGTTTTAACTGGTACTGTTGTTAGAAGTGGCACTGACCACTGAGAATAAAATAAAAACCCCTCTGCCAGACCCTAAAATGGACTTAAAAAGTGATGATTTCACTGTTGGCTGTAGGAGGATAATGAATGACTAGAAGGTCGAGGATAACCTGAGGAGTGCTGTTATGTTAAGACTGTCCTGCGTTGGAATGAGTCTGTTGGTTGCTGTATTCATTCATTAACTGTTGTGATTGCTGGAGATGCAAAAGTGACCAGTGATGTTTCTGCTTAGATGCTTCTCCAATCACCACTCCAGCCAGTCAGGGCAGCACCTGTCAATGAGTAGTACTGCTGCTGTTGCTGCTGTATCTGCTGCTGCTGCTGCTGCTGCGATGGTATCTGCTGCTGCAGTAGTATCTGCTGCTGCTGCTGCTGCGCTGGTGTCTGCTGCTGTGGTATCTGCTGCTGCAGTAGTATCTGCTGCTGCTGCTGCTGCTGCGGTATCTGCTGCTGCTGCGATGGTATCTGCTGCTGCTGCATCATCTGCTGCTGCAGTAGTATCTGCTGCTGCTGCTTCGATGGTATCTGCTGCTGCTGCTGCATCATCTGCTGCTGCAGTAGTATCTGCTGCTGCTGCTGTGGTGGTATCTGCTGCTGCTGCATCATCTGCTGCTGCAGTAGTATCTGCTGCTGCTGCTTCGATGGTATCTGCTGCTGCTGCTGCTGCATCATCTGCTGCTGCAGTAGTATCTGCTGCTGCTGCTGTGGTGGTATCTGCTGCTGCTGCATCATCTGCTGCTGTAGTAGTATCTGCTGCTGCTGCTGCTGTGGTGGTATCTGCTGCTGCTGCTGCGATGGTATCTGCTGCTGCTGCTGCTGCATCATCTGCTGCTGCAGTATCTGCTGCTGCTGCTGCTGTGGTGGTATCTGCTGCTGCTGCTGCGATGGTATCTGCTGCTGCTGCTGCTGCATCATCTGCTGCTGCAACAGTATCTGGTTCTGGTGCTGCTGCTGCTGCATTATCAGCTGGTGCTGCTGCAACCCAAGCTGCTGGTTCTGCTGCGGCCTTTGCAGGCTCACATATCCTGGGGGCACTGGAGTTGCTAAACTGTGTCCAAATGATGGCAGACTAACCACATTTCTTTGCTGATCGAAGTAAATCTGTCTTGGGTAGAGGCCTGCAGGGTACCCTTCACTTTGGTATAAACTCCCATATTGTAAAAGAGGGGTCCCAGAGGATAGATAGCCTCCTTGCACCTCAGCGGGGTCCTGTTTGTTAAAGCTGCTCATAAACTGCTGGTTTGTGGGGTCTGGTATGACTGTTGCGATTGTTTTAATTGGCAACTCACAAACCTTGTTGTTGTCAGTCTCTGTCTTGTCTTGCGGTTGTGGTATCTGACCTGAACTGTGATTGGTGGCTACATGACCATAACCCAGAGTAGGTGTGGTCGGGCTCACATATCCAAGAATGTTGTGAGCAGTGACACTTCCCTGTTGTAGGTCAGTGGAGTTGGCTATGCCAGTAGTAGGTAACATGGTACTAGCAGCCTGGCCTTCAGTCACTCTGAACAGGGTGTCACTTCTAGCTAAAAAGCCCGCAAGAGATGAATTAATGTCAGAGAGGCCATGGTTGGCATTAGGGTTGACTTGTTGGTTTTCATAGCCCAAGACCAAAGGTGCTGCTGCTGAAAACGTTCTCTCCAATGAGTTAGTGGTGGATGGACATTTATTCACTGTGTCATTAACCACTTGAATCTTTGAATCCCATCTTGTTTTGTGTTTTGCCATTTGAGATCCAGCCTGTTCACACTTTGAATCCCATCTACTATCCACATCTTTGGAAAAAATGGTAGTGTAGGAGGTATTACTCTCAGCACAATCTGGAGCTGACTTGCAAGAGCTGATCATCTTAGACCTCTCTACCTTCACCAGAGCTGTCAAACTTTCCATCCATGCCATTTCGATTGGGTCTTGTCTGTCAGATCTAGGGCCTGTGTCTTGGTCATCAGGAGAAAGCGATGTGAGGGTCGCAGCAGGGTTCACAGAAGTGGACTCGGAAACTGATTGAGAGCTCTCTGTGAATTTGGCTCCCAAAGGATCCTGGAGTTTGGGGATATTGATGGAAGCCAGTGTTTCAACAGAGGCAACAGTCCTGGCTGTTGGATGTTCCTCTCTTGGCGTCAGTGACAGTGATGGACTGGTTTTCGGACAAACAGTAGAGGAAGATGAGGATTCTGACAACACCTCTGTCTGTTTCATATACGTATCAGGCTGTGAGATGGGATTTTGTTGCTGGTGGATCGGTGATCTGAGTGCTGTTTGTATAGAAGGGTTTCTGCATGTCTCTTGGGGACTCAGATATGTGTTAGCAACAGGGTATGGAGGATCAACAGAACTAGTCTTTGCAGGGATACTGCTCACATCTGGAGGAGGCCCGACTCGTTCTTGTTTGATCCCATCCAATTCTCCAACCGTTGCAGCCTCTTTCAACTTATGTTTCTTTGTTTTTTGTCTTGCTTCGAAAAAACATTGTGGAAGAGGAATGAGAAAACACTTGAGAAAAAAATAAGCTTACATTTTTTTTATCTCAAGAAACTTCAACATTGTAAGAAATATAAAAATGCATACCATTGTCACTGCTTTTGTCCAACTCAGATGCCGGGGCTGGCTGCGTTTTCCTTTGAAAAGATTCCTCTCGACTCTGCCGGTCCTCAGGCTGCTTGTCTATGCATCAGAAACCATAACTCACACTGTAGCTCACACCTACATGCTACTTGTGTTCATCACTTTTGTTTAGCCGTGTATAAGACTAACAAAAATACATAATCTTCTTGTGATGGGGCTAGAGAGACTCACCCTTTTGTTGTAGAGCTCTGATGGATAGAGAGTTGCGCCGATTCTCCTCTTTGAGCTTTTGTAACATGCTCAGAGCTATAAAAAGCAAATAGCACAGTTAATACTGTCATGTAAAAATACAATATGTAGACTTAAATACAATATATGTTTCTACTTAGACTTTGGTGGTATTTGTGCATGGTTGTAACTATTTTGTCGACACAATAGAGGCCAGCTGCACCAGTCTGCTTAAAGTACAATGACAGACTGTGTTGGTGTGTATGTGTGTGTGACAAGTAAAGAGGCCAGCTGCACTATCTATTGAGAATAATATAGTAACAAACTGCGTATGTGTAGAGATAAGAGAAGAGGAGGCTGGCCATACCTATCTGCTGAGGGTATAATGGACTATTCAGAGCATTATTTTGTACTTTACCTAAGACAGCTCTATGTTTATGCTGTTGGTATTGTACCCACGTGCAAGTGTGATGTTTAACTCTTTAAGTCATTCTCTGGTTCGTGAGTGTTTTACTACAGAAACTACCACCACAATACTAAATTATATATTCCCACACACACCATGAACTCTGTAGACTATTGCAAATTAAGTTTACATCTACCTTCACTGACTGGAGCCGTCCGAATACACTCGTGTAGCTCGTCTCCCAGTCTGATCCACTTAGCAAGAGAAAACACAAACAATTAGCATAATGGATGTAAATTTCTACTTTGCACATTTTTTTATTCGCCTAGACAGCAATTTCAAGATATATACTATGCAGGATCTGGTTACTGTTTGTAAATAAACAGAGAGAGAGAGAGTGAGCAGTGATGGTCTAGGGAGCTGGAAAGTGAATGAAGATAGGGAACAACACCATGAACCACATTAAAAAAAGAAAACAAAACATATTTTCTTATTGTTTCATGGCAGTTACATTTTAAAGCACAAATACATGTGCACACACACAGACCTACAGCTCTTTATACATCCATGAGACAATGAGCAGAGCCGAGGATAGAGATGGAGAGAGGAATGTAACCTGGTCACTACTACATGAACTAGTTCAAAGTTCAGTTCACAAATTTTAAAATGAACTAGTTCAGTTCATAGTTCACAATTAAAAAATTTGAACTAAGTTCACAGTTCCAAAAATGTTCATAGTTCTTTTTGTTGCTGCCAGCTATTTTTTTTTTTCAAAATTATTGCCACAGCCCATATAGAACCACAGACAGCAATTCTTTTATCAGTTTTAACAAATTATACATCAGATTTCAAAATAGTTTAAAGTAATCATACGAAGATGCCGTATTAATGGTGGAGGCAGAGTCTGAGGTAGTGCTGCTCGGTGCTGCTGCCTTCATTTGTTTTTGCCTCCATGCTTCACATTTTGATGACGCATGCGGTGGTGTGACTCTGTGGTGGCTGCTGTTGCCAGATTTACAGTGTGTTTTAGCTGGGAGAAATGGAATGGAAATCTGGCACTCTCTTGAACAAAGTTAAAATGGGAGAGAGCACAGTTCACAGACGCCAGAATGAACGCGTTCACAATAACATTCATCAGGCAGAAATACAGTACGTTCAGTTCACGTTCGCCCAAAATATGAACAAGTTCATAAACGATCGTTCATTGAACACTGGTCACTACGCTATCAAGTCCTGATCTCACACCCTGCGTACTGTTATTGGCTGGGGGGTACACATACAGTGCCCAGAGGTTGACAGCCACAAGCGTCTCGAACACAGCAAAATAATATGAAAATAAGGCAAATACAGGCAGAGGGTTGAAATACAGGCAGAGGGTTGTATGAGTCTATACATTTTTTTTCAGGAAAATCCTACATAGTATGCCATTAAACATATGTTGTCCACCATAAATGATGCAATTCCTTTACGTGCTCATCAAAAAAACATCACAATAAATTATGTATACACAATAAATGTAATTTATCATATTTTAGTAAATATGTATGTTTACTACATTTAAACTGCTAAAACAGCAAAACATGTTCTTGACACTTGATAGAGCTGTAAAATCAGTGTTTCTGTATAAGTCAGTTCGCTGACAGCAGCATCCGTGCTCTGTGAAATAGGAAGTCAATGCATCGAGATAACAATGCTCTTCCTCAGTCCCCTGACAACATGCTCACCTGCACTGATACTTCCACTCCACATTGATGCACACTGACATCATCCCCATCCAAAACATGCTCTTAATTCTACCCTCTTAAATCTTAAATCTTAAATCTACCCTCTTGTAGATTTTCTTGTTGAAACAGTTTATCTCCCTGCGCTCTCCAAGACGACTGTTTAGGACAAACTCTGCCTTTGACATCATATTTGACACATAGACTTAACAGGGTACCTGTACATCTATCTTGCTCCATGGTTCCCGGGCTGAGAGCATCTGGGCAACTTCATCAAAAGTTTCCATTTTAATCTCTGGGGACAGATAATCCACTGCCCAGAATAATGAAAGAAAATGAGGATACTCTCTTTGCTGAAAGAAAAAACATTGAAATCATATTAGAAAATGCAGAAGTAACATGACAATGACTTTGAAATTTTAAATAATCTTGTTCAGAGATTATCTGTGAATTACTGAGATGCCATTCACTAGTGGTGTTCAGTTCGGTTCAGACCACAATTTGTTTTTTGTGGCTGGGTGTTTAATGACACACAAAAATGGGGGGGGGGGGGTTTACCAAATCAACTACTGTAGAGGCAGATATGTGTGCATCATGGTAAAATGCGAGAATAATGAGAGAGATGAAAGGTCAACAGCTGAACCAGCTGGGGATGTCGCAACAAGCCTTTTTAAAAAAGGACTTGTTTTTACCATATCTATATCCCCAAAGGAGACCAGGAAGCCAGCACTTACGAGAGTTGTTTAGGCTTCCAGGAAATTGAATCTTGGCTGAACACGTCGGGTCAGATTGACCTGGCACACGCACTACAGTAGTATAGTGTGTGTTTGGAAGAATGTATGACGGGGCTGTTTTCGCTGTTCTACGGTTTGTCACCGGTTCGTTGGTGTCTGCTGTGTTTGCTGTATCATCGCATCGAATGAGATCCCAATCGGCTGTTTGACAGCTTCTGTTCTCAGTCTCTTATCTTTAGGGTTACTGAAGTTAAGTAATCAAGTAATTATCTTACACTACTTTGTTTGCTTTGGTCCGAATTAGTGGATGAATTCCTACTTTGTTGCAGTTTGCCTTTGGTTCCATTCAGGCAAAATGCCAAGCTAACCAAAATATATCCACCATGGAAAGCTGTCACTTCAGTCACTGGTCAGAAAGCAGAGTTTGTTTTTCCACCAGGATAGCTTCCCAAAATTGATCAGCAGAATTGACATCTCTGTATAATTGTGGTCATCATTTCGACCACATACAGTACCAAGCAAGGATATGTGAACAAAATGGCACATTTGAATGTACTTCAAGTGGAACACAAAAAAAGGAACCACGTCTTGAGACCATGCACATTTGTGTCACAGTGTCTGTCTCATTTAAACTCCTACCACTCACAATGTAATTGTACTGGTGCTCATGGCTGACCATGTGCTGATGCATGTCCAGGGAAGAGACCCTCTCACTGCAGCATTCACACAAGTAGAATGTCATCAGAGAATTCCCTTGACACTCCCAAACACAGCCACGACCTGATGAGGAGACATTATCTTTAATCTTATCGTATCGTATGCTTTGTGAAATAACATGAAATAATGAGAGTAATTATTGTGGAAACACACTCACCTATAACTGGCTCAGTGTCCAGTCCCTTCACCTCCATGTATATTGACAAATGACTGGTGCCCTGAGTACTGTCCCCTGTGACAGCCATAAAACAACAAATCAGTACAACATATCCAGTACAATATTACCTAAGCTGTAGATTCATGTAGTTGTTAATGCCCTACACCTACCAATTCGGTAGGCTCTGTTCTGCTCAGGTCTTGGTCCACTTCCTGAGCTTTTCATCACATGTTCTGTTTTCTGGCTGGGTATTGATGGGTTCTGCTCTTTTGTGTACAATGATGCAGCAGCAACAGCATCAGAGACCGAGTCTGCTGGAGATGACTTCCCCTGAGTGGCTTCCAGCTCCTTCTGTGTCCCCTCACTCTTATCTTGCTGTTGTCTCTTCTCAGGAGTCTCTTGCTGTGCAGGAGCAGTTGGGTGATGTGTGCTTGTGGAGTCTGACTCAGTGGCAAGAGGATCAGCACTAATATGAAGTTTATCCACTTTCACTGCTCACAGGTAGGAATGAGAGAGATGGTGGAAATGGGTGATAAAGCAGAAGGAAGGGACATGCATAACAATAGTAAGATTGCACAGACTGACAAAATGAGACATTTTATCTCTGTAATGTGTGTACAGAATCTGCAGTCAGTTAATTCTATAAAAATAAACCAACAGAAAAAAATAAAAGTGACGAAAAATATTAAGAATGGGAGAGTCCCTTATTTGATGGCATGATAATGACATATGTTACAAGCACAAAAGCTGAAAAGAAAACTCAGTATTTACCAGGACATTCAATTGCTGGTGTGACTTGAGCCTCCACATCAGGCTCAAAATTCTCCTGCTTAATGACTAAACAGAATATGGACACAGACAGTATTAGTCCAGCTTAACATGTTCATTTGTTAGGATCATATTTTCAATTGGGGAATAAATATCTATCTGTACTGTAACATCTTACTGCATAAACTCAAGAATCTGGAGACATTTCTTTGTATATAGGCATTTGTGTTCTCACCTGGCATCTTGTTGTGTGGCATGTGCATACCTAAGAGAAACAAATTGCAATATTAAGTCAAATGTAATTATATTCCAGTTTATTCACTGGTGTTTTTACATATTGCAGAGACACATGATGTATTTTTCAAGTCATTCGAAACTGAGATGCAGCTGCAGTATAACCAAAGTACAGCCTGACTGATATATTGGTCAGAAATCATCAGCTGATACTGCCCTATCACAGATATATCAGTGTTTATGTGGTCCAATATGTGCCAATATCTAATGTATATTTGATCCTTTTTTAATTAAGGTTTAATATATCTGTATGTATGTTTTTATTTATAGTTATTAAATTCATGTGAAGTTTACTGTTTCAGTGCACTGATGTCATTTTACACAATAAAGTTTACTGTTAAACTTTAATATATCATGCCCCCATTGCATATCTTTGTCATAAATGTTTGATAAGCACATTTGAGCGATTGTTGCAAACTATGTGTGTGTAATGAAAAATTTAAGATGATCAGTATAATGGAAAAATTTAGGATGACCTAATACTTCTATTTCTTGTTGTCCCCTCTCTGGCCTCCCTATAACCCCTTGGCCTTTCAAGAAGACTGTCCAGATGGTAGGGTTCCTGTGTGTTCAATCTGGTGACCCGACCTTCTAACCGAAAGTCTGGTCCAAACCAACCTTGTTCCTCTTGTTAATATAGGAACTAAATTGACTGAATTATGTATCCTATGCTATAAAAAAAAAAAAAAAAATCTGTTTCTCCTTTTTTGGTTGCACCCTGCATGGCACTCTGTATGACTGTATGACCTCTTTGTACAAAGATAATAAAGACTTATAAAGACATAAGTTTCTTTGAATTTATTTCAGATTTTCATAAAGTTGGGTTTTCTCTAGTTTTTCCACAAGTGTGTTTATGTATATATTCTGTATATTAATAATAATAATAATAATAATCCCCCCCCCCCCCACGACACAAATTATATTGATGAATTGTCTCCCCCTCTTCATGTACTCCCTGTATACAGTATGCTGTGTTGATGGTGAAATCCCCTGAATGCTGAATGGTATTATGTGTCTGTTTTCTACAGCTGCAGCCTAAACATAACTCTTCTGCTTCAGGAGAGGCCCCCCTCGGAGGCTGAATTACTCTTCTACAGCAAGAAATTATACAAGAATTTACCATCCTCTGGGCTTGAACTTTCATATGGACTGGCAAAGCCTACGTGCTGCTCTGAAGCCTCTGCAGTATCGTCTGAGGAGGACGATGGGACCTGCATGTCTCCCTGTTTCAGTGCTTTCAGTTTTTCTACAGCTGAGAGAGAAAAAAAAGAGACAATTAAGACCAAAAACATGAATACGTTTATAAAACAATCAATTTCAATGAAAACATCTCAAATATTAGAAAAGCATATGTAGTACTACAAAATTACAGTTGATGAATAGGTGAGCTCCCACATGAATGTAATCTATCGAACCTTACACTACGAACAGCAAAGATGGGAGTCTGTGCTGTCACTGAATCAATAAAATCCAGTTCAAATCTTTGTCGCAGTCTTGACCTATTTATACTATCACATACTATGGACAATTGGAAGAAAAAATTATGCAGCAGAACCAGATAGGTCTTATTTTTTATTTTGCACATGCTTCTTCTTCCTTGTCAAAACCTGGTGCCTATGTTATCCACAATGCAACTCGACTGCCAACAGTTCAGTTGCAGGGTCAGGTGTGTCATCCTAAAAGTGTTTAATGCAGTCTGGAGCCATTACCCTGAAGCACAGATAATGACTGAACTACAGAGGTCTAGTAACCTCACTTCTTTCTAACGCCACATCCTCTCCTCATATTTTTTTTTTTTCCATTTTCATACTGACTGGAGTGACATCACCCTAGGTCATTTATCAGACTTCACTCAGCTCCCTCTGAACTCGCTAAAGGCTTTAAACCACTTTTTTCCACATACACAGTAGTAATCTCCAAGAGCTCTAAACAGACTTTGACATATACAATTTCTGAGGGTTCCTGTTTTAGGCAGAAGCTATTGGTTGCAAAATTGGATATAACTATTACATCTAGACTATTAAAGGATCTGTGTAATTACACAACTTTCATCAACAATGAATAATGAGAAGTATTTGACGTGATGAGAGTGAACACCTCAGAATGATCACATCACATTTAACAACAAGGGCTCAGACTCTAAGTCCTAAGAGCTGTTCTGCAAAGCACCATGGGATCTGACATCGTGGCCCTTTTGACTTATCTGCATTTGGGGGAAGTAAACGTCTAAGAGCTCAAAAAAGGAACAGAGAAAGAAAAGTTATTTTGAGCCAACAGTCTCCAGGAAGTAGATGCACACAGGTCCAGAAGAAAACCATATTCATGTATGGGTACAAGTGGTGAAAGTCCAAGAATGTTACTACTGTAGGGAATTAAGTGGGGGTCTGTAATACTGTATTCAACACCCGTCTCTTTTTGACAACCTGGAGAACAGCTGTCCTCCGAGGCTGATCTGAGATACTTCATGAATGAAGAAGCAGATTAATTTAGTGAATGTAAATTGACGGGGGAAAAAAATCACATTTTAAATTTTTGGTCAATTCAATTCAATTCAATTCAATACACTTTATTTGTCCCCGAGGGGCAATTTAAAAGGTATGAGGAGCAGCATTTGCCAGAACCCTTTGGTACTGTATTCTGAATTAGAGGCAGTCAAAGGTTTGGACACACTTTCTCATTTAAGGGATTATGAAGGTGTGTCCAAACTTTTGACTGGTACTGAAATACTAGGCTAATGGTCTGTAACTTTTTACTTTGCAATTCAAGTAAAACAAATATTAGCACAGCTTTACCTTCCTTTACTGGTAGAGCAGCCAGCTCATTGTATATGTCGTTCGTCACTTGCAATTTCTAGCAGAAAGAAAGACAACAACACTCTTACAATGGTACTTAAAAAAAACATACAAACAAGTTGGCCATCCTACTTTACTGAATTATGCTCTCATTTATCTGCTGGATACTTTACTATCATTTAAACTGTTTTTAATATTTACCATTTACAGTTTAATGGGAATCAAATGGTTTTATCAGAACATTTAAGAACCACATTTTAGTATCACTCTGAAATCGTATACTTCAAAACCCATCAACACAGAACACCGAAGAGTTCCCCCTGAGAAATAGAGAGATTCGTCATCATTGACGAACCTGACAAAGAAGATGTTCATTTTTAAACAGTACTTTGCCTTAAAAATAAATACAATATATGGCAGGATAGTTTTCCTTCTAGCTGTGCATGCTCCTGCACGGTGCGCCAAATGATTGAGACTGATTTTCTGCCAAGAAGTGTGGTAGAGGGCGAGGGATAGAAAGAGTTAATGGGTCACCTGGAAGTCCCGGGCTCCTACGCCTTTCTCGACTTCAGCCAAGTGAGCCACAATCTCATCCAATTTGTCCTTAAACTCTGATGGCCCGACACTCCAGGTAGGGAACTTCATTTTCTGGTTAGGACATTCAGAGCACACAGTTAGCACATATAGCTTCACAAGCACCCTACATTATCTAAGAAAAGATTCATCAAGCACGTACCACATAGTTATAATGGTGGTTGAAGCTCCTGACATGACTGGACTGTTTCAACCTGTCTGGGCACACCTGACAGTAGACTTGTTGCCTTCCTTCACATGACACTGCAATCAGCTGGTTTACACCTATAAAGACAAAAATGCAAACTTAAACTGAAAGGAGACCAATTCAGACTCAGAGTCTTTTTTTTTTTAAATATATGAATAATACTTACCAATTTTATGACGACTTTCAGTTGACATGGTCTTACTCACAGAGGTATGTAATGGCTCTGTGGGGGGATTCTTATGTTCAGATATGGGAATGGTCCCGTGAGGAGCAGCAGGTGGGTTACTCTTACAGATAGGTGGAGCAACTTTAGCATTAGACCCCACTGAATTCTTCATATGTGCAGCATTCATGGAGGCTTCAGTACTGTTACATTTAATTGACTTTTTCTTAGCAGAGCTCACCACAGATTGAGATGCAGTTACCGAATTTTCAGAGCAGTCTGCAATCTTGGAGGCAAGTGGAGCTCTGCTTGTGGCTTCATGCCTCACTGTGGATCCTGCATGAGGGGTGGGTGCAGCTTTATGTGAAGTGGCTGTAACTTTGGATGCAGTTTCAGTTCTAGGGTCCATTGGTCTTGATGCCGTTACTGATTTTTTGGATGAAGTCGCATTTGAGATTGTTGCAATAGAGGTGGAGGTGGGTCCTGTCACTTTGGAGGTGGTGGTGGTGGTTGTAGGGGACCTAGAGATGGCTGCTGTACATTTGTTGGCAGTTTCTCCCAAATTGGTGGTTATAATACAACTGGGGGTGGGGGCTGCAAGTTTGGAGGCTCTTGCTTTCAAATTGGTGGGGTCTGGATTAGAACTGGAGGTTTTAGATGTTAACTTGGAGACAGCTGCCTTGGATTTGGCAGAAGTAGAATCTGAAGTTGCTGCAGTTTGACCCGTCCCCACTACTTTGGATGTGGTGGTTCTGTTTAATGATCCCATAGTTGTCCTTGGAGTGATTTCAGCTTTGGAGTGGGTTTCTGTGGAATCTGGATGCACACACTGTGTGTTTGTCCCACTTTTGGACAGGTGTAGGTGTCTTTTTGTGTCTTTTCTACTTCTGGATGCAGTCGGACAGCTGTTTGTGTTGTCAGCAGACTCAGGCACTTTGATACAGGTCATTTTAACATCAACTTCATTTGAGTCGTGGGGGAGTTCCTTTGTTTTGGAGGTGTTTTCAGTCATTACACATACTGATGATGGCTGTGCCTCAAGGTCTTGTGAATTATCAGTCTCCATCGCCACCTCCTTTGAAATAAAACAACCATATTTAGAGAACTGTCAAAGAACTAGACACTAAAACAATTACTGCCCATGACACACATAAACATGCTTGAGCTACAGAGAATTTGTCCCTTGCATTTGGAGGACGGGTTCAGGTCTCTTGCTCACCAAATGGCCACGGCTGAAGTTAAAGAAAACAAAAAAAAAAACCAGCCACCATCCACTACGTTTAGACAACTTGTCTGCCAACAAGTGTGAGAAAAAACAGACTTAAGCGCTAAAACAATAAAGTATAGGTGTGTGTGCTGTTTGTGATTCTGACTCATTCAGCATTAAACACCATTGTTCCAACAAACTTCTTTGCTATCTGGAAGGAGGCTCCAGAGCACACACGAAAGATCTGCTTTTTTACCCCAAGGCATCAGAACTCTGAACAACCTCTGAAAGCTGCCCCTCTACACGCCCACCTGCGATTCTCCAGATTATGACTCTTTGACCCCCGATCATACACTAAAGATCCTTAAAGGTTAACAGAACAGCAGTAATAAAGGATGCACTCAAAGGAATGCAGTTTCTTGTTTAAAATGTTTTCTACCTCATCGTTGGTACAAAACTTTTATTTTACTATAACATATTAAGAAATAACATTTGGTTTCCATCTGCAGCCTGGTTGTTACACAATCAAATACAACTTTTAAACATGTGTTGTTAATCTGACTGTCTGGTATTATTAGATTTAGAATATGTGGAGTAAAATTTGGATTACAATTATTGACAATTAATAATGTTGTATCTGCTAAAAGGGAACTTGATTGTTTAATCATCCCATAGTTGTCCTTGGAGTGATTTCAGCTTTGGAGTGGGTTTCTGTGGAATCTGGATGCACACACTGTGTGTGTTTGTCCCACTTTTGGACAGGTGTAGGTGTCTTTTTGTGTCTTTTCTACTTCTGGATGCAGTCGGACAGCTGTTTGTGTTGTCAGCAGACTCAGGCACTTTGATACAGGTCATTTTAACATCAACTTCATTTGAGTCGTGGGGGAGTTCCTTTGTTTTGGAGGTGTTTTCAGTCATTACACATACTGATGATGGCTGTGCCTCAAGGTCTTGTGAATTATCAGTCTCCATCGCCACCTCCTTTGAAATAAAACAACCATATTTAGAGAACTGTCAAAGAACTAGACACTAAAACAATTACTGCCCATGACACACATAAACATGCTTGAGTTACAGAGAATTTGTCCCTTGCATTTGGAGGACGGGTTCAGGTCTCTTGCTCACCAAATGGCCATGGCTGAAGTTAAAGACAACAAAAAAAAAAACCAGCCACCATCCACTACGTTTAGACAACTTGTCTGACTTAAGCGCTAAAACAATAAAGTATAGGTGTGTGTGCTGTTTGTGCTTCTGACTCAGCATTCAACACCATCGTTCCAACAAACTTCTTTGCCATCTGGAAGGAGGCTCCAGAGCACACACGAAAGATCTGCAAGAATAGTTTTTTACCCCAAGGCATCAGAACTCTGAACAACCTCTGAAAGCTGCCCCTCTACACACCCACCTGCGATTCTCCAGATTATGACTCTTTGACCCCCGATCATACACTTAGCAGAACTGCAGTAAGAAAGGATGCACTCAAAGGAATGCAGTTTCTTGTTTAAAATGTTTTCTACCTCATCATTGGTACAAAACTTTTATTTTACTATAACATATTAAGAAATAACATTTGCTTTCCATCTGCAGCCTGGTTGTTACACAATCAAATACAACTTTTAAACATGTGTTGTTAATCTGACTGTCTGGTATTATTAGATTTAGAATATGTGGAGTAAAATTTGGATTACAAATATTGACAATTAATAATGTAGTATCTGCTAAAAGGGAACTTGATTGTTGACTATTATCTGCTATTGATAATCAAAACTGAGGGCATTATGTTAAAGGAAGAGATGTATGTTATTCTGCACTTACTTACTGAACAAGCACGTGATTAAATATACCAGACTTTTATTATTTTTAAAAATCCAGTAAGAAGGGCAACCGAACATATTGGGATGACCTGAGGTGAACTCTTTTTTTAAAAACTGACGCCTGAGTTTCTAAAAACTAATGGTGTATTTTGGTGGAAAGTCCCGTGCTTATTGAAAATGACCACCTGCTCATTAATTTTAACTGAGCAGATATCAAAAATATAAGAAACCAGGTGCAGATTAGATCATTAAAAGGGACTTCTAACAACAAATATTGGTGCCAAAAGATAAGATAATGTTTTTTGGCAGAAAGATGATTGGATGAAACCATCTGGCCGTGGGGAGGAGTCAGTATAACCACCCCCAGGTTTGTTTGGGTAAAAGTAGAAGGGAAAACAGACTAGACTTTGTCTGTGTATGGTTCTGTGTTTTGCAGCCGGCAATAAAACCCTACTGCTTACAGCTTGGATGAGTCCTTGGTGATTTTTGATTGAATATTTTGAGACCCCAAAACCTTTTTTGAACAACGAAATGTCAGACAGTTTGAATGAAATTGAATTAAGTTTAAATTAAGTAAAAAAAACTTTTCCTGTTATGTGTTTCACCAGCCCAATTCTGACTAACAAAGGGAGGAAATGATTTTGCTATTGTGATCAATGCCTACTTGACCTACCTCGTGGTTGTCCATCCCAAAGCAGAACTCATGTTGAGCATTGAGGGTGGAAGTGCCTACAGGCTCAACATCCGACAGAGTTGAGGTTGAAGCGATTTCTCGCCCACTGTCCGGCTGAGCCACAAGACCCCTCACAGTCTGACTGGCTGTGAAGATGATGGAAAATACAGACGATATACAGTTTGGTATAAGTTCACACTTTTCAAATGTGTGCATCAAATCATTCAATACACTCTTTTTTATAATAGGCTCAAAATGAAACAGAAAGATGAAATAATACACAAAACACTCGTGGGTTGAAGATTAAACAATTATTGTACAATAAGAAGACAGCATACACACAGAGTGACGTCAGCTCATGTCAACAAGCAAAGAGCAAGCCTAAACTGTTAGGCATCTAAGAGAACAAAGAAATCATCTAGGATTGGTCAAACGTATCCCCCTATATGATTTGCACATCTTACACTGGTCATGCATGCCCAAAGTCAGGGCCTCAAGTTATAAATTATTTCTTGACACCTTGATTCAGAGCTTCTACCTTATTTGGATATATAGGCCAAGGCAGAAAAAGAGCAATGGGCCTCTTAATGATAACAAAACACACATTCCACAAGACACAAAGCAGCGATCTCACATCCACAATTTTGGATTGATATGACCAAACCCATTACTGATCCTTGTTCAATTTTACACACAGCTGCTGCCCTCAGGCAAACGCTACAGGACATTAAGAGTACGCACAAATAGATTACACAACAGCTTTTACGCTAAAGCCATAAATGCACTTAACTGCATTAAATAATGGTAATTATTTATTTCTTTTTGTTTCTGCACTTTAAAAGATGGCATCTCAATTTCGTTGTGCTTTGTACAATGACAAGACTTTCTATTCTATTCTATTCTATTCTAACATCAGATCATCAACAAGCAAAGAACAAACCTAATCTATTACAGTATCTAAAGGAATAAATGAATGATCTGTGATTGGTTGAACATGTTAACCTACATGACTATGGCCATTCATTTACATATGCATACATACTTATTACCCAAAAGTCATGTCACACAGGCTGTAGGTTTTCCAATAAAACTTATCCACTTGAGCTTATGGCTGACGCGTGTTCTCCAACAAATTGAGTTCTTCTCAGTAGATTGTCTTTCAGATTTATTTGACAAAAATACAAAAAGAAAAAGCATACAAATCCACAGGTACGTAAACTGTCTGTATCTTGTCTGATCTCCTGAACTCTATCCAAAACGTTTCTAATGGCTCAAAACAGTGTGAACACGGTCAGAAAAACCGGGAGCTCCTCTCTCCGACAGGTCATTCACAACTTAGCTTCTAAAACGCAGCGCCTCAAACGCTTAGACACTCTTAAAGCTACAGGCTCCTATTTTTATCTACTACATGAGAACCATTAATGACATTATAAAATGAAATACCAATATTTTGTGTTACCAAACCAGTGCAAATTTTAACAAAATACTAATTATGACTTATGAATTAACATTTTTAAATGCAATTAAATCATGAACTAATATTAATCCCAAAATATAATCAATCATGAACTTAACTCACTATGAAATACTTAAATTATTCATATGGCACCTACACAGGCCATAAATGATCAACTGGCACTGAACCATGTCCTGCCTTTTTTCAAAGACCCTAAAACCTTCACCTTATCTTGACACAACCTGGTAACCATCAGACTCCCTAATGTAGTCAATGAGAGCATTCCTCAGGATGGGTCAAGGCAGGGGTCATACATCCACACATCCCAAAACAGCACACAGTCATGTATTAAAATGATAAACTACACTTGTTGCTTCTTTACTTTTACCAAGGAAAGGTGTGCACTTACCTGCCTGAAAGTTTTGTTTTGAGATGATGTTGTAATTCTCTTCATCCAGATCAATAACCTGAAGTCCAGATACACACAACAATTACTTTTTAAAAAAAATGTACATCCAACTCTGTCCAGGACAGGCCGAAGTAAATAAGTCATACATTTGAACTCAGCTTGACATTTACAACCATTTTTGTACAAGAGAAAGAATTTTGACAAGGACCAAACCTGAGCCTCTCCAAATCCTTCATCTTTTTCAAACAAAGCAGCCAAATGCCTTATCTCCTCCCTCCAGTGATCTCCTTGTGGAGGCGAGACTTTCTGTAACCCCTAATGTCAGGAACATATAAAGGGGTATTACCACACTTTTACACAAAGAGATCACAATTAACACAAAAAAAATAATGTATGGTTGCCACCCGTATATTTGTATATGTACAGTATGTCATAAAAGCCACCGTAAAGAGTTACATTTTTGGTTTGCACGTTGTTTGCCGTCTTGTATCTGTGTGTGTTTAATCTTGCAATGAAGAAATTAAATTATATGGTCAGCTTCAAAAATAAGTTGATAGTAAACAATTTCCAATTTTACACTATGCATAACATAAGATGAAATGAAACCCCAAAGCTTCTTTCAGTTTCTTATCACTTCTTTTATATCACTCGGATGCTACAGCAACATAACCCCTTTGTGCATTTATCCTAGCATGAATTGTGCCACTGCTATTTCTTGGTTGTAATAGGAATGCTTCAATGACTGAACACACATGGTGTCCACAAAGTAATTACAAAAGCAATTGATGAGATATGTTCATCAGATTTGTTCTATGTACTCAGTGGTTATCAACTTATTTAATCACATTGCATTTGTGTATCGAACAAATATAGGGGACATCAAAGACCTGAAGCACTGATGCCATTGCCACCATTGATGAGGCTATGCTACAGTGAACATGGCAAACACAGCAAATCTACGTAGGTGCCAGAATGTATTCCTCAGTCTGAGTTCAGCAAAGAAACACTGTCCATGGGGACATCAAGACTAAAATGACCTTAACTTTTACATTAACTTCCTATGATTTTGCTAACGTGGTATAAATATTTGCAGAATGGTGGAATGACTACATGGATCAATAAATCTTTCAACATACATGTAACAGTATTGTACTATGATAGTGCCTGTTCCCATCCTCTAACATTTACTCACCACCAGATACATCTTCTGGTGATCAAATCCAGTAACATGGCAGATGATATCCTTCTCTGGGATCTTCAGAGAGCAGCACTCACAGAGGTAGATGGGGTCGCGCTGATCACCATTGCATTCAAAAAGTGCACCCAAGCCTGTAAGATATATTGTTCAACATTAAAAGGTGTGCTATCAATCTTCCATCTGGCTAGCAGGTTTCTTCACAGACATAGTGAAACTGTAAAAGTAATTAAGCTCAGGTAGATGTAAAACATACAACTTAATAACAATGTAATGAGAAATCACAGTGACGGCACGCAAGTGGTCGAGTGGTTAAGAGCGCATGCCATGTACGCAACAGACCCCGGTTCAAGTCCCAGCCGGCAGACCTTTCTGCATGTCACACCCCCCTCTCTCTCCCATAATTTCCTGTCTCTCTACTTTCAAATAAAGGCGTCTATGCCAGAGAAAATCTTAAAAAAAAAAAAAAAAAAATCACAGTGAGAATTTCTGCCTGTGAAGGAAATCTTATATCTAATCTGTTTTTCTGATGTAGTATGTACAAATTGTGAACACAATGTATTCTCTCTGTCTGAATGTGTGTTTGAATGAACTGTCTGGGTAAAGAGCGCTGAACTCAACGACTGGTCATAAACAAACTGAAATTCGGCCGAATAGCGAGACTCTGTCTCTGTTTGCTGACTTCTGTTGGTTGTTCTTTTCAAATCGACTTGATACACTGTAAAAAATTATTAGGGCCCAAGCACTACAGTGCGAAGGCCCTATTGTAATCGTCAAGATTATTAGGGCCCAAGCACTACCAGTGCGAAGGCCCTATTGTATCTGTAGAGATTATTATCGTTCCTATAAAGTAAACGCATTTTTGACAGCCTAAACTTGCCCAAAAAGTCACCAAAATGTGCAATCATGTCCAACCCAGCGAAAAATTTGATATTTTAAGGTGCGCCAAAATGGCTGTGGCAAAATGGCTCTGTAGCGCCCCCTAGAAAATTTAAAAAAGCGAGCCCCACCCCTGAGATTGTCCTAGACAAACGAAATTCGGTACACATATGTATCATGTAAAGACGCACAAAAAAGTCTCTTGGACCCATACCCTCACTCCTACAGGAAGTCGGCCATTTTGATTGAATCTGCGTTTTTGCCGCGATTTCGGCGATTTTCACGCATCGCATTTGAGCGAACTCCTCCTAGGGATTTAATCCGACCGACTTCAAATTCACTCAGAAACATTTTGAGACATTGGAGATGAAAAGTTATCAAAAACTTTCTGATTAGGGATCCGGTTTGGCCGTGGCGGCGCCGACAATTTCCTTCACCATTCCATCCTTCGCCATGAAATTTCAAACCCTCATAACTTGACTCCACATGGTCTGAGCTTTTCCAAATTTAATATGTTTGTTCAGTGTCCCAGTCTGAACACATGTACAGTCTCATATTTAGTGACAGTCATAGCGCCACCTACTGGCAACAGGAAGTCACTTGCTTCAGTCTTTCACTGATTACTCCCATAATCTTAAGTATTTATACCTCAAATTAACTCAGCTGAGACATAAGACCTTGGTGATGCTACATTCTGCAACTCATGACCCATCATCAAATACCGTTGACATGACAACACATTCAACGCCATGATAATACGATTACAGTTTTTAGGGGCAAAGGATGCCTCCACGGTAACGAAACTCAACACACACGTCTGGAGTGGGTTCATTTAACATCCTATGTACTTCAATGGGATGGGAGTGGCTAAACGGCTCAATAGCGCCCCCTTGAATATTTCAAAATTGAACCTCCGCCTTCCCGATTGACATAGAAGAATGAAACTCGCTAGGTTTATGTATCATCTCCAGACGCACAAAAACGCCATTTGGACCTATATCCTAAGTCCAACAGGAAGTCGGCCATCTTGGGAAAAATGCTATATTTTGCTGAGTTTTTTGGTCATTTCCAGGCCTCATATTTGAACGCACTAGTCCTAGGGATTTCATCCCATCCACTTCAAATTCACACACAGTCATCTTGAGACATTGGAGATGACAAGTTATCAAAAGCTTTTTCGCCCGTCATTCCTGGTTGCCGTGGTGACGCGGTGAATTTCGATGCCTCGCCATGAAATTTAAAACCCTCATAACTTGACTCCACATGGTCTGAGCTTTTCCAAATTCACCAAAGCAAGCCAGACCTGGCGAAAAATTTGATATTTTATGGTTTTTGTAAATGGGCGTGGCAAAATGGCTCTGTAGCGCCCCCTTGAGAAATGAAAAACATCGATCCCCTCGCCATAGATTGACATAGAGAAACGAAACTTGGTACACATGTTCATCATGTCAAGACGCACAAAAAACGTCAGGTGCCCATGACGTCACTCCAACAGGAAGTCGGCCATTTTGAATCAAAGTATTGATTTTAATGCCGATTGTGGCATCATATTTGAACGAACTAGTCCTAGAGATTTCATCCCATCCACTTCAAATTCACACAGAGTCATCTTGAGACATTGGCGATGAAAAGCTATCAAAAGCTTTTTTGTCCGTCATTCCTGGTTGCCGTGGTGACGTGGCGATTTTCGATGTCTCGCCATGAAATTTCAAACCCTCATAACTTGACTCCACATGGTCTGAGCTTTTCCAAATTTAATATGCTTTTTCAGCGTCCTGGTCTGAACACATGTACAGTCTCATATTTAGTGACAGTCATAGCGCCACCTACTGGCAACAGGAAGTCACTTGCTTCAGTCTTTCACTGATTACTCCCATAATCTTAAGTATTTAAACCTGAAATTCACTCAGCTGAGACATAACGCCTGTCATCAAAATCTTTTTGATGACTTCTTCCTGTTGGGCGTGGCTGTGCAAACAATTTCGATGCTTCGCCATAAAGCAGGAAGTCGTTATAACTCCTACTGACATTGTCCCACCTACACCAAATTGATCACACATGTAGAGGGTCCCGCCCTGAACACATCTATGAATCAATACTGCTTCATATACACAGCGCCACCTCCTGGACACAGGAAGTCAGCCTCATATGACAAACATTATCCGATTTACATGAAATGTACAGGATGTGTTCTCCACATCACACACTGCAACATGACATATAATTGGTGGGTGATCTCTAGCCCCACCTAGTGGACACATGCAATGTGACTTAGCCCCATCACACAGTGTTCATTACAACCCCCGGTGCCAAGACGTCTACGTGCCCGCTGTGTCTGCCGTGTAACTGCAGCACGCACCGACATGCGCGTACGGGGCGGTGCGTGGGGGGGCTTGGGCCCGATCATCGCTGCTTGCAGCTTTAATTATTATTATTATTATTCGTCTCCCACAACGAACGCCTTTTTGCCCCACTGAACGTGCCCCAAAAGTCACCAAAATGTGCAATCATGTTCGGCCCGGCGAAAATTTTGATATTTTATGGTTTGCATAAATGGGCGTGGCAAAATGGCTCTGTAGCGCCCCCTCGAAAATTTAAAAAAGCGAGCCCCACCCCTGAGATTGTCCTACACAAACGAAATTCAGTACACATATGTATCGTGTAAAGACGCACAAAAAAGTCTCTTGTACCCATACCCTCACTCCTACAGGAAGTCGGCCATTTTCTATCGAATATGCGTTTTTGGCGATTTCCACGCATCTCATTTGACCTAACTCCTCCTAGAGATTTAATCTGACCGACTTCAAATTCACTCAGAAACATCTTGAGACATTGGAGATGAAAAGTTATCAAAAACTTTCTGATTAGGGATCCGGTTTGGCCGTGGCGGCGCCGACAATTTCCTTCACCATTCGATCCTTCGCCATGAAATTTCAAACCCTCATAACTTGACTCCACATAGTCTGAGCTTTTCCAAATTTAATATGCTTGTTCAGTGTCCCGGTCTGAACACATGTACAGTCTCATATTTAGTGACAGTCATAGCGCCACCTACTGGCAACAGGAAGTCACTTGCTTCAGTCTTTCACTGATTACTCCCATAATCTTAAGTATTTATACCTGAAATTGACTCAGCTGAGACATAAGACCTTGGTGATGCTACATTCTGCAACTCATGACCCATCATCAAATACCGTTGCCATGACAACACATTCAACGCCATGAAAGTACGATTACAGTTTTCAGGGGCAAAGGATGCCTCCATGGTAATGAAACTCAACACACACGTCTGGAGTGGGTTCATTTAACATCCTATATACTTCAATGGGATGGGCGTGGCTAAACGGCTCAATAGCGCCCCCTTGAATATTTCAAAATTGAACCTCAGCCTTCTCGATTGACGTAGAAGAATGAAACTCGGTAGGTTTATGTATCATCTCCAGACGCACAAAATCGCCATTTGGACCCATACCCTAAATCCAACAGGAAGTCGGCCATCTTGGGAAAAATGCTCTATTTTGGTGAGTTTTTTTGTCATTTCCAGGCCTCATATTAGAACCAACTACTCCTAGGGATTTCATCCCATCCACTTCAAATTCACACAGAGTCATCTTGAGACATTGGAGATGACAAGTTATCAAAAGCTTTTTTATGACTTCTTCCTGTTGGGCGTGGCTGTGCAAACAATTTCGATGCTTCGCCATGAAGCAGGAAGTCCTTATAACTCCTACAGACATTGTCCCGTCTACACCAAATTGATCACACATGTAGAGGGTCCCGCCCTGAACACATCTATGCATCAATACTGCTTCATATACACAGCGCCACCTACTGGACACAGGAAGTCAGCCTCATATGACAAACATTATCCTATTTACATGAAATTTACAGGATGTGTTCTCCACATCACACACTGCAACATGACATATAATTGGTGGGTGATCTCTAGCGCCACCTAGTGGACACATGCAATGTGACTTAGCCCCATCACACAATGTTCATTAGGGGACCCGGGTGCCAAGACGTGTACGTGCCCGCTGTGTCTGCCGTGTATCTGCGGCACATACCGACATGCGCATACGGGGCGGTGCGTGGGGGGGCTTGGGCCCGATCATCGCTGCTTGCAGCTTTAATTTCAATTTATGATTGGGCTCAGTGTTGTTAATGATTCTGCAATTATTATTCCTCACCACAGAGCAGTATTTTTGCCACCACACTTCCATGAACTTCTGTTTGCTCCATCGTTAATAAGCTAACTCACTAAAAGCCTCGAATTAACCATTTTAATGTTTAGAGCTGTCATGGAAGAAAATATAGGGTTAACCTGCTGAATCAGGTTAACAGGCAATCCTTAGCTTACTGAATGAACTCACAACTCACACAATGTTTTAAAATTATATTCTGATTGGCTAATGTTTATCCTTGTGAAACACTTATTTCTGAAAACTGCAAAGCCAGCAAAACAAGATAACATCATGAACGTGGTGATTAAAAAAAAGGAAAGTTTAACAAATTCTGGACCCATGGATACTAACCACATGCTTTCCCATGGCAAAGTGCTGCAGTCACTCACAGCAATTAAACAATGATGATAATCAATGAATAACTCATACACAATCATTTCTTTGACAGAGCCGAAATGATCTTCAGTCCTGTAAATAAAAAAAAATTAAAAAAATGGAGGAAGGACTCAGGTGAGTCTACAAAATCATTGTGTCAAAATTATGGGTAATGAGTTTGCCAGTTTCATCGACTCTTTGGACAATAAACGTACTGTAATAACAGCATTGACGGTGGACAGCTTGTTGAAGCAATTTTCAATCATAAAACAAAGACTGACTCCGACCTTGGAATTTTTGCTGGTAAGTAAGGCCTCAGAGCACAGGGAAAAAAAGGAAGGAAAAAAAGAAAGCACTGACCAATCACAGTCTCTCGGCTCTTTTGCTTGATGTACTGCCACAACTTCATTCCTGGTTGTTTCTCATCAGAAGTAACTGTAATCACAATAATAGACTGAGATAGTTTCACAGAAACACTGAGAAGACTACACCACAAACTTTAATGTGACATCTACATACCTTCATCAATCTGACTCGATTTACAACTTTCTTCTTTAACTGCTGTGATTGCCTCCCTTTGTCCACAACCTGCCGTTATTTGGGATTCATCACAAGAAGCATCTTCTTTGGAGGTGAGTCGCTGTCTTTTTTTACCCATTTCTCTGTCCACATGTTCATCAGAACCTGTGTCCTGTGGTTTTACAGTCGTGTTTCTTGGCCTCTTTCTTTCATTAGCTTGGTACATGCAATTCTTCAAGGCATCTTTGCTTGTGGTGCCTTCTTTTTCCGTCTCTGCTGCATCACCTTGGCTAGTGTTCTGACAGTTTTCTCGAGTCTCCTCACTTGGTTTTCTTGTTGTCGGTTTTATAGGCTCCTCCATCTCCTTTTTTATCTTTTGGCATTTCTCACTGACTTCATTCTTCATCTCGTCTGAACTGGTTTTTGAAAACTGCTCTTTTCCCTTCTCTGATTCTTTTTCACTCTGTGGAAGAGTTTCCTTTGCAGCTACTGCTTTTTCTCCACTTTCATTGCTGCTATTATTGCTGATTTCATCATCAACTTCTGCTTCAATATTTTTCCCAGTCTCACTACTGTCTGTTGACTTTTTATTGGTCTTTGTCTCAGATGCCTCCTTTATAATGCTGTTTTTCGGATTGTTCTCTCCCACAGGGATCTTGCCCACCTCATTCAGAGTTTCTCTGGGGACTGAGAAAGAGACAATAGAAATACATTTAATTATAATCATCACAATGTTTGTATTCACTGAGCTAGTCTTTTTTAGTGATTATCAGTAGTGTAAAACAAATATTGTAGATTTTTAGGCAACTAACTTGTGATACACTTGTGATATTCTTCTTAATAGCCAAACTATATTTAAAAAGAAAAATAACTTCATGAAACACTACTAAAAACTAATTTACATAGTTTCACTATGGGTCAGGGTGCAGTATGCATATAAAACAATCTTCATATTTGACTAGTCTTACCCAACTTCTTCTTGTTAGTAATTGGAGGTTTAAGCTTTCCTTTGCCCTCTCTCTTTTTTGCACATGCCAGGATGTTTGTTGCTGAAATGTAAACAGCACAAGAACAGTGTGAAAAACAGGCTACAATATAACTGACAATGTGGAGCATTCATTGCATTACAAATACTCACCTGTATGGTAGGAGCAGGGCTCCCAGATGGGCTTGTCCAACTTTATTACCTTTGAAGGCAGAAAATGTTGAAACAAAATCATGAGCACATGACTATAGGAGATGCCACAGTAGTTTTAAATTACGTTCTGGTGCATAAATTAAATGTTTGCTACTGAATACCTGTACATGTGATATCCCGTGAATACGTGCTGCCTGTTTTGCCAAGTCCAGTAATGTCTCTACATTCACAGTGTCGGCTTTCAGCGAGCCTGGGTGGAAAAGTTTCTGCACACACAATTACACATGCACAAACACACAAACACAGATACACACATATCAGCTGCATGTTAAAACACTCTTGTTGGACAATATCCTTATATAATATCTGATTAGCATAGACATTCAGACATATCTTCTGAATTGCCATTACTGTACTTGTGTGTTTTCATCAGCCCCAAGACTGACAAAAGACACATAATATGTAATATATCTAGCATTGGATGGTGACATTACAGTGGTGGTGACATTTTTAATTTACTCATTTCTGTTGTGACCACCACCAACAGCTGCTGCAAATTTTCCCCAGAACAGAAAATATTGATGTAATCCACAAATTTCAATATTCTTGATACTTTGCATGTAATTTATATACGAAACAAACAATTTAAGGCCTAACACTGACCCCTGTGGGACTCCACAAGTAATATCTAAACAGTCAAATGCACAAATTGTTGCCTTTTTCCTCTATCGCTTTTCAAATCAATTCAGTTCTACCCGTCCGACACCATCACTTTCCATTTTGTAACCAATGATATCTTTTAGTATCTATAAATACCCAATGTGAGCATGATTGGTCAGTGCTGATCCTGAAGATGCAAAGATGAGAAGAAACAAGTAGTTCTTTTCAATGCAGGTTTAACAAGAGCTCAGGTCTAAGGTTACATGCATGAATCAAATGACAATGCACAAACAGACAGGAGCTTCAGGGCCCTGATCACAGGGCCTGGCCAAGTATTTTTGTTCAAATCCTGTAGTGCCTTCCCTTAGGCTTAGAGACCCTTGACCTCAGGCCTTTCTCTCACTGAGTGATTTACCATACTGTAAGCCAGTGTTCCTCAAATACAAATCTTAGAGGTCCACAAAAATTGTTTTCAATGAGTCATTAGTCAGTCAAGCCACAACAAATCAATGTATCCACCACCAACCAACTTAACAATACAGTGGTGTATAGTAGAAAAATAGAATATATGACTCAACTACAAAATGTATTATTAATTTGAACTAAATGTTCATAAAAACAAAAAAATTAAATAAATACTCAAAAACAAAATACATTGCCAACCCCTGCAAATAATCCAAAACACATATCAACACTTGTCTTTCACAATGCAGGCACAAAGGACACAAGAAAGGTGGAAAGACCTGTAGTGCTGTGCATCAAAAGTGACTCAACTATAAAGTAAAAATGTGGGTCGCTCAGGTCGCGCTGCAACTGCGCTTTCCCAACAAGTCACAGCTATCAGCGCATTGTTGCCATGGAGACTAAAATACACACGGTGAAGGACTGGAGTCACACATCCATACCAGCGATAAAACGGATAATTCCCACTCGCGCGAACACTCGTATTTAATAATAATATTTTATGGAAGATTTTTCCTTTTTTAAGATTAGACCAGGGTCCGCAGATAGTTGTCCTCCTCGCCGCCGCCTCCTCCCCAAGACTAGACTCAGTCAGCACCATGGGTGATCAAGCCTTTTGTTTCTGCTGCCACTCATCTGTGGAACGCCCTTCCCGAACAGCTGAGGGCGCCACAGTCTATTGATATTTTGTATTTTAATTATTTTCTGATGTTTTATGTTTTGTTTGTCTTGTAGCACTTTGAGTTTTGCTTTGGAAATGTAAAGTGCTTTATAAACCAAATGTATTATTATTATTATTATCTGGTTATTTCTTCTATTAACTCCATTAATGCCATAGATGTTGATCTGTTTGTTCTTAATCCATAAAGTACGGACTGTCCGTCAACAATGTACGCTTCTCATTGAAATTGTCCAAACTACGAATAAAAGGTTTTTTTCACTATCTTAAGGAACAGAGAAAGTAAAGACACGGGCCTATCATGGATCAAGTGATGTCTATCCCCAGCTTTACATAATGAGATAAGTAGTTTTCATTTTACATGGAAATGCATCAGTTCTGAATAACAGGTTATAGATTTAAGTTAGTGGGTTTACATCAACGATTTTCTTGACTAAAGTCATATGTTTATACTTGCTCACAGTTTCCATAATTTCATTTTCTTCTACGGCTCTCAGAACAAATTAGTTTGGATTTCTATCTAAATAGCCCCCACCACCCAATTTTCTGCAGATCATTGATTCCATCATTACATACATGCCCCAATAACTTACAATATAAATGAGGCTCGAGTATGAAAAATAAAAATGACCAACTTGAGTAATGGGTTGGGGGTTTTTTTGTTTTTTTTCATACAAATATAATTCAAAAGACAACTTCCACCACCCTCATCTTGAATCCCTCAAGGCGAAATGCAAGGTAGCCTACATTTAAAGCTAACTTATGAAAGCTACGGCTAACCAAGCTACATTAGCGATTATTTTCTTCAGATATCCATCTCAAATACTTTTCTGATTAATCATTTAACCTGTAAGACATCCAACCACTGCACAGGCTGACTAAAAATAGCTTGTTTTCCCCCAAAATCTTTTCAGTTTAACATTACTGTGATGATGCTAACATTAGCGCGTTAAAATTGGGAAAAGCAGCAAATACAGTACTCACACTTGAGAAGCTAGAATAGCGAGTGTTTGGGCCATTTTGAAAAAAATCATAGGTTATCAAACTCGAAAGTCATACGTTGTCAACTAATTTGATTAACAATAACCAACTCACCTGCATGCCAGTTTAGCTCAGCATCACAATGCAGTTTAGACATAAATTGCAAAGATGAATATTGATGAAAGCACTCACCTGTGACAAACTATTGTTGGTACCTTTTATAGTAGCTATAGCTACCTTTTTTTTGAGTTACATTGAAAATTACTTGAAAATATTATGGAAATGAAAGCAAGTCTCCATGGTAACGGCGCTTCCTCTTTGTTTCATTATGATAATGTGGTGCTATCTGTGACATTTTGAAAGCATTAGGCTAAGTGTGTTGTGTAATATGAATGTACCCAAGACGACAGTGGAAAAGTAGCTACTGAAGACAGTTGACCTTTTGCAAGACATGTTAGTTATCATTTAGCAGGAGTAACCCTTAAAGGCAGAACAAAACATGTCTAGCAATATCAAGGCCTGTGACCATATATGGTGAAAAAGAACAGTCTGTAGGCCTACTAACGATGATAAAGAAGTAGCTGTCTCTCAAGGCAAAGAAGACATGAAAACAACAAGGGGGGCTACTGCCCTGTAGGCATAGATAGAGGATGTCTTGGGTTCTGTAGTTTCAGAAACAGGAACTATCTCACTACACCGGACGTTGCTTAAGGGGGTCACATGAAGTCAGATATCCTGGAATGTGAGAAGGCTAAGCATGGAGTCAGATCAACAGCCAATCAGAAGAAGACAACACATCACACATTGCATAAACATGTTGTATTGTATATAAGACTGGGTCAGGGAAAAGCACAGTCAGTCAGACTTTGTGAACTGACACACACACGTGACACACACTGTTGTTCGTCAGGGATAGGAAGATCTCGACCCAGAGATCTGTATGCTTTATTCATTTACTGCTAAATAAAATGCTGTATTGAGACCCAATATCTTCTCCTATTGCTTTAAAACAAACATGCGACTCAGCTCACACATAGTGTAAGATTAGCTAGTGAAGAGAGCTCAAGTCCAACAATGTATATTATTGTATGTTCATGGCAACTGTATGTATTGACTACATTGTATACAGTGTGGAGCCTTATGTGAAACATAATGTATCCTTAGTCAACAACCTCTATGTGCACAGTTTGGTTCAGGTACCATGAGCTAATGAACCAGGCAGGGCTCTCCCTGAAGAGGAAATGCTCTGTTTGCTGTGTGATTAAGGTGAGACGGATGTTATGACTGTGGTCATGTCTCAGTCTGCTGTGTGTGTGCACTTGTGTGCCCTGTGTCTTTTTGTTTTCAGTTTCACATGCAAATAGGTGTGGGCCATAGCTGTGAGATGATTGGTCGAAATGTTTCACGCCCTGGCCTGTGATTGGCTGCAGCTGGGAAACCTCCTGATATATACAGAGCCAAGATGGCAGTCTGGTGGCAGCAGGCATTCCTCATCCTCCTCCTCTCCCAACCGGCCACACTTCTGCTTTGTCCATACCTTGTTTGAGATTATTTCTTTTGTTTTCTAACATTTGTTTTCTTAGGTCTATTTCTTACTTTCTAGACAGGATCAGGTTGTTATTTTGGCCTTAGTCCACCCTGAAGCCTAATAACTCAGCATTATACTTTATGTATATCTATATGTTCATCTATATATTTTTGTAAATAAATGATTTTCCTTATATTCAAACAAATCTCTGTTTGTGGCTACATGGGATTTGGGGAAGATAGGACCTTCTCATGTTATGTCCTAGGCACCCCTAGACTGGGGCATAACACTGAAGACAAAGTCCATTTCAAAAAATGGCAGACTGCCTGGACTGATCCCTCATCCACCAGTGGTACATAATCTTATTAACAACATTATTTACAAGCTAATCATTAAGGTAAATAATTAGAAAATGGCACATGGCACAGAGCCTTTATACAATTTCATGCTCAGCAAATCAGTCATTTGATTAACAAACAGTTGCCTTTTCCTGTTGGCGTGCTTCCAGCAGACATACTCCTTACATCCCAAATCCCTTTGATGTTGGTAATTATGGTGATCTCGGTTCCATCCAATTTCTGGTTGGAGGTATTACTTTCTGCAGCAAATACTTAGTACGTATTAAGTACTAGCGTCTCGTTTTTGCCCTTACAGTGACCTCTAACTTATAATGTGCAGAATTATTCATATAATGATCACTAATTGTCATACTTGCTAACACAGTACTGTGATTATTGTGGCTATGGAATAATATTTCTTGCTGGAGGCCCCCAAAAATTCTCTCACAGTCTGGACTATAACTCACCTAATCTACCCCCTACAGCACTAACTACCTGTGAGAGACTGCATTTCAATCCTCTACAGTATGTCCTCTACAAATGGCAGAATTGACAATAAAGTTGACTGATTTTTTGCTGTAAGCACAGAAACTAACCTCACCAATAAAATGTATGCAGCATGATCAGGGGCTAAAATGGACAAGTGCAATTACTCCAAGATGACATTACTTTAAAAATGGAACAACTAACAATTTAAAAGCTTGTAGAAACAGTGCTTCTGGTATTAGGTGTCATATGAGATCATTGATTGTTTCTTAACATGACATACTGTGCCATTTTGCCTGCCTTTACACTGCAGAGTTTAAAGCAATAATAAGATCACACAATCACCACGAATGAAAAACAATGCACTGAGAAGTGTTAACTAAAAACACTCACCAGAAATGTTACAACATGTTCCCAACTGAACACATGTGCATCACATTCATCTCCGGACAGCCTCTTAGCACAGAGCAAACACAGAAATGCCATTTCTGTGGGACGATGATGGCTGAAACGCACCTCATGCCTGACCAGAAACTGCTTACCTACAATAATGAGGTGAAGAAAAGTCAAAAACATCCACATTGAGGTTAAGGATTGTGTTCAATGCTACTGAAGTCAGAGGTGCTTGTTTAGGCTTTTCTATCATTTGTAAGTGCAAGCTGGAGAATTCTTTCATCGCGCTTGTCGTTGTCTCATACTGGACCTACTATTGTGTGAAATTAATATGCAAAATCAAGAAAACATATTTATCAATGATTAACCATCTTCATAGTGCACTTCTGATATCTAGCACGACCTTTCTCTCTGTAGGTACTCACCCAGCAGAGGAAATCTGTCATTCTCTTGGAGTTTGCTGTACGTTTCACATGGTGGAACTAAACAGACAAAACAGGCAGATGTGCACAAGTTAGATGAATATAATCAGGGCAATAATTTCATTTATGTAATTACGGAGAAGCAATGTTTTTTACCACTTACCTTGGCGCTTTAAGGAAGCGTAGTGTAGTTCAAGTCTCTCCATCACTGCAGACACAATCAAGAAAGAGATGCAATTTAGCTTCATATCTCATGTTTAGAGTAGGCTTGGCAACAGGCACAACCAAATCCAATTAATTAAATTCTCATTAAGCACAAATCACCAATTGCTTCATAAAATAATGTGGCTAAAAAGATACAGGTACAAGCCAAAACTGTTGTCTTGGCATTAATTGATGGCATCTCAAAACACAAGCTGTTCTAATTAAAACAAGAGAAAAAATACAGCAAGTGTGTACCTAACTAGCTTTGATTAAGTTTACCCACCTTTGCGGTAACTAGGTGGGCTGAGGTCATTCAACATCCAGATAGGGACATCAAGTATCTGAGAAAAGAATGATTTTCAATCAAAATATTATGACTCTTTGCAAGTAAGACTAACCTAGTTATAATTAATTACATTAACAATTAATATTAAAACCATCCTCTAAGAATAAAAACATCTAATATAAATTAATTAATTAAAAACAATAGGTAGACCTTAACAGCGTGCTATGTATCCGTTAAATCACTTCTGTACATCTCTGAACCTAAGTGAACATATTAATAAAAATTTAAAAAAGTTTGTATTCTGTGAATTGGTCTTTTACCTTCACCATCAAGGGACTGACTCCTTTTCTACTCTCCTCCTCGCTCGCCACTGATCTCATGGCTGCCACATCCAGATGGTCCTTCCAGCCAAATGGCAGCTGCCAGGGATTCTGGTACAACTAAAAAATAAGGACAAGAGATGGCCATTACATTAATGTTTTCACTACTTACAACAAACTTCATTGTGTTATCCAACACTTTATCATGTGTTTTAGTCATTCACAAAAAGGGGACCTTTTCCTCAGTGCTGCTCATGTGGGAATGTTGGGTCTCTTTAAATTAAAGCGTAAGGTCAAGACCTGCTCTATGTGTGAGATGACTTTATTGTGATTTGGAGCTATATGAATAAAGATTGATTGAATTGGCAGGTTTTATATTGCTGATTGCACACACACACACACACACACACACACACACACACAATGCATTATGAGGAAAGGTTTGATAAACTTGATACATGAGAAGGGAAACCCAATCAAACTATGTGGCAGCTACAGACTGAATATAATTACCTGGATATTGTAGTGCAAAGTTTAGGTGATAATTACTAATAATGAACAATGCTGTATCTGTTAAAAGGGTACTTGATTGTTGACCATCATATGCTAAAGATGATCAAATCTGAAGGCATTATGTTAAGCGAAGAAGTATATGTAAATCTGCATCTACTGAAAAAGAATGCTTTTTGCAAGGGTCAGCAATATTGACAGTATAAAAGATGCCCCAAATTTTGTCATTTATACATAGATTCTGTCTGTGTATTGTGATTCCGGGTTTTGCTGTCGACAATAAAACTCTAACTGCATTCAGCTGGACGTCTCCTGGTGATTCCTGATTCCTTTTTTTGAACTTCAACATTTTTTGAACAACGAGAAACTTATTGATATTTTGTCACATTAATATGTAATATAAATGTATGACAAAAAGGACACATACACATCGATTGCAAATACACACAAATTTGTGTTACGACTTCAACACCATTTAAATTGCCTGGACATTACTGTGGTCAACACAAATCATTTGAGGAAATATCTTTAATAAAAGCTCACCATTGTGTGTATGAGATGTCTTCGAGAGTCCATGTGTTTTATGAGACATGACTCAGGGAAACTGGCCTCACAAGCAAAGCACACATAAATAGATTTAGACTGATCCTGAGTGCTGAGACAAGTCACAACCAGGGACACGCCTAAACAGACACAAATACAAAAAAGTAGTACGACATTACACATTGTTGTTATTTATTTTAATAGTTAAACGACAACAAGTGGGTAGCTCACCGACAACTGGCCGTCCTTCCCTTGATCTCTTTTTGAGGTGATCGTATAAGCCCAGATAGGGTTCGCAAGCTACACACTCTGACAGAAAGAGGGTAAAGAGGAGCTAATACATGAACAACTTTATAAAATCAACTTCGACTTTGTGCCCCATTTTCCCATATTTAGCAGAGATATGTCAGATGAACACTAGTCAATTTCTGGACATTTTCATACCATTAATCATTGAGACAAAATGAATGAATGAATGCAGGGGTTCATCCTACAGCAAGATAATGACCCAAAACATAAGTCCAAGTTATGCCAGAACTACCTCAGGAAAAAAGATGGTGGGCTTAAAAACATTTTTTCAATAAAAAACTGGAAAAATTGTGGTGTTCTAAACATTTTGACCAACATTACTCATTGTATTGTTTTAAACTAATAAAGTGTTTCATCATGTTTTAAAAGAAGGAGAAAGATTTACCTGTTTGGTTGAAACCATCTTCTTCGTTCGCTGTAAGTAAGAATGACATCAATGAACACTGTACCACATTTATAATCACTGTTACATCACACAAAATACAGGAAATGAGAAAAGTGAACGATACCTTTGCCAAATAATCTCTTCAACGCCTGGGGAAGAACATTACAAAAAGATCTTGTGTAAGGTCATATTTTGTAGCACATCATGAATAATAAATCCTGATGTTAAGACTTTCTGTTGTAACGTATGAAAATGTTGATTTACCTGTTGGTGTTCCCCCTGAAACACGTGCTGGAAATACTGATAGGTATTCATAAAGATCATGTTGCAGTCCTGTTATAAGACACAAGGGTGAAACTAATGAAAAATCAAGCAGTGTACTGGACAAGCTTGTTCCTCAGAACATGGATTATAGTTGATACAGTAACAATATTCAGGATACTGTAGTGAAATAAATGTCTTCACCTGACAACGCAGTCTGTACGATGATGATGATGATGATGATGATGATGATGATACAGGAGTGCGCTCTACAAAGGAAAAACAAAGTCCTGCTTCATTCAGTGGTAATTATTTGGATTAAAATAGACAATCACAAAAGTCAAATGATATTGACACTGGTTTGAGAGTTACAAGTATTTAACATTTCCAAGACAACAGCTGACATTAGTTTAACAGTTTGATACGAATATACATCATCCGTTCTGCAAAAGGGGCTATTAAAGCCTGCTTTCACAACATTTAATTGCACTTTGCAAACACAATTTTACAATTAGTTTATTTTTTGTCTTTTAATTGGAACTTTTTGAAGAGAAAATGGGAAAAACTATTTGTCTAACTATCTCAATGTAAGATAAGTCCCAAACAAGATAATTGGTCCACTGGAAAAACTCCAACTAGTCAACAATGAAATAATACACACCGAGCTTCTTCCCCGGTGTGATGCTGGTAACCAAGCTGCCTTCCATGTTTTCCTTTGTGATGGCTTCCAGTTTCTTCAAAGCTAAAAGCCACCATAGGCTGAATTAATAAAAACATCATCATAGTTTCCATTGATCCAATACGCTAAGATAAATACAGCATATCGACTAAAATACCAACCTTCTGCATAACAGGAGAAGTTTACTGATGTGAATACATCAGGCTCCAGATTCACTTGCTATTAAGACATATAAGCCACACAGTGTCACATGAATACAAAGAAAAGCATCAGTTAGGGAATATTGAAACAAGTGCACTTATCAGACTGTGCATGCAGTAAAATAAGCTCTATTACCTTCATATCAGCATTTTCAGTTCCATGAATTTCCAGTGTCTGCTTTGCAAACTCAAGCATCGCTGAGGCAAAGGAGTTGTTGTTAATAGTGTAGCATTCCTTTGACAGCAAAGTGGAGGGGTGCCATGCTTTCTGCACAAATTAAAACCGATATGGATTACATGTTTGCCCTACAGCAACATTTCCAGTGTGGTGCAAATTGCTGTTATTTCCCTGGTGAGAAACAAAAGTCATCAGTGGCAGCTGACTTTAAAGTACTTTATACTCATTCAATACTGTTCAGTAGGGGTGTGACGAGTTATCGTGAGACGAAAACGCGACGATATTTCTCGTCGAAGTGAATTTTGTGTCACGAAGCTATAATTAAGGGGCGCACCAAAAAAAAAACAAAAAAACTTTGTGATAATTAGATTCTTTATTTACTTTATATTTATATATTAGAATTTGTTTCTACTCTTTATAATTTACTTGTCTATATTTGTGATTGTATTTAAAGGTATATAGGAATATGTAGAATGAGCAGAACAACGCCATCTAATGTCTCGAGATCGTAGTCGCAACAACCAAAAAGTAATTCCAGCAGTCGGGTTGCCAGGTCCGGTGCCGGATTTTATTTTAGCTCTAACTCTGTAAATATACCACTTTATCCACATGTCTAACCTTTTTAGGTGAGAAAGTATCCCTTTAGATCCACAATGTGACGCTAATTTGTCCAAATAACATCTGCTTAAAGTTTTGTTCCTGCGAATTCGGAGCCACTCAAGTTAGCCGTAGCGAGTAACGCACTTCCGGTCATTTTCACAAAATAAAACACCCGTTGCCTTTTATTATTAAGAAAACCATAACGATAGAGTTGGTGCCTTTATTTTGAAAACAGGAAGCGAACATACCCTCGCTGTAACCAAAGTCCTTCTAAGGCAAGTCATCTCACTCGGCGGCAAAATTGGCCACGCCTCCGGGCAGCTATTTGGCCATAGGAAGACCAACTGGCTATCTAAATGAATAGGGAGAGAGCTGTATCTCCATTTTCCGAGGTCTAAGGGACATAAAAAACATATGTTTTGAAATCACGATGAAAATCAAACTATAATCGCTGAAAGGGTTTGATGGTTTGGTATCAATTTAACGTTTTAAAAGCCTTTTTCCTTACAGGCATCTTGGACTGCGCATGCGCAATACTTCACGACAGTCTTCATTTACGGCAGGCACTGACAGCAAGACGTCATCTTACGCTCACAGCAGAGACAGGAGTTTGCTCACAGTCAACTTTCCCAGATCATGCCACAATTTTGGATAAAGCATTACAAAATATATGTACACAAAGTAGTATAAACTGCTGATCATGTGTTTTAAAATGTCGCTGTTGAAAATGACTTCCAAGTGTCGCAAAAACGTGACCGCGTAGGACCAGCAAAATGATTGGAGCAACGGCACCAGAAGAGGCGGGACATGTGCAAACACCGGCCATCTTGGCGTTACGTAGTTTCCCTATGCATTTCAATGGGAGTGATATGTCTCCTCTTATTATAATGTCTCTGCTGTAACTGACTTGAAACCACCGAGGTACATTATATTGTAACGCCAGTGGGAGTAGCAGCAATGTCTCTGCATGAACTGCCTAATCCTAAACACCGATTGGCTTGTGTGTGGTGTCGTCAGAAGCAGAAGAGGCTCACGGTCGTAAACATCTAGTCATGTGTAGTCTGAGATGGACGCGCAGGTCAGGAAATGACGTAAACGGACCGTATATGGTTTGTTATTTGTGTTATTACATTACGTGTTGGACTAAATACATGGACATATTGAGGAAAATATTCCGGTTTTATGAAAACGGATTTCATATTTCACAAGAATGGATACTTGGCGAGCTGTACAGAAAGTCCTGAGTCATAAGATGATCGTTGTGGATAAAGGGAAGACTTTGAAGGTATGTAGGCATGATAGCTTTTCTCACTTAGCTGAGTGGCTAGCCGAGCTAATCGGTAATACTATTACGGCTGTGAGCAACCATATAAGTCGTGAGTGGTCTTGAATGAATCAGAACAATCTAAGCTTTCCAACAATGTACGGCATGAGTATATATGTTTAAGGGTTGGTGTTTAAAACATTCAGAAGACCGTGTGGCTACCTCCTAACATCCGTCCCGTCCCGTGAACGGAACAGCGTGCGTTAAGAGGTTAATGATCAAATATCAAAATCCGATTAGCGTCAGAAAGTCAACCCACTCTCCACATTTCCATTGCTACCGTTTTGATACTTCATGGTACACAAACAAATAGCATCTCATATGAAAGCTAAGACCCTGGCGAGTTCAACAGTACCACTATTATTGAGCTAAAAACTCAGTGAACCAGCAGCATACAAAGGTAAACAACCACTTATTTACAGTGACTAACAGATATTCTGTCTTACCTTCAAAGTTTTGTGATGAAAAGTTGTACTTGAGAGCAAAAAACGCTGGTTTTAGTAAGTCCAACACGGCCGTGTTTGTTTACAACTCCATTTCACCCAGTGCCTGCCTACAGTAGCTGCACCGGAACAACAGACAACCCTGGCAACCCGCAATTCCGGCCGTTAATTGGCTGGTACAATGTACACAGAACGTGTCAGAACGTCATTGACAAACCCGTCAAAAAATTTTAAAAATATTAATTCAGGCTAAATTTTTTTTTATGGAAAAGCAATACTTTCATTCTGTACCCCTCAAAACGCCCCGTGGCTGTATTATTTAAAAAAATATATAGCTTTTAATAAATATTCTACATATTCAACCTTTAAATATTGTATTTATGGTTGTTATTTCCATAAATACCAAAATGATCCATCTATAAAATATCTATATGGGGAAAGCTTTTACAGTGCTGCATACTGCATATGATAATTATATATTTAGAAAGTAGAACTAAAGTGATTCATTACAAGATGATTAGTTAAAACATTTCAATTCAAATTCCATTTTTTGAATTTCAAATAAAAGAACAGTCATTTATTTCCTCATTGAAGTTTTCTTAAAAATATAGTTAAAATCTTGTCTCGTCTCAATCTCGTGAACCCAATATCGTGTCTCGTCTCGTGAGCTGAGTGTATCGTCACACCCCTACTGTTCAGCTCAGGAGGGACACAATTCTTTTACCCAAACGGTGTAAAGAAGTCTTACAAATCCTCCGGCGTTGAGCGAGGTCTTTGTACACTAGTTGTCACATACACCACAGATGTGATGTTCGCATAGTGACGTTCATGTTTTTCCCTAAAAGGGAGGGGACTATTTATTCAAGTCAGAGTTCAAAACTGCTCTCACAGATAGTAGCTGTATTCATTACTCAAACAAACCAGAAACTGCTGACACCACAAAAATAACACATATATTCTGTCATTCCTTGGTGTTAAAACCACTAACAACCCCGCACCCTTAATGCTTCCACAATTCGGTCTCTTCGTCAAATAACCATCCATATACATTATATATTATGTAAATCATTCATATATTATACATACATTCAATATACAATTTATTCTGTTTAATATTCAGTGTCACTTCTGGCACTTTACTGTACAGCTTTTACCATACACTATAGAGTATACACTTGACTTGCACAGATGAACAATCTATGTTACCATCACTGCATGGTGTATATTCAGGACACAGTCCCTTCTCTCTATTCTATTTTTATTTTATTCTAGCACATATTTTTAGATTTTATTTAGTCAGTTTTAGTTATTGTATATAATTTTGCATCTTTATTGTATTTGTTTCTCACTCAACACATTTATTTTTTGTGATTTATGTGAATTAGCTGCTGTAACACAGCAATTTCCCTTTGGGATTAATAAGGTATTCAATCTAAACATACCCCCCATGACAAATTATGTTTATTCTTGCCTCATTAGACCTCTTTGAGATTGTGTGGCAACACTTATTTTAATAATATTCTCAATGGTGTCATGGCTACTTACAAAGTAACAGAAGACGTGGTCAAAGCTCAGGACATGTTTGATGATCATGGAGGCAGCCAAAGTTAGGTTGCAGAGCGTGCAGAGGAAGTGTCTCCTCCCAGTCTTTCCAACACAAATGCATTCAACAAGGTGCTGCATGCCTACAACAGGGGAATAAACTTTAGTACAAAAAAAAAACTGAATTTTGATTTAATTCAGACTATAGGAAATGTTTTGTTCAATCAGGTGTCATGTTATGTACATTTACTGACCGAGAAGTGGATGCTTTCTGTTGCCATCTTTTTGGTAAGTTTGTATCATCTTCCTCTTTGGCCTGCCAGCTAGAAAGGAAATGAGGCACAAGTGAAGGAGTGTAGACTGAAGGAGGAGAGTGGATGTAAGACATGAATACAGATATAGATTGAGAGATCAGTCTCACCTCAAAATCCATTTATTAGCTATTTTGGAGCTTTGGATGATGTCATTTTCATGAGCAGATTAAGTTTTCTCAGTTGTCACTGAATAGCAGATGTTTACATTTACATGTTTTCTGATTACTTTTAGACTTCTCATCCACATTGGCTTAATAGCAGAGGTTTTTAAGCAAACATACATCATACACATGATATGGTTGAAAGCTCCAGAACAGCTACTCAATGGACTTTGTGGTGAGATTATTTTCTTGGCTGTGGTTTCCAAGGTCAAGAATGGTCTTTGAACCTCAGCATGCATATATTAGCTGGTTGGAGTGATTAATACAAATAGTGATTACATCAAAGGGCCAAAAACAATGTTTGACTTTTGGGAAAGGGTTAGATTGAATTGTTTATTGAATTCTGAAACTTTTTAACCTTTTTTATCTTGAGACTCATCCTGAGAAAAAAGTGTACACACCTTCGAGCAGCTTGAGAAGCTTTTCATTTTCACTGAAAAAGTGCATCACTGTGGGAAGAAGCATCAGATCACTTTCATTAACACGCAATTTAATAAAGTTCTTTAACAAATATTTTGTGGCAAAATTTTAGGATGACATACCTTCAGAGTAGGTACTTGTTTTACACTGTTCTAACAGCTTTTCAGGCAAATCCAAAAACTGCAGAGACAAAAAAAAAGGGTGATATATAGAGTTTTCACACACTTTTGCTGCCATATGAAGATATAACTTAAAAGACATGAACATTGTGTGCAGAGCAGACACCTTAGGAGAACACAACCCACCTTTAAAACTCGTCCAAGCTGTAACCCTATTTTAAAATATACATTTCCATTAGGTACAAACCTGTAGCTGTTCAGGCCCTCTGCTAGCAAGTGCATTCTTGATCCGATGGCTAAGAGTGAGATTCATATTCTTGCTGGGCATCCAGCTGAAACTCAGCCCATTTGGGTCAGCATAGTTCTAAAATTTAAAAAAATGAATAAATTGTACTTCCCAATTTTAAACATGGACTCAGTTTTTAATGACGTCAGGCACTCACAAAGTAGTTGAGGCTGTGGTCACCAGAGGAGAGGTGGTTTAATATCCTGTCTGAAGGACACTTTTCCTCACAGATATGGCAAAGGTAAAAGAAGGTTGACGACTCTGGACTGAAGCACACAGTCAGCATAGACAGGCCTAGGAAAAATACAGAAAAGTTACTCCCAACATGTTGAACTTCTCATATCTGCAGCAGCAGCACTGTACATCATCTCACAGGTGATGTTTACATTCCTATTAATGAGAAAGACGCGATTCAAGTCCAAATTACACAATACATGTATATCATAAAAACAAGTACAGACAATATTTCCATTTTATTATTTAGCATTGATGATAAGGTGTGCAAACCTTTTTCAATATAGATTTCAAGATTTGTCATTTCTGTGTTGTGTGTCACGTGCACTTAAAGACACTCTACTCACCTATGATGGATTGCTTGGTTGTATATTTGAATCCTGGACTCACAACAACAATGGTGGGAATGTTGGCTGTAAAGAAAACATAAGTGAAACCAAAAAATGATCAACAGTTGAGCTTCACAGGACATCCCATGATACTTCAACACTACACTTCAAATTGACAGGTAGCATAATGGAGATAATTATTAATTTTATATATGGATTCCATATACTGAATGTTTTGTATACTCCAGTAAACATGTCTTGTCAAAATAATATATGAAATTACCTCATAATCTGATCTGCAGTAATGAGAGAAACACTTATATTGACAAGATTTGTTGCGTTGTATTAACTAAAATGTGAAGTGGAACTTATGGGAACTTTGAAATTCCATTGAGGCCTGACATATTGTGATGATGCTTTTCTTTGATGATCCTGGAGTTCCCGATGATGACAGGAGAAGGAGCTTTCTTCATTGTACATTTAATACAAGCTTGGGTCAGGCCTAACACATATATAATTATGATTACGTGAGGCAGGGTAACTGGTCGAAGTACACTTATCAAATGAGCACATAGAAGTGTATAAAAGAATAATGTAAAAATATTTGGTTACATGTTTCACACATCTTTTTTGGTCTGGTTACATCTATGGGTTACAGTGTAGTGAATTCAATCAGTAAGAGCATACTAAAGCACATTAACTCAGCAGGTGTTAACCAAACAGTTCATTCTTAACCATTTCTCAATCTTCAGTATAGCCTTTACCAAATGCAACTATCATGACTGAATAGTAATGCAACGTTCTAATGAAACATTTACACTACACCATGCTTGAAACAAAGCTTTCACACGAGGAAAAAACTGAGTTGCGAGGAGAAGCAAATAAAATCATCCTAAATCAGTACACGAGTTCCTTGTTTTATGAATGAAGTGGTACACAGGTCAAAGCAGTTGCACTGTGTGTATTTGAACAATCAGCAACAGTCACCACTGCAAACATTGCCTGCACTGAAGGGGTACTAACTGTAATGGATAACAAAATCTAGATAAGTACCCCGAATTGAGATGGTAGGCCTACCTTGTAATAGAAGAACAGCACACGTTTTGTACAGTACCTCATTCCTCTCTAGTCATAACATTTTGTTCTCCTGTGTACATGATGACACACAGGAACATAAACCCAAAAATAAACACATGGGTGACTGAAAATTATTGCGAATCGTCTTACATTACACAGTAATACACCATGAAACTCAGCAAGACCCCAGGAAAAGGCAAGTAAAAAAAAAAAATCTGCTTTGCAAATGTTTTATTGGCTAAGAAATATATTCAAAATGTCTGTAAGGTCTGAAGGGTACACAGAATGTTTTTGGTTGAGTAACACTAAATGCAAACAGAAAACACCACAGAGAACCTTCAACACTAACAAAAAGGTAGGAGAAGATGCATGCTTACCATAACACTTGAACACATCTAAAAACAGGTTTAAAAAAAGAGAAGAAGATGATGTTACAAGTCTGAATGTTTTACAGGAACTTAAAGATTAATGAAGTGGACATAATGTCTGAATATTAGTATTCAGAAACAATAAGTTAAATGTATACAAAAAGGACAGGTAAAAAAAAATAAGGATTACTTTTCTGGAAGACTTCTTCCATTTTCTGTAGGTAAAGAAGGAAACATGCAGAGTGGTTTATTAATGTCGAGACAAACACAGCAACAGAAATCTTTCATGATGCAGGTCTACACATGACCAGACAGTTAACATTACTGTCTATCTAATGCTGATTATAAGAGTACTAACAGAAGTACACTAACACACCACTGAGTGTATTTTGTAGGGGTGTGACGATACACTCAGCTCATGAGACGAGACGATATTGGGCTCACGAGATCGAGACGAGACGAGACGAGATTTTAACTATATTTAAGAAAACTTCAATGAGCAAATACATGACTGTTCTTTAATTTGAAATTCACAAAATGGAAATTGAATTGAAATGTTTTAACTAATCATCTTGTAATTAATCACTTTAGTTCTACTTTCTAAATATATAATTATCATATGCAGTATGCAGCACTGTAAGATTCCCTTGCTCCTCCTACTTCAGGCTTTCAGTGTAGAGACCTGAGGTCATCTCATAGTTCTGACTGAGATCTTCTCAGCAGGTAGAAGCTGCAACAAGGTTAATGACCCACACATGACATTATAAAAAGAAGACATGACGTGCAAATGAGCGATAGAAAACTTTAGGTTAAGTAATTAACCCCAGTTCTCTGAAACATGAGTGAGGTATCTCACTATGGGACACGCTCCCTGCGCTTGTCCCCAGAAGCTATTTTTCATTACGCCAGTCCTGACTGGCAGATAGACGTGACGTCCGCTCCTTGGAGGGGCTTCCTCTTCCATATAAAGCCGGGCGTAACGTCATCCATTCAGTCTGAGCAAGCACACCTCTTCCTCGCTCCGGTGAGATACCTCACTCATGTGTCAGAGAACCAGGGTTAATTTCTTAACCTAAAGTTTTCTTTCAACATTCATTTCGGTATCTCACTATGGGATATAGAGACTCCCGTATTGCCAGACCAGCTTACCAGTTACCACTTACCGAAGACCAGTTATTAATACACCGCCAATCAAATAGGCATATTTGCTGCTGAACCTACGCGCAAAACTGTGTGAGACAGTGTAGGCGTAGTAACATCCAATCTGTCAAAATCTGGAGAAAGTGTGAGGTGTGGCCCAGCTGGCAGCTGCACATATCTCCCCAATAGAAATACCCTGAAACAGTGCCCACGACGCAGCCATACCGCGTGTTTAATGAGCACGTAGCCTCGCGGTGGGTTGCAAACCCCTGCTATCATAGGCCAGGGCAATAGCCTCCACAATCCAGTGTGACAAACGCTGTTTTGTAAGAAGCTTCCCCAGGTTGACACTGGTTGAAGGCGCCGAGCCCCCTTCATAAACTGACAAACGAGGGGCTGCTGACCTGCCGTTTTGTCTCTGAAGCCTATGTGACAAGTCGTTAAAGCGGGTAAGTACACTTTGACAGTGGAGAAAGCCAAACCTTTGTCCAGCAGCTCCTGCAGAAAAGTAAAAATAGCAGGGACAGAGCTCTGGAAAGCCACCATTCCTGTTTTTACGCACCAATCCTCAAACACGCGCCACTTGCCATCATATGCGCTGCGTGTGGAGGCAGCTCTGGCACTCTGAATAGTGGCAATGACACCCTGTGGGAGCCCAACAGCAGCCAGATTTAACCTTTCACGGGCCAGGCCCATAGAGCTATGCGCTCTGGATGAGGATAGAATATCTCTCCGCGTGCCTGCGTCAGGAGATTCCTGCGGAGGGCCAGAGGCCACAGCTGGCCGCACAACAGCTGAAATATCTCCGCTAGCCAGTGTTTTCCCTGCTAGCGGGGGGCTATCAAGATGAGCGTCAGACCCCAATGGGGGAAATGCGTACAGGAGGACACAAGGCCATTCATGCGCCAAGGCATCCAACCTCATCGGGGCGTTCTGACCGGTGAGGGAGTAAAACAGAGGGCACTGAGCGTTCTCCTCTGACGCAAAGAGATCTATCTTCGCTAGGCCATATTTCTCCCATATCTGAGCCACCACCTCGCTGTGGAGTTTCCAATCCTTGTAGCGAGGGTTGCCCCTGGACAGCGTGAGTGGCTCTCAGTGATAGCAGGTGGGAGCCGCTCCACATTATCAGTCTGTGTGCCAACATGTGCAGACGACGTGAGCACAGCCCTCCCTGTCTGTTGATATATGCCACCACCGTGGTATTGTCCGTTGTGTCCAGAACATGCTGTCCTCTCAAAAAGGGCAGAAAATGTTTCAGCGCCAGTGACACAGCCTGAAGTTCCAAGCAGTTTATGTGAAACAACTGCATCTATGAGCTCCATGTGCCATTTACTATTCAGCCCTCGTAAGTGGCTCCCCAGCCCGCTCGAGAGGCATCCGTAGTAATAACCTTCCGGACTAGGATCGTTCCCATGGTAACTCCTGTTGTTAGGAAAGCTGTGCGTCTCCAAGGACGCAAAGCCAGGATGCACGCCGTAGGGACCGAGACTTGGCGATGTCCGTGGCGCGTCGGGATCAGGTTGAGCGACGCTACCCACCGCTGAAAAGGTCTCATGTGTGAACGGTGAGAGAATAAGAGTCTCAGGTTTTTGATATTATAAGCTTGCATTAATGCCACTATACAAGGCAGCGCTTACATAACTAGCTAGTACAGACACGTGTACAAAACTTGTGCAACTTGACTCAGCATATAAGTGCAGTTCCCGGGAAAACAGATATCAAAACAGGATATGGCAGGGTGCGATTGAAAGTGCAGATACCATGACAAGATCAAGTTGTGCAAGAGCGACGGCCGACTGTCAAAAGTGGTAAACAATAGGGTAAAGGCGGGGGAGCGCGGAACTGTGTATAAAAAAGGGAAATAGAGAACTGCTCGGGAGAACACTCTGGGTGTAAGTGCTGTTGCACTGTGTACTGAGTGTTCTCCGCTTTATGCATACTGCGAAATAAACAGGTGATTTTCTGAACAACTCCGGTCTTCTGAGTGCTTCTTTCTGCATCAACCAACTTCGGGGAAGCCAGTCAAGGGGGGCTTCAACAACGGCCAAACGGAATGACCGTCAGAGCCGATGCCATTAGCCCCAGCATTCTCAGACATATCCTGAATTTTAGCCTCTGCGGAAAAGTGCCAGACAAGCCTGAAAGGCTTTCATCCTTTCCGCTGACAGGCGCGCTCTGAATGTGGTCGAGTCCAGAGACAGACCGATGAAAGTGATGTTCTGAGTTGGGATCAAAACACTCTTTTCCCAGTTCACTATGAAACCCAAAGTGGCCAGATGTGACGTGAGCAGTCCAGTGTGAGCCTGATTTGCTGGGGGGACTGTGCAGCTAAAAGCCAATCATCTATGTATGTAGCCAAGTGCATTCCTCCCTCCCTTAGAGGAGCAATGGCAGCCTCGGTGCATTTTACAAACACCCGTGGGCTTACTGAAAGGCCGAATGGGAGCACCAAATACTGGTATGTTATGCCTATGCTCCCGCACAGGAGATATTTCCTGCACCAGAAAACATCTTTATTAACAAGTTCAGAGAGAAGGAACACTGGTATGTGTTTGCCTGCTGCAGGTCCGACCTTCCTTCTCTTCATGTGGCTGTGAACTGCGAGTGCCGGCACGGCCTCTGCATGCCTCTTGAAGGGCTCGGAACATGGCCTCTTAGAAGAAGAACTTGGTAGAAACAGAACATCTTTCAGAGGGGGTGAAGCAGGCGTCTGACTGGACCTGACTGGACCTGCCAGCCCCCCTAGACAGTGCACTAGGGTGCGCGCATCTTCTTCTTACCCCCGTGAGTGGCAGGGGGGGCAGCTTGGTTCCCCTGCATCACATTGGCTGCAAAGGGCTTCTTAGCCCATGCACCCTTAAGTTTAAGGTGGCTTGCTCGGGGCGCGCCTGGGCTTGGGGCTGATGTTTTGGGATGCGGTACACTGGCCGGGTCACAGCCTTCTCCTTCTGAGAAAGGCTGGAGAGGTTCAGCCACCTAGCCCTTTCTTGAGCGACCATCAGGGCCATGGCTCTTCCAGAGGCTTGGACGGCACACCTGTGCAGATGCAGGCAGAGATCCGTTACCACGCACACTTTGTTCCACAGGGCTGGACTGGGTGAGGCTGTCATGTCATCCTGCAGTTCAGCTTGGTAGGCCATTAGCAGCGACGATGCGTTCACTGACATGGCCACTGCTTTGTAGCTCTTTTCAGTCAGTGAAGACTGAAAGCACTCGGCCTTTGATGGTAGTGTGGGGCCCGCTGCCATCATGGTGGACTTCTGCGAGAGATGGAGGTGGGATGCCAGCAGAGGTTCGACCAGAGGAAGGTGGGAAAAACCCCTCTCTTCCATGTCGGCCTAGTCCAGCGCCAAGCCTCCCTGGGCAAGGTTCTTGGCTGAGAGAGGATTGCTCCAAGACCGCATCGCCTCCTCCAGGCACTCGGGGAAGACCGGCAGCAGCTGACTAGTAGAGGCTTTGACTTTGGGCAGCCTTCTCCCCTCGTAGCGAGACGTGGTGGCTTCTGGCCACGCGATGCCAAGCTTTGCAGCTGCTCTCTGACATCTGATATTGTGCAGGTCGGTGCCGGCAGGCGGGTTTGGAGACCCACTGCACACATGACCCTCGGGAACCGGCTTTGCCAGTGAGGGGGTAAATGGGTCGTCCAGGTTCTCGTAGTCATAGTCAGACCCGAGGCTAATGGACTCGTCCCCTGAGTCAGAGTCGTCAACCATGATGTCACTGTGTTCCGCCATCAGGCAAGTTCCAGGCTCATCTAGGTCAGTTAGCAGAGCAATAGCATCGAGCTGCTTGCCCCAGCCGGCACTCGTAGGGATGGCGTTTTCCTCGGGGCTCTCCGCTAGCTCCTGTGACGGAGGGTTGGTTACCCCCATCATAGGGTCCGCTGTCGACAGGCTAGTTTGGCGTGCTAGCCTGCATTGGTGGGTCTTGTCAGACAGGCGTGCACAGTGCACACAAGTAACCGGGGATGCTAGTGCAGCTTGGGCATGTTGCAGCCCGAGGCACGCAGCACAAGCAGAGTGGGTGTCGGCTCGCGCTATCTTGTTGCCGCACACACACACACACACACACACACATGTCCTCGTCCGTGGCTTGACCTTTTCCATGGTGAGGGAAGGTACAGGCTCCATCATTCTGTTAGCTCCATAGCTACTGTTTGGAGACAGTCTAGCAGTTGTTCTCAGATAGCTTTGAGCGAGTGGTTAGCTCGCTCTGTGAACTGTATTGCTAGTTCAGCTACACCTGCTGTCTGAGAGCGAAAAGAGGTTTGAGACTGAATGGATGACGTTACGCCCGGCTTTATATGGAAGAGGAAGCCCCTCCTCCAAGAAGCGGACGTCACTTCTATCTGCCAGTCAGGACTGGCGTAATAAAAAATAGCTTCTGGGGACAAGCGCAGGGAGCGTGTCCCATGAAACGAATGTTGAAACAGAACCGATCGTCTTTTTTTTTTTGGTGCGCCCTGTTGAAGCCGATTTGTCTGGCTTCCCCGAAGTTGGTTGACGCAGAAAGAAGTGCTCAGAAGGCCGGAGTTGTTTAGAAAATCACCAGTTTATTTCGCTGTATGCATAAAGCGGAGATCACTCATTACACAGTGCAACAGCACTTCCCCTTACACCCAGAGAGATCTGCTGACCAGTTCCTTTTTATACATAGGTCCGCGCTCCCCCGCCCTTGCCCTGTTGTTTATCATTCTTGACCGTTATTCTTACACAACTTGCTTCTTATCACTCTTTTGCAGTTTCAGCAATTTCAGCAGTTTCAGTCATACCCTGCCATATCCTGTTTTTGGCAGATATTTTCCGAGAACTATCCCAGACGACACGTTTGTACATGTGTTTATTTTAGGTGGTTATGTAAGCACTGCCTTTTATACTGGCATTTATGCAAGCTAATGCTATAGGAATGCTTATGATTATCTTCTCCCTACAGCCCCTTAATAATAGCTTTGCAAGACAAAATTAATTTTGACGAGAAATATCGTCGCATTTTCATCTTGCGTGGCACGAGATCTCGTCACACCCCTAGCATTTTGCAATCTGGTGGTTATCACCTCACAAAAGAAAATCATAAAAATAGAAAGTGAAATGGAAGCTCAAGGTCCTCATGCATATGTAGTCACTAATTCAAAAGTACACAGTGGCTAATAGGAATATGGCTTTATTACCCAAACTTTTATTTTTAATCTAACCTGTTGAATGATTCAAAGTGTGAATTTTGTGCTAACCAAAATAAGCTTAAATTAACATCAAGTTTAATGCCCACCTGGTGATGATCCGTGGAGCGCAAATGTTTTGTTAAATCAAAAAAACTCTTAAACTCAGCAAGGCACACCTGCAACAAGAAAAGGAAGGGGAAGAAAAATTACATCAGGAAGTCAAAGTCAGGAAGTTTTCTGTTAAATGTGTCAAGATTTGGACAGTATCCAGCTACAAATCCTGTTCATGTTCACTTCAAATGGGCATTGGAACAATTTTTCTGGTATTATATAACAGAGAAACCCCCACCAGTAAAGCTCTACATTACATTTCTGTTTATATAATATCGTTGGCTGTTAGTGATAACAATACTGTATGCTATATATGGAGGATAGTTATATTAAAAAAAAAAAGCACACTAATTGAGAGAGAGACTTGAGGTAAAATGTCTCCAAAGCTTGATGAAAAGGGCAGTAACAGGTTCGAATACTTTGACAGCCCCCAGATAATTTTTTTGTTTTTGCTACCCCTTGTGTGATGGAGAACAGCTGGCATGCCATAAGCTGGTTCTTTTCTGTTTGTCCATTGCCATTTGACTCATGCATGTAGCTTAAACTTGCATTGAAGAGAACTCCTTGTTTTATCTCATCTTTGGGTCTTCAAGATCATCACAGACCAATCATACCCACATCGGCATAAATAGCATAGCAGGTGATTCAGTGATGACGGTAGTAGAGTTTGGTTTTCCCTGTCACTTATTTCGGCTTGACTGTTGCAGTTTGATCTGCATTGCATCTCCTTCAAAGATGGAGATAAGCATTTTTTCGCCTTGCATGCAAGAACATCACATTGCTTAATTGACAAAGAGGTCAAAAGATCAACCAAAGAAAGATCAAGGAGGAGAGAGTTCAACTCTATGTGTGATGGAGGGTCAGAGACAGGTCGGGGAGGTGTCACTCTTGACTTTTGTTAAAACTTCTGCTTGTCTACTGATTAAGGGAACTGAGAAACCGTTATGATGCTATCTATGGAATATGTCTGCCAGTTATGTTAAGTAAAGAACAGTATAAAACCAATCTGATAACACTCCACGAGGAGCCTTTTCTACTGTAACTCTGTCTGTTACATTGTCTGTTGCACAAGTTTAATAAATTCAACTTCAACTTTGATATTTCGAATCCAGTCTCCTTTATTAAGGGTAAATCATTAATTTCATACAACAAAAGGCAACACACAATTCTTGTCCAGCACAGCATCAACGACAAGTTTGGTGGATAAAGCTTTGTGTACTGGATAGGAGTTTTATGACATGTTTTCATTTTGAGTTGTAACAGACAGTCTGAACTGGGGATTGATCAATTCTGGTTTTTAGGACCTGGACAAACTCAGCACCGGCATCAGAATAGATCTAGATTCATGATTAAGTTGTACAAAAGGAAAAAAAAAAGTATCCATATTGTACTAGTAAACATATTCTGATTATTTAACATTAGAGCTTCTTCTCAGTATTATTGTGCAACCTGTCTGTGCCAAATATTATGCATTACACGTTATCATGAAAAAGAGTGCAGCCAGAGCATTTGCAGGATATGAATATCCTGTTTTCACGTAACAGGATGTTCTCGCCACCCAAACCTATTTTTTTGGGGGGTGGGGTGTGTCTCAAGCACATAATAAGCAGACATCTTGATACTGCCCTCATCCCAATACAGATGGTGTGAATTAAAATTTTTGCTTGTGGTAAAGCAATAAAGAGTTACATTTTTTTCCAACTGTGCCAATCCTTTCCAGAAAGATGTTCTGGTTAATGAATAATCCACAGAACTGTTTTTCTATGTCCTACTTTCTGCCAAACTTATAGACCCCATGAAGAACCAATTTCTCAAAATATTCATACTTTTTCAACACACCCTCATCAAACGCCAATATTGAACTGCCTGCTAACATCTGAAGTCACAGTGACAAGTTAATTTCTCTTCAGCCAGAGGCACAAATAAGAGCAGTAGCAAGTCCAAAATGCTGCAACACTGCAGTTGAGAACACACCACAATTAAAAGTGGATTGATTGAAGCCAGACTATATCATGAGTTCTCTCAACATTGTAATTAACTTCAACCTGACGTTAGTGGCACATTAGGGGTATAAAAGTAGGCCTACCTGTATTTATCCCAAACCATTCAGTACAGGATGTTCAACTCACAACTTTCCTCAGTGTTGCCAAAAATAGATTAATAATCCACTTACTCTGAGGTGGGAATCTTTGGGAATCTCACAATTCAGGGTTAAGGTAAAGGAGCACTGAAGTTCTGCAACCTGACTTACAAACTAAAAAGGTGTGGTTTCCTTTTAGTCATCACACAATCATATGGAGCTTTACTAGTTTCCAAACGTAATTATTTCTATACAAGTGAGTGTTGTTGCAAGCAAAATGGCTCTATGAATGGTAATGTCGGTCCGTAGTTCGTTGGCGCATCACTTTGATCCAGTGGGAGCAGATGTTTCTGTGATGATCTTGAAGAGTTCTTTCTTTTATACACATTTAAAGAGGGAACAGCATATATAGTAATGTCAGGTATTTCCCAAGAGGTTACCTAAACAGAGTATGATCTAGGCATCTGGGGCCTGGCCAAGTATTTTTGTCCAGTGTGTGTGTGTGTGTGTATGTATGTATGTGTGTGTGTGTGTGTGTCCATACTGTGTAACAAATATGGAATACAGATATGAAAAGCATACTAACATCCAGTCTAAAATACCTGAAGTATTTGGATTGGATGGACTGCCATGCAATTCTGTACATATATAATGTATGTAGGCTATATGTACTGCAGCTCACTTTACCGCATTTCTATTTTAACAGGTCCCAGACCTGAAGCAGCAATAAACTTAGAAAACTGCACCTTTTGACAGAAGGCACATGTCATGACCACATATGATTTGGCGGAACCCCAAAAAGAACAAGCATCCGGAGTGGGCCAATGTGATTGTAGCACATAGCATCACCCAAACTGAAAAGTATAAAGAATTAAAAATGCATATTCAGGGCTTCTTCTACAGAACCTCCGAGCGAAGTAGACTAAATCCGCAGCTGCGTATAATCCCTTGCGTTGATCTTTGATCTTTCAAACATTGCCTGCATCACTTTCTTCATATCTGAACATGGGTGGTGAAATGGGGATAAAACATTTCAATGGTTAAACAATGTAACACTTGAGTGCTGCTTTTCTCAATAGCCAACAACAAAGCATTTTGGCTTTTGGGGAACAAATGGTTAGTACTTAGCATTGTTCCCTGCTGTCTGCATTGCTCAGGACCCTCTGATCTTTATCACAGTGGTTCTCAAACATTTGACCCAGATCCCCCGTCTGATAAAATATCTGCTCTTAGATGTTTTATTAAGCTACAGAAAGTGAATGAAACTCGTGACCAAAATAGCCACACATTCTGTCACTGTGTTACTTAAAGGTGGATTTATATAATAATAAATATTATATAGGCTATAATAAATGATTTCGTTCGTAGCATTTTTTTCGTTGGTAACCCCCTCAAGGACCCCGGAACTCAAAAGCGCTCACAAAGCGCCGTAAAACATGTAAACAAAACAAGTTGCGTGTTTTGACCCACCTGGCAGCTTAAACTGGGGTATTCCATGGTCTGAAGTCAGCGGTGCGCAGCAAACAAAACACTCAGAGAGGAACTGAAATTAAAGAAGTTGTTGTCACTTGCAACAACATTACTTCAAACATTGTGTCTGGAGAGAAACACCCCGGTCCACAAGAGTCCCGATTTAAGTTTCCGTAACAGTTTGCCGATATGTAGAATGTAGAATTAATACAAATCTGCAGCAGCTGTTGTAGTTTTCTAAAATGGAGCTGGTTGACCCCTCCCCTGTTCATTTGAGGACACGCAAAAAAAACCCGAGACCCGCTCACTGACAAGCCTTTGCGCAATGATGTGACACACAGTAGCCTATTAGGTGCCCTCTCTTACACCGTCCATACTTGTGTTTGTGATGTTGCTTTCTCTGTTCTTCAAAAATATCTTCAGACTCTCAAAAATCACCAGGACTCTTCTGAGTTGAGAGCAGTAGAGCAGTATCCACACACAGACATGGTCTATGAGAAAAGAGTTAAAAATGCCATATTTAGGTGTCCTTTTTATTTTAGACCTACAAAACTTGCGGACGTTTGCTGGAAAGTACGTCGATCTAGAAACCACAGTAATGTGTAGACTGTCGATGTTTCTGTATGTCACTCATGTAAATTGTATGTAAATTTAATGTGATTGTAGCAACTACATACTGTTGTGCACGTCAAGTTTCCTCCTTGGGGACAAAAAAGTTTATTTTGATTTGCTTTGATCTCCTCCCATGATATTATCTCCACGTGCTAACGTCCCAAACATACTATAGACTGTACATAAAACATACGGAAGAGTATTAGGGCCACTGAAAAAAATAGAATTCTGAGGAAAAACTACATTTTGGGTTTTGGAAAAAAGTCAGAAAGTCTAATATAATAATAATCTAATATTAGCTACACACCAATTTTCTGCTGACAGTATTATTTTCCCCTCAGCATTGTTTTTTTCCTTCTTCAAAATACACTATTATGTTCTGGAATTCTCCTACTGCATTTAAAATAATAATGATAATAATAATAATGTAAACTGATATATATTTGGTTACATGTTTCACACACTTTTTCATTTGGTTACATTTCACATCTGTGGGTTACAGTACAGCAAACTCAATCAGTAGGTGCACATTAAATCAGCAGGTGTAGGATAAACATTCTACACTCTTAACCACATATCATAATCTTTGGTGTGGTCATCATAAACATAATCATTAAATGCAATTCTCATTGTGGGTATCAGATATTTACCTACAGTTTATACCACAACTGTCGATTTACATTTACATCTTTAATTTGATGTCACTGTGAATTCAGTGGCGGAGCTAGACTTTTATCCTTGGGGTAGCAAGGGGGTGGCCAAGTGTATTTCAGGGGGGCAATGGTTTATAGACATAACGAGTGCTGCACAGCCTACCTGTTTATGTTGTGTTTACTATTTTTTTTTAAATTTCTACATGGACTTATGGATGTTGGTCTTGTCTTGTGTTGACATGTCATGACTGGTCATTTTTGTCTTATACTGTATACGTACACACACACACACACACACACACACACACACACACACACACACACACTGTGATTATTTTTGGTGCAGAATTTACAAGTTAATTAAGGCTTATTGACCTTTCTTATATACACATGTAAGCAGTAATTTTCAATCATGCTTAAGTAGCCACATACTAAGCAGACAAAAGGTGCAATTTTGAATGCAATCGCAGTCAAAGATTTCAAATCTGCAACTGTTTTTGCGGTGCCGTCAATCATCTGGGGGGGCAGTTGGGGTAGCCAATCAGATTTCGGGGGGGTCAATTGCTCCCCTAGCCACCCCTGTAGCTCCGCCCCTGTGTGAATTATGTTGTTCTCCTAAAATGAATAAACAAAAAAATTAAGTTAACCTGTTTTGTGTTAAATTGATGCAACAAAACTAGAGTTAAATAATCTGAAGCAGACAAGAGTTTTAGGCAAATACTCAAAGACAAATGAAGAGACACAATATCATTTTCTTTTAGGTCAGGTCATTTAATCAAATTAAACTTTGCGCCCACACACATTTACACACATGCACGCACATGCACACACGCACACACACGAGCACAAAGTCCTTGATTGCAATCGGGTGAAACAGGCCATGGAACTACATTTTAGGATTTCTTTGACAGTAGAAAACACAGAAGGCATCTTGACATTTGAAAGTACAACAGTGGAAGGTTTTAGCTGTAAACCGTGTAAATAAAATGTTACCCGAACTTAAAACTCTCACTTAAAATAATCATCTATTTGCATCAATAAATGAGTGGTAACCTTCAGAGACAATTTAAATTTCGATCATCACAGTATATTACAGTGAGTGATGATAGACCCATTGCTCCTGGAAGACCCAGCAGAGAGAAATGAAAATGGTAACAACAGTGAAAGTCAGGAAGGACGCAGAAGTGTTGAATGTAGAGATTGTGGAGTGAGGCCATGGTTTGTTCTTTCACACTAGAGTGCTTTTATACCCTTCAAAAATATGTAATGAAAAACAAGACAAACAACTTGATGAGAGACGAGGTAACAAAAAAAGTCATTCACTATCATCGTTGACCTGAAATACGGTGATATTTAGCTCTCAAAATAATATTCGCATACAAAAATCATCCATCTTTCTTCTCAGACTGGTTGGTTCTTTATGATGGTGATTTTCTATATTTTTCTTATTGTCAACAAATGTCGACTCATGCAGAGCCAGTGAACTGATCTACTAACAAGTATTGTGTGTGTATCGAAAGCCTGATGTTATATTGATATTGTATTCCTCTGTGCCATAGACCTCCATTGTTGTCCAAAAACTAATAATGACACATTAATGACCCACACTGCACTGGGTGATATGTTCCTTCAACCCAAAGAGGGTGATTACTGTAATTTAATTAGAAATGGCTTCAAAGACTAATAACAGCGATTAGTCTGCAGAGAGTAGTTCTGTGTGCAGCAGACACTACTGAGTATGCACATCAATATGGTTCAGTTAACAGAACTTTGCTAGCTTGTTGTACTACACAAGCTAGCAACCTCTTGACTTTATACTGAAGTTCTTTTAGAAATGTATAATGTAACACTGTGAAGCAATGGCGTCTGCTGTACACAGAGCTACTCTCTGGAGACTGAAAACCTGATTGCTATTACTACTATTTGGAGCTGTTTCTAAATAAGCTACTGTTGCTGTACTCTCCGAGGTAAAGAAACATGCTATCTAGCAGTGTTTTTAATAGGTTTTGGACAACAGTGGAGGTCCATGGCATGGAGGAATACAATAAATCAGGCTTTGGCTACACACATAATACTTGTTAGTAGATCTGTTCATTGCTGATTTAGCTAGGTACACGAGAATTGTTGACAATAAGAAAAATAAAGAAAATCATCAGCCTTGTCCTTTAAAAGGTGCAGTGTGTAGAATTTAGTGGCATCTAGCGGAACGGACTTGGCAGAAATATGTTTAAATTAATCTTTAATCACCTGAAAATAAGAATTGTGTTTCCATAACATTAGAATGAGCCCTTTATATTTACATAGAAAGTGGACCCCCTTCCACAGAGCCCACCATGCTGCACTGCCATGTTTCTACAGTAGCCCAGAACGGACAAACCAAACTCTGGCTCTAGAAAGGGCGTTTCATGTTTATTGTGAGTTTTTTGCCACAATAGGTTCTCCTACAGGCTTGGAAGGGGGCGGTGCTGGGTATTCACTTGGCTGTAATCTGCAACCTCACATCTAGATGCCACTGAATCCAGCACTTTGATACTTTAAGGATAAGATGTCCTTAAGCTATCATCTCTCTTGGCACATTTCCCACTCCATACTTGCTATTTTACAATCACAAACCCATCCTCTTCTACTCTACCACCCACATACAGTATGTATCCCTGTAACCCCCCTCCCTTTTCGCTGACTGTCTGACCCTTCACCCTACACCCTGAACTGAGTTTTATTTTTAGTCCCGTCATAGCTCGTCATGGGAGGCGGATTCATCTGCTTTAAGTTTAAACTCGCTCTCTGTAATCTTCCCATCTCCATTACGGTCCTGGTTGGAGAACATGTTGTCAATGATACGATAGGGATCGAAGCCAGGAGCCAGGCGACCTTTACCCTCGTTCACCTGCCGTATGATGTAGTCAGTGAACTATAGAGACAAAGAAAGGAAAGGAAAAGGGTAAATTGAGGATGCACGGACAGAAGCAAAAAGGGGAAATGTATATTCAAATAAAAACACTGTTTGGACATACCTCAGAGGGCTCCACCTGCTTGTTGTTGTCAGCGTCCATCTCAGTGAAGAGGTCAGGTGACACATCATCGTTCCAGATGAACATGTAGCCCTCAGGAAGTCCTTCCTCTATTTCCACCAGCTCAATGTCGAAAATAAGCACAGCACTCCCTGGAACTTCGTCAGCTAGTCAAAGGAATAGTTTAATGTACAGTACTTAGAATCATTTTATTGTTAAAGGTTAAATGAGAAGATCAGTATCACTCTCATGTCTGTACAATAAATATGAAGCTGAATGAATGAACGAAAGATTTCTGAAAATGTTTACAAGTGATTGTTTATCATTATTAAAAATATTGTCTGTAGAAAAATTAGAGTCATATCCTGAGCATAGAAGCTTTATAACTGCAAAATGGTGTTTTTGGTATTTTTTCATGACAGACTGCGCTTTCTTGAAAATGCATGTGTATGTGTGCATTTCGATGCAATCCATAACAAATTTAAACATTTCTAAACATGCTTTATTCTAAAAAATAGTAGAGGATAGTGAAGAGATATTCCAGAGATATTTCAGAGACCTTTAGAGTTTATACCGTACTTTAGTAGTTGTCAACTACCTTTTCAATAAGAGGCACATTTCACCATAAATTGCCACACTTACTTTTATGTGTACATGTATTGTGTGTACATATACAGTGTGTGTGTGTGTGTGTGTGTGTGTGTGTGTGTGTGTGTGCGTGTGTGTGTTTTACTTACTGACTCCTCTCTCTCCATAGCCCAGGTGAGGAGGTATAACAACGTGTCTCTTTTCTCCCACACACATGTCCATCAGTCCATCCTCCATCCCTGGGACTACCTGGTTGGCTCCCAGGACGATGTTGTATGTCTTTCCATAATTATACCTGAAATAAATGGAGTGGGAGTGAAACAAATATACATGGATATATTGCCTATATTTTTTACACTTATCAGATCATAATTTCTGATAATAATTTTCAATACGTGAGAGGTTTATTCTCCTCATATCCCGGAATAATCAAATTGACATAACTTTAAAAGACTGTGTTGCTTTGTCACGGTCAGGATGACAATTTTTGACCCAATATCAGACAAGTTCAGGCATGTCTGTATCTTATCAGGCAGTCATGAGGCCGTAGCTGGGTTGAATCCAGAAACTACTGTCGTTTTGGGAGTGAAACTGGTCAGCTGAAGACTTTCAAAGCATTCTTGAAAGATGTGGATTATCTCTTATAATTATTACATTGAACATTAAACCTAACAGGTCAAGGCTGATGGCCACCCACATAGAGCCTGCTTCTGCTCAAGGTTTCTTCCCATTAAAAGGAGAGTTTTTCCTTGCCGCTGTTGCCAAGTGCTTGCTCATGGGGGAATGTTGGCAAAATGACAAAAATACAGCACATTTCTTACAACACCTGTGAGGGTCCTAAAACCTTATTTAGGTCACAGTCACATAGCTTGAGGTGTATATACAGCTGATTTTGTTCACACTCATCTTTCCGTTCATGTATATTCTTAACTTGGCTTAGTGTCATATAAGGTGGGTGGTGTGTACTACAGGTATCCAAGCAATTGTGTTTTGTGTGTGTGTGTGTGTGTATAAAAGCAGACTGTAGTGAGTATGCTGTGCGCTCTCTATCTCTCAGCTGAGATGTTTTTACTGAACTATGATGTTTAAGAAAGTGCTTATGCTGTTTTAAAGCTGGTGTTGGTACACCTGGCTCATTATTCACACAGGTTATGAATAATAAGTGTAATATGAGTTATGTGTTATACTCCCAATGATGCTAATAAACTAACCTTCTTGCACTGATTACAACACAAGACTTCCGATACTTAATGAGAGACGATGTTACCATTCTTTAAAACTATGTCTCTCTAGTTTTGTTTCTTTTTTTGTTTTGTTTTTCAGTTTTCCTTGGCCGGGAATCCTTAAAGTGCAGATGATCTTAACAGGTCAATGTTACTCACGTAGAGTCAATGGATGTGTCGTCCATCAAAGAGGCATTGTAGTGATATTTGACAAAGTCTCCCTTCTTCGTTTGCTTAATACACTCATCTGGCATGTGAGTGACTGTGATCTCAGTGTTATCTTCTGGGTTGTGGAAGTCGATGATGTCAACGTCAAACACCAGAACAGCTGAACCTGGGATCTTAGTGCCTGAGAGAAAGAAGGCAGTGAGATCTGATATTATAAAATGCAAATTGTTTCTGATACATAACTGGATATTTAAGCTTTACACACACACACACCTGTGCCCTCCTCTCCATAGCCGAGATGTGGGGGGATGGTGATGGTCCGTTTCTCTCCAATGCAGACTCCAATCAGACCCTCATCCATGCCAGCGATCACATAGCCTCGACCCACATAGGTGTCATAGGTACGATTACGAGAGTAGCTGTGGAGCAGAAAATATTAAGAAAAATATTATTATCATACCATCAATATATTATTAACAGTCACAGACAAACCAGGACCTGAATATTAAGATAGCCTTTTGATGATAGTAAACAGTCTTTAATCAAATGCTCAGGGTATTAAGATATAAAATCTTACAGAGACTACAGGATGTTAAATGTGTCAGTTATAAGGAACAGTTTCAGAGAAATTTTACCCTCAAAACCACTGTGACTCAGCTGCAACCAGTAGTGGTGTGTATTAGACATGCAAACATCTGTGGTTTGTGTGTGAGTTAAACAGATAAATGGTGTGGTTTTGTCAAGAGCATCAAATTACTGGTAGATGTAAATGTATGAAGGCATAAAAAATATGCGTCACAGGAAGTAAACAGATGTACTTCGTGTGGAAATATGCATCCTGTTATCTCAGAGTGCAACAAGAGAGTCCTTGAATTTTATACAGGACGTGCAAAATAATTTCTTTTCTTTTTTTATAGAAGTAACAACGAAGAGAACAAGGCATGTGATGATAAAAACAAGAAGTCCTGTAAATGGTTCTCAATTGTAAATGATCAAAGCAGGTGTTTCAAACATGTGTATTCTTTCTAAAGTTGTCACAAAGCAATTTGATAAGAAAATCAGACCTTTGATTACTGCATACTTGCAATATTTAATTTTAATAATTTACTCTCAGACTTGTATTCTTTGATGATATAGGAGGTAGAACTTAAAAAAAGAAAGGAAATTATTTAGAAGATACAAACAGAACATTTCCACAAGTGGTTTTAAGTTTCAATTCATTACTCATTGAATCTTCAGTATGCAGAGAGAAGCTGCCACCTTGAGGCTACTTGAGGAACAACAGACAAAACCACAAAACATTTGCTGAAAATCTACCTACTATTTCTAACCCAAAGATTTACTATTAACCTTCTGTGCAATTAAGTAAAATAATGTAAATTAAACCCACACACACCTGGAATCAAAAAAGGTCCCATCGAGAAGGCTGCCATTATAGTGGTAACGCACAAAGTCTCCAGCAACAGTCTTCCTCATGCAGGACTCAGGCACTTTCTGATTGGTCACTGTGATCCCATCTCTGGGGTTGTGGAGGTCCAGGAGTACAACATCAAACACCAAAGACGCCTGACCTGGGATGTCACTACCTGAAGAGAGGAGAAGAAGAAATGGTGGAAGATGAGAGGGAGGGCCAAGGATAAAGAAGACGGTAGAGAAGGAGATGAGAAAGAACAACAGAAATATATTTTAACCAACCTTCATCCAGTAACAACTTGACATTGAGTAAAAATCATTTTATAAAATAACCTATTCCAAACAATTTCTAAGAAAAAGAGTAAACCTTCACTACAAGTAATAAAAAATGTAAATGTGGCAGTTTGGGATCATTTATATATACATTTTAATCTATTTATGTGTTGCTCTAGCATACTGTATAAAGCAATGTGTAATTTTAATGTTTGACTATATATAAACTGACTTAAATAGACTACCTCACTCTGGATGTGAATATATTTTGCTTCTTTACTAATGGAGGTTATTTGGAAATATGACTGGGCTGGAAAAAACATTAAACTTTTACACATAAGTTTGAAAGTCTCTCGATAGTAAATACTGCAACAACCTGTCACTTAAAGAGTCACAAGCTTGAAGGTGTGCTGAGGGAATATGAGAGGAAACATCTTTCTGATTTTATTACTATGTAAATATGTGGTGAGCAAGAATCAAGCTGGATTCAATGAATTCAAGTAACTGTCACTCAAATTTCATTTTAAAAAATTCAATTAGTTGTGGAATTTCTCAAAGTTTGTGACAGTAAGAAGATGTGAAAAGTTGCTGGTCTAACAGGTGTGAAAGAGTGATAAAACTGTTAAGATGCATGGTGTGTGTGATGTACTGCCCCTTCATGCCCCAAGTGTCAAGTCACTGTCAGGAGTATAATTAGACTCAAGGAAACAAATGATCATAATAAAAAAGATGTTACCGTCTCCGTTCTCTCCGTATCCAAGTGATGGTGGCATAGTGATGATGCGTCTCTCTCCAACACACATTCCCAGAAGGCCCTGATCCATACCTGCGATCAGCCAGCCAATCCCGACGTAAGTGTCATAGGTGCGCATGCGGGTGTGGCTGCAGCAAAGAGCGGAGGAGAGAAGTTACGTGTACGTGTGTGTGTGAAATGTGGGAATGTGTGTGTGAATGAGGTGATGAAAGTGTGGAACAAACCTGGAATCAAAGAGCGTTCCGTCCAGCAGGGTGCCATTGTAGTGGTAGCGGACGTAGTCAGAAACCTCCACCTTTCTGGAGCAGATCAGAGGGGTATGGTAGGTGTTACTCTGGACGCCATCTTCTGAGTTCCATACATCGAGCAGCAAGACGTCAAAATGGAGAATGGAGTCGGGAGGGATGATGTTACCTGAAGAGAAGATGAGATCAATCAGTTTCTATTTCAAACAGCTGTACTAAATGTAATGACTCTTTATTATTCTTCACATATCAGTGCATGTATTTGTAATGTTTGTCTTGTTTAATTACAGACTGACCAGTTAAAGATACTGGGATGTTGGCTGAACATCTGGTTAGATGCCATCCATCATTGGAGCTAAGATGTCAGGTAATATATTGAAAATTGCCATGATGAAATTTAGGTTAAGAAGAGATTCAAATGTCAGTAAAACAATTTGGTTTACTCTCTAATCGAGTGTCACTTACAGTATAAATCTCCAAATACTTACACCTGTCCTTTGTGTTCCCTCCCTACTCATCCGTCTGTGTATTCTATATATCACACATACATATCACTGTATGAGAAACCATAATGACTGCAGGTCCTTTGGTATATAGGCTACAGTAGTTTTAATCCTCCTAAGTCCTCCTTTGCAATATTCTAAAAACCTTGTAGTATTGTGGCAGTGTTTAGCTCAGTGGGTAGAGCATGTGTGCTCCCCATGTGTTGAGGCTATAGTCCTCCCTGCAGGCAACCCCAGTTCGAATCCTGCATCGAACGGTCTGCATGTCATTTCCCCCTCTCTGCCTCAGTTTCCTGTTTCTCTCTACTAACCTGTATATTAAACCTTAAACAAAAAAACCCTAATAAAGTAATGTGTCTAACTTCTGTATCGTGCCATATTTCATGACATAACATTGGGAGGAATATAAAAAATAATAAATCATAGAATATAAAAAGTTGAAAATTGATGGGTGGATGTCATGGTATTATTGGTTGTAACTGGCTGGTTCTAACCTACGTAAGCACGTCATATTCTGTTTTACAGGAAGCAAACATAATTGGATTTTGACATAAGAATACAAAAACATGTCTTTTTTTGTATTTGATTGGCATATATTGTTAAACAGGGCACAATATGATTGGGGATGTAACCTAAAAGGGTTCAAAACTCTCAACTTTAAGGCCACAAGTTTTTCTTGAAGTCAAGCTTTGCTGGAGTTTTGACTGTTTTTTCTTCCCCATACAGCTTGCAAGTATGTGAGGAAGTTGTGCCAGAAATCCCAACCCTGCCTCATAAATTTCTGGGAAATAAAACTGAGTGCTGTTGGGAAGGACACTGATTAAAACTGCTGCACAGTAAATAAAGATTTACATCAGTGGGTTTTCCTCCGTCATTAGGCATTTTGAATGTGGGTGTTCGATTCCAAAATTCAAACTAAAACAGTGTACATGCAAGAGCATTAATCTATATTGGAAAACAAATTGAATGTGTTGCTTTATTTTACTTAGATGCACTTACTTTTGAAGACTTTCACACTTTGAACACCTGAGTGATTTAATCTGAATTTACAACAAAACCAGATGTGAAGATACTCATCACCTTATCAGCCTACATTAAAGGCTAAATAGCATCAGTGAAATCAACACAAATTTGAATGTAAACTAAGAAATACTTGAGTTTGTGTTTAGCTGACTAAAGAAGAAAAAAAGACATAAAACACCTATGCTCTCCACTTGTTGGGATAAATGTTTTTGTATTGTATAAAATTGTTTTTAATTGTATAAAAACTGTGTACTTCCACAAACAAAGCTATTCATGTCATTAATTAATGCCAATTTTCCAGACATACCAAAGAAGGCATGACCTTAGTCACCTCAGTGGAAGCTCCTGAGCATCAATGACTTCGCAGTCTATTCAGTTAAAGCTGCACTCACCGACATTTATGCAACATCTTAACCAGCTGTGTTTGCAAACATGAACATGCTGTCTACAATTTACTAACATCAACTTGTATTTTCTTCTGTTTCAGACAGTTATCCCTCACTGCAGCTTGGCTTCACCATCATGAATTTCCCTTGAGAGCCTCTCAAAGCTTTGTGAGTGTGAAGGAGACACAGATGAGGAGAAGAAGGTGCCACCCACAGCAGGGACGGTTTGGGTGGCAGCCATTAATTCTTTACTACTGCTGAGGTGGCGGGCCTCTTTCCACTTTAAATTTGTTTCCCTCTTTCTCTCTCTCTTTATTGTATTTTCTCTCTCTCATGTTTCCTCTTATTCAGACTGGTTGTAGGCTCAGCTTTTACCTGTCTACACATGTCCCACCTCTCTCCTCCCTCTCCCATTATCTAACTATTTAAAGCACACGCACACACACACACACACACACACACAAATACAAACACAGACACACCGGGTTCTACATGTAAACAGAGCCTTAACATTTTTCTTCTTATCACTACAATCATATGAAAACACATTATTTCTGAGACAAACATAATGCTACTGTGGACAGTTTCTTTATGGTCGCATACAGATCTTAAAAAATGTTATTGTCTGAAGGCTCATGAGGGATGCTCTGACATTGGCGGCGTTAGTATTTCTAGTTGCTGACATTTTTTATCGTGTGGCCTGCTTCCTGGTCTGTGATGTCTGTCTGATGTCATTAAAGATGGATGCTTAGGAACGGACAACTTCCACTCTGCTTTAACTGACTCTGATGCAACACAGCTCCCTCATACTTCTGCCAACATTTAACCAAATTCTCTCATTGTTAAGGCGAACTGGCCAGCCGTGTGCTCACTCATCTGCATATTTATAATGACTCCCCAGAGGAATAAACTCCAGTCCTGTCGTCAAACGTTTGTAATGAGCATGTTATAGTCTGTCCAGACAATAACTCAGTGGCATGATGGGAGATAGGGATGCTTAAGTGACAGGAAGTTTAATACACACTACAACATACGTACCATATCCCTGTTTCCCATAAGCAAGGTGTGGTGGGATTTTTACCAGTCTTCTTTCGTTGACACACATTCCCACCAGAGCTTTATCCATCCCTTGGATCAGCTGTTTCTTGCCAACAAACACGTTGTAGGTGCTGCCACGGTCGTAACTGGGAAACACAAATGTACTTATGAGGACTTTAATTAGTGATAGTACATCCATGCATTCAATGGCTAATTCCAGAAACTGCTAATTTAACCAGAACCCCACTTTCATCAAGACGATAAGACGAGAGATGTCTCAAAATACAATCTTCTTACACTGTCTCATGCATATTACAACTGCAAAAATCATGTGACTGTAAATTAAATATTAGGTTTTGGACTGTTGACCAGACCAAACAAGCATATTGAATACTGATGGCTCCCCAAGTGGAGTAAAGGGACTTTGAGAGAAGTGGGTTCCAGCTAAATGAATGAGGACTGAGTATCCAGTGTGAACCTAATTCTATAAAGTCTCATCTTCTTGCAAATCATCCATCTGATGAGGTAGGAGTTCTTTGTGTAATCCAATAGAGGGTCATAAATATTACAAGGATTTATAGCCCTTGGGTTAAGCATAAATGAATCCAGATCTGCAGTCAGCCTGTTTGCTTGCGTGGCTTCCAGGGACGAACCAACGCGCACTTTTACGCATCACGCACGCTGTTCTCACTGTGCACCCTAGTTTGCAGAACAAACTGGGGTGCGACAGTATAAAGTCATCATCTGTGTGATACTCACCTCGAGTCGAACTTCTTGCCGTCCGGAAACATGCCGTTGTAATGATACCTGACATAATCCCCATCTTTGACTGCGCGCACACACTGCTCTGGCACGAAAGTTTTCTCAATTAAGATGTCGTCTAACGGTACCACAGGAGCGTTGGAGGCGGCGTACGCCACCAGCACCGACATATACAACACGAGCCGCACGCACTGGATCATTTTCAATAACGACAAACTTCTAAACGATGGAGATAAGTATGGGTAAGGCCTGTATGTGTGTATCTGTGCGTGCGCTGCCTCCCTGTTCCCCGGTACTTTGATTTCCTCTACTCCGACCTGGGTATAAGTCCTGCCCCCGGTCCTAGTATAGGAATAATCACACGTCAAGTTAGGCAAAAAACTACACGACTTCCGGTCACACTTAAAAATAAAACTTCTACTGATCGCCTGAAAATCACATTCTGCATTGTTTTATCAAGTACAAGTGAAACATAAAATGACGTAAGATACGTGATCCAATGTGCGTGAGACACAAACAAATTCAAACAAAGCTTAAGTAGCCAGTGATGCTATTATTTTGAAATTGCAAGCTGTATTTCCTGTCTGAGTCCGCTTCTTTGTTGATAAACTAACGCACTTTGGGGATTGAATGGGATAGCTTGGGCACCACGTATTGCTCTTGCGCAGTGAAGCCTCTGCGATGTGTCAACGTGGTAACGTAGGGGTCTCCACACAGCTGCAGGCACATCCCCCCCCTCTGGATCAGTTTAAGCATAACATCTGGCTAAACCTCAGAACTGCAGTCGAAATTTGAACTATGAGCAGGACTTATACTAGTGCTTGCTCTAAGGTGATATTAGGCATGGATACTGATGTGTTGGTGATGTAGGCCTTTAGAGTGGAGGGGGGGTAGACCAGGCAGGAATGTCTGTACGTGGCAGTGGGAGGAGGAGGAGGAACACCAGGGGTCTAATTAGTGATCGAGAGGGTTAAAACTTTAGAGAGAAGTATTTTATGGGAATAATGCGTTGATTAGGCCTTAAAATCAAACAAAGATGCAAACCCACATTGCCCCTTACCTAAAAAATAAATACATTTAGTTACGATGTACAGTTTTAAATGGTTTATTCTCTGTGAGGTTTTGCTTATACTGTGGACAGAACAGCAGCAGTGATTTATACTTCTGTGATCTAGTGGGAGGAGGTACTCTAGAAGGTGGGGGCCGCCTGTTCTTACTCTGCGCCCGGGGGAGGGGAGGCTTTATCCGGATACGTGGTGGAACTTGAGGCGGTCCTACGCAGGCCGACCGTCCGGAATCATCCCAACCAACCAGCCTCCATCCACCAGTTACCAAACTTTAACATGGCACCCTCCACTTCTTCTCGACTGTTCTCTGCGCTGTTGATCGCATTGTCCGTTACTGCGGTGAACTCGCAGTATGAAAAATATAGCTTCAGGAGCTTCCCCAAGCATGAGCTGATGCCTCTGGAGTCCGCGTACAAATACGCGCTGGACCAGTACACCGGGGAGAAGTGGAAGGACACCGTGGAGTATATGGAGATGTCTCTGAGGCTCTACCGGCTGCTGCGGGACAGCGAGGCCTTCTGCAACCTCAACTGCAGCTCCGTCAGGCTGGACGACGAGGAGAAGTTTGCGGAGTTCCCGGAGCTGCGGGCGTTTGGGAACGTGGTGAAGAGGGCTCAGTGTCTGAAGCGCTGCAAACAGGGGCTGCCCGCTTTTAGACAGGCCATGCCCAGCCGGGACACCATAGATGAGTTTGAGAGGAGGGAGCCGTACAGATACCTGCAGTACGCTTACTTTAAAGTAAGCAAATATGTCTAATATGTGGGGGTCAAATCGATAGGAGCCGCATGTTTGAATGGAGAAGTAAGAGAAAGGTGACAACTCTTTGTGGGAGCCAGTGCATCCACAGTTTCTCCCAAATCTCAGTCATGTTTTTCCTGAAATGTGTTTTGACGTCACATACAGTAGCTTACGTGCCACGGATACGCTTTTTGGCTACAAAGGCTGCAAAACCCAGGGGGGACCCATTGCTTATGTGTTTTCTTGTTAATTTATTATTATTGTTATTATGAGGAAATTAAGTTCTGGGGAGGGGACAAAGATTAGTACAATTCTGCTGGTTGATCATCCTTCTTCCACGGTCTAGGGTTAAGCTTTGGGTCACAGCCCTTTAAGTCTTAAAATCACAGGTCAAAGGTTAGAATTAGTCATGTTTAGTTTTGTGTGATTGAGTGATTGTTCTAATTAACTCGAATAATCAATACTGTGTGTGCACAGATGTGTATGAATGAATAGAGAAACATAATGCATGCCTCCATACAGATGTGTGTGACACTTTGCTGGCATGGTTTGGATCCACATGCTCCTTTAGACTGATCAACGTGAATGCTATGCTACAGGCTTGGCCTTGATTTCGAACCAGGTGAACACCAATGGGAGATTTAAGGCCCACAAGTCTAAACTCCGATCATCAAAACACCAAATGAGTGAATAACTTTTGGAAGGATGGTTACAATAGACTGATAGAAAACAGCTGATAGACACTTAAAGTTGTTTTTCTTTAATTTATCACCGGTCAGTATGTAGTCTGTTAATTTAAATTTTATTTTAACGCTAGAATATAACTAAAAGTTTCCTTCCATCTACAATGCAGTCATATTATAACAGTAGAAATCTTAAGATGGAGCCTCTTTGGACCATACATTATCACCATCTGTTCTTAGTGCTTATTTGTTTTGTGTTTTGAGGTACTTCACAGTACTTCAGTAATGTTTTCACACAGTAATTTTTTCTATATTAATGAGGTCAAACATAAAATAGCTTTTAATGTTGTGTTTGTGTTCTTTCTTGCAGTCTGACAATCTGGGCAAGGCGGTGTCTGCTGCCCACACCTTCCTGCTGAAGCACCCCAAAGATGAGATGATGCAGAGGAACATGGCATACTACAAGAGCATGCCTGGGGCCGAAGAATATCTCAAAGACCTGGAGACCAAATCCTATGAAGTATATATATACACACACACACATACACACACATACACACAAAAACAGTCATTATGATATCTGGTCATCATGGGGAGACACACCCATATCCACCATCCCGTCATCCAGTATGGTGGGTATGGGTGTGTGCATATGATGTGGTCTCAGCTTGTGGTAACATGGACTCACACACAACCAACGCTTCTCAAAATGAGTTTAAGGATCCGTCAGTGGCCTGAGCAAATAATGTGGTGTTCAGGGTCATTATGCAAAAACAAAACTCAAAGTTTCATTTGGAGCACTGTTTTGATCTGAGGTTTCATCTTCACTCTCTACCTCACAAAATGATCACTTAAATATTATTGCCTCTGAATAAAATCTCACCAAAGGACGATCTGTGCTCAAGTGTGAATGTAGAAAATGTGAGTGCTCCTGATATAGACAGCAATAGTGATAGAAATAGTTAAATACATGATTGAATTTGTCAAGAAAATCCTGTTAAACCATGTGAATTGCCACAATATTGCAATCATGAATGACTTTTAAATGTTTTTGTCGTGGCTTGTTGCAGACATTGTTTGTGCGTGCCGTGAGGGCGTATAACGGGGAAAACTTCCGTACATCAGTGTCAGACATGGAGTTGGCTCTGCGGGACTTCTTAAAGGTCTATGATGAGTGTCTGGCTGCGTCTGAGGGCCCCAGGGACGTCAAAGACTTTAAAGATTTTTACCCCTCTATAGCAGGTCAGTTCATCCCCCATCATGTCAATACCTCAGTCCTTTATCTATAGTCTATATAGTACATAACTGCATTTCATTTCTTTCATAGTCCTCTTGGTCTCTGCCTTTGTTGTTTGTTTTCATTTGACAACTTCTTCAATAAGTTGGTTTTCTCTGCGTTTATTGTTTGTTGTTTTTTTTTTAACTTTTTGAAAACTCACCTGTCTAATGAACAGCTTGGTTTTCTTTCCTCTCCAGATCACTACATTGAGGTCCTGGAGAGGAAAGTTACATGTGAGAGTGACCTGACACCTGTCGTTGGGGGCTTCATCGTTGAGAAGTTTGTGGCCACCATGTACCACTACTTACAGTTCGCCTACTACAAATGTGAGTATCAAATTGTTTTCATTTTGCAATTGCTGACACACAGTCAGCACACACTGAGCACTTTTATTCTTTGGAGTTATAGTTTATCAAGCAAGTTCCCTGGATTAAGCTCTAATTGGTGTGTTTTCAGTGAATGACCTAAAAAACGCAGTGCCGTGCGCAGCCAGCTACATGCTCTTTGACCCCAGCGATGACGTCATGAAGAATAATGTTGCCTATTACAAGTTTCACAAAAGCCAGTGGGGGCTGACAGACGAGGATTTCCTCCCCAGATCAGTAAGACATGTTAATGATTGCATATTTTATACCAAGACAGTTAATTCTACTTCATTTTACAAAATTCAAACATAAACACAATTTCTTTATTGTTTGTTTTGTGTCTGCAGGAATCAGTGCGGTACCACAACCAGACCACCATGCAGCTACAGATGTTGGAGTTCTCCAAACAGCGCCTAGTGAGCGACGATGAGGTGAGTGCCCATGTTTACATAGTTTTGTGTATTTGTACATTTCAGGGTATTTGCTCAGGTGAAATGACGATAATATACAGTCCACTCTTAGAAATAGACCTGTGTGGATTAAGTTGGATTAGGCTGTTTGCAGCTCTGTCCTTGTGTAATTTATGGAAAAACCCTGGATTCTTCCATCTGGTCACATGACTCCCTTGCAGTACAATGTGGGCCCTGTTTTTATCAGGCTGCAATATCACAGAGCTCCATGGGATGGCAGCATGACACTTGGCATTTCTTTAAGTTATTATGATGCAGCACAAGGACTGTGACCATCAGGGCAACCCTGTGTAAACCAGATTACATGCTGCATGTGGTAAATACTGTTCAGCTCTTGACTGTAATCTCTTAAAATATGTCAGATATGAGAAATCTGAGATATAACTGTGAGTGGGAGGATTTATGCTAATTCACTTGGTGCAGATGTCTCTTTGAAATAAAACGAATGCTTATCTTCGGTTTATTCTTTTTGTGTATGTGTCCGCAGGGGGAGGTGGTGGAGTTTATAGATGAGTTCCTGGATGAGGGTGATGAGCCAACAGTGGAAAATGTGCATTAATACTGAAGAGAAAACAAACTGCACCAACACTCGCGTTTATTGGGTTTTGTAAGAGGTTCTGATTGGTCACTGTGTTTTTACATGCAGCTCCACATTCTGAATATTTTTCTAGATTCTTATTTTATGCACTAATTATGCAGCTCATAGGCGTGGGCATACAGCACAGTGACTAAATGAGACAAGAATGATGGCAATAGAGATATAAATATTTTAACTCACTGTTTTATGAATTCATTCCTCCACTGTGAAATGTGTATGTTGTGAATGGACATTTTTTCAATAAAATAACTCAACAAACATCAGATGATGAGTAACTATCACAATACTACTTCACAGGAAGTGAGTCCAAACAGGAAAACAGCTGGTGGGAACAGTTGAGCTGAAAGTCCTTTGTTTTGTATTTTAAACCTCATTTTAGCTCACCAAAATCACAAAACCTTTCATATCTAATTCATGTCTCTTAATCCTTGGTTTTCTGAAATGTCAGTCCACAAATGATGGTTTGAAGGATTACTTCTCTTGAGTACCTGTTAAGAATTGTAGCCAGGGACTGTGCACATTCTACGCACGCCTGGTACAGCAGTGTCTTTTATCAAACCATAAAAACACTGAACCAGAGAGGTGTCCAATCAACCCTGCAGTGACTCCCTTGCCAGTTAAAAAAAGGCGCAACTGCTAATTGATTTGTTTTGACACAAAAAATGAAATGTCCACAAAGGTGATGCATTACTTACAGTCCGAAGGTTTCCAAAAACAGAGTACATCCACTTTCTGTCATAAATCAATTTCTCAAACATAGACAGAGGAAAAGGTAATATATCCAATACTGAGCGGTCAAAAACGGTTTACTTCTCCTTAGTGAGGAGTTCCAACCCCTGATTATATCAACATCTCTGCCTACAGTTTTATACCTCATATATTTTGAGCATTTAGCTCACTATACTCACATTTAGCAAATTTTTCTTTCATCTGAGACAGAAATTCATGTAAAACAGCATGTTGTATGTAATTGTTAAAATGTGTGTGTATGTGTATATATATAAAATAAATCTAAATCTCAATGTAAAATCTAAATCAAATATTAAATCTAAATCTAAATGTTGAATCTAAAACTAAATATTAAATCTAAATCTACATATTAAATTTAAATATAAATCTTAATTATAAATATAAATGGTAAATCTAAATGTTAAATTGGCCAACAAGTGTAAAACATCAAACAAACAACCAAAACATCTGTTTAATCAGCTTATTCCAAGTCTAACTGATTGAAACTACTGTTGTTTGCTTCTTCAAACTGTGTCTTGAGAAGGTGATTCTGGTTTCTCCTCTTTTTGATTTTCCTCTTGATGGGTCTGTAGTCTGATCTTCTCCTTTTCCTGCTTCATTAAACCCGTTCTGCACCTTCAGATAAGAAAAAGACATGAGCCAATTTCCACTCACATTATTATAATACATCATACATATTTCTATCACTAAATTACTCTTGAAGTCAACAGTTATATGGATAAACAGGCTGACTATGAGTACACAATGAGCCATGAAGACGAAAGTGCATCAGAATGAGCTTCATGTATAAATAACACATTAGTTAGAGAGATATAGACAGAAAGGAACTTAACTGTGAAATAAACAGAGTAGACAGTAATCATTTTCTGAAGAACAATTTAAATTAATAATAAATATGGACAAGTGAATAATTATAAATCTCTCTTACTCATCTTGTGACATCTTCATTGTATCCGTGTCCCTGTGTGACAGACTGAAGGATTTAAGAACATATATTATTTATTTGTAGATATTATTAAATGATTACAATATTAACTGTGAAACTCCACTGAGCTGAAAGTTGAAATTACCTGTTCTTATGTTTATGTTTCACAATGATGACAATGATGACTACAACAACACAAACAATGACCACTACTATGACCAATACAATGATCAAAGTGAAATCTATGAGAAAAAGAAGAAAAAATGTGATATGGAGCACATTCATACCAACATTCAAACATTCATAAGGCAACTACAGTTGATTTTGACTTTAGAAAACTTTAATTTAACATAATCTAATTAGATCCAGATTCTTCATTAAAACCTGAAAAATTAACCCTAAACATTTATATTTACATACAGTGATGATCAATTTATAAGTCTGTAGTTTATGAAGTGTTTCTCACCATCAGCAGGTGTTTTGATTGCAGGAATCGTCTTAAACACCTGAATTTCAGCAACTGAAAGCAGTCGTGCTGTACATCCAACTAGTGTGTCATTTCCACCGAAAACAGACAGCATAGCTGTAGTGGTGACAGTGACTGTACCGTTGGCGTTGGTGACACTGACTGTGCTGCTGTTAGAGAAGTAGAGGTCTTGTTGTGGGACATTCAGAGTGACTGTGGGAGCAGGACGACCTGTGGCCGAGCAAGACACAACCATCTCTTCAGTAGAGTTTGATTCTCTGATTTGTAGAATGGGTTCATGCAGCTCTGCAAAGACAAAACATTAAAAACATCACATGAACCAAGTTGATGCAAAAATCAAGTAGTTTGCTGATTTCACCTGTTTCACAACATCAAATATATTTGGAGCAGCCTCTGTCACTTTTCATGTCATAGAAAACTTAAGGTTGTTTACATAACCCTGATTCACTCAATAGCGAGTGAGATGTCTCCATATGGGATGCTCGCTGAAGCATTTATCTCATTATGCCAATTCTGATTGGCTGTCAAACATGTTTGTCCACATCAAGGTAGGCTAGTGCCACCTGCCTTAAATATCTCATGTGGACAACACGGCCTCATTCAAGATAAGCACCTCTTCTGGGCGTGCATCCTATAGTGAGACATTGAAATGAATATAAGCAAAGAGAAAATTTAATTTCACAAATTGAGGAAAATGGATTTAGAATAATTAGTGGACAATTTAAGTCCAGCAGAAGAAGTCAAAACTATTCACCATCAATGTCTTCAAATGTGAAGAAAGGACCTCACCATAGACTTGGAGGCAAGTTCTGCCTTTCAGAGAACCACCTGAATACAGAGAGCTAAACCGACAGAGATAGCAGCTTTCATCCTGCTCCACCGCCTTCTTAATAACTATGGAGCAGTTCTGCAGTCCAGCATCTTTAAACTCCACTTTCCCCTGAAAACCAGGATTCACTGTTTGTCCAGAGTATTTGTTGTAGTTGCCAAGATTCTTCTTCTTCCCCTCAGGTGAAAGTTTCTGCCAGGTGACCTGAAGAACATCTTTATACTGCATGACCTGACAGCTGAGATGGGCATCTTCTCCTAGTTTTGCCCACACAGTCGGCTGTGTTAGTATCACATCTGTTAGACCTGCATGAAGGAAAAGAGGCAGATGTTTTTACTACAGTTTAACATTGTGATTTATAATGTAATGAAGCAGTCATTGAAAAAATTTGAAAAATGTTTGTGATATAGTGGATTGTTAAGTGATTTTTGAATTATTTAAGAGATAAAATTATTATATGGAGCTATTATAGCCTTTGTATTAAACAGGCTTTGGCTTGGTGTTGGTTGTTGTGTCTTAGTAGGCTTGTTGTATTATGTATTGGTATTCTCATGATGAATATGAATGTTATGGATGTGTTATTAAAGTATGGTTTTAAAAAATCATATCGACACCAGGGAGAGCTGCAGGCACTATACAATATACAATACACTATATCTAAAAAGGATCTAAACAAACAAACAAAACCTACTCACAGATTATTTCAACATCAACTGTAACTTACATTATAATTATGGATTTCTTTTTCTTACCTTTTTGAAATACCACCACCACAACAAGGAAATACAAGACTGCATAATCTGCTATTGCTGCTCCACATAGATTCAAAGTCCAAAGATATGTGTACATGTATTTATGTGCTGTGGCTGTGGAACTGTAATAATCCAGGTGTAGAACAGTATTTAGGTGTCAGTCTCCTGATTTCCTGTCGGCCTATATGCCATGTACCGACAAATAAAGGCAAAAAAAAAAACCCAAACCCACAAAAACTATTCATCCAATCATTTTGTGAGAACATGATTGATCAATGTAAATCTAGCTGGGCTTTTTTGGATCAAAATGTTACTTCTCTCTTATCAGATCCAGATTCCTCATTAAAACCTGAAAACTTAAACCCAAACATCAGATTAAGAAAGTGATGATCAATTTATAAATCTGTAGTTTTTTAAATGTTACTCACCAGGAATCGTCTTAAACACCTGAATTTCAGGGCCTGAGATCAGTCGTGCTGTACATCGAACTTGTATGTCGTTTCCATGGAAATCAGGCAACACAGCTGTAGTGGTGACAGTGACTGTACCGTTGGCGTTGGTGACACTGACTGTTCTGCTGTTAGTGAAGTAGAGGTCTTGTTGTGGGACATTCAGAGTGACTGTGGGAGCAGGACGACCTGTGGCCGAGCAGGACACAACTGTCTCTTCCGTCGAGTTTGATTCTCTGATTTGTAGAATGGGTTCATGCAGCTCTGCAAAGACAAAACATTAAAAACATCACATGAACCAAGGTGTTAAAAATAATCAAGTAGTTTTCTGATTTCACCTGTTTTATAACACTGTATATCATATATATTTAGAGCAGCATCTGCCACTCTTCATGTCATAGAAAAAAAATAATTTTACAAATTGAGGAAAATGAATTTGGGAATAATTAATGGACAATTTAACTGCAATTTCTGTTTAAGCCCTGCAGGAGAAGATGTGCCGTGTAAAACAAGCTAAAGCTTGATTCCACTACATTTCCCAATTATCCTGAAAGTCTTCAAAAGTAAAGACAGGTACTCACCATAGAGTTGGATGCAGGTTGTGCCTTCCTGAAAACTACCAGTATGCAGAGAGGTATACTGACAAACATAGCATCTTACATCTTGCTGCGTCAGCCTCCTGATAGCTATGGTGGATTTCTTCAATCCAGTTTCTTTAAACACCACTTTCCCCTTAAAACTAGCAACGACTGTTGGTCCAGCAGTTCTGTGGTCATTGGCAATATTAATCCTCCTCCCATCAGGCAACACTTTCTTCCAGGTGGCCTGAATGAAATCCTGAAGATCCATGACCTGACAGCTGAGAGTGGCATCTTCTCCTAGTTTTGCCATCACAGTCGGCTGTGTTAGTATCATATCTGTTATACCTGAGTGGAGAAAAGGGAATGACAGTTATCGATGTGATGTTTTTTTCTATAGTTTAACATTGTGATTTATATTTAATGGAGCAGTCATTGAAAAAATCTGAAAATTTTTGTGATGTAGTGTATTGCTAAGTGATTTTTTAATTATTTAAGAGATAAAACTATTATATGGAGCTATTGTAGCCTTTGTATTGGACAGGCTTTGGCTTGGTGTTGGTTATTGTGTCTTAGTAGGCTTGCTGTGCTATGTATTGCCATTCTCATGATAAATATGAATGATATGCATGTGTAGATACCCTCTCTACATTTAAGAGTAGGCTTAAAACTTTCCTTTTTGATAAAGCTTATAGTTAGGGCCGGCCAGGCTTGTCCTTGACCAGCTCCTAGATTATGCTGCTATAGTCTTAGATTGCTGGGGGACTCCCATGATGCACTGAGCTCCTTTCTCCTCCTCCCTCTCTCTCTCTATCCATCCAACTATATCCATTTACATTCACGCACTATAAATGCATTCACTAACTTAAACTTCTTTCTCAGAGTTCTCTGTGCTTTCTTGTCTCACAGGTAACCTGGGGCTGTAGACGTTGGGATGACAGAATCAATGTCAATGTTGATTTCCAATGTGCTTCTCTCTCAATGTTGATTTTTAATGTGCTTCTCTCTCCTATCTTGTCTCTCTCTCCTCTCTACCCCCCCCCCCCCCTCCTCCACACACACACACACTATATAAATAAAGATTGATTGATTGATTGATATTTTCCAGTTTAACTATAAACACAGTGCACTGACACAGTAAACTACACTGGGGATGTAACAATTACAAATGTATATAAATAATAACACATACAACAAAAAAACATGTACGTATATTAAACTTGAATTAAGAAAAAGGATCAAATATACTTAAAACACTGCCTATGCAACTTTAACTGATATATGGGTCTGGCTCTAGTAGGTATATCTTTTGTTATAAAGTATGGTTAGAAATAATCATACTGACACCAGGGAGTGCTGCAGGCTATAATACACTATAGCTAAAAGGGATCTAAACAAACAAACAAATAAAACCTATTCACGATCGATTATGTAAACATCAACTGTAACTTAAATTATAATTACAGATTTCTTTTTCTTACCATTTTGGAATACCACCACCGCAACAAGGAAATAATATAAGACTGCATGGCTTGCCATTGCTGCTCCACAGAGAATTCAAAGTCCAAGATCTTTGTACATGTACTTCTGTGCAGAAAGGTGTGGCTGTGAGACAGTAGGACTGTATTTATTCAGGTGTAGAGCAGTAGGTGTGAATATGAAAATAATATTTTTTTAAAAGAATATAAATCTGCCTATAAACAACATAACAATCTTATATTACCAGCACATAAACTGATCCTTCCTACATTTCCAAAGGGGAACTTCTGAAATTTAAAATACAGGAATACTCTATTCACTTTGGGAAAAAGATGGGAAACAAAATATAAATTCTGCAAACTAAACTTGATGAAATCTACCTTTAAATGAATGGGCATACATAAGATCCAGAGCTAAATGGATTGAAGAAGGAGAAACAAGTACATCATATCTGTGATTAAGAGAAGAGAAAGAAACTCAATCAAAGCCTTAGTAATTAACGGCCACATCAACACAGATCCATCCTCGATTGCAAAGGAAATAGTGTATTTCTATAGCCAGTTATATTACTCAGGTTATTCTATTAACTGTAGACTCCTTCTTTAACCATATCAAAGCTATGATACTATCTCTCCATCCTAAATATTCCATATGTATGGGGACTCTGTAAGACACACCGCAAGGAAACCAAGCAGACCACCCTGCACCTGTGGGTGTACAAGCAGCAGACAAATTCGAATGAAATGTCACTGCTACCAGAACCATACCGGAACTATTTACAAATATACACTATGTACACAATGGAGGCATGGTCAGTTTGGCCATGTCCTACTGCACTACGCTCAGCACATGCTCAGTGAACGGGGTACCGGCTGCTACATTCATGCAGTAGAACCTAATAAAGGTGGATGAGGTCGGCCAAGAGGCCGGCGTACAAATCTCAGACGGGGAGCACCTCTCCACAGGGCCCAGAATGGCTTGGAATGGCTTACCTGCCTCCTTATATGCCTGTTGGATTGCCTCTACAACCCAATGAGACAGGCTACCCTTGGAGACTGGTTGCCCAAGAGTGTCAGTCCTGTAGCAGACAACGAGCTGGTCTGTAGCCCTGTGGCACGAGTCTGCTGAATTTACAGCGTAAAGGTCCTAAAGGCCCACTCGACCCAGCTCCACCATCCTGAGGATGGTGGAAAGGGTGAAGCTCAAGAAACCGGCTGGAGTGGGACTCATACCAGACCTTAGGGTGGAATGCAAGATTCGGGCGCAGCACCACCCCTGCATCCCCAGGCAAGAAGCAGCAGCATTCCTCATACACTGAAACGGCAAGGAGCTTACCCGCCCTTTTTGCCGACACAATACCCAATAAGAATGCTGTCTTGAGGGAAAGCCATCTCAGCTAAACCGTTTCCAGAGGCTCGAATAGCCCATGCTGCAAGGCTGGCAGAACCATCTCCAAATCCCATGGGGAGACGGATGGCCTCCTGGAAGAGGGATCAACCCTACAAGCACCCCTACGAAACTGAGCAATAAGGTCACAACAACCCCTTGCCAGTTTATGAGGTCCAACACTGGCTGCCTTTATGGCTGCCACCATCCCCCTCAAAGTTGAGGGAGACTTGTCTGCCTCCAACATTTCCTGGAGAAACTGAAGGATATCAGGGGCCATGCAGGAAAAGGGATCCATCTGTCTTGAGGTACACCATGATTAAAACATTCACCAACGATATGAATAAGCAGCCCTGGTCGAAGGAGCCTGGGCCACCTACAAAGTGCCTACCACAGACTAAACAATCCCATGGCTAGAAATTCCTGTGGCCACTGATGTGCCAATCGCATCAGTGCCCAAGGTACCTCACCATGAAGAAAAAGAGGGGACAATGAATGGTCTCCCTGGATGCAAAGAGAATGGCCGCAGCCGTGCTGAAGCAATCCCATATTTCGTTCACAACCTCCGGATGCAGCCGCCGATCCGCTGCAAAGTTTTCCTGACCCGGCACATGTGTCCCTCAGGGACTTGAACCGGGGATGAGCCCACTCAAATATTATCTGAGCCAATCTGAAAAGGTGAGGGGAACCTAGGCCCCTATGCCTGTTAATATACGCCGCCGCTACTGTACAGTCTGTTCTCATCAGCACACAGTGGTTCCGCAGCTCTGGCAGGAAGTGCAGAAGAGCCAGATGGATACCCTGCAACTCCAAAACATTTATGTACTGTGCTAACCAGGGTCTCTGCCAATGGCCACAGATGCCCTTGACTTCGTGGACAGCCCCCCCAGTCTACCACAGATACGTCTGATGACACCACCTGACAACGCAACACTGGCCCCAGTGCAATCCCTCCTGCCATGTTGGTCGGCTACTGCCACCAACGCAGAGCTACACACAGTCTGCGTGTCACCTGCACAGATTCCTCTGTGGGTAAAGTCCAAGGCACAGGAGCCAGCACTGCACTGGGAGCATGTTCAGAAGAGCCAGGGGTATGACATGCACTGTGGCTGCCATCAGGCAGTGCTGCCACCAATGCACACAAACAACACTTGGCCGTGGAGGTGTAGCGTTCAGCTGGGAAGTACGCCCCTGTTACCTCCGATGAGGTCAGATTTCACGGGAGACAATGGCTATGCAAGTGAAACCGATGTCACAAGCCGCCACGCTTCTACCAGCCTGTGTGGCAAAGACAGTTGCAGCTATGCAGAAAGGGGCTTGTAGACCAGCTCTCCCAAACACGAAGTAAGTGGATATTGCACACAAGCCGTCAAACACATGCTCTTCTCTATGCTCTCAAGAGAATTAAACACACAACTGCTTGCAGTGGAAATCAAGGAATCGGAATTGCCACACAGGTGTGTGTCTTATGGAATATGTAGGATGGAGAGATAGTCTTGACACAATAGAGAACTTATTCCCTGTATTGATGATGAATTTGTTAAGTTATGCAGATATTAAGCAGATATTACTTTTGATGAGTTGAATAAAGCTATAGAGAGTTTGGCTCTAAACAAGTTGTGACGGTCTCACAGGCAACTTCTACAAACATTTTTCGGACTTATTAATTGAACCGTTCTCACTTATGTTACAGGAAGCTACTGATAGCTTGACTTTGCCTTCCACCATGAAACAAGGTATTATAACTTAAAAGGACCCTAAAATACTAGATAACCTTAGACCAATCACATTATGAACAATGATTACAAACCTGTAACCCATATTTTTGCAAATAGATCAAAAAGTTGTTGCTTCATGTAGAATTAAAAGTCCAAAGACATGTGTACATGTATTTCTGTGCAAACAGATGTGGCTGTGGATCAATAGGTACTGTAATAATCAAGGTGTAGAACAGTATGTAGGTGTTAGTATAAAAATAATGAGTATATAAGTATTTAAATCCACCTATATAATAATATAATGGGATTCACTTCAATGAGGAATAAACAGTTGATTTAACCAGCTGCTGTTTTGCTTTAAACTATTTTTATATTACCTGCACATTTTCTTTTTGGTTTGTTTTATTGTTCATCATCAGTACTTTATAATTATTCACATTTGCTGCATAAAATAACCCCAGGTAGGAGGTTTGTAATCCCTAAATGATTATTCAAAAGAATAAAGGCCAATTCAACTTTCCTCCTGTTTCACACCTTGTACTTCCTTTAGACCTACATGTGAAATATGCACAATCATTACCTACATACCTACATTACCTAATACAGTGTTGGTGCTGTAAATGTTGCAGGTTACCACTGGAAAATGATAATACATTTTTAAAAACTGTAGGCTACATTAATACTGATACCTAATGTGACAGATGAGAAACACTGACATGATTTTAACAGCAATCTCCTACAAAAGTATGACTCTGCTGTCTGCAAGACCACCAAAAGTCACGAGTTGGAGGGGGGGGAACAGCAAGCGTCCTTTTTAGACTTGATCAATTCTGGGGGCTGTGCTGAGCAGAGAGACACAGCCAGAGGAAACACTGAGTTGTTTAATAATGTTTGAACATTGAGTCTCTGTGCAGTTTGTCACACAGCAATGTTAAAAACCCACAGAGGAACATTCCCTCTGTCTTACTGTGTCTCTAACTCTGCGATCGCTTTCTCTCCAGCCTGTTTTTACCTTCTGTCTTTTATAACTACTCCCTTGTCCATACTTATCTATTATCTCCTCTCATTGATTCTCTTCCAAACATTGTTGGAGCATATCACAAAGAAGCAGACGATAAGCCTATAGCTGCTGGAAAGGGGTGGAGGTTGAATGTTAAGATAAAAACGTGATTGTTAGGAGGTTAAGGTCGTAGGTCACAGTCACACCTTGAGATTTGACAAAAGGTCAAGCACTGTTTACACAGACACACACACACACACACGTTTGTCTTTAGGTCTTTGTGAGGACACTCATTGAGCTAATGCTTTTCATAGCCCCTTACCCTGACCTTAACCACTACAATTAAATGCCCAACCTGTACCCTGAACTGGGCCTAACCCACATTTTAACCATAATCTTAAAACCAAGTCCTAACCCTCAGTTTGCCCTTGGTATCTGTGAAATACAGTATATAAATGTCCTCACAACCCAAACCCCCCCCCCCCCCCCCCCCCGACACACACACACACACACACACACACACACACACGCAAATCTGATGTACATTGTGTGTGAATGTGTCCATTTGAACTTGACAGTTAAACAAGTTATGTACAATGCAATAATAACCCCATAGTCACATGTTAAGGACTTTATTGTGGCCTACAGAACACATACACAGTACACCCTTCATCCTGACATTACACTCATCAGGCACTTTGAGATGAAGAAGAAACAGACATGATGAAATAGTAGTATTTTCCTGTTTTGCTTTTTAATATTTACTTTCTTTCAAATCTTGTGCTTGTGATTTTGAATACAGCTCAAGTGATCCCAAATGTAATCTCAGTATTTTTTAATGTTCTCGATGATTATTATCAGTCTTCAAGCATGGACAAAAGCTGACTATAGGAGTACAGTACTTGTGTTTCAACAGCAGTGTGGAGTGGTAAGTGAAGCAGTGGATTTTGAGTGGAGTGGAGATTAGCTGACCCTGTGTAAGACCTGGAGAGGTAATGTCTAATATAAACTAAGCTCGACTGTCCTGGTGAAGAAAGATATGTCCCATTTTCTCAACACCAGTTATGCTACCTTGTGAAGCAGAAAGTTGTCATAGTCAAATACAGATGCTAACAGATGTTAAAAAACCGAAAGGGGCTTCTTTTAGGGTTTTTTTCAAGGACATTTTGATGTGGGCATTATTATTATTATTATTATGATTTTGGACTTTAATTTGGACTTTATTGAATGTATTTGTAATGTGTTTTTAACAATTTGGGACCATTAACATCTTGGAAATAAGTATTTTCATGTACCTTGGATTATGTTACGTCCATAAAAAATATAAAAATACAAAACTTATGCCATTAAAAAACAGAAAATCTACAGATGTTTTATTTCTCATGACCTCACTAGACAATTGCTTCACTTTCAGATACTACAATGTGGAAATAATTTATATCAGTTTGAATTTAGGAAAAGGAGTTGGCTGTTATTCACTAAACCAACCCAAATCCACCAAATCCTTCTTTCATGACCAGATTAGAAAACACGTTTACAAAAGCTCTCTATAATTCAAGTGAGAACACTGGACGTTTTGAAAAGTTGGACACATACTTTTGAGAAAAACAAAATGACACCGTAAAGTGCCTCACTTTATGGTGTCGTCAGTAATAAATTATCATTTTGTTCTTCTAATCAACACCCACTTACACTGATACACCTACAATGAAGCTCTTTCTATTGAAGTTATTGACATACAGTTATAATCTTATACATCACTACAATTACAAACTCTAATCTTTAAGTTTAAATCCTCCTGTGGCTATTTGAATTTATTTACATTTATTTCCCTTTTACTGGAGGAACTTTTCTATTTGTCTGTGTTTTCATTTATTTGGCACATTATGGAGACAACAAGTGTAAATATCACAGAACATACATATCCACAGTACACCATAAAATCTGTCATTATTTCAACTAGAGCTGATTGACAAAATGTTTAAAGTTACATAATTTATAACCTAGCTAAATTTACTGTAGCATTTTTAAATTAATAAAATTGTGTACATTCCCAAATATTTGAAATAGGAATAGCAAAAACAACCAATGATATGTAAGCAGATGCTATATAACAAGATAATCTAACAGTCTAGTCCAGAGGACCCTCGTTAACTGCTCATTGTGTAATTAATCAGGACAAACATCAGAACGCATGAAAGTAAATATCATCCACTGATGAATATCTAACTTTACATGCATTATTATAGAGATAAAAGCAACAATTTATTATGATACACATATTACAGCATGTGGTCCAGCCCTAAATTGTACCTAAGGTCTTGTTGTCAGCACTCCGAGTCCACCAATTATTTAGACATCTAATTACAATTTTTGATTGAACTTTCATGAAAAAAATAATAATTTTGTATTACACCCATAGCAGTCAGATTATTTCAGACTATTCATAATGACTGAAATTTACATTATAACACGTGTCATAGGTTCTCTTTGTTGCCATGGCAGCAGCACAATGTTTGATCTCTCGTCGGCCTGAAAACTGTCGGCATCCACTGTGGTTCCTCAGTTGGAAACTTCAACCACTGACCGGTAGATTGCACAGACCTGACACACACACACACACGCACACACACACACACACACACATACACACACAAACACACACTCACACACACACGCACACACACACAGAAAGGGGCTGAGTCTGCAGTCTGGACACCTGCTGTATCTCCCACCAGACAACTGTCAAAACCAACAGGGGCAGGAAAATCTTAAAATGTATCTCCTGTCATCCTTTCTTTTCTTACACATCCAGTATTTTTCAATGAGCCTTTTTTTCTACTCTTCCCCTCTAACATACCACTCATTACACATTCTCATCTGGTCTAATCACCATCATCATAATCCTTTTTTTTCTTTCATGCTGGAACGAGCTGCCCAAATCTGCTGCGATGAGCTGTAGTGTTATGATCTTCAGCGCTCTAGTCGTGGAGTGAAATACAGGTGTTGTTTTTTTTTTTGCTGTTTTTTTTATCAACGCAATAAACAGAAAAGAAGACTGAGATAAACAAATTCAAACAAAACACATTGACAATAAACAGAGCAGTCAATGAAACCCACAAAAACAACAGCAAGGTAACACAAAAGAATGTCCAAGAGCGTTGAAGATTGAAGTCTCAGTTCATATATTCAGGCAGACGTGCCCTCTGTTGTGGTTTTCCTACATGGTCATTTCCTTATAATCTCATTCCTGGAGCCGAGTCCAGACCAGGCACAGTCCCTCCAACTCTTCAGCTAGATGCCAGAGCTCTAAAAATAATGGGTAGGTATGACAAAGACGAGAAAAGTTCCTTATGATAGATCTTTTTTCACTTTGTCAAGTCTTGGTTCTTGTTGTTTTACTATATTTTCTGCAACATGTAGGTAAGGTTTTGCTTTTCACACCTGCTTTATGGCCCAACTCATCTCTTCATACCTATCCAGAATTTTCAAATATGCAGTAGTGTCTAGCAAGATAAAGGGCCGTGCTCTCCGCTCAAATTCCTCTGAATCATCCCAAATTCCCAAATGTCTCTGCCCTCCATCAATGTCCATCCCTCTCTCTCCTAAACTTTTTGCTGCATCTCTATCTGTTGGCCCTGTCTGGCCTGACTTTGCCCCTTCCCATTCATCTTGTACATTGAGCTTTTCTGCTGTTGCCGCCGGTAACACCACACCCCAATGATGACCGCTAAGGCAACCACACACACAACCACGATTATGGCTGCCACTGTGGGACCCCGGCTGGAGGAACTGGGAGGATGAGGAGGGCAGTCCTCCCCTGTACAGATTGCCTCCCCCATCTCTCCCTCCACCTCGTCCCTCTCACCGGTCTCACCAGGCAGGTCATGCACAGTGTGTTCCTCCAGCCCTCCAGTGATGACATCGCCATCATGCACAGGTGGGGCTGGGCCGTGATCAGGAAAGGGGTGTTCGGTGAGGTCACCCAGCCAGGAGTGGGTAGGAGCTGCCTGTTGTGTGTCGTAGTCCAGGGTGTCGGAGTATGAGGTCTCTGGCTCTTCAGGAGAGGGTGCAGTAGTAAGCATGACGCCAGGCCACACCTCATCCACTCCCCCTTGCTTTATGTCAGAGTCAGTAGTGGGAGACTCAGGCACCTCTGGTAAACTGGTGTAAGGGACAGGCTTCTCCACCTCATTGGGTCTGTCTGTTGTCCTAACAAGAGTCCCCCTCTCTCTATCCTCTGGTCTCATCCTCTCCGTTGTGGAATCACTTTTTTCAGTTTCCTCCGGAGCAACAGGGTACCCGTCCAGCCAGGTCTCGTCTGTGGTGGCCGTCGCCCCTGCTCCCTTCTGGGTGACATTCTGACGTTCATCTGTTTCTATAGAAAAGATTACATGCGGATGATCATCATCTTCATGGCTATCATGGTCGTCATGGTGGTCATGGTTGTCATAGCTGTCGTGGTCATCGGGATCCTTGTGGTCATGATCGTCTTCACTTGGATCATAATGCTCCTCGCCATCATCATGGTCATCACGGTCTGGATGTTCCTCCAAACTGTCAGGATGTTCCTCCAAACTGTCAGGATGTTCCTCCAAACTGTCAGGATGTTCCTGGTCATCGTCGGTGTGATCATCTGTCACATCCTCGTGTTCATCGTAAGTATCATCTCGATCATCATAATCCTGGCTGCCGTAGCGAACATGATGCCGGTCATCTTCATGTTCCCCCATGTCATAATGGTCATACCGTTCATCATGATCACGGTGGTCCAGATCATCATCCTGAGCTGAAATGTAATGCTTTGAATCTTCATCATGGTCATCTTTGTCCTGGTGACTGTCAGGGTCATCTTGATCATCGGGGTGGCTGTCATCATGGACATCCTGGACGTCCTGGTCGTCATGGTCGCTGTTGTCGTGATCATCTCGGTCATCTGTGTCATGATCATCATAGGTGTCTTGCTCATGATCATGATCATGATCATCAACAGGAAGCTGGTGGGGTTGCCTTTCTTGGCTCTCCTGCTCTTTACTCTCCTCTGATTGGGCGCCTGAAGCCCTCTGTGTAGTCTGTGGGACAGGATTGGTGGAGACTGGGTGTCCCTCCTGCTGGAAGGCCTCAGAGGGGAACCAGAAGAGGTGTTTCTGGGAGAGAAGAGACACAGGTGCATCTGTGGCTGCAGCTGCATCAGTTTTGACCTCCTCCCTATTGTGCTCTGTCAGCTCTCCTCCCTCTTCCTGCTCTCCATGCTGGTCTTGATGCTCTGCCTCTACCTCCAAACTGAAACTCGCCTCTTGCTGCTCTTGAACCCTCTTCCCCTCGGGGTATGCTGCTCCATGCACCTCCTCGTACACTTCACCATGAGCTTCTTCTGGTCCCTCGTTGTGACCCTCTGCCTCTCCATAGGAATCTGTGAACTTGTCCTCGTAGTCCACGTGACTCTCAGTCTCATCTGCAAATACACACAGAAGAGACATGGTTAATCAGTTGGCAGAGTTAGTGATCATATAGCACAACTCAAAAAAATCAAAGAAGGCATTTGCATTGGGAAGAGCTTGCCTGGCTCTGTCTAGAGGGGAATAAAATCCACATGTAGCGCCTCAGAAAGTCGTTATAAGAAAGCAATTTCTACTTTATTGTTTACCCTTCATTAGAGGTTAAAACGTGATAGCAGTGGAGAGCAGACTGAGCAGTCCAACCAAAGAGAGATTTTCACTTTGCAGATTGTTGTGACAATTTACCTCTTTCACTGGACTTCAATGAGGAAGGAGATCATTTTCAGTAGAGTACTGTCACACTTTATTTATTGCTTAGCGTGTAGCACACTCAACACAGACATACAAGCTTCTACAGAGGAGTGAGCCCCAAATAGTGGGGGCGAATAGTTCTATATCTCTTTCTCACCAACCCCTAGGAGTTGTTGTGACTAATCTATGCGTGGTTATAGCCAAGCAGACATGGAGGGATATGGTTCAGCATGAACAGATACTCTTCATTTGTCTCTCATACTGGAACACACCGTTCAGATGCACAAACATAGTTTCTATAGCTGTCATTAAGCACCTTTATCTTTACTCATTCTCAAGTTCACAGAAGCACATGTACATATTCATACAATCATTTCCTTCACGAGATTTATACATTTAAAGGATTTATAGAGGTGTGAACAGGCAAAACTGTCCATTATTTCAGAAGAGAATAATTCAAATTAGAGTAAAATCTGAACACAGAGATACAATTTGTGCCCAAATTGTGTCTGACATTAGAGCACAAACATGACTACACCTTTGTTAGCTTGAGATACTGCCTTTGTAGACAACCCTTGGGACCTTCTCCCTCTGTTGTGAACTGGGCCACATTATGGCATGTCACACTGAGGTGCCATAGCAGGCATTTTCATTGCAACTCACAACTGAGACATTGTTTTCCAAAACCAAGGAATCAGGTACTTGTCACCTAACAACAGTGGGAGCTGACAAGTAAGGAAGTTGATCTCAGTGTGGTCTCCTGTCTAGGTCAAAACTCTAAAGAGGATGAGCAATGGCAAACTTTCTCTTTCAGCGTCTTTCCATTTCTGCTCTTCAACATTAACATTTTAAATACCTTCTTACCTTTGACACAAACCTGCACCAGCCCATACCACTCTCCACAGCTGTCGCATAGGAGGCTGAAGGCGCTTTGCCCACTGGGCATCACATAACCAGGCAGACATGTGTAGAGCAGCTCATCGCCCATCTCAAACTCACTTTGTCCTTGCATGCGTGCATTTGGAAAGGATGGAGGATCACCACACGCCACACCTGTCACAAACAAACACAGACACATATAAAAAGAAAGAAAAGAGGAAAAGACACCTTCTCACAAAGTTGGATGTAAATGTTTTGAATTGTTAAACTATTAGACAAAGATTATGCTAATCCTATTCAGTTCTACACAGTGTAATGAAACATGACCACACTCACATTATTTTTAGCTTTCCAGCTATTCCATTTGTAAATAGGAGGTGATAAGAAAGGCTCAAGGGACAGGAAGGAATGGGGTTTTATGGGAAATGTGGATGTAATTTTGACCCACACCTCCACTAACAATGCCACTGTGATGAGATAATAGCTGTGTATTGTCCTTGCTCTAGTTGAAATTTTGTGGCAACAAAGTTTATTTGACAAACAATTACATATTCATTGCCTCCATTTTTTGACATGCTGTGACATTACATGACAGAACAACATTGTGTTTTAGCAAGGACTATTATAGGTTACTGCTATTTCCCAAAGCACTGCATAGTTTGGGGATGACAATGCTGTCTGGTTTGTCAGCCCACCACTTTGGTCCAGACTGCAATCTCTCAGCAACCCTTGTAAGGATTTCATTCAGATTTGTGTAGATATCCATGATCCCCATAGAACAAATCGACTATGGTTTATTCCTTGACTTTTCATTATGTACCTTTGTTTTCAATTTGTGGGTTTAAGTTAAACTATTCATGTAGTGTCATTAAATCAGGTTACACATTTACAGTATGTCCCCCTCAGGGTAAACTGTATCAACTTTGTTTTAGTGCCATCATCAGCACAAAATTTCAATTCATTCAGTACTTTGGATTATGACCAAATACCCACAAAATTAATGACAATCCCCTCAGCTTCAGCTTTACTTTGTGTTTAGTGCTAATTAGCAGATGTTAGCATGGCATCACACTAAAACTAAGATGGTGAATATGGTTAACATGATACCTGCTAAAAGTTTGCATGTTAGGATTGTCATTGTGTGCATGTTAGCATGCTGATGTTAGCACTGGACATGGCCAGTGGTGGAAGAACTTCTCAGATCCTTTACTTAAGTAAAAGTACATAAGTATTAGCAGAAAAATGTAGTTGAAGTATTGCAGTAAAAGTAGTGGTTTGGTCCCTCTGACTGATGTATTATTATATATGACATCATTAGATTATTAATAGTGAAGCATCAGTGTTAGAGCGGCATGTTACTGTTGCAGCTGCTGGAGGTGGAGCTAGTTTGAACTACTTTATATACAGTTAGCTAGTTCAGTCCAGTGGTTCCCAACCTAGGGGTAGGGCCTCCCAAGGGTCGTCAGATAAATCTGAGGGGCCATGAGATGGTTAAAACAAAGTTGTGATACACAAATCTGACTATACGCTGCTTTTTGTAAGATGTCAAAAGCCAAATAAAGGTTGGAAACCACATGTTTCATCCTTAACAATGTAAAAGAAATAAAGAAATACTTGAGTAAAGTGAGTACCATAGCACAAGTACAGTTCTACACAGGTACACAGAAGAGAGATATATAATAAATTCTGCAAGGGGATGCTGCCTAAAGAAGCTGATTCGCAACTGAGCCAGGGAGAATTGGGGTCATCTATGAACCATTCTAGAAGAAACTTAAACTGTGCAGCTCAAAGGTAAGATGAAAATTAAGGCACTGCTAAACCACCACTTTTAACAGGTAGACAGAGGAAGCTGTATCTTAACCTGGGTCTCTTTTTACGTCAAATTAATGATAAGATCGCACTATTTAATTGTGTAAAAACTTTCTTTGACACCATAACTGGTAACAACTGAAAGAAATACAAGAGACGTGAAAGGATATTCATTTTGATCAGATGGATATGACCTAGAAAAGACAGGGGCAGGCCACACCACCTATCGAGATCCTGTTTTATAGTTTGTAAAAGAGGGGCAACATTTAATTTTGAGACTTTTACACCTAGATATAAGAATCCTGCTGGAGATCATCGAAAAGGTTGTGAGACATTTGGATCTAATGTTTGTGAGGAACAAAGAGGCATGGCTTCAGTTTAAGAAAAATATATTTTATAACTGGAGAAAGAGCCATAGTTATTAATTAGCTCTGTCAATTTAAGAATAGAATGTGCAGGGGAATTTTAAAAAATCAAAATGTCATCAGCGTACAGCGAAATTTTATGCTGACGATTATTTAAAAAGATTCCTCTATTATTAGTGTCTTGTCTAATGGTGGCCGCTATGGGCTCCATAGCTAGTGCAAACAAAAGTGGGCTCAGGGGGCAACCCTGCCTAGTCGCCCGTTTGATGTTAAATTACTAGACCTGAGTCCATTTGTGATTACCGCTGAGAGGGGCGATGTGTACAAGATCTGAATCCATTTAATAATTTTTGAGTGTGAAGAAAAGATAGGGCCATTGTAGCCTGTCAAAAGCTTTCTCCGCATCGAGAGAAATGACCAAAGCTTCTGCACTGTACAAAGAGGAATGCTGAATAATGTTAAGCAATTATGAGAAGAATACCTTCCACGTATAAAGCCAGTCTGGTCGTTAGCAATGACAAGTAGACTCGTTTGATATTGTGATGTACTTTGTGACATATAATTTGTTCTGTTTTATGTTTTTGTTGTTTTGACTCTCTTGAAAAAGGGGATTTTTAATCTATTTGACGTTATCCTCCTTAAGCCTGCATTGACTGATTTTTTGGCCACTTGGGGGCAACAGAAGCAAGTAGTGAAAACAAGTAAACAATTGCTTATTTACACATCCAGCAGCTGGAGTTGTGTTTCTTTCCACCTGAGAGCCTCTCTTTTAGATCTGTTTTGGCCTCTATCAACTGTTGAGGGAAATCTCTGATTCTTAAGCCACTAAATGCTCAACTAAGTTTGCCAGCTACTCACTAACTGTGTCTATTTGCCATTTGGTGCTGAGCAGGTGGTGGAAAGTTACATTTTAGAGATTTTTTATGAGTGGTAAGAGTAACCTAAAACAGTAAAGTTGTGGGCCAGAGAGCTAAACAATGAGCTGTAACTCGTTTTAAAGCCAAGTGTTAGGTCCGAGTCAGGTTCATCACTATGAGTGACAACTCTGATATTACATATTATCATTTGATACATTGTTAATATAAACACAATATTGATTATAGCATAGGTTTTTAAACAAAGTTTAATAAAACAATAAAAGGGTCAATTTTATACAATTGAATACAATCTTTAAATTGTGTATTGTCCCTATAATTGGACTGGCACTTTGTAGCATCTCTTACCAAAATAAGCACAGCTGTAGCACACATCCACTACTGTGGACCTGTGTGATTGCTTTCACCTACATTAAGTGGATCTGTACAGTTCATTTTTACCACAGCAGAGTTTTCTTTTCAGCCTCGGGGTGTGTGGTATATAAACAGCTACAGTAGGTTTACTGTTTATGAGGAAGGACTACAGAGTACTCCTTTGGGTGGTGTCCAATAATAGTCTGATCCAAAACCAACCACTGGTCCCCTTCCCCTCTTAGATTAATGTAGAATAGGTGTGTGGAATTTAGCTTCAGCTCCGTCAGGGTTTACACACACTCATGGATCAAGTTATATCATCACATACACACACACATACACACACATGCTTATATTTATTAGAAAACAGAGAGATTGTTATATAATGACAGATATGAGTGAAAACAGACACAAGCAGTGTCAAAGTGGAGGTGTAGATGAAAGGAGCACAGGAACACCTCAGTAAACATTTCAAGAGAGAGAACTGCAATGATACTGTACACACAATACTCATCCATTCATATCCCCACCATAAGGCCCTACTACTCCTTCAGGTCAGGATGCTCCTTATGTGATTTACACAAGAATGGGCGGATAAATTTGTGTATGTGTGTGTTTACTGACCTTTATCTCTGATGCAGAAGGCGTCCAGGTGTGCTGCATCCTCTGTAGCATTTTCTGCTTTTACATCCACTGCTTTCAGGGCACCACCCACAATATTACACACTGTGGTCCTAGAAATCAATAGATAGATAGATTTAACATTCACTTACACACAAACACACCCGTTAATTACAACTTTATTAAGAGCAACTGGCCTACGGCAATGCTTTTACACACCCCTAAGGGACTCTAGGATTGAGGGTAGTCATAATTAAATCCAATGTGTTCGCTTTTAAGGTACACACACACTCACAAACTCAAACAGGCTGTCTGTAAGGTATATCTCATGTATCCTGTACTTGCAGCATTACACCCCTGATAAAAGTAATGACACGTGTCTTCTGAATAACATCATGTGTAAAGCTGCAGTTCTGGTGGGAAACAAGAGGGCATACAGACATACAGACACAGACACATATTTGCTGCTTTCTTGGTCAGCACCAGATTTGTTGCCTAATCAAATATTATTGCAGCATGACGTCAGAGACCAGGAACACATATCATGGCTCAGACGTGCTGCAGTATCAGCAGTTGTGGTCTTCTGCGGCACAATATTATCACACTATGGCATATTAGTGACTGATGTTCCCATGTACAAGCCTTGAATTACATCCAACTTTATATAGAACAACCATAACATGAGGGGCTTAATATGATACGTATATTAAACAGGGACCAAAAGAATAATATGGGAAGTACACATCGCCTACAAGCTGCAGTAGCAAAAAAACGATGTAATGGTCTATTTTTGCTGCCACATTATTAAGGTTTTCGTCCTCCAAAAGCAACAGATAAGAATGACTCAAACTTCTCTGGCCAATCAAATCACGTTCCCATAGCAGCTCCCAGCACCAATCGACCCCATGTGAAAAAGAAAATTCAAAGCAAATGTTGGCAGGGTTCAGAAAAGTCATTAAAAGTCAGACATATTACACTTTTCATTAACGACAAGCTTGACCAGTGATATAAATCAAGCATCATTAAATGGAAAAGGTATCAGCCCAGAGTTGTCTGCGAGTCTGTGTGTGTGTGTGTGTGTGTGTGTGTGTGTGTGTGTGTGTGTGTGTGTGTGTGTGTGTGTGTGTGTGTGTGTGTGTGTGTGTGTGTGTGTGTGTGTGTGTGTGTGTGGTGTGTGTGCAACTGAGTTAATCAAAGCATCAGTAATTGGAAAGAATTTGACTGGCAGAGCAGTGAGACTGTGAGAAGTGGTGTGAGTCATGCTGCATGCTTGTACCATGCTAACTTCAGCTTATAAGGACAAAAGTCTGAGGGAGAGAGAGAGAGAAATAGGCAGTGAGACAGAAATCACCAAGAAAACACGAAAGAGGAAAAAAAACAAAAAAAACAAAGATTGTTTTCATATTAAACTATAGCTCCTGCAGGCATCTATGTGTGTGTGTGTGTGTGTGTGAGAGAGAGAGAGAGAGGGAGGGGGGTAGTAGGTCAAAACGACTGACCTCTATAAGTTGTTTACCTTTTATTTGAATGAATATCCATTTCTTAAAACCCTGACCTTATGTGATATTACTATTACAGGAGAAAACCCAAAGCTATGTGTTTGATATTGAATGTTGCTTCAGTCTGATAGTATTATTGTGTTTGGTTACCGAGGCAGCAGATCGATGACTGACAGGTAAGAGAAAGATGTTAAGACGGGAGAGTCAATCTGAGAAGGACTTGTTATTATGCAACAGACCTAAAAAATGATGTCAGCAATTTCTGAAGACTCAACTAACTGGCACCAACACCAGAGTGCTATCTTCTGCAAAACTGGCAAAACACCACAACTCAAACTACATAGAAATGTATTTATTTTATCATTGCATTTGTATCCATTTTATTAGTCTCTTTAGTTTTAATTTAATGTTTACATTTGTACTGTATTATTATAGGCTTGTCAGTCAGTGGGAAAGCACTTTGAATTGTGCTAACCAGTATGAAAGATGCTATACAAATAAGGCTTGATTGATAGATTATGCGTTTGAGGGCTGAAAAAAATGGTATGAGTTAAGAGCCTGTAGACAAACTGGAGACTTTTGGTGTCCAGTGAGCCCCTTTCTTCATGAAAAAAATATGTTTGCAAAGATGTTATATCAGACTAACTTGTAGATGTGCATTTGTGGCATATTGCTTTCATTTTGAGTATTTTGATTATCATAGAGGATGGTTATGATTGGATAAAATGTAAGAAAAAAAGAAAACAAAACAGATAAAATCCTGACAAGGGAAACAGGAAACAAAGAGATGTCCAAATGTATCTTTGACACGTTTTATTAAGATTATTTTTCTTGACAATTAAACACATGGGCCCAGGATCATCAATGTCATCATCAAGTGTGTAATGATAAAGCGGCTAAAGCTGTTAAAGAGGCTTTCAAATTCATTATTGCTACTGAGTCATCAGAAATAAGGGAGGAGGGAGGTTTGGAGCTCCTAACGCTTTAAACCTGGGAGGGGGATGTACTGTATATGAGATGGGTCAACAGACAAGACTATACAGGACACTGATCAAAGCAGACCTAGATCCTACAGCAGACAGCCAAGAAACAGCCTCACATAGTGCCAACAGGAAAGAAGGAACAACATCATATCAACTAAAATATGTGAACGGCTCGCTGTGTGTTTGCATTCCTGATTACAAGTGATAAGTCAAAAAAAGAAGAAACAATAATAAAGAGTGTGGGACGTAACATTGGACCCCTGGCCTACTTAACCTCCATTTTCTTCACTAACACAAGAAGGACCAGAAGGATGAGGTAGGTTCAGGCGGAAAAGGGCGGAGAGTTGGATGCTTAGACAGACAGCAATGGATGGATGATACACTGTGAAACATGGTAAGAGGGTGTGAAAGCTGATGTCCACTGGCTAACACAGATAGAGCAGGGAACACAGAACACTCTTCCTCTAAGCAAACGTTTGTCATTTTGGGGTAGCCGCCATTTTGAAGCAGGTTAGTGACTGCAAAGATATTTCTCCTTTAAGGGATGATTTAGGAAAAAATATGCATCAATTATTATTTTTTACAATTAATTACACATAATTACATAATAAATGTAATCATATTACACCCATTTAACACTGAAGGCACGTGTGGAAGTACCTGAAGGAATTAGTTGATCAATCAATGGACAATAGAATGATCAGCAACTATTTAGATTGTTGAAATATCAGAAATTCTCTAAATTCTCTGACTCTAGCTTTACCAATGTGAGCATTTCCTGTATTTTAAGTTTTTTTTCTGTGTCAAATTGAATATATCTGGATTTTGGACTGTTTTCAGTTGTCTTGCAAAAAACAAGACAACTTTGGGAACTGTTGCAACAGATTCGACAAAAATGAAAAGATTTGTTCGATGTACTAATTGAAGTTGTGTCAGAATTAAATATGTATCTGTTTTAGTCTGCCTGACAGTGTTCGGGGTGAGATGGGGAGATAAGGGAGGACAAATTAGGAGATAAACTTTCAATATTGAGGGGAAAAAAAGTTCTCATTTTTAATATATCAAGGGCAGTATTTCAGCTCAACTTTAAAAGGCAGAAGCATCTCACCACCATCCTTATAATATTGAGCACTATGTACCCTACTGCCTCCACCTTATATTTGAATAAAAAAAAAGTGTACCTGTCTTCCTCTAGTCCCAAATTAACTCTCTGTCTCTTCCTGTCTGTGTCAGTTCCCGTCTCTGGGTGCTGAGAGCTGTGTGTCATGTTACCGTGGAGATGAGAGGTGTAAATGGAGGCGGTTGTCGACATGACACCCCGGCTCAGAATTCCCTCCTCCTCCAGGAAGGAACAGAGGAGTCTTTCTCCCTCTCTTCCTCTCTCGTTTTCTCTTTCGCCCCTGAAATGTGTCACTCTCTTCTTCTATCTTGCCGCTCTCTCTTTAACTGCTGCTTCTGCTTTTACTTCCTTTCTCTTTCATCCATTCCCACAACCTCCGTCACACACACAGAAGCACATACACACCAAAATGACCTTTGACATCTCAAGAAATCACAAGTCTCCCTACATGTCCCTTAAAACAATGACAACTCACACACAAACACACGCAATTGCTTTAACAAATAGCCTACTTCTATCTTACCCTACTGTGCCTCCATAGAGCCACCCACGGGTGCACGGGGAAAAGTAGCACTCCAACACAGCATGACGGACCTCCTCTGCTGATGCCAAGCGGGCGTGCTGTAAGGCACAAGCCCGTTCAGCATCCCTGAAGCCCTGCAGGCCAGAGGAGTTCCTCAGATCCAACACAAACACTCGACCTGAGGAAAGAGAACAAAGAGTTAAAGGAATAAATTTAATCTGAAACTTGTGATTAACTGTCATTAACCTCTTATATTGGAAAATGTTGGTGGGTATATTTTCTGCAGAGAATAAATTGATTTGTGGGCTTCTAGATAATAGCTGTCTGTAAAGAGTCTGTAAGAATTAGACACAACTTGTTGATTGTGAGTTATAATCCAATTCAAATAATCTTTGCTGGTTTATCTGTCTTCCCACATAAAGAAAGAAGACAGTCCGCAAATGAAAATTTGCTATAAAAGAAATCTGATTTTAGGGTTATAATATTTTAATGCTGAATATTTTTTGTGCTAATAAAAATTTCCTCAACCCATATGTCCAGGTTAGGAACACCACCAAAATGTTTTAAATTGTCTTGGACATCCTTGGCTACTGAAAAACCAGAGACTTAAACAATGAGGCAGGTATCTGTTTTATTAGAGAGAGCATAATAGGGAATAGCAAAGCACCAGTGCAATGATTTTGAGGCTGATACCAAAATATGTTTCACCAATACAAATATTTCTTTTCATTAGATTACAAATGCAGGTGTAAATCATCAACCAATCAAGATGTGCCTGTCCTAGTTAAGGTAACGTCACATAGTATGACGGGAAAGATCATATTTCCCAAATAAATTCCAAGAAACAATTTTTGATGGTGCGAACCTCAGATAATAGTACTGACGGATCAATTAACTGCATTACATTGTCACACACACACACACACACACACACACACACACACACACACACACACACACACACACACATACATATATATATATTTATACAACTAGAGTTAAACCCAACAAAGCTGTGGCTGTCGAAACCTGATTGAAAGACGCGGACCCCTCAAACAACTTCCAAGCCTTTTACGCACAGGTTTATTGTGTGTACAAGGTTGTGTTTTCTCGATATTTTAACCAAAAATGTATTTAAGGGGAAATGAACTACGGACTGAGCTGGGGAAACGCTCTTTGAGGGTGATGGACAGGAGATAATCAAGGACGAGATGAATCGAGGATAGCGCGCGCTTCCACCGTGCGCTCTGGAGTGACGGTCATTACCATTAGCCAACTTTTTGGATGAAAGCTTTAATATTCTTATACGATATAATGTATGACAGCCAGTGGTGCGTTTATAATGATGTCTATAGTTTCGTTGTCTATATTTATATAGAGTACTTAACTACATAATTTGTGTCGTAGCATGAAATATGGACTTACCGTCTGCATTTACAACGGAGGCCACGAAAAGACAAGCCAGGCATCCAAAGAGCAATGACAAAACAGTTTGGTCACAACGGTCCAGCATGTTTATGCGCCCTCGGTGTTCGGTTAAATATCACTTTAAAAACGTTGAAAAACGTTTCCAAAAAAACTTCCGGAGGAAATTGTATTCTCAAGTTTAATCTTGCAGCTTTAAGAACAAACTCCTGCTATTTTCCCCCCGGTGGCAGAGGTGGACTGAGGAGACAGAAGATACTATGAGCTTGTTGACAAGTGCGAGTGATAACGGAGAGAAAACGGACGGAGCCGCTCAAGAGCGAGGAGCAGTTTATCTCCCAAATAGTCGCCCTCGCAAGCAGATGGAGCACCGGTGTGAAAACTCGCGTGTCCCCGTTAGTAAATACGTCACGGTTTAAAATCTTGAGGGAGGGCTAAGCCGGACTGCTCCTTTACAGAGAGGGAGAGGGAGAGAATGGAAAAGCAGCTGCTTTAGTGTCGCTGAGCAAGACACGGACAGTGAGGTCATGTACCTGCTCATTGCTTATGAGCTGACATGGATACCAGCATCAGCTACATGTTAAATGTGACTGAGGAATAACTGGTCCTGCATTTCTCTTTAAAGACAAATTAACACCAGGGTCAAATAAGGGTTCACAGGTTCAGTACACCCAAATGAAGCTGATCCTTTGAGCATAATAATCTTAATTAAAGTGATTTGCCTCCTCTACTAGGCTGAACTTGGTGCTCTGATTCTGTGTGTGTGTGTGTGTGTGTGTGTGTGTCCCATTTGGTGAGGTAGATAAAGACCAGAGAGCTTTTTTTGGCGCATGTAGGCATTGTTCACTGAATCTGCAGGTGAAGATAACGACCCACATAGTACCAATACATGCAGGGTCCACACCAGTAAAGCTAATATTACAACATATAAAACTTTATACACAGAGAGTAAAAGGTATCACAGCTTGCACATATGCTTTTTATTAATAAATGCACACAGAAACAAATACCTCTCCATCTCTGTCTAATTTGCACATATTGGTGCATGCATAAGGACAGGAGTGTCTTCTTTGGCTATTATCCTCTTATGAGTGAATATTTGGGCATTTTCTTATTTATAAGCGACAAAGAGAGAATATTTTGAGATTGAAAGATGATTTTTGACCTTGGAGTTTGTTCAAAACTTTTCTGGAGTATTATCAGCTTTTTAACATGGACGAGACATGCTTCAAGTTCTCAGGGAAATTGAAATTTGAACGGTTTCAAGTCAAATGCTATCGGCCAGGGAAGATATTGTGATGCAATCAAGTTCTCCAGAACACCTACTGACCTTATAGTGAGAGTGTTTTGTCAAGAACAGAGACATACTTCTTTTCTGTTTCTCAATTTAAACCAAAGAGGAAAGAAGGAGCAGCATAAAAGAAAGAGATTGGAGGAAAGGGGGATTTTCTTGCACCCCACTGAAGGGGAGATGATGGGTGTGATTTGAAGTGAGAGGAAACCGCACACAGTGGGGAACACAAGCATGATTTGTGTCTGTGTATATGCAGATGATTGTACTCAACACTCAAATAGATTACTTTTTTTTTAAAGAAGGAAATATTTGGAATAAGATACAAAAAAAAACAATGTTATGGAAATTTCACAAGGAGTGGCACCTATATTAAGGATTAACACTTCATCATATCCCACCTTTTTCATTTTTATAAATCTCCTTCTTCCCTCTCCCCCAGTGGAGCCACGCTTGATGCTGCTATGTTGTGGTTTCAAATCCCTGCCTGATGTTTTTCCATTTCAGTCACTCTTCTCCATGTTTTTCTCTGTACATTTTTCCACTCTGCTCTCATGCGCCTGTCATAGTTATACCTTATGGATGTCCTGTTTAGAGGGGATAGGATAGGGCGTTTAAGGTGGGCTGGCATCCTGACTCATGCACAGGAGCTATTTCTGGAGAGGTGGGGGTCGTACAGGAGAGGGGAGTGGAATGGCAAGGAGGAGAGAGACAGTGATTCACACCTGTACCATCTCAGATAGGCTGGTGAGAATTATGTTTGCTGCAGGTGTCCAGGGGGGCTCTGTTAGGGGACAGACGCATATCCAGACATCACACTAGTGTGTAATCTCACAGGACTTCCAGTACACACCCATCAGGCAATCTGTGCTGTGGAAATACACACACACACACACACACACACACACACACACACACACACACACACACACACACACACATGCGCCAACCACAAGATTGCCTTGAGTGTGAGACCAGTGACTTCCCATATGAGACATGTCCTGTCAGTATGAAGTGTAGTGCAGGTGTGTGATTGTGTGATTGACTCAGAGGAAATCATTGGTCATACTGGTGCAGGACAGGGAGTGAGGTATAGCTTTGTCACCATGGTAACAGCCTCTTGTGAGTGGTGGGGTTCAGAAAAACAGGAACACCTTTGGCACCCCAGAGTTGAAGTGTGGGCAGAGGTTTACAAAGTGTATAACAAACCTAAAGGAGCACTAACAGACAGACACAGTAAAGAAAAAACAAGAGTCTGCAGCTACACCAACAGTCTGTGATGCTGCATTTAAGCGCCACCTTTAATTGAGCTAAATGCTAAAGTCATTGACATTGATGATGCAAACATACTGATGTTTAGCAGGTATAAACTCATGCTAGAAAGCTGGAGCTGATGGGAATGTGATTAGTTTGTTGGGTATTTTGTAATAAACCACAGTGTAATATCGACCAGATGATGGAGAAAGAGAGTCAGGGGATCCCCAAATTTTTCATCATTTCATTCTAACATTTCATGTCATAGCAATCCATCCAAAAGTTGGTGAGAAATTACATTAAAAAAACAAAAATGTCAATCTCATGGTATCGTTAAAGGAAAGGTCATGAGGTCACCAAAGTCATGAGGGATTAATTCACTGAGCATCACTGATATCTGCACAAAATTTAATATTTCAGTCTGGACCTAAGTGTTGGATCAGTAGACATTGCCATAAAGCTATGCTAGGCCAAAACCTGTAATCAAACAATAAAACACATTCAAAACAGCATAAATACAACAGGACACTATTACAAAGATTACAACAACAAGGCTAAACTATAGCCTGGAAATAAGTCTCGGATGGTGCAGAAACTGTATTCAAACCTGAATGACATCACAAACATATTACACCAACACTTGAGGTACGCCTTCCTACTTTGCCTTCCTACTTTCAATGACTTCATCACACAGGGCTTTGCTTGATATAAATGGAGTAACTGGGAGCATCAGGGCACATTCAACACTGAGCCGCCACTCACAGCCAAGTCAGAGGGAGAAGGGCATGGAGCTATTCAAAGAACTGAGTTAATTAATTTGACTTTTAATGAAAGATTGTTAATTACCAGGCAATATAGTGAGACAGGGTGGCATATGGATCAAAACGTGCATGAAAGACAAAGTTTTTGCACAAGCCTCATAAAATGTTTGTGAGCATGCCATTTAATAAACTGAAAGCAGCAAATGTTTGGCATGTTTGCTTAAAAAATTTCTAAAACAATTATTACGTTTCAAAATAGCTTTATCTCACTTGACATGGTCCTGAATAGCCAATGTAGACCAGCAGAGACTTGTGGGTGGGAGGGAATAATGTAAAACATGTAATATCTTGGTTTTATAATCTGGAACAGTGTCCGTAGAGAGAATCATGAAATTCCAAATGATCTAATATTGTTTGCCTGATAAAATGATCCAAAACCTTTTTTATACTTTAGTAAACACTCAATAGGACCCTGAGAAAATTACAGTTACATTTCATAATTTTTTCATGTGCAGTCCTGGTTAGTCCAAACAAATCCCAGAACTGAAACTGGCATCTCTGTCTCCTCTCTCCCCACTAATGGTCCCACGTAGAGGACAGATTATTCACTTGTTATAAACAGTTTGATGATGAAAAACCTTGCTAAATGCGATGGAACAAAATGCCATAAAACATGGGTTGCAGGGCTAAAGGAAAATGCTCTGAGAAGTCATTAGGCTTCATTTTGGGAACCTCTGACTCTTCATTGAAAGAACAGTGCCCGCCAGGCCTGCATACCTCCTCTGACAAGCTCAACCAATCAAATGGGGATGATTTAGGTTATGATTAGCTTCATGGTTGAGCCTCAGACCTGAATCCAGACTTTTGCAGGCAGCATGACTGGTTTGATGAGACCTGACAGTTTCACTTGTCATATAGGAAAAGCACAGCTGTTACTAATGACATTAACATTAAAAGCCATGACAGTGTGACAGTGATCCAACACACACAAAACCAAAACCATCTGAATCCAGACATTTGTCATGAAAATATCTTCTGTGAAATAAGGCCTACTGTCACACAGTAAACCCGGAGCTTTGAAGGCCCCTGGAGTTGGCTGCTTTGCCTGGCTGGTAATTTAGCCATGGATACAGTCTTTGGAAGACCTGAAAGAAGACATCCTCTGTATCTAATTCATTAAAATCTTTAGTAAGTAAAGCTGTCAGATAAATGCAGTGGAATGGAAAAAAAAAACAGAAATGGATACAAGCAGAAAATAGAAAAAAACTCAAAATTATAACTTAGTCTAGTACAGGTTACTTTCTACTACTTGTTGGTTTTTCCTATGTATGCTACAAGAGTAAGAATTACTGTATGTATAACTGATCTTATCCTTGATGTAACAGTGCAGGATGAACAGAGATTAGGCTGGCTGCATGTGAGCGCCCTCTAACTGTGGATTTAAAAAAAGCACCTGTGTAGCTATTTCAATCTGGATGTTTAACTCACACTGGTCTGTCTGCAGCCCTGCTTACCAAAACTACAATACCAAAAGGAAGAAATATCCAGATCCTGATAAAAGTAGCAATACAATGTTTAAAATATTAAACAAATATAAAAGTCCTGCATTTAAAATCTTGCTTAAGTAAAAGAATAGAAGTGTTATCAGCCAGACAGATTCTGATTCCAATTCAGCTTTATTTATCCCCGAGGGGCAATTCAGTTTCTACAAGTCCAACCTCACATAATCAAACAGTAATCAACAACATTCGTTCCTACACAACAATATCAGAGGAGGCGATAAATGACCAGTGGGGAAATAAAATACAATACTACACAATACTATACTAATACAGCTGAATAATGAACAGCTGAATAAAGTGCTTGAGAATATTGCATTGAATAGAGTGCAAAGTGCAAAGTGCAAGTGCAAAGTGAAGTGCCAGACTTAAGTATCATCAAATGTACAAGTATTTATTACACAGAATACATCATTTTCTACACGTACACATAAACTGTACGCAATTAAATATAACTACATATAGAATAGAATAGAATAGAATAGAATAGAATAGAATAGAATAGAATAGAATAGAATAGAATAGAATAGAATAGAATTTATTGTCATTGTACAGGGTTCAACAAAATTATGGGTGCTCAGCCCACACAGTGCAAAAGAAGACAATTAAAACATACATGACATAAAACACCTCCTGTATGATGCATTAATGTGAACTGTATGTAGCATGTTAACTGTTGCATTGGACAAGCTAGAGGTAATTTTAACTAGCTTATATTATACAGTTGGACAGTTTAAGTTTCCCTCTGCAGTGCAGTGGACTAGAAGTAATAAAGCAGCATTAAATGGAGATACTGATGCAAAGTACAAGTTTTCAGAATTGTATTTAATATTTGAGTGAATGTAATTATATTTCACCATAGAATAATAACATTGTTGTGAGTTTCAAGTTTCCAGCCTTATCTTATCAATTTAACACTGTGTCAGTTTTGTATAATGGAGAATTTAGCAGTGGTGGAAGTATGACTGGAGTATTTTATTTATTTTATTCCAACTTTATATAGCTCCACTAAATTTCAGAGCAAAATATTGCACTTTTAATTATATCTACAAGCTGCTTGGCAGGTTATGATTTTAGTCAAAATATATATTTAATATATGCTCTATGTCTTTAAAACATAATGGCTTATTTCAGACTGAACTGCTCATATAAAAGTTCAAATGAGCCCCACCAACTAAAACAGTAAAATGCTGCTTACATAATGCATCTGTAATAATAATAATAATACACATACAACAGTGTATATGTATATAACACTCCTTTCAGCACAATTAGCATGATTACTTTAGGTATTCTAAGGACATAATAATGTTAATTGCTGATAATATTTTTCTAAGTAAAATTTTAAATGCAGGGCTTTAACTTGTAGTTTTATATAATTGTACTGCTATTGTTACTTGGAAGATCTGTGTACTTCTTCCACCACTGCTCAGGCTCACCCATACAGTTTATATATTGCATGACGGAGATGTCAGAAAAATGAGCGTAGAACGTCTGTGTTGTAAAAGGTCCAAGTTAACATATTGCATGAATGTGTAAATATGTGTGTGTGTGTGTGTGTGTGTGTGTGTGTGCACGGAAGGGTATGGAGGACGAGAAGTGCAAAAATAAATAATCAAATAAATAAAAAATAAATACATTTTGGTGATGAAAAAGGACACTATAAAATGAATGTCTTGGATGTATGTTTACATTTCCATACTTCAACTTGTATTTAGGCTGTTTCTGTATTTCTACATTTATTTATATGTATTTTTGTCATTTTTCATCCTCCAGAGCATAGAGCTGAACCTTGTGTTCGTCTCAAATGTCATTAATGTAGTGCAGAGAACATCTTTATCGTGTCAAATGATACCAGTGTCGAAATGTGCTCAGTTTCCCCCAAAATCTCTGCAAGACCCCACAATCAAAACAAATCGACCACGCGTGCTTTTTCCCGCAGCAATGACGTCACGTAAGCCCTCCCCTTCCCCGCCAGTAAACAGAAAACGTTGATGATGTCAGTCCCCGCACGAGTGTCTGATGCGGGGAAATACGCCGTGAGACGTTAACGCGGACCTTCATTTCCCGTTTCCCGAGTGTTTTTTTTCTTTTTCTTTTATTTGTCGCAAACTTGTGGAGATTTGTGGCCAGCTGACTTGCGCCGGAGCGATGAAGGGAGAGGCGGAAGTGAAGTCACTTGACAGCAGACCGTCCATGTTATTATTGTTATTTTGGTAGCTCGGTGATGAGACGGGCTGGGGAGCCGCTGGTCTCCGAGACAACCACCGTTAACGTTACCGAAGGCCGCCCCGGACCGACACCGCCCTCACCGCCACCACCACCGCCGCCACCACCACCACCTCACTGACCCGGAGACAGGAGCCTCGCTGACGGCTGGGGGGTGGGGGGTGGTGGAGGACCCAGCTCCAGCTCCAGCTCGGCTCCTATACACTCCAACCGACCAAAAATATATATATAACGGCGACAAAAACAATACCGGCTATCGTCAAAGAGCTCGACTGGTGTCTGCTCGGGTTGTAACGGGGGGACGTGCCGCCGCAGACATGAACGGTATCACCAAGGGCCGGTTCGAGGTATGACACAGGGAGTGGACCGCCAATGGTTAAACTGTTTGTTTCTAGTAGACGTGGGCTAGTATAAGCAAAGTGTGTGTGTGTGTGTCTGTGTGTGTGTGTGTGTGTGTGTGCGTGCGTGCGTGTGTGTGTGCTGCTCAACCATACTGCTGCTCCTAATTTTACATGTACAGTCCGGGAGCCGAGGCGTTTAGTTGGTCAAGGGTAATCCGAAATCCTGTTATTGTCCTGCCGCACCAGTAGACAGCGACAACATGGAGCTCAGGGCTGCGGGACAGGAGGGCTGTGGCTCAGGATTGTCAGTATATCAGGGCCGAGGCTGGCTGGGTGGCTGGCTGGCTGGCTGGCACAGTCGCCTGAGGTTACATTGCTTTCAGTGAGGGGGGCAAGGGAGTGAGCATGCAGATGGAGTGTAATGTTGTAAATACAAGCAGTGAGTGTAGCAGCATTCAATTAGTCATCACTTGGGTTAGGCAGACAACACTGCAAAACCCTGTGACACCTCCTGTAATACCTGTGAATGACAGGTTGGTCGCCCACAGGAGATTTGGGTACCTTTGTGACAGTCACAAATACACTACAGAGGGTGCTTATCAGTTCAAGAATCATCAGCAAGTACATAATGTATTGCATGATCATGTTTCACTCCTACAGCCTTTTCATTTTTGCCATGACACAGCATGCATAATTGTGCAAGAGATTAGTAAACACACACCCTTTTATACATGTTAGAGCTCATTGATCACCTGCAGAAGGTATTCACGTATTTTATTTAACTCAAAATAGCAGCAAAAGGCTATTAGCAGCAAAATATATCCAAAAGTATCAAAATCGCAGCAGACTGAGCTCTTTCATGATTGATGCATTACTGTGTTGCGGCATTATATTTTATATCAGGTTGTAAAGCAAAAGTTTATTACTTTATAGACTGTCAGACCAGCAATCAACGACAACCTATCATAGTTTATAAAGGTGATTAACTGTTTTATATGTAAAACATTCAGAGTAAACCCTGTACAGCTGTCAAATAACTTTACTGGAGTAAAAAGTACAGTGTAGTGGAGTTAAAGTATAAATTAGCTTTTAATAATAATAAAAAAGTAGGTAAAGTACAAATACCTCAAAACTTTACTGTATTCGAGTAAATGTTCTTGGTCACTTTCCATCACTCAGCTGCTTACATTTTTACATAACAACCCCCATGAATCCTCCAATCACACTCAACAGCTATGATATATTAATCACCGTTTTGCTATGTCAACATCTTCTTTGTGATTTTGTGCGTCCTTTTAATTAACTCCTGTCCTACTGGTTATAAATCCCTGAAGCTGTTAGCATTGTTTATCTTAAATATCATTAACACATTGTTGGGATTCTTTAGGGTTTGACTTGATGGTACTTGACTTTCTCTGTCAGGTGTTCAGCTGCTGTAAGCATGTCAGTAGCTGTATGAACTGTGTGTGTGTGTATATGTGTGTGTGTACATGTGAGTGAAGGAGAACAGACGGCGGTAGTTGCGCTGATGTGTGTCGCCATATCAGTGGATTTCTCAACCCAGCTCTAAGCTTCTTATATGGGAACCAGTGTACAGTGGGAAACAACCCGGTGTGGTTAAAGTGTGTCAGAGAGCGTAAGAGATGTAATAGTAAAGAAGGTGTAACCAATACCAACCAAACCACCTGATGATTATAATGATGCTTTTTAATGAACACATACCACGAGTCCCATGTAGTTGTTGTATCGCAGCCCAGAGAGTGAACACACCATATGACCCAGATGTAATTTCCTCATAGTTGCTTTAATGTGGTGGAGAAACTCTACACCTGAGCCACGCAGGTTCAAAAGACCAAATTTGCATATTCACCACTCGGGTTGTTGTTCACTGTCTAGGAATAGGAGTATGACTGCAGCGAGGAACTCCCTGCTTGGGAATGCTGCTCTGCTGGCATGGGGAACGAGGGCACCAGAATGCTGAGGTGATAACTTTAATGAAGCATGCGTATCAGAGATGGCTTTGAACCACGTTGTCGTGATGCCAAAGCTGTGGCTGAGATTACACGCCAAATACTGTGTTCATGCCATTCCACTGGGGCGACTTATTCCATGCAGTTTCATTTACATAACACTGAGGGAGGGGGCAAGAGGAGAGTATGAAGGCTGTATGGTAACTTTCTGGAAAGTTATCATATAAGTTTTGGAAATTCTTGTAAATGAAATTGTTTTAAAAATAGGACTGCAGATATGGATTATATATTTATGTCATTATATTGCTTGTTTTGTCTGACTAACAATCCAAAACGCCTGAAATTTGCAATGATGTAAAAATAAGAAGAGCATCAAATTCTCATGTTTGAGAGGCACAAACTAATATTATTAATATTTATTGTTTTTTGACACAAAGGTCAAAGGTGAGTGATGTGTTACAGAGGTGGTTTGGATTTAAGTCTAAATTTAGTCCTAAATCCTAAGCCACAAATTATTGTCAGTCTTATCTACGGGAAGGCCGAGTTTTCCGCCTAACAATCAGCTGTCTGACGCACATACTGTATTGCCCAATTAAGGTCAATTTACTCTGAGTTTACCCCGTTGACAGAGGTCTAAATATAACTGAAACTGGAAGTGACATGATAATGAAAAAAAGGGTTTTTTGCTCAAGTGTTTATGTCAAGATTTTGAAGCTTCTCATGAAGGCAATTGACCCTAACCCTCATAGGTAGATTGTTATAGTGCATTATTCAACAGAGGGGTACGTGAGGCCCAATGATGGAAAAGGTTTTAAGTATATTCCGGGGGCTATTATTGAATATAGTTCATCAATAGGTTCATATCTGTGTTTCAAACTACTTTGTTTGTTGTGTTTCACCTGAATATAGATGTTAACGTTCAAACCCGGTTTAGTTAATCTTTTGCACAACCTTGACTTCCCCAACTCACTCGCTTTTGTGTTCTTGACCCCACTTCCTCTCAAATAGGATTTAGTTCCTCCGCCCCTTCTCATCCCTCCTCTACTTGTACACACCAATTTTAAAAATTACTTCTGAACATATTTTTCCTGTAATCCCTGACTGTATCACTCCCATGCCTTTGTATGCTTCCCTGTCTTACTTCCTCCTGCTCCCTCCTTTCCCCCTTCTTTCTCCGATCTCTCCTCTCTCCTCTATTGCTTTCTCTCTCTCTCTCTCTCTGTCTCTCTCTCTCTCTGTCGCTCTCTCTCTCTCTCGGTTGTTTCTGTCAAGGAGCGAAAAGAAACCGAGGTGTTTGCATAATCAACCTTTGCTCCCTTTTGCGCCTTTTCCTCCCTCCCTTTTGTGTTCTCACATTTTGTGTTTTGCGTGTGAAACAGCAGGGGGTCCCCCTCATTAGAGCCAGCTTCTGAGTCTTTGAGGATACAAATGTATCACAGGCTGGATGCGCGTCTACACAGGTGCTGCAAATGTGGGTGTCTGCCATAATTCAAATTCATGGCTGAATACGGCCCACCTGATCTCGAATGTTCTGCCTCTGTTCTTCACACAGAGAAGTCTGACTTGAATCACCTGCAAGTGTGTAAGTGTGCGTGAGTGTGTGTGTGTGTGTGTGTGTGTGTGTGCATGCATGTGTCCTACTCAGCAGATGGCCAGACATCCAGCGTGTAGACTAATTGAGATAAGCATGCCAACAAGCTGACCAAGCTAACAGAATTATAAGCTTGTAAGGAGGGGACATGGAAAGCCAAATGTAGCCCTAGCTTGTTTATTAGCATAGATTAAGGAAGTAATAGCTCAGCAGCAACCAAAAACATGCGAGAATCTATTTATTAAACACATTTTGAGTCAGCACAGTTAAAATAAGATCATCCCTAAGCCTGGTTATTTCTAAATATTTGCTGCAGTGCTCTTGTGATGATGACACTGATGCTCTGTGCTTTCTATGTTTTGGTCTCTGTTGCAGTTGTAACAGCTTATGTCTTGGTTTTGGTTTCATTGTTCTTGCAGCACACACACACACACACACACACACACACACACACACACATACACACACACAGGTGCACTCAATATTATTGTTCATCTCGTTTCTCTGCAGGTGTTCTCAAACAGCGATGAAGCCCCCATTAACAAGAAGCTCCCCAAAGAGCTCCTTCTTAGGTAAGATTAATAATGTGGAACCTCCCCTTTCATACACACACACACACCTAAACACACACAAAATACAACACAACATACCCGGGGACAAGGGCTTAGGTCAGGGTTACTCATTAGCTGAAGCACCCTTGAACGTTTGTGTATGTGTGGGAGTGTGTGTACATTTGTTTTGTCATTAGTTATTGTGTGTACTTTGCAGGTGTCTGTGTGTGCTCTCTGTGTGATGTATGTTGGCCACGTGTCTGAAATGAGATGGTGTTGACTGTGTGACCTACAGACCAATATTTTGTCCCTCAGCAGCTGCGCACGACCCATAAATCTGACATCACACATGCAACTCAGCAGCGTTCATCCTCCACACTGATTTATGTGCGTGTGAGTGTGTGTTTGTGTGTGTGTGTGTGTGTGTGTATGTGTGTGTGCTTGTATGTTTGAAAGCAATGCACCTGCATGTTCCTCTGCTCACACATGATATGGACAGCTTATTTCTGGGTTTGGACGCTGCATGTTTGTGTGCGTGTGTGAAACACTCCTGGGCCTATGCAAAACTGTACGTCTGTGCTATAAATAGCTTGTCTTAGCTGGTGGGGAATTCCGCAGTGCTGTGCTCTTCTGCTGCTCCAGCTGTGCTCCACAGAGACTACCAGTACGCCCATTACCACCAGCGCACTCTCACTGGTGGACAGAAAAAAACATGCACTTCACATGCACGAGCCAGCTCCAACACATGACCCGGTGTCACATGTGTCATGTTGAGACACTTACACAACATCGGCTGTGAGGAGGGCTCACTGTGATGGCAGTAAATCTTGTTTTTAAACCGTGGAAAGCGGGCTGACTGGAGCCTTTTGTTTTGTATTTTGTAATTTTGTTATGTCGCGCCACTACAGTACACACAGAGGAACATTATGTTGTCACTGCCGCGTTTGTGCTATGCAGGTATAGAATCTCACATATCGGACGCTTTATTCACACCACATTTATGATTATTTATTAACAGTAGAGAGTAAATCATTGGTGATAACCCCTTCAAGAAGTTGCAAGATAAATCTGAGGGGTCACAAGATGATTAACAAGTTTTAACTCTTCAGGCCTTGTTCAAATGAAACAATCTGAGAGGTTTTGAAGGGAAACATTTTAATTTCCACTGCAGTTGATCATGTATATGTTTGCAAGTATGTTTACTATAGGAACATTTTTTAATTCATTTGTTAATTTGACTAATTAGCGTTCTCATTTAGCATGGCTGCTTATGTTTAATGTATCACTGTGAGGGAGCCCAAGCACCTGACTTGTTTTTCCGCGTTCGTCTGCCTCTCAGCCAGTGCGTCGTAAACAGCTGTTATCTAGGCCAGTGCAGCACGGATATAAACTGTGAAAACTGTAGAAGAACCTCGTCTGATAGACAAGCCTCAGAGAGTTCAGAATGGATCAGGGTCCTCTTACTCAGAAGCACTGACTCAGCAACCTCCCCACCACCACCACCATTACCACCACCACCACCACCCAAATTCATGTCTGACTGGAGTTACCATGGCAACCAGTCCTAGACTCACCGTGAAGGCTCGACTCTCTCTTATCTCGCCCATGCTTGAAGGGCCAGTCGTACGTTTTGTCAACAAATGCGACTATGCTCCATTAAAATCTCATTATGTACCGTGAAAAACGGCATACCCGAGCAGGATGTGATGGAGCAATCAAAGGCTATTAACTTATTTTCTATTCTTCCTGTGTTCAGAGCCAGCATAAGGGCTTTCCTCTGCATAGTAAAGCAGAGAACATGTGGTACTCATGATGTTATGACTCGGTCTTTGGTTAGGGTTAGGGTTCTCTGCTATGAAAAAGCTCATGTCAGTGACAAAGCTTTCGTCTACATGTCTCCATTTCAAAAGTCAGAGCTGCTTCCTGGTATTAAGCTTTTATTTCCAAGTGTAAATGTCAACCAAGTTAACAGACCTCAAAACAGGACTCACAAAATCAGACAGACTGATTGCTTCCCTGTGATATGATTAACAGAATCCGTCTGTGGTTGGTAAAAGGCCTCTCTCACACACATAATGGAAAGTCAGATTGTGTTTGATTAAAACAGACAGTCAATCAATGGTCAGCGTCACAGCCATTAACCAGTTATTAGGATGGAGATCAATGAGTGTCCACTTGATTGGTCAGCTTCTCTGGTGGCCTCAACCGAACACTCTAAGGACTGTGTGTGTGTGTGTGATGTGCGAGTGTGTGCTCCTGTGTGTGTGCACGTGCGAGCGCGTGTGTCACATGCGTGTCTCTGCATTGTTTTGTTGATTGTATGTATGTAGTTCCTGACACAAGATTTCTGTATAGATTATAACAGACATGTCCCAACATGCCCTGGTCTGCCACACATACAAACACACAGCCTTTGTCTGTGTCTATATGAAGGAAACAATGGTCAGCTCCTGTTTCCTAGTGTTAAAAGGACATTCAGACCACAGCTGCACTCAAAGCTTTGGCACCATGACAATTCTCTGAATACCTCAAATAAGCTATAGATCGCCCCTATAAGGCTCTTCTGTGCGCAGCAACAGGTCATTTGATGACTGAGAATTTGGGAGGTGTAAGTGTTCAGTCTTGTGTGTGTCCATGTGTGTCCTCTTGTGTATGTATGTACTGTATGTTTGTCTGTCTGTCCCCTGCTGTCTGTGGCCTTGCTGGTCTGAGTGCCAGAGATTACTCATTGGCAGATTAATGGATTGAGCTGACCCAGTAGCCTGCTGCATGCAGCCCTTTGTGGCTGACCGCCCCACAGCTCAAACACTGCCTGTCTGTGGGGCTCTCCTGCTACCATCAATACGCAGGGGATTGTTCTGTTTTCTACAGACATCAAAAAGACATTAAATCACACAAAAAATGAAAAAAATCAAATATGTTAAGTTTAATAGACTGCAGCTTTCACATTAACACCAAAGCCTCAGTCTTTATGTGGGAGTGATCAGTGAGCTGAGACTCATGCTCTCTTTTCGTCTCTCTTTCTAGAATATTCTCCTATCTAGATGTGGTTACACTCTGTAGGTGTGCCCAAGTATCCAAGGTAAGCACTTCTTTCTCTTCACGTCTAACACACTCATTTGCTTTATAAGAATGGATTGATTTAAGTCTGAACAAAGGTATGGTTGAATTGAAACCAGTTTATTATTACTGAATTCTCTTGAAATGTCTATAATATAGCGCCATCTGCTGGTCATATGTAAGTGAGCCACTGCTTTGCTATAGTGCACTGCAGCTGAAAGCCATTTATGAATGAGCCATCAGTGAATAATAACAGGGGTAAGCCCGTGGGCTGTGAATGCAGAGCTGTGATGGCAGCTTCTTTCATAACAGCTACAATGTATTCCTATTGGGAAAATCTCTGTACATGACATAAAATATTAGGTAGTTCTATCTTTTTGTACGTGTGTGCTGTGTACCTAAATTTCCAACCATTATTATGACTGACGTAAGAAATGAAAACAGCAATTACTTCACCTGCTCCGTGATCAAAGATCAAAAAATGGGCAGAGTTGATGTGTACATAGAGATCTGTTGACCCACTATGTTCATTCATTCCTTCTACATATTATGATAACAGAGTTACCATTCACCTTCCCCCACCTCTGTCTGACCCACTTGTCTGTTTCTGTCTACAACCTGTCTGTCACTCTCCCAGGCATGGAATGTCCTGGCCCTGGATGGTAGCAACTGGCAAAAGATCGACTTGTTCAACTTTCAGACAGACATAGAGGTGAGGGATATGTTTATGATAGAGGGAGAACAAATGAAGGAGACGAATGAGTGCTCACAATGGACAGCAAATATGTGCGTGTGCTTGCCTATATGTGCTGAATGTATGCTTGTTGAGTAGCATTATCCAGCCCAAGGCTTAGTGCTGGGTCAGTAGGCTTTGGTGCTGACTGTGACGTCACAGCTGATCCTCTGTCCTGTGGCCCAAGTCATTATTACTCACTCTCTCTCTTTCTCTCTGTCCCTGCGTCTCAGGGTCGGGTGGTGGAGAACATTTCAAAGCGATGTGGGGGCTTCCTGAGGCAGCTGAGCCTCAGAGGCTGCCTCAGTGTGGGAGATGCCTCCATGAAGTGAGATTTTCATTGTCCCTAGACTGATACAACAACTGTGATCCTGATTAGACTTTTCTCAAAAGACCCTCTCTTGTTGCTTTGATTACTCGCTATTTTTCCCCTGTGTGATTATGTTTAAAGTCAACTTTAAGCTCCTTGTGCCTCATCACTCTCTGGGGACTCTCTTTATTCCATGTATTCTCACTGTACTGTGTACACTTGTAGAAAACAAAAGATCAGTAATGGTCTAATTTAGTTTTTACATGTTACTGTTGTACCTCTTGATCTGTTGATTTGACATGGTTTTACTTGAAGACTTCGATCCCCTCTATAAGCAACTGATTGAAAGAAGAAAATGTTGTCTAGTTAGTAATTCTTATGAATAATTATGTATAACAGCAACATGCAACAAAAAGAAAAGAAAAGAAAGAAGAAACGTGCATTAGCTGTGGAAGAACCTCCCAAGGGTCTGTAGATGACTCTGTAACTGTTCTGTTAATTGGCTCCTGAGCAACTCGCAGCATATGACTTCTTGTTTATTCAATGAAGTGACTCCTGAGTAATTCTCATTTCCCTCCCTACTGTTTGACTGCTTCCCAGGACATTTGCTCAGAACTGCAGAAACATCGAAGTATTGAACCTGAACGGCTGCACCAAGATCACAGACAGCACCTGCCTCAGCCTCAGTAAATTTTGCTCCAAACTCAAACACCTAGATCTCACCTCCTGTGTGTCCGTCAGCAACCACTCCCTCAAGGCCCTCAGGTAGGACCTGCACACTTTTCTTTTACCTGGCTGTGTAAACCTGAACAGAACAGATCTCTATTAGTAATAACATGAAAACAGTCAGTTCCTCACAAAGCCCTCGCCTGTTACCACACACACACCGTTGCTCTTCATTGTGCATACTGTTCTATGTTGAAATGGTTCATGTAGATTAGATCACATACCCTGTATACATGTCTAAGTGTAGTGTGAATTGTGCGTATGTCCACGTTCAGTGATGGCTGCAGAATGCTGGAGATGTTGAACCTGTCGTGGTGTGACCAGATCACGCGTGATGGTATTGAGGCTCTGGCTAGAGGCTGCACCGGTTTACGAGGACTGTTCCTCAGAGGCTGCACACAGGTAGAGTAATGCAAAAACTCAAGCAATCATATTCAGGCAAAGACATATATTTTCCTGTCAGGGGACATTTTATGCATGCTTTATTGGAATTTTAAGAGGAAAGAGCGTGCCTTTATTCCATTTTGAAATATATTTCACCTCATATTTGTCATTTAAGACTTTATTTTTTATCTCATGGATTATAAGAGATGAAAATGAATTGATAAAAGACCATAATCAATCAAAAAAGAGAAGATTGATTAAAACTTTTAAACTTGTTTTAAACGTTTTTGTTTCCTGCTGCCAGAGGACACTGTTCGCTACAGTTTACTGTAAACAGGATCCTCTGTCTGAAGATTCAGACAGGTGACAAATTGAAGGAAAAACCAACATAGTGTCTTAGTAAGATGTTGGACCAACATGCTGCTGCCAGAACAGCTTCAATGCACTTTGTCATTGTATCTACAGTCTCAGTCTCTTCTGGAGGGATGAACGCCATTTTTCAAAAGATACCCTTCATTTGGTTTATGGTGGTGGGGAGTGCTGTCTTATGTATCCATCCAAAATCTCCAATAGGTGTACAATTAGCTGTGAAGGCCATAACATATGATTCACATCATTTTGACCGCTTGTGCTTTATGGATGGGGGTATTGTCCTACTGGAAGAGACCACTCTCATTACAATAAAAATGTCTCATCATAGGATAAAGGTGATCACTCAGAACAACTTTGTATTGATGTGCAGAGACTCTCTTCTCTAACAGGACAAGTGGACCCAAACTACACCAGTGAAATGTTCCCCAAAGCATAACAGATTCACCAGATCCCCTCGCTGCAGGGGTCAAGCCTTCAGACTTGTACCTTTTTTCCTTTAATTTGTCACTTGTCTTTAGCTCAGGATATACTAGCTGAGGAAACATTAAGAACAGACGGTGAAACAAAACAGATACCTATAAATTCCCAGACTTCTGAAATTGAAAACCAAAACCACAATATACCCCACACACCACATCTCAGGCTAACTGAGGAGAAATGTTCCCTTTCCCCGCTCTCTGTTCCCAACACAGAACATTTTCCATCTCATGATATTTGGGTTTTTTACTCTTTATTTTAATCTCACTGGTCAGTCTTATGTTGATATAGTGGTTTGTGTCAGGCTGGCATTTTCTTTCTCTGTTGCCTCTGTAGAGCCAACATTTTCTGCAGGCTGTGCTCTGAGTATTTTTTTATTTATTTTTTTTTAAACCAAAGCCTAATCCATTTTTCTTGCCTACAATGCAGTGGAAAAAACACCATGAAACCCCAATGAATCATCTGCAGGGGTATACAGAGGACAGTTGTCCGGGCCTGAATATGACCATTGATTGAACTCATTGGAAAACAGGGAACAGGGTGATATGGAAAGTCTACTCCCCTTTATTGGGGGACATTTTGTCAAACAAACGTTCTTTGGGTTTTAACAGCCTTTTACCAAGAAGCCAACCTAACCCTAACATATATATAAGCACACATACATACTGTTCAATACTTCTAACATAACCATGAACTTTCTTCTTTAACTTAGCTGGATGATGGAGCATTGAAACACCTTCAGAAACACTGCCCAGAACTCACCACCATCAATATGCAGTCTTGCACGGTAAGCAATGAGAAACTGATAATAATACATGTGTCTGTCTGTAAACTCTGTATGCCTTTTTTTGTTGTAATTTATCTTGTGTTGCCTCCAGCAAATAACAGATGAAGGCCTGGTCAGTCTGTGCCGAGGATGCCACAAGCTACAGATCCTCTGTGTGTCTGGCTGCAGTAATATCACTGATGCCTCCCTCACTGCACTGGGACTCAACTGTCCCCGGCTCAAGTGAGAAACACCAACACTCACATGCACATACATGCACAAACACTTGTCCCACCATCCTTTGCAAGGACTTTAACAGCTTGCCCCAGTATTCGCAAAACATATCCTCCTTAGGCAATGGGACTTTTACCTTTTCCAAGAATGAACTATAATTGCCATAAGCCATATTTTTGGTTTTGGGGGGTAATTTTAGCTACTCTTGTAAATGTAAAGTGCAACAAAAAAACCCACTATGTTTTTTTAAGAGTTTGTCACCACTTAATGTGGCCCACTTGGTCCTGAAATGATTTTCAATACAGCCTCTTCATTCCCAGTTGACTGATGATTTATTGTTGTTGTTAACATTGTTAAGTACACAATGAGCCACGTATTTACTCCACACCCTCCTGGCTTTCACAAGTTGTGCCTTTGTGTGTGCGTATTCTTAGGATCCTTGAAGCTGCACGATGCTCCCATGTCACAGATGCTGGGTTCACTGTACTGGCCAGGGTGAGTATCATTTTGCTCTTTTCTTTCTCATCTGTGAATCTTTTGTTAGCATTTCACCACTGTATCTCAAACTTTAATTGAGTTCTTGTCTCACATGGGCTTAATCCATCTCATTTTCTTCACAGAATTGTCATGAGCTTGAAAAAATGGACTTAGAAGAATGTATTTTGGTAAGAGAATTCTTAGCTTTGATCGTTTTTTCTGTGTAGAGGTTAAACTGCAGGACGAGGACAGATGTGATTGTGTACATGACAGTGTATTTTTTCTGCCAAGGGGGACAGTGAGCATTCCAGTGACCTCAGTATTTAAATCATTCTTGACAGAAAGCGTTTTAGTGGGATGCAAAACTAATACAAAAAATGCGTCACATGCCTCCTAAATCCTAGTGGCCACTTTGCAGTCTCTAGACATGTGAGACCAGTACGTTAATCAAGTTTGTCCTTTCCTCAGGTGACAGATAACACCCTGGTTCAGCTGTCTATCCACTGCCCTCGCCTGCAAGCCCTGGTAAACATTCATACCTGCAGTTCAGATTTTGTGACAGGTTCTGCCTTGGCTTGTCAGCATGCTTACGTATATATAATCCATATGTCTCACCCCTTCATCGCTACTTGCTGTGTTCTGGGCAGTCCCTGTCCCACTGCGAGCTGATCACAGATGACGGCATCAGAGCTCTGAGCAGCAGCACTTGTGGCCAAGAGCGCCTCACTGTGGTGGAGCTGGACAACTGCCCCCTCATCACTGATGTGACCCTGGAGCACCTGAAGAGCTGCCATCGTCTGGAGCGCATCGAACTCTACGACTGTCAGCAAGTGACCAGGGCTGGCATCAAACGGATCCGGGTGAGTGGGCATAATGTGAAAATACAAGCTGTTTTTAATCATTAAAAAGAATAGTTTGACATTTTGGAAAAAACTTCACGTTCTTAAAGATGAGAAGATCAATATCACTTTCATATGTGTTTGATACAGGCGATTCAAGCCGTTTCAAGGCTTCATGCTTAGCTAAGCTTACTGGCTGCTGCTTGTATTTAAAAGACACATGTAAAAGCGGTATTCATATTCACAGATAACTCTTGGCATATAAGTGGATAAGCGTATTTTTCCCAAAGATCTAACTATTCTTTTATGGAAAATAAACTGTTTGCTGTATATAAAAGAGAATCCTGACCATATATGGATCTCTTTCTGTGTTTTTTGTCTTTTTATATTCTGCTCTTAACACATTTCTTCCTTGCACAGGCGCATCTTCCAGAGATCAAGGTCCATGCCTACTTTGCCCCAGTGACACCCCCTCCCTCTGTACATGGAGGTGGCCAGCGTCTGTGCCGCTGCTGCATCATCCTCTGACAGTGGAGGGCCAGGGGGGGCCACCTCTGTCTACAGGTCCTGCTGCTCTGAAATGGAAGGAGGGGGACTGGGGTAGGTGTAGGGGAGAGGAGGGGCTGGACCCACTCACTGCTCCTGATCACTGATCAATACATTGACTGATCGCCACTGATTCCTGATCAGTTTAGCCTGCCCCTCCTCTCTCCTCTTGCTCACCAATCAGCTTTGCAGCAGCCCCAGGTTTGGGTGTGGAGGGGTCAGAAGAAAGATGGATGGATGGTCTTTCTCTCTCTCTTTTTCTCTCTCTCTCAATTTCTTTCTCTCTTTCTCACTGTAAGGACAAAAACAGGTTGTCCACTCCATACTGCTTCTCACACCCTTCACTCCCCACCTGTGGGCTTAGAGGAGGACTGCACCTGGACAGCTGGAGATTGGGGTCTGAACAGTGGAACTACAATGCATCAAGTTCAAACTAAAAAAAAAAGACGATATTGTCATCTGGACAACAGTTCACTCTGTGGAGTATCATCTCAACCAACACATCACATGACACCTCTATGTGACCATCCTGTGATTCATTCTGCTTCGACCAATAGACACGCAGCATGGAGGAAGAGGAGAGCCGGTTTATGGGAACTGCAGATCTTCTGGAAACAAACAGTGAAGCTTTGGCATGGCCAGCTGCACTCTCCAGTGAGGAAGAGTTAAGAAAACAGGAAGTACAGATTGGGACATGTGACATATTTGTGCATCTGAGATACTTATGTTGAGATTTTGATTCTGTTTGTACAGAGAATGTTTTGCAATGGAAAAAAAGAATTACACTTATGGCAACTCACTCTAAATTGAGGAAGGCCAACAAAAAATTGTTTTATTTTCTCTTATTTTTCAGTGCTTATTGTAATTGTCAATGCCTGTCTATCCAGAGAGGGAGATATATTTGTCTTTCTTTATGAAATGGAAAAGAAAAAACTGTTGCTGTTTGACAAAAAAAGGACCTATGATTCAGACTCTCAGCGTCTAAAAGCATTATGTTGACTTTATCTGGGATGAGTGGCCTCTCCTGTGTCTATGTGGTTATGTTGGCTCCTAGGCCCTGATCCAATCCTGTCAGTAGCCCTGTGCACTAGCTCCTACTTGACCACTTAAGCATTTGTTTACATTCTGGATTAGTTTAGCACCACAGACAAACTTGTTTACATCAGTAGGTTTCCAGTCTCCCTACTATACAGAGATAAGTTTAATAACACTGATACAACTGTGTTCAACCCACTGTTTTTCACTGGACTGTAGAAGTACATTATTCAAATGTATTGCTGTGTGTATTTAGATATCAATCAGGGCTAAAGTTGGTGCAGCTTTGCTTCAAAGTGAACTGGAATCTGCCTAAAGCTAAGACAATAGGTATGAAAATGTGAGCAAATGCACCTCAACTTTTTGACAATCACATGAATTTATGTATTTGAACGTTAATTTAATTTAGTTTTATGTAATTCGAAATTTACAGATGATAGGACATTAATTATCTTTTTTCAATAAACTCCTCACACCTAATGCCCCAAGCAACACATGAAGTAGCATTTGACGCCGATTGGGAGAGATCTTCCTCAAGTATCTAAATGATTAGTAACAAATTCCTGCTCATCCAAATCCTCCAAAACACATGTGACAACAGGAATAATATGCAGTAACTGTGAAGGAAACATCAGAACTGTTCATTTCGCTGTATTCAAACACTCTTTCTGGAGATCTTGATATTATCTGTCTTGCCATGCAGACTAAAACATGTAGGGGCCATGAAAATACCACTACACGAAGCACTGAAAATACAATAAAACAGAAGCAGCTCTCAGTATTACGCTAAACAAGAGACTGGTAAGTGCTGTGTAGTGCTGTGTAGTGCCAAGTGCTCAAAGACTGTGGAGATTGGCAGGACTGTGGATAGGACTGAAACAGAGGAGAGCAGAAGGAAAGATGAAGACAGAGGATGGACTACATACATAGCTGACTTGACTGGCTGTGATACTAATGCCCTCTCTTTGACAGCTGTTTTAACAGTTTTATGTTCAAGAAAATAAAGAAAAAATAAATAAATGAATAAATAAAAGTGACTAATAGTAAATGTGCGTTGTCTCTCCAGTGTAATATTTTGTCTTCCAGTATTGATTTCAGTTTGAACTGCGGCAAACTGATTAGTTTATAGGCCAGTGTGACCGCTAGATGTCACCAGAGATCCGTGCAGACGGTATAGACATATATACATGGTAGACACACCCACACAAACTACGATTTGTTTGATTCGTTGGTCCTGTAACGGATTACATAAATTATACAGCCTTCAAGTAATGACAAAATTGATTTTACTCAGTTAAAGTACCTACAAATACCTAAACACAAGCGGGATTCACGGTATACTTGATAATTTTCTATTTTCCATCAGGCATAATGCTGGCTAGCTGTGCGGCTTGATAAGCGACCCTTGGTAAACTGCGGTCCCGGCAGCCTTTTTTCCCCACACCCGTATTCCGAGAGGACCCGCCCTGCTCTGCATCTGATTGGCTAGTTCTCGCAGCCTTTGTTAGTTAGGTTGGTACCGTCAGCCAATCAGAGGTAGCATAGGGGCGGGTCTTCATAGAATGCGGGTGGGGAAATAACGCGTCCCTGCAGCGCGCAAGCTTCCAGTGCCTGTTAACGGGTTTACCTGTGCGGCGAGTATTCCTGAAGTAAAGAAGAAACCGGCTACCACGGCACTGGAGCAGCAGACTGCCTGTTACTGGAAATTTGATGAAACGTTACAGCTCCCGTTGAAAACAGCGTTGAAGACTTCCCCGCTTTGTGGTGATGGAATAAAAGAGCGGAGTAGTGCCAGTCGTTAGGCCCGCGGATAGCTACCGTTAGCCAGCCGAGCTAGCTGCTGTGAGGCGGTCTATCCTTGTTTGGGTCACTAGCTAGGTGCTATTTTTGTTAGCATAACAGATACCCAACTGAGGCTGCTAGCTTGTTTTTTTAATGCGAATATATTGAAGAAAGGTGCTGGAGTCCACTGCAGTTGAGTTACAGAAAGTTTCAAGGCATCCCACTCGGCTAACGTTATCTAGTAAGGGAACTAGCAAGCTGCGTGTTTGTTCAAAGTTGAGCTCTTGACATGGGCAGAAGGATGATTTGTGTGTTTTAGTTATTGGATTGCATGTTGATGGTCAAACATCTTTTAGTCGCAGTCCAGACCGCACAGTCTCTCTGCTCCTCCGCGGGACTTCTCTTAATATCTTCGTCGGCCCTTCACACCTCCTCCCGCCGACCACTGTCTCCAGTCTGCGGCCGGCTTTAGTGGCTGGCCACACGGCGCTGACTGCCCAATGGAGGAACATGACAACATGGACTATTTTTACCAGCAGGTAGTGCAGAAAGACGTTACCCGAAGGCTGCAGGTTGGCCAGGACCTCATTGACTACCTGAACGACCCGCAGCGCTCTCCGGACGTGGAGCAAGATAAACCCCGACTGGATAAGACCATAGATGAGCTAACGGGATGGGTGAACTCCAGCAATTTCAAGGTGAGAGACAGTGGACAGACATGGTATCAGGCTATCGCTGTGTCACTGCAGCAGTAATCTCCCCGGCCTGTTCATGAATTATTCCCCCTCCCAGCTAATAAACGGGAGGAGAGTGGGGAGTCATGGAAATTGTTTGTCATTTTCAGAAGAGATCGGTTTGAGTGCGAAAAACTAAAACTGAGATGAGCCATTTAAAACGAGCTGTCATCGCTTTAGTGGTATGAAGAGGACTATCTGACATTTTAAAAACATCTAATCAAACCAATACCCTTTTTCTCTTGTCTGACCACGACCAAATCAATATTTAAAGTGCAATTTGCTTTTCCAATCAACACACAACATCTTCTTGCTTTACATGGTTAAAAAGCATTAAGCCGTGTGTTTGTTTTTTGACAACCCAATAATCTAATCCTGGATCATGACAGGCAGACGTTTTTAAATCTCAACCCCAGTGTCAGAAAAGGACATTTGCGAGGCATTCCTGTGGTTTGTTGGGGTTTATATTGTTGTCTTGGCAGACTGTGGGTTGAGGGACCTATTGTCAGGACTGTAGACTACTGGAGCACAGTAAGAGATGGGGGAGGGGTTAAAGGACTCATTGTTATAACCTATGCTTTTTCTCCATGTATCCCTCTGCCTCTCGTGTTCTTTCAATCCAAACACACACACTCTCACTCTCTTTTAAGCTTTTTTCTTAGTTTGGTATCTTCATCATTGCTCCTGCTTCTTTGTGTGTGTGTGTGCGTGTGTGTGTGTGGTGGCCTTGGCTGCACTCTGTTCCATATCTCAAAATTGCTGGAATGTGACATTTTTGCCAACATATCGCACTGATCCAGAGAGTCAAAACAGTCTGAGATCTTTTTCAAGCTGTGCAGAAATTTGACTCCCGAGTCTCTTTTTAAACTGATCAACATTGTCTGCGCTGATTTTCCGGACTCAGCAAGATTGTATTAGTGTGGAAATTGTGCATTCAGCATAACAAATTCATCTCGTCTTGGTCTGAAAATAATTTATAGTTTCTGCTTAAAAAGTTAATGAAGATGTATCAATACTGCCCCTTTATTGTCTACACTCAGTTTATTCACTAATCTAACTTTTAAGTGAGTTTAAAGTCAGTTTAATTTATGAAGACACATTTTTCTAAGAGATTTAGTATCCTCTTGTATGTGACAAATTAAATATTCTGCCCATGGTTTTGCATCTAACTGTCAAAACAAATATAAGGAGGTCATAGTGATAGATGTATAAACTGTACGGATTAATAGAATCAGGGAAATATTATCCCAGGCAAAAGTTTAAATCTAAAACTTTTTTCTTCATTTATCTTTCTTTTTTATTATTATTTCCGCAATATGAGTAATACATGGTTATGGGATTAAATGTCTGAGTTTACATTCTGGCGACAGTACTGTGGAGAAAGTGGTCAAAAATCATGCAGTATGGGTTAGTATTCTGTCTAATGCTCCTGTCAGTTGTCTCTCAAATGAATAGCTGTGTTTGAAGTGGTAACCTAAACCGTTACTACTTCCAAGTCTGTCTCCATGAAGTCCAATCCTAGATATAAAGAGCTAATATTTCCCTTATTTTGTCCTTTCATGTGGGCGACACAGACAGTAAAACTCAGATCAGTGTCTGGGAGTGATTTTACAAGTGAGTCGTGACCCCCAGAAGCCTTCAAATAGCAGGCTTTTATGCAGATTGTCTCCCTGACGGACAAAAGGAAGGAGGGGTTAGTTGTAAGCAAGATGTGGAGTCAGCTCAGCGATATGGAGGAATTGAGAGATGATGCAGAGTTGAGAGGAGGAGAATGAAGGAGGAGTTAGAGCAGGAAATACAGAAGTGGGGTGATGAATGGGTTAATGGAAGGTGAGTGGAAAACAAGCCACGACTCATAAATACATTAAATGTGCAGATAAGGGGACCGTCGTGCCCAAGTTCCTCTTTTCGGAGCAGATTAAGCACAGTGTTAAACTGCCCCATGGCTCTTCTCTCTCTGTCCTTGTCTGGCTCTTTTTTGTCCTTGTCTGGTGCATTTTTGTCAGTGAGTCAGTTTCATCCTCTCAGCCTCGTCTCTCTTTCCTCTACGGAGAGACGGAGCAGCATGTTCATCTCAGACATACTCTCGAAACATCACAGAGGCCCTAGTGCCTCAGTGAGACATAGACAAAAAGCAGGCATTAATATTGCATGCTGCTTTTACGGGCAGCAGGGCCAAGTGAGTGGACACTGCCTGGACTGGATGAGGTCTGATACTGCTGTGAGGTAGCCCTGCCCAGACTCTATGACTGTGATTTAGTTTGAAGAGAGATGAGTGTCAAACACACTCATTTTTTTATATACACAAAGGACATGAGTTTTAGGATACAGTTTTAGAAAACATACCAAACACAGTATAATCCATGTTTTATCAGTGAAATCTGTCCACAGAGCATTCATTTGTTCTTATTTCTCTTTTAAACAATGAATGTATTTTTGTGTAAGCAAGCTGTTACTTCAATCTCAACTCTTCCTGCAGGTGCCTCATAGTAGGAAAATCCAGTGAAGTGAATTGAATGCAGCTTTTTAGTGGGAAGCAGCTGCAGGAACTGATGAGCTACACTAAGCAAAGGTAGCTTCGCCTCAGGCAGTAAGATTTTAAACAAAAGCAGGCAGGGGGGTCTTCATCTGCTTTTGGACATTTTTGTCAGTGGAATAGTGGCAAAGGAGAAGAGCTCCAAATGCTGAGCGCAGTTTAGTCAAATCAAAGAGCTCAAACACAGAAAATCTAAGTATATGTCCCATTCTGGTGCCATCACCCCCCAGTAATGGTACTGGCACCAGCCTTATTATGGGAGCTGGGGAAAATCCATTTTTAAAATGAATGCATCTAGGCCAATATGTTAATTAAATGGGTTAATATAATCTAGCACCATACAAAACAAAGGCATAGTTCGCCCTTGTTTTCATATCCTAAAATTCTGTATCACAGTAATTTATTTCTTGCCTATCAATTAAACATCTATCACACAAATGGAAGTGAGAAAATACATTTAGCAGCAAAGCTTGAGCAGAGATTTAAACCTACAGACTTCCTACCTATAGAGCCCATTGTTTCTGAGAACCTAACCAATCACTGTAGAAGTGATGTGAGTATTATTTGTTGATTTATTATTTAGCAACCTCATTTTTAATCTGTTTCCAAGAGCCTAATGTGACCTTTACATTGCTTTTTTGTATTCCTAACAGCACAAAACCCTCAAAATAATCAATTTACAGTGATATGAAACAGAAAACCACTAAATTCTCACTTTTGAGAGCTACTGTTTGGCTTGATCTGTGATGTAAACAATAAATCTATCACAATAACTGTTTTCAAGTTTCACAACGATCAATTCATGGATTAATTGACTAGTTGTTTCTCGTTAGTTGTAACCCTGTCGTTGCGAATGACGCTGTGTGCTCCTGTCTCAGCCTTGGACCTTGTTTTTTCCACCCAGAACCTGTTTTTAAGCCGCTCTACAATCCAGAGTTAACCCTGTACACGGTATGCGAATTAGCAGGAGTAAGCCACTATATGCACCAGCCTGAGTCTTCACAAAGAACCATTGATTCTGGGCTAAGTATTTACTTTCTTCCCTCTTGCATACCTCAGTCACCCCTGATGTTTTTGAGACTTGAAGTCTAGAGATGCTGTGTGTGTGTGTGTGTGTGTGTGTGTGTGTGTGTGTGTGTGTGTGTGTGTGTGTGTGTGTGTGTGTGTGTGTGTGTGTGTGTGTGTGTGTGTGTGTGTGTGTGTGTGTGTGAGAGACACATTATATTAGTTGGACTCTTCTATGTCCACATGTCCGGTGTTGATTAGTATTTGGGCTGATACCTAAAAATGCCCATTTGGGTTTTCTTGCCTCTTGCCTCCTCTCTCCCCTTTTCTCCTATTTTCATTTTAGACATGTCAATTTCCGTCCTCCAAAGTGGATATCAAACCCACTTTCTTCCATCTCATGTCCTCTATCTATCCCTCTGTCTCCATGTGAAGATGACATATGGTTGCAGGCGCCAAGCTTGTTGGGGTGCTGGGTAGGGGAGGGGGGAGGGGAGGCCTGAAGGCTGTTTCCTTCCTGTGCTGTCTCTACTTTCTCCTGCTGCCCCCCCCCACCCCACCCCCAGATTAGGTCAGTATGAAGCCGTCATCATATTGACCCAAAGCTCATGTTTCTTCTCCAGGTGATTTTTGTTTTCCCGTGGTATTACTTGGCTGCCATTCCTGTAATTTTCTTCACCCCCCTCCACTTTTTGTTTCTTTAGTTACCTGGCTCGGCTTATCCTTTTGACTAAAATAGGGAAGAACTGGAGTCTGGCTCCCCACTCGAGGCAGGACAGAGGAGAATAATGTTTTAATGGATTTTCTTTTTGGACTGTTCAGTTCGACCGTAATGCTGCCAAGACAAGCATTCCAGCAGCGCTGCGCAGTGTGGGATGCGATCCTAATCAGAAACACAGTGGAAAACTCAACCCTACCAACAAAAAAGTTCAGGATACCTTCTCCATAGAAGTCGTATCACAAGCCAGTCATTTTTAAAAGATTGAGCCACTGTGAGATCAAATCAGAAAAAGGGGGACTGTAAAATGTCTCTATAAGAAATATTGTACACATTTCAATTTCTTGGTGAAAGAGTGCAAATCATCAGTGTGTGATTTCATAAGCTGCTGTTACACAGATATTACAAAGAGGGTGCAACAAGATTACATCATCAGGAGTTCCCCAACTTTTGGCATACTTGGGAGAGACTCAGCAGCCAGACATTTCTCTGCTCTCTGTTTAGGAGTGGCTGAGAGTTTGTCACTAAAATGAGAATAACCTGTTGCCGCTAACATGGGAAATTGGCTTCGGTCTTGAAGAGTTGAAGCACTTATTCACTGACAGATAGCCTAAACTGTACACACACTGCTCTGCTACGTTCACAGCTAACTTTACACTCTCTGCTCTCCCGTCGCCAGCCTCACCGTCCCACATGCTCTCTCTCTCTCTCTTTCTCGACCGCACTCTCACTAAGCACACAACCTTTGCACTGAATTATCCCTTAAAGGAGCTACGCTACTTGTATAACACTAGAGTAAGTTAGTTAAATCCCCTCATATCAACATAGGGAAAAACAATCCTCAGTTATCCCTTTTTTAATCGTCAATAAACGATCCGATGGCCAGTTGGCACAAGCCTGTTTCTCTCCTAATGAAAAGAGGAGAAGCAGGAGTCCTGGATTTCCTGAAATCCACCACCAGCTCCTTTTGTTTTGCTGATGTTAAGCTGCAGATGGTTCAGCTCACACCAGTCCACAAAACTGTCCACCACCCTCTGGCACTCTGACACATACTCCCCTGATGCATCCAACCACTGCTGTGTCATCGGAGGACTTAGGTATAGGTGGGCAGGTCTGTGTGTTGTTCCTGAAGTCCGAGGTGTCACCACTGTGTCTGACACATAGTTGGTGTACAGGCTGAGTTTGTCTGATAAGGTAGTCCATGATCCAGGACATGAGAGGAGTGTCAACCTCTTCATGCCGCTATGGTTGATATGTAAGCAGACAGTTAAAAAGTGGTCGAAACATACATAGTTCAATGAAATGTTAAATACCTGAATCCACTCATAAACAATTGTGTGACCCAATTTAACCTTTGTCTGTCTCTCACTTTGTGTTTGTAGGTGGCGTTGTTGGGAATCGACATCTGCGGTGCGTTTGTGGACCGCATGGGGGAGCGGTTCAAAGGATACCTGGGAACAGGTGAGGTATTCAACCTTTCCTCAACCTGAATGTCATTTAGGTTGGCCTGCACAGTGAACTTCATTCATGATATATCTCAAGTGCTCAAACATAAAGAACGTCAGAAGAATTTGTCAATATTGCCTTACTGCCTTTTCCATGGAATAGTTGTTCAAAACTGAACAAACCTGTTTTCAGGAAATGCCATCGCAAACATAGCTAATAGTTATCATTTAGCATCAGTCGTTGGAAGAGGGATTTTAAAAGTCACCTGCTTTGTTCTGTTGATCAGGCTCAAAAGTAAATGTATCCCTCTAAGTGTTCCTTCCATTACCTAGAGAATGAGTTTGTCCTCTTGGCTTCACTGACAAATGTAAAAAATACTGCAAATGACAACAATTTACCACATTGCACTCACCATTCCTACTCTGTGCAACAGAAGTCAGATGGTTTGTGTTTTGTTTCAGACTGTCCAGCATTTTGACTCATGTCCTTCCATTTTTTGTCTCTCACTTCCACTTTGTGGTTCCTCTGAGGCAGCCTAGCAGAACTGCTGTAAAGCCTGGCGCAACCCCATCTCTATTATACATCCTTTAGTCTCTATATTTAAGCTTTGAATTGTCTGCCATGCTGTAGCTCTGCCTATTACACCACATAACCATGACCTCATAGACTGAATCTTGTATCAGGTTTCATGCTCGCGCTCTCTCTGTGGTGGGTGTGTGTGTCCGCGTGGGTGTGTGTGTGTGTGTGGGTGGGTGTGTGTGTGTCTGTGTGCGCGTGTGTGTTATGCCAGTGCCAGTCCTTGTGTGTGTGCCTGCTTAAGGTGTCACCAGCTGTCTTTGTCAGCTAGACATGCTCTTGTCACCAACAAACACACTCAACCCTGCAGTTTTGGGATGGATGGACCTGTCACACTGTGCAAATGCTGCCACTGCGCGCGCACACACACACACACACTCTCTCACTCTATAACTCGGTCTATGTCTAAGCCTGCCTGTCTGTATGAGTGTGTGTGTTTCAGATTTATTGTAAAAACATTTCTCTGAGCCGCCGCTGGAATCTCCCTTCCTCCATCTCTCCTTTCCTGTTCTCTTTCTCTGTTCTTCTCTCTGCATCCAAAGTCCTCACACACACACACACACACACACACACACACTGAGGGTAGCAAGATGAGATCTTTGAGACTGATTGTGTCGATCTTCAGGGCTACTGCCATTACACTCTGTATGTGTACATTGACACTGTGCTGACCAAGTATCTCCCATATGTAAAGAGGAAGAGAAACTCATACATCACACAAGGCAGAGCTTTGTGATTTTCTATTTTCTAAAATGTCATATTGAAAACATGAATCCAAAACAAAGAAGATGGAAAAAATGAATAGACTGGCCACATATAAGTAGTGTGTGTGTGTGTGTGTTTTGATCTTTACTACAGCAGATGACATTTTGTACAACAATGCCCCCCCCTGTAATTTTTTCTGTTAGGGTATTGTCTTTGTTGCCAAAGCAACCAGCTGTTATGGTAACATGATGTATGCACACACACATACACACAGTAGAAGGAAAGATGACATCACTCTATCACTCCCCCTCACTGATGTTTCAGATGAGGAATGTGGGTAGGAGTGTGTGTGTGTGTGTGTGTGTGTGTATACATGTGTTTATGTCACTGTGTGAGTGTCAAAGGGAGATTTGGAGTTTTATGTAATTCAGAGACATTTTTCCACCTGATGGTCGACAGACAAAGACTCACCAGATTTGGCATTTTGTCTCTTTAAATGGGGTTATGTGCTGCTGACTCAGAGAGGCCATTTAAACTGGTCTATTTTGGGAATTTGACATAGTGAGTTAAAGGATAAGCCTTAAAATATTGAGTGTTTTATACTTTAGCAACAAATCTCATGAAACGAAAACCAGCATTAGTCCGACTCTCAACTAATTTATGACTTCCTTTCCGTGTCCGTGGCCAGACAGACACCCATTCTAATGTTTATTTCTTAAAACTGATTAAAAAAGCGTAAATCAGCCAGGCTCTGTAGTTTTTAGCAATGTTACAAAAACATGAGTAGATAGTTCTTTTTTGGTATACTGTCAGCCTCAAATTAGTTGTGCTACACAGTGTTTACAGTAGTAGGGTGGTGTATTGTATGTGGGAGTCAATGAAAATAAACAGTGCCTGCTGTGTCCATCGTTATGAAGGAACAAGTTAGGCAGTGCAACTCTGTAGCTCACTGATGTGTTTCAATAGAAGGGAGAGAGGAATACGTTATATCAGTATATACTTGGGTGGACACACTGGTCATTGTTTGTTTTGGTGTTTTTGTAGGATTTGTTAATAATAAGACCAATATAGACAATCATAGACACTTATCCTTTAAATGATGGCTCCACTCAAGATGCCTTTTTTTTCTTATTAGCACCAAAAATGGCAGGTCTTTAGACAAAAAGCAGTCAAATACTTGTTCATCTGATAAAGACGATAATCCTCCAGTTCCTTGTTTCGTAGAAGTTTAGAGTAACCAGTAGAAGTTGCCTCTAGTTAATTGGATGCTGGCATTTAAACCTTCTCACTCTACATTTTTTGCTCTGTGCACATCAGCCTCGCTGCTGGAGCCGTTGTGTGTTGAGTAAAGTGGAAATGACACGAGAGCATTTGATAAGCTTGACTTTATTTTAGTCACGGTCCATTTCTCGTTTCCTGTCCTCTCTGTCCTCTCTACTTGTCAGAGCCCTGGTGTCCCTGGTGGTATTGCTCAAGCTTTAACATTGCATTGAATTTCTGTCTATTTCTGTCTCACACACTCACTGACTCCTAACTTGTGATGAACATGTATCTTTGTAAATCTCTGTGCTTTAAAAGCGCTCCACTTGGGGGCAGTCTTTTTTTTTTGGCACTTGAGTCTGGCAGAGATTCACTCATGTGTGGCCTTGTTTTTCTCTCACTTGATACATGTGTCGTACGTGAAATGATATTTTCCATGTATTGACTGACATCATCTCTCACTCCCTCTCCTCATGTCCATCTCTTTTCTGCACAGTGTTGCCAGCCCTGGTGGACAGGCTGGGTGATGGGAAGGACCAGGTCAGGGAAAACAGCCAAGCTCTCATCCTGCGCTGCATGGAGCAGACTGCCTCGCCCATGGTGTGACACGCACAGAACACACACACACACACACACACACACACACACACACACACACACACACACACACAGTTAAACCAGAGTCTAAGGACCCTGAAGATATAACGCCTTTTGTTTTATAGTATATCAGGTATAATTCTGAGTGAAACTGGGGCAGGTAGATAAAGCCAAATTATTATTTTTGATGGATTTTAAGCAGCTCGTGTAACTTTTCCTGGAATTTCTGTTTTTCTTTGGTATATATGACATTAAATTGAACATGATACAAAACAAGCAAATGAGAGACATCACTATGGAAACTGTGAATGCTGTTTTTCCCCAACGTTTTTTTCACATTTTGCTGACTGAAGGATTATCTCAGTAATCAATAATTATGGTATTTACTAATTGCAGCCCGAGTTCAGTGAAATAGTTTATAGGACAGGTAGCAACTGTGGAAAAACTGTATTGTTGTGAGTTCAACCTGTTCAGGTCAGAATAATGTTAAGAGGCAGAACAGAGACAGCAGACAAATCACAGCCACCTTTCACATCAATAATAGATACTCACTACAACTGAGAGGTACTCTATGTTTTGGGCTCCCTCTTCTGGATATTTATGGAATTTCAAAGGCTTGATCCCCACTCTGCTTTGTGTTATCTACACACCACACAGATGCATCACCACAGATTGTAACCTTCTTTGTACTCCATAATCTTCTCAACTCCTGTTGGGGTTGCCTGCTGGGACCGTCTTCTGCTCAGTCCTACTGACACTCTGTTTCTCTTACTCTCCCTCCAATCCTTCTCTTCTCTCCCTCTCCTTCACCCAGAACGTCTGGGAAAGGCTACTTACTAGTTTTAAACACAAGAACTTCCGCAGTAGAGAAGGACTCTGCCTCTGTCTCAGTGCCACGCTCAACACGTGAGTAACTTCCTGTCTTATTCCTTATAACATCCTGGGTGAGCTGTTGAAGAGCAAATTAAAGATATTAATTATAGACATGTTTTGGGATGATTGTATCTTAGAAGTAGGTCTACACTGCTTCTTACTTTGAATTCAAAACTAGAAACACATTTTGGTATTTGGTAAAATCCACTCATAGATTTCTGACGGACAATCCATGTGCTGTTACTACTACCCTCCATGTGCGTGCCCCATTTTGTTTGTTAAAGAACCACACACTCTCTCAATCTCCAGGATTAATCCTCTTAAGTGTTTGTGTGACTCTGTAAAGGTGGCACACGTGTTACAAAAGGCACCACCACTCTTGTCATATGGTGTTACAGTCGTCAAGTATACATGCTGCTATTTGTAGCTTACAGACAGACTTAAAAATCTGTTCTCAATTGACCAAATGTGAATTCTCACATGCTCTCATGAGTTATTTCAAACCCAGCTGGTCCGTTGACGGGCAGAGTTGATGTTAAAGTCTCTGGCTTTGGCTTCAGCGCCGAGGGTTGTCCAGCAGTACTCCAAAAAGCATGTGAGAGGTTTTTGCATCAAGGGTGACGGCCAAAATGAAGCAGCAAAGAAGTGCTTTCAGTTGGGTTTGAAATAACTCCTTGAGCTCTACCACTGACTGAAAATGGCCCCATTCACCAGTACAGTGGATTATCTGTGAATCTCAGTTGTCTTCGAGGACAGTTTATCGATTTGATTCATAGCTTTAAACTAAGGATTCAAACAAACAGTTGAGTTCACTCATACAAAATGTTTTCACACATTCATATATGGTGACACACAGCTACATTACTTATGACCCTATTTTGTTTCCATGCCAGAGGAGGGCTCAGATCACACACAAGCAATGATTGCAAAGACAGAGTGTGACTCCTGTTATGTCATAGTTACACTTCATCCTGCAATCTCCTCCATCGAATTGTCAATAAACAAACCTCTACACACAGAGTATACAGACGCTGGCTCGCTACATCTTGTCTGACAGCAGCTCAACAGCATCTCATATGCTTGTTTTAATTTATTATACTCTTCACCATTAGGTCACCACACACAGTAAATCTGGGCTGTTAGAATTGCAGCACTGATTATTGCATCTTTGTGCTAATGGAAAGTGACACTACTGTGCTAAAAGCTAAGTGGCTACCTATAGTAAAGGTAAAGATGTTCACTAAAGTTAAGTGTAAAACCTGACAATTATCTGTTATCTGTTATTATCTGTTGTGTGAAACCCACATGGCATCATATTCTGTGCTAGGTTCTTAGACATGTCAGATCAGTCCAATATTACAGATGACACATTTTCTTCTGGGGGCTTCATAATCTGTAGAACATACACCATCCTCTATCCTTAGACCCTCGATTCAAATAATAGAAAGACTAAGGGAATAAACTCTTAAACTGAGGAAGGATCACCTCATCTGGAATGGACAGACGTGCAATAGATGATGTGATTTGTACAGAGCAGACCAAGATAGCCAATAGTACAGTGTGCAAAAATTGGATGACAACATTAGTATTAGTAGAAATGTATATGGTGACAGACACTGAAAGTCCCGTAAGTGCAAGGATGCAGAAATGCTATTTACAGTCTATATGAGGTTTTCACCAGAATTGATACATGCATATTGTTATGAGGAAGGTTTTATTTTTTGATAAAAGATGTTGCCACCACCGACAGATGTATTATGCTTTTATGATTACCCACAGAAACTGACACAGCCTCACATTCTTCCATTCACCTTGAGATAGTGACAGTGAACTACATATATTCTTGCAAAACAGGAATAAGATGTCCATTTAATGTGCATTTCATCTTGTTTGAAAACTGAATGCTGTGTGCTGATGATTTTTTTTTTCATGCTTAATCTTTGCTGTGGAGATAAATGTGCTTGATGTGTGTAACTGAAAAGGAAAAGATTACTGAGATTACTTCTTCAGCTTCCTCTACGCTATCTACAGTCATTTCTACCAGGATCTGAGATTTGTAGGAGAAACTTGTGTCTCCATAGTCGCCATTACCAATATTTTAACTCCCTCATTTTAACTTCTATTCTGGTGTGTCTCTTTCAGGTATGGAGCTCAGCCATTGAGTCTCAGTAAAATAGTTCCTCATCTATGCTCTCTGACTGGAGACCAAAACCCACAGGTAAGAAACACATCACTCTACCAGTTTGATATGAGATTAAGATGTCTGTGTATCTTGTGTATTTTGTACACTGTATGTGTGTGAGTGTTAGAGGTTCTCGTTTCTTTGTTGAATCTGTAGTCTGTAGCTCTGAGCATCCCTAGTGTGTTGGCAGGCATCTTAACGCAGCACTGTTATTATTACAGTTATTAGTGAGGAAATGGGCTCTATAGAGTCCCTCTCCCCGCTTCACTGCTGAATCATGAGTACCAACACCCAGCTATTAACCCACACAACGGTACTAACTTTTAATATCTGTGTGTGTGAGCGAGATACAGATAGACAAGGCTAGAGCGAGGATGTTTAAACCTCCTGCAGAGTTGTAACCCAAAGCTGAAATCTGCTCCTATCGTCTACCCAATGATTATCTACCCACATACTGTCCTGACCAATCAACATCCCTAACAGGCCCGCCCACTCTCAGTTGCAGAGAATCCCTTCAATGGTGTCCCTCTATCCAATCACAACGGTGCTCACAACATAACCAGCAAATCAGATGTCTCCCATTAGAGAGGGATGAGAGTGGGCCCTGCAGGGTTTATATTTTAATATGCGTTTATGTTTACAACCCATAGTTTCTGTAATCCCAGTCAGTGGAAAAACAGTGTAATCTTTATGAAATGATTATGGAAAACTGAACATCATCTTATTGATTTGAACACGTAGATAAACATTCAGATGACTTTTTTGCACAGTATGCATGAGTGTGTGCATGCCTGTAATTTTGTGTGTGTTGAGGGTTTTTAAATTGGTCGATGTCCGCTGTCTCTAGGTACGTGAGGCCTCCACAGCAACACTGGTGGATGTTTATCGTCACGTTGGAGAGAAAGTCAGGGCCGACCTGGGAAAGAGAGGACTGCCTGCTGCACGGTGAGTTTTGTGTCAGTTATTGATCACCTCTGACCCTCTGAGCTCTGTGTGTGTGTGTGTGTGTGTGTGTGTGTGTGTGTGTGTGTGTGTGTGTGTGTGTGTGTGTGTGTACTCTGCCAAGTAGTGATGAGTTGTGTGGAGGTTTCTGTGGGTCCCGAGGCTTTGGCACTCAGTCTGTCCCAGGCCACACCATGCACCACTCTGCCCTTCACACACACAGAGGCACTTTTATCCAGAGCACAATGCTGACTGACTGAGGGGTGGGGGGTGGGGGGGATGGGGGGTACAAAGGCATTGGGGGAAAATTTCAGAAAGTGTGTGCGTTTTTTATGTCAATGTCATCTAAAGACGTCCATTGAGTGGTTTTTGTCCTTCTTTGGTCGTCCTGGTTACATGTGTTGGGTTATTCTAAGCACAGTGACCCTCTCACTCTCTCACTCTTTCTCCTTCCCATGTGTGAGATCTGAGCAGCAGCCAGTGTTGTGCTGACTACTCAGTATGAGTCTTGCGTCTGTGAATGCTGGCTGTGGCCATGTGTCATGTGTTGCGCATATTAAGCCGGTCTGTCTCCAGTGTAAACACTCTGTCGCTGTATGTGAGATTGATGCAGTCTTGTGTGTGTCTCTCTGCTTCAGGTTACAGGTAGAGGTCTGACAGATGCAGTGATTTAGGCATGAAACTTGAAATTATGTGTACAATTAATATAAAGTTCTTTAAAATGTACATTCATTATTGCGTGTAGCACAATTCTTAATCTGTCTACGATAATATTGGAGCACAAAGGCCAGGTGGAGGTTGTATGTGTACGTAAATGTGTTTTCTGGCCTCTCAGCCTCTCAGTGGTTTGCAGGGCTGCAGCCAGGGTCTCACTGACAAGATCACATATCAACTGTGTGGGGTTTGCATCAGATAATAGAGAGAAAGGAGGTGCCATGAGAGGGGAAAGAGAGCGTAAAGGACTGAGAATGAAAGGTAGAGAAGATAACACACAAGAAAAATAAGGGGTTGATAATGCTGCTTTCCCTTAGGCTTTTGTCCTTTTTTGTGCAGTCAATTTAGTTTATTGCTCTGTGAGAAAATAACTAACCTTGTAGAGCATCAGAGAGGATCCATGTTCAACCCATGTTTCCTTACATGAGGCCGACCTGCACAACATCCTTGATATGTCTGGAATACACCATGTGACATCTGCACTTTAAATAATTTTACTACGGGACACACATACCCCCACCCTTTAATCTGAATAAAAGAGCCCAAAACAGTTCCTAGGCCCACAGTATCAAATCACACACAAACTGTGTTTAATTTGTTTTCATGTAAAGTTGTTTAAAATGTTAACCCAGATAATTGTGAGTAAGCCTGGAGGAGCATGATTACATTTTCCTGCAGGTCATAACCACATCAACAGTCATTTGAGTTTTACCTTGAATTAATTAACATTTATTTTGCCCAAGCAAATGTAATGCATTAAATAAACCTTTACAAGAGGTTAAATCCTGTAAACAACACATGTGAGCATTCTCTCCTGCAGCAGTTACAGTATTAGCATGTGTAGGTTTCTCATCTGAATTTAACATCCTGGTACTAAAGGTAAATCTGTAGCTTGTATACTACATCAGTATAATGATAATGAATGCTGTCACAAAAAATTAAGTTAGTTATGGGTTTGTATTATTATAGAAGAGATACCCAAATGTCCAGAACAGGATAGGAAAATGATTTAATTTTCAAGTTAGACTAGAACATACTGTACGCTGTGTTTATCTGATAAACACTCATCCGTCATTGAACCCGATTACCCCTTTCAGAGTGACTGTAACAAAGGTTAAACCCATTAATCAGAAAGGGTCAACAAGCATTATCCGGCCTGATTTCATGACTGAGTTTCTCCCGTACCAGGTCCAGTGCAGGTCAGACATGATCTGGATTTGGTGAATAAGTGTCTCTCTTAGTGATGTGATTTTTATCACAGTTGAAACTTCATTTAACTGTCAGTTTAGCAGCCATGTGAATGAAAGTTCTCTTGTCTCTATTTCTGGTGCCAACATGTAACTAACGAGGGACAGGAGTCTCCTGCATCTTATGCACATTCACTATTGAAAAGGGGAATGAGCAACCTGAAATGTGAGGGTAATCTCCGCAGGACATGGAGTGACCCACATTCGACCTGTGTCCACCACAGATAGAGGACACCGTATAAAAGGTTGAGCACAGTTAACGGGAACCTGGAAGTAAGAAATGTGGAGCTGGTGATGGGTGTAAAAAAAAAAGGATGGAGGGAAAGGATGCAGAGAATATAGTGAAAAGGGGTGAGAAGGGGACGTAGAGGGGGAGGAGCAGTCTTGCTCTGTCTGCCGCTAGCTCTACAACCCCTCCCCCTCTGTGTGTGTGTGTGTGTGTGTGTGAGTGTGTGAGTGTGTGTCTGGGTATGAGAGGGAGGTTATGTAAAGGGTAACTGAATCTCTTTACCGCCTGTCACACGAACTGCCCCACTTGTCTCTCTCACACACGTACACTGAGATTTAACTCTTTTACCTCTGTGTAGTTTTTTCAGTGTGTGTGCTTAGCATACACAGATAGTAGGTGGTGCTTTGTTGCATGCCCATTGCATGCTCTGGTCCCTCGCTGTTTGGCTCTCTCCCTCTCTCTCTCACGCCCTCCCTCCCTCTCAGAGCCACTGCACCATGTTGGATACAAAGAGCTGAGGGGAGCTGAGGACTGGAGTGTGTCACTAGCATGGGAGCTAACGCGTTGCGCAGCAACCTATTAATCAGCCCACCGGGAAATACAGAGGCAAATGAGTACTGAAGACTAAAGACTTGGCTATTTCTGATCCAAATAGGCAAATTAAAATGCTAATGAAAGGAAGGGAACCACGTGAAAATGCTGCACGGCTGAGCAGCCCGTTGTAACGTTAATCGTCACTTATCAGGAGCTGCTAAGCTGTCTGGTGGTAGTGGACCGGCAACTAGACATCAAAAGACAGACAGACAGGAGGACGGTGTGTATGACTCTAATTCTTGTGTGCTCGCATTTATAGGTTGACATATTGACAAGGAGACATCGGGACATGTTTATTGAACATGGGATGTTGTGTGTGTGTGTGTGTGTTTTTTTTTGTCATATGTAACTAAGGTGCACCAGCACTGCCCAAAATGCAGGAGGTGTGTGAGCTGTTTAAGGGGTTGATTTGTGCAAAGCTGTTATTCAGCCTTCATTTGTTTGTGGATTGTGAGAGATCTTTCCTTTATTAACACGCAGACAGTCCTACCTGTAAATCATACTTCTGAGCAGGTGTGTGTTTGTTTGTGTGTGTGTGTATTTGGTGCTGAGGAGGGTGTCAGGGGGACTGCTGTCATGTAGTTGCTGCAGCTTCATGAGTATGACTGGCATAAAAGACACACCCACCCACCGGCAGACAGGCAGGCAGGCAGACAGACAGGCAGACAGGCTGTCCACGTGTTGCTGCTGATGATAGTTGACTTGGGGTTCACAGCACCTAGTCTGTCTCTGTGTCAAACCTCTGGGGTGTGTATGTGTGTGTGTGTGTGTGTGTGTGTGTGTCCATCCGCAAATGCATTTTCTTTGCAATGAAGATAATTTCAGTGTAATGTTCCTTTTCCTCCTTTTGGGTGTTTCCGATTCTGTAAGTGATATCATGGGCTTTGTTCTGAATGTGTAGTGTGTCCGTGATTTCGTTCTAACCTTTCTTCTTCTCTTTTTCTCTCCAGGTTACAGACGATATTCACTCGTTTTGATGAAGCCTTGAATTCAGGCAACATGGCTCTCAGCCTGAGTCACGGTCAGTGCCTTTTCTCATTTATTTCACCACAGCCGCTTTGGCTTCTGAGAGCCACCAACCTGAGTCACGTTGTCGAGATGATTTTGCTGTTGTCAGGTTTTGGGTGTGTTTTTAGAGAGAGAGGTAATATATGTGTGTGTGTGTGTGTTTGTGTATGAAAGTGAACAAATGTGCATGTGCTCTTGTGGTTGTGTCAGTTTGTTGCCATGAGCTCCTGTAAGAAGACCTAACAGGATTAATGGTTTAATCTGTATGCGCGTGTGTGTGTGCGTGTGTGCGTGTGCGTGTGTTTGTGTGTGCAGAGCTGAAGGCTTCTGCCAATGTTTGACCATCCAGCAGCAGAGGTCTGTGGATCTCTTAGAGCCTCCTACTCAGCCAGTGTTGTTTGACAGTGGAAAGTTTTCATTGATTTGATGAGACTTATTTAAAAGAAACGCGTCGCTTGGTTCAGTTGCTCGTTAGGGTTTTGCTGACACCCATCAAGAAAGAAAACTGAACAGCTAAGTTTTCAGACATGGTGATAACTAAATGTTTGTGTGAAAAATCTTTACTGAATATTGATCCACTAAATGGTCTCTTTGGATAGTTGGCAAGAGAAGATGTTAGCTGATATTGTGCTGCATCCATCAACAAATGAATTGTTTTGTAGGGATGCACCAATTCAATATGCCGAACACTGATTATGACCATATAAAGCAGAGAAGGTTTCAGTAATTCTGTTTCCTTGTCAGTGTTGCAAAAGTTACAGTTTGCACCGTCAGTTGCATTTAAGCAGTCATGGCAGACCACCAACTCAGTTTGCATGCCCCAGCAATGAGTGGCCTCGTGTTACCTTACATAGAAATGATCACAGTCACAGTGAGTATACAAATTTTAAATTGAGGTGATGAGAGCACTGGTATTAGATCTGTATTTGACACCAACAGATTGTCAAAATTGAGGATTCAGTATCAGGAGAGAAAAAGTTGTATCAGTTTATCTCTGTTGTTTTACCTAAATATCTATTACTGCATTGATTTCTGATTAGTTAATACATTTAGTTACTTACTATAATCATGTAACTGTATCTCCATCTAAAATAGCTATCTAAAAGATGATGATTTTTCTGTCAGAGTTGTTTGACTTCTTGCCTGGAATAATGAATATTAGTGAACAACACTAACATGTTCAACAGCAGCCAATAATGCACGTATGTCAAAATTTCAAAAATCATGAATGAATGTGACTTAATTTTCAACTGTGTGGTTGTGAGTTGGGTTTGTGCTCGCTGTGAGTTGAGTCAGGTCTGTTGTTTGGGGTCTAGAAGAGGACATCATTGACTGTTTGTACCTTTAGGCTGCCCTGTCACTGTATCTATCTGTCTAACAACAACTTCAGTGGTCAGAGCCTGTTGCAGCCTGTTTACTTGGAGAGAGGGAAATGGGCAGAGACATGGAGAAGAGCTCAGGGCATGTGGTGGGTGTTGTTGCCATGATGCTGTCTCTCTGGTGGCAGCAGAGGGACCGAGGGAGTGTTAACTTTTACCTCCAACCTCCCTCTAAGGTTTAGAGCCAGGTCGTGTTTTTGAGGATCTGGATAACAAATGATGATATGATTTCTTTTCTACACTCTTCTGTCATGTGCTCCGCCGAGCATGAAAGCAGTGCTTGTTGTTATTTAAATGGAATAATCTTTTTCGACTGTTGGCTCATCACTTTTCATTTACAATGGCAGGGGAAAGATAATGGAAGCCAAGTGGAAAGTTTGAGAAGAAACTGGCTTTGACGGTCAAAAACACAGAGTGGTACTGTTTGTGTTGATGTGTTATCAAGATGACCTACATATGTTTTGTTTTTGTGTTACATTTTCTGCTTTACACCGCATCCTGACATACAGCGAGCTAGCGAACCGGGGACGAAATCTCACGTGAAACTGTCCTGATATGCAGCGTGACGATTTTATCACGATTATATTCCAAACCAATCAAAGTGTTTAGGGGCGGGACACGGCCGCGAAATTTCGTCCAGATAGAGACAGATCGAGCAATTTGTTTGAAGGGTGGGCGTGATCGCTGGACAGGGAGATGTCGATCGCGGCATGTCAGGAAAGGCTGACTGAAAACTCATTTTAATCACTTTTTTCGCTCGCGTCGCTGTATGTCAGGATGAGGTGTCAGAGTCACCATATGTCTTTACCAAATGTTTAAACTTCCTGAGTAAACATGAAGTGAAAGTGACAACAGGTGCGCACCAGTCAGCTTCAACAGGGTGAACTTTGGCTTCATGCTTCATTGTTTGGCCTCTGCTGCTACCTCAAATGTACTTAAGCCTCTTTATTTAGCTTTGTTTTGGATGCCTCGGATATTACAGCTCGTCGTACCACAGTTCAGAGTCACACTACTATAAGTTGTGGGTGTTTGTCAGGCAGCGTTTACATCCCATTCACGATTATTTTGATTATTGATCTATTGATTATTTCCTTAATTAATCAGGTAATCTATAAAACGTATGAAAATGGCGTAAAATGCCCATAACCATTTACAAAAGTTAAATCTATAAATTGCTAGTTTTGTTTCCCTAAAACCAAAGATATTCAGTTTATTATCACATAAGACAAAGAAAAGCAACAAATTCTTACAGTTGTGAAGCTGGAACAAAGTCATTTTGTGCTTGAAGACTGATGATTGTTCAATTATCAAGAGAGTTGCTGATTCATTTTCTGTTGATTGACTCATTGAATAATTGACTTGTTTCAGCTCTGCTGTCTGTCCTCCTAAGATTACGTGTATGGGCATAAAAATACTTGACTGATTTTACTCTCATTGAAAAACAAAGCCAATTTGAATACTCACGTTGAATAAACAAATTATGTTGGAGTCAGTTAGTTACACTTCCTGCACTGAATTCATTTTTGCACTTGAGTAACATTGGTCAGCCCGACGCTCTATATTTGATGACAAAATCAACCAAAAAGGGTCGTCACCAGAGAGAGAGGAGCGTGTCTGTCACTCTGTAAACTTAGTAAGAATTCAAGGTCCAAATACAGGACGAATATGCACATTCTTACTTGCCCTTGGCCCACATCTCTTTTAGACCAGCTCTTGGCGTTTGCTCTAAAGGGTTTGGATGCAGCTGCTGCTGAAAGAGGAGGAGGAAGGGAGGGCAGAGGATTGAGCGAGGAAGTTAACAGAGATCTCCCAGTAGCCGAGTCACAGCGCTGTGCCTATCACTGCCTCTCCCTGATTCATCATGACAGAGACAGAGAGAGATTGAACAAACAAGAGAGGAGAGGAGATAGAGGTGAAAACAAAGGAGAGAACAGAGGGAGAGGAGTGAGTACAGACTAAGACAACAACAGGGAGTCTCTACCCATAACACACTGTAGTCATGGCAGTTGGGGATGATGGCGATGGTAAGTGCATGGATGTGTGTTTAATCTCATCTGGCTGTGGATGCTGGCACTCAGACAAAGGCTTGTCAGCATATGGTTTTAGATTGAAATCAGCTTAAACTCAGAGTACTTTTCACCCCAAGTGCTCTGGCTTGGATATATGTTAGATCTGCATATGTGTGTCTGTGTGTGAGGAAAAGCTGGGATGTACTAAAATCCTTGAATATATCCATCTTGTTTTACTTTGTGTGGGTCTAGTTTTTTTGTAGGTCCAGATCTTTGTGTAAGTCAGTGCATTTCTTTTTTTGTGTGTCAGAAATTGATTTATTCCTCTATTGCTGCTTTTTTTTTTAAAAAAACTTCTCATAAAAGAGAGCAGGAGAAACATTTGAGAGTGATGGTTGTTGTTAGGACTAGCAGCCTGAGGCCAGACTTGAGCCCGGGATATCAGTCCACTCACATAGTGCAGTGTGCACCACAGCCAGCTGAGCCAACAGGATACTCAGTGTCAATACTCTGCTGGGATTCATTCACAATTTCTACATTTTAGTTTGGTTTCGAATATGAAGACATTTTCTCCCAGTTCTCGGTGTTGGTCGGAGATACTGTGACTGACATGTGACACAATATGGAAGAAGCCTCTTTTTTCTCTATCTGTTGGTGTAATATTAGGTTAAGCGTGTGTTGTTCTGGGTAAGCCGCCTTCCTGTCTCTCAGTGGACTGACCTGTGTGTGTGTTTGTGCATAATGCCTGCTAGGGTTTTTACATCATTTCCAGTGATTTATAATTATTTATGAACAAATAATCATCGTAATGACAAGGCTAATTGTAACTAATGAAGCTCGTCAGACTGCAGCATTCACAAGTGGGTTTCCTCTCACATCAGTCCAAAATATCCACAGCAGTATGACAGCAGACAGATGTTTTAGAAATTTTAGATGAAATATAATCATAATTTAGTCTCTGGCTGTTATGAAAACAACTTCTGTAAGCATCTCACCCAGTGATGCTTTAAGTTGTCTAATATAGCAGTAAATACACTACATGCTGTGGCTCAAAGGAAATGAGCTTTTAAGCTTTTGAGCTTTTTATTGTAACTTTAACTCACCAAAAACACAGTCATAACTTGATGATCATGTAGAGATATAGAACAGGGAAGTACACTTTTCGTGAGTGGCAAAATGTCACAAAATATGAAGATAAACAGAAATGACAAATAATTGCTTGCTTATTTATTTGTGTGTGTATGTGTGCGCAGGCAAACAGAAAACGTGTTCCTGGTATGAGTGAGGAAGTAAGTCATGTCAGTGCCACTGGCGCCATCGTCTCACTCTTTCTTAATGTTGTTTGGTCATGTCTGAAAATGTGCCCGTGAGAAGCTCCGAGATATTTGGTGCAAAATGACCATCAGTAGCAGCTTTCATTGCTTGCATAGTAGTTCAGTGTTGACAGGGACTGACACACACACACACACACTCACACACTCTCGCAGACATGCTCATTCTGCTTCAGTGCATCTCCGGCTCTGCAAAGGAAACCATGACCCCGTTTCCAGGCTAGGCTGGTTGCCATGGCAAAGCTTTCTTCTGAATATTATGATTTATCCCTCTCCCCTGACTTGGAATTGGGACTCAAATTATACCTGTGTGTGTGTGTGTGTGTGTGTGTGTGTGTGTGTGTGTGTGTGTGTGTGTGTGTGTGTGTGTGTGTGTGTGTGTGTGTGTGTGTGTGTGTGTGTGTGTGTCATTTACCCTGAGCTGAACTAGAAATGGAGCAGTCTGTCTCTTAGAGAATTCAGAACCTCAGATGTGTGTCTCTCTCTTTATTCCCCTTTTTCTCCATCACTCTCTGTCCCAGAAACAGGTGATTATAAGTGAAACATCTGCTCATCTGCCTTTCTTTATGTTTTCAAACCAATCCCTACACATGAAATATATGACCAATATTAAAATATAATTAGTATTCCTGGAAACACAGAAGATGACAGCCTTTGATATTTACAGTATGTTAGAAACTCCTATTTTGCACCGATTAGTAACCACTTATCCCACTAGTTATTTATGTGTGCATTGTTTTTAATATGATTTTAAAATAGTAAGCAGCCAATTGCTTTCACAATATCATAATCTTGGTTTTGGAATAATTTAGTTAATTTATTAATTGTTTAAATTAGCATCTTAAAGCAGAAAATGACACTAAGAGGATTTGCTGCTCTTCACTGTTTTAAGTCACAGTAAACTTAGCTTTTGTAGTACTTCTTGCACTGTTGCTTGTGTTATTCTTTTCACCTGTAATCATTCCCATATGAGGGTCGCACTGTGTCAGAACATGTTCAGTGTGTCATCTTTTGTGTCACATGGTGGTCCTGAGTGGGAATATGTGACTTTGCCTGTTCCCCTGCAGCTTAAAGCAGATCAGCACAAACACAGGATCTCTGTGTCGTAAGTCTAATTCCTCGGAAGATGTCTGGTTACGCTCTTAATTGCATGTGGAGATTTTCAGCAGTAATATGTGCGCTGATGTCTGCTGCGGTGCTCCAGCTGGATAAGATGTCTCAATGTTTATTAAACATCAAAACTGAAGGGAGCTTTTTTCACACTTTGGTCATACAGGAGGTCAATGCAAAAAGGTTGCATAACATTAATGTGACTGTATGTTTTCTTTGGTGTAAAAACAGGCAGGTTTTTAGTGACAGAAAAGCACAGCTGGACTTTGGGCTCAAGTGTGTCAAGCTTGTCAAATCTTTTGCACAGCACCTTGTAAGCTTATATGTGCGATTTAAAACATTCAGATTGACCGTGTTGGCTTGCTGCAAATCTTCTTCTGTGGTTCAAGACCTTTCAGATCTTTTTTTTTTTCAGCACCAAGTCGACTGATGTTGCTTCCAAATTAAATTTTTTATTTATTTATTTATTTATTTTTTCTCAAATGTCTCTCTTACTCACCACCGTTCTTATTTTGTTGGGTCTAATATGCTCTCCACTAATCAGGGGCGAAAAAAGGCTAAACTGAGCAGAAGTAAGTACAGATTTACATGTTCGGTATATGGAACCACGTTTATGTTGGTTTCTTTTTTGGTGAAGTTTGAGTGCAGCTTTTATACATTATGACTGTCTTTACATAGTTGCAGGTCTCTGTGGATTTGAGTTTATCTAGTTTCTATTTAAAATTCTATAATTAACAGTGATGGTTTAAGTAATAATTTAGAAGTATTATTTTACTATACTTTAATATTTTATTTTTATTATATTATCCTAATACATTTACACTCACATGTATAAACTCCTAATACAAACCTAATAAACCTCACAATGAAAACATCACTGTTGAGTTGACCAACTTTGGATGTGACCCATAAGTCTCAGGACACATGAACACTCCATTGCTCTGATTTTTCTTCTCTTTGTTGTCTGTGATGCAGAAAGACCCTGTGTCCCCCACCCCCCACCCCCATGCGTGTTTTGGGGTTCATATATATGAAGCATGATGGAAATCATTTGGATTTCTTTAATCTGGAACAGAGCCAGTGGTGCCACCATGTGGTCAGAGCTGAAATTTAGTTTGTGTGTGTGTGCTCACAGATCTGTGATTTAATCATTAAATTACTTTTGCAGGCCTGCAACCAGATCTGAGTGTTTCAGTCGTTCTGTCTTTCTCTATCATTCCATCTTCTCCTTTAAAGGGAGACAGAGAGATAGAACAATGTGTTCACTTCCTCCATCTCTCCCTACATATAGATTGTAATAACTCTGGGATTATTCCCACATAGATTAGAGATTGGTGAAGAGGGGCATTAGTGTGTGTGTGTGTTTTTTTTATAGAATTATATAAAGCTATATAAATAAACTGTATTATTATCATAATTGAATTTGAATGCTTATTAAATTTCAACACTGATTGATTGTTTTTGGGTGAGGATTAGATCTGTATCTGTCTTCTTCCCTCCTCTTTCCATCCCTCTATTTTTGACTCTTCTCCTGAAATGGAGGGAGGGAATGTCGACCTGGAGTTTCCATGGCAATGCTGCCTGGTACATGGTGCATCTCTCTCTCTCTCTCTCTCTCTCTCTCTCTCTCTCTCTCTCTCTCTCTCTCTCTCTCTCTCTCTCTCTCTCTCTCTCTCTCTCTCTCCCTCTCCCTCTCCCTCTCCCTCTCCCTCTCCCTCTCCCTTTCCTCCCCATCGGACCAGAGTTTATCCTAATTTGATAAATTAATATAAAGACAGTGAATAAACAGTGAATCCAACTGTTGATTCTGGTAAATTGGAGATGTTTATGTGTGGATGTGGGCTGACTGAACATCTTTTTTTCCTGTTTGATGCTCTGTTCATTTGAGAAGCTGGACTGCACAGGTCGCCATGGCAACAGCATGTGTGCAGTCTGCTCTCCACAGGGGATTCACCCCCCACCCCCCCTTGTCTTTGCATTGCCCTTCACCCAGAGACATTTACTCCCCTGGGGTCTGACTAGACAAAAGCGTGTTATGTTAATCATGCTAACAGTGATGCTAATCAATGCTAAGACCCTTGATACATGTTGGAGCATTGCAAATGGACCCTTGGGTTTTATTAATGTGAATTAATACAGTTCTTCTGATGTTTTTCATTATATTTTCTTTGCATTCATTCCATCGTAAAAAAAACCCACAACCTGTCAATAACGGTGTTTACAATGTTTAAGTACAGTCTGATTGTCCTTTTGGCCCTTGAACTTAGACCTCCAGTTAATGACCCACAACAGTAATTGTAAAAGTGATGGTTCGGTGTTATTTCAACCTAGCATCATTTGCACCATGACGTCTATCTAAGCACCCCCTCATCTCTTTTTTTTCCCTTGGTCGCAAATTGGTGGAGTTAGAGCCATCAGCCGAATGGCTTAGTACAGGCGCTAATAGTGTGTCTCGTAAATTACCCCACTAATAATGCCTGGATTGTTATCAAACTTCTACAGTAGTACAAATAGGGTCTTTACTCATAAATCGATGTATTGGAAAGTTTGTAATTACACCAGGAGTTTATTGAAATAACACTTACCTGATGGCTTGTACTGTAAACATCATCGAAATCTCGCGCGATCACTGAAATACCAAGTGGTTGCGCGAGATCCCGCACAGAGCACATCGAAGGTGAAGATGAGTGGCTCAATTTCGAACGTCGCCCGTACCTATTTGAGCTTGAATACACGTTCAATAGTAACCTCAAACTCTGCCATGTCGTTGATGTCTGCAGTTGTACTCTCGCTTCTTGCTCCTTCTTCACTACTACTAGTCTCTTTCGGCAATAGATGTGATCTGTACGGGATCTCGCACAACCACGCAGTATTTCAGTGATCGCACAAGATTTCAGCGATGTTTACAGTATTTTTTGTGTAGGTTTACCTACTATATTTGGATAAGTTTACATGTATATTATTTTCGTATGTTGCTCTTGTTATGTATAACCCATACATTTAAGGACTGTGCAGCTGAGCATGTACAGTATCTGACTTTCTGAAGACCAAAGTGAGGGCAGAAATAACCATAAAACAAGCCAAAAGTTAAGACTACTGCAGTAGAGATCTGGCAGAGCATCATCAGGCAAGATACCAAACTCTCCTGATGACTGTAGGTCAAAGACTTCAGTGTGTCATTGACTACACAGGATGTGTAACCCACTTTGAAGTATGATGAGTTGACATCTCATGTAGTCGAGGCCTCAGATGGAGGGGTGTGGTCTCCCCCCACCCTATTACCCTGATCAGTGCAACATCACCCTTTGTTCTGAGAGAGAGAGAGAGAGAGAGAGAGAGAGAGAGAAAGAGAGAGAGAGAGAGATTCTGTGTGTGTTGTCAATGGTAATGAGTTTAGGTTAGCTGGTCTGGCAGGGACACAGAGAAACCCTGTTAATATTCCTGGGGTGTGTGTATGTCTCCCTTTCTTTCTCACACACACATACATTTAGAGTCCTGCCTCCGCACTGGCTGCAACACCATGATGTCACCTCTCGTCTGATTGGCTATGAGGCTGCTGAGGGAAGGAGGAGAGATGCTGGGAGAGAGAGAGGGAGGGCGAGAAGGTAGATAGAGGGGAGTGAAAGAAAATGCCGGCACTTGTATGGGTGGAGGGGTTTTCGGACAACGGTGCAAACTGTGTTTTGTGTGCAGCCGTAGCCCCACTATGAGGTGTGTGTATGTGTCTTGGGGTACGGCTTAAAGAAGAGGGGGGACCCAGTTACCACGCCCTCCCAGAAGCATGAGGCGACTTATCTGCCAGCGGATCTGTGACTGTGAGTGCAGGGTAGACATGGGTGTGTTGGTGTGTATTTAGATGTAAATGCTTTATGTTAGAAGATGTACACGGCCGGTTCTTTACATCCACTGAGTCGTTATTGAGCCCGACACAATAACCTCTGCAGTGACAGTGGAACGTGTGCCTCGTAGGTACATTCATGCATGCCTGTCATTGATTTTTTTTTGTGCATGTCGACTGTGCGTTAAGGTAAATTGATGTATGAGTCAAGGTATAGGGTGGTGGCTTTGGCGCATTTCTCCATGGCTGGTTGTCAAGAGCAACGGGAGCGCAACTGCATTCCTTTGCCAACAGTTTTAGTTGCGTGTGTGTTTTCTGCAAAATATTGTTTCCCACAAGTGCTTTCACTGGTGGATGCATGCATCAGAACCGTTGTTTCATGCGTGTGTCAAGTTTCAATGTTAACTTGATTCATGCTAGTATGCAGATTTAGGGTTTTGGATCCAGTCACTGCTTGTGTGGGTAGACATCTTGACCATCGGGTTGTGTTTTTGAGCTCTTGGAAGTGATTGTGTGTGTATGTGTAGGTTTGGTTTTTCTTGTTTTGTAATTAGTATTGATTTAATGATTCCTGACCAAGCTCTCTGTAGACTACCACCTCCTCCGTTCTTTGCACTCGAATCTTTACTTGTCCTTACCTTTAGCCTCAAACAAGAAAGGTGCAAGTAAAATGTAAGTTGCAGGCAATGAAATGCATTTATTTTAACATTTTAGAAACCGGATTTAATCTCGGATAATCTTTCAATTATGTTTTGTCCTTTTTTGTCAAATTTTCCAAGTGGGTTAGTTTTTGTTTTTTCACTTGTTGAGTTTATGATTCCTATGTCAGTTGTGAATAAACAAAATAGTACATTTCACAATCAGAAGACTATTTATGGCCTGTATTTGACTAAATAATTTACAATATTGTGTGATGTCTGTTTTTAAAATGTTGTTTACACTGAACCTGGTACAGCAACAACATTTAAAAAGACTGAAAAAGTTTGACCTCCTTAGCTACACTCAGTATAGTAAACCTGTGCTGTCTTTCCTTCTCTCATTTCAGATCGTAGTTTTGAGGATGATGACAGTGTGGATGGGAATCGGTCTTCAGCCCAGGCTGCCTTCAAGGTCCCCAAAGTTCCCAAGAAGCCTGCAGAGTCTTCCGCTGCACGCAGGCCCAGTGCTACTGGTAGCAAGCTAGGTGCTTAACTTATATTTACACACATTGACAATTTAAACACATTCAAGCTGAGTTCATCTGTTGCATTTTTTATTTTATAAAAGTCAGTTTTATTTTTTATTTCTTGCAGTGACAGTGCTCAGTTAAAAGTACAGACAGGTGACAGATGAAAGGAAACAATATTAAGTGTCTTAGTAAGGTGTTGGACCACCATGTGCTGCCAGGACAGCTTCAGTACACCTTGACATTGACTCTACAGTCTGAACTCCACTGGAGATATGAGGTGGTTTTGATGATGGTGTTGGAGAGCGCTGACTAAAACATTGGTCCAAAATCTCTCATAGGTGTTCAGTTGGCCACAGCTAGGCCTACTGAGCATTTTTATACATGCCAAAAAGCCCGATTGGATGTTAATTGCTTTATTGTACCATACAGTGCACTTGTATGGAAGCATCTCTATTTTTTATTTTCTCCACTCATTTATTCAAGCTTTTCCTTTAATTTGTCACCTGTTTTTAATGGACTTATCTAAAAGCTAATTAACTTTTACTGTTGTCCTTGGGCAGGCAGACAAAAACAACCACAGAACAACAAAGAAAAAAACACAAAACAAAAATCTGTCAGTGTGAGATAATAAATGAAATCAGTATGATATTTTGACACTTCAGCTGACTTAAGCATGAGGCTGTTTTTAAACACTGTGGAGCTTCCAGCACTGCCACTGCAGGGACAGGCCAGGCATCCTCTAAGAGGAGGGGATACAAGATTACCAATCATTTTTAACATCAAGCAACAGAGCAAAATAAGAGGTTGAAGAAATCATGTTTTTTTCTGGATATTACAGTGATAATGATCCTTTGGTTTTTATCGAGTACTTTTAGGATTTATGTATAGAGACTTTAGTGTTATCACACCTGTCTGTGACCTGGTTATTAAGACATAGGGGAAATATCAGTGTGTAAAAGAAGTTTTGCAGAGGGCAAAGACAACTGGTGTCTGATGCTGTTAAAATTATTCAGATTAAACTGAACATCGCTAATGACCCTACTAATTACTAAATTAGATTTTTGGAAAGACAGGTTATGTCAGTGTGATGAAAGAAATTCTTACATTAAAGGTTAAGCATGAATTAGCTAGCTAATCTAACGGTTTGCTCATTGCAGCTGTTAGCTTGGTTGCAGCATGTTCCTTAGATCTTGCATGCTGAAAATCACAGTGTCATTAGTACATATATGCACAGAAGACTTAGACAAGTGGCTCCTTTAGGGAAACTGCTAACCAAAATTACTTGTTAATTTCTTCTATGTGGTACACACAATAGCCAGTATGTTTAATAGTGTCAATATTTCTTACTGTATTGTATTATAATATTTCTTACATACTTGAACTCATAAAAAGTGAACTTCAAAGTTATTTTGTGTAGAAATTAACTTGGCAGCAAGCACTAAAACTGGTATTATAGGAGTCAGATTCTCTTTCTAATTCAATTATTAAAACTTACATGATGTTACGTTACTGTATGTGCCGCTGGGTGTGCAATGTTAACTATCATGGAGCACTCGTGTAAATTTGACCTGCATATAATCGGATTACATAATATCAGCGAGTCACTGGTCATGGTCTGTCGGCTGAAAACCAGCCAGTTTCGATTGGTGACCAAACAATCAGTACATCTCTAGTTTTAAGCCACTGTTTTATTAAAACATTTCTCGTATGTCCAGACAGTGCAGTTTAACAATATTTAATATTTTTATATTTGGGTGGGAAGTGAATCCCAACCGAGGTGCCTCTCCTCTTGCTTTTTCTCTTTGAACCAAATGCATGTGATAAGATTCAGATTTTTCCAGGATATGATTCTTGGACAGCACATTATTGGTGGTCACAGAACAGCAGCAGGCTATTGGGGCTACTATAAGTAGTAAATAGTCTTGAGTAAGCAGATGTTGCTGCTCTCCGTCTCTTCAGAAATCTGATATTCTTATCATCAGCCTCATATCTGTGACTGCCATTGAACTACATTTTATCAGCCTTCCTTTTGAGAGAGCTTCCTCTCTGTTTAGCATGCCTCCTTCTGCAGATGGTGTGTCATGTTTTCTTCATCTATGCATGTATTGATTTCCTCTGTCTTCCTCTCTATTGGAAGAGAGCTGTGTTCCCACAACCGTGCGGTCGATTCCTGCTGCTTTTTCTAATGTATCTGTGTCAGCACTGTCTTACATACGTGTATCCACACACTCGTAGCTGTAAGTGCTTTGTGAGCGAGCAGTCTGTCTGAGTCCTGGTACTGCTGTGTTAGCTGGAAACACAAGATCGTGAACTCATGTCACTTGGATCATTACATCCTTTATTGATCATGGAGCGAATGTGAGAGGCTTATGTCAAGGGCATGCTAGTTATTCACATACAGTACTACAAATCTAAGTCATGGACCTTATTACAATTCATGTGATGAAAAGGAAAATACCCGATTTGACCTTTGTTGCAGATCGGTGATTTTTACTCACTTGCTTTTGGTCAGGTCACATTTGTCATTATGTTTTTCCTCTTTTTTTTCCCCCCTTTAGTTTTTGCAAATGAGTTATCTAACATTTCTACTGCTGTATGGGAGTAGTTTCCATGATGGCAGCAATGGGAGGCACTATTGCCTGCATTTGCATTTAGACGACAGAACGCCCACACACTCTGGCAACACCCAACAGCAAGACTCAGACAGAAGAGAGATATTTCAATTTTGCCAATGAGCAGCATAAAAAATGAGTCTAGAGCTGAAAAAAAAAAAATCTAAATCTAAAAAGTGTGTTTGATCAAGTGCCAGCAGAGCATGACTTCTCCAAGATGGTTGCTTTCTGTCAGCAGTCTTTAGCCACAGCAGTAGACTTTATTTCATGCTGCTGGCTAATGATCATATCTCTGCATTAGAATCTCCTGAATTTATTTCCACAAAATACTTTTTACTTTACAGTTTTAGTATTTTAAACACTTTATGATCAAATAATTGTTTTTCATAATACAGTTGAGTTTTCACAGTTGTGAAAGAATCAACTATCAATATTATTATGAGTATTATTGCAGCCATAAATGTGCACCCTGATAACATTTCATGACATGTTTACAATATGAACATTTCCGCTTCATATAGCTGGCACTAAAAATAATTGGAAATGGCGATGGAGTGCTGGTGGGTGCGTTCATGGACAGACTGCCACCACTTCGCTCCATGAGAGTCATAGAGGATTTCGCCTACAGTTGAACCATCTGGCCACATCGATTTCTCCCAGCTCTCTAAGGACCATGTAGAGTTTTGACATTACATGTCTTTATGGCACAGCCTGATGTGAAAACTAACCACAGGGAAAAGGAGTGAAGGATATATTTCTGCTCCATTCCTCCTTTTGTTTATAACTGTCCTCCACCAAGTCTGCTGCTACCCCTCCACCTCTTATTCCTCTGTGAACACATCTCTAATCTGTCACACTGTTTTAATAATCTCATCCTCCTCAATTGATTTTCATTTTTTTTCTCGTCTTTCAATTCTCTTGCTCCAATCCCAGTGAGGAGTTTAAGGAGTTTAGGCCCACAGAGCTTCCAGAGACATATGACTGGCATTCCCATTACTGCCAGGAAGTCCATTAGAAACGCAGGCTGCTCCCACCATCTTACACCCCACCGCCTTAAAAAACGCACACTAATTGACTCTGCTCTGATTCTCCAGTGTCCAAGGACAGTGCCGGAGGAGTTGATGAAGAAGATTTTATTAATTCTTTCACAGATGTCCCTACTGTCCAGGTAAACACACTTTCACAGCCTTTAATAACTGGACTGATATTTCTTTTGCAATTGTCATATATTTACTCTGCTCTCTCCCTTCTCTCCCATTTTTTCTTGATTCTGCCTCTATGAAGATCTACTCATCAAGAGATCTCGAAGACAACCTGAATAAGATCCGTGAGATCTGCTCTGATGACAAACACGACTGGGACCAGAGAGCCACCGCTGTCAGTAGATTCACCCTCAACAGTCTCTCTAGTTCTCTGTCTTATATAATCATCTGAACACTGCCTCGTTGCCACATCACAGACAGAACTCTTAATGAATCCATGAATGACTCTCATTTAATGAAATAATCTGGCACTGCAGTAATGGTTCTGCTTCATTTGAACATCGTTTTATCTCATCGTTTATTTTATTTTTTTATTTTTTACAGCTGAAGAAAATCCGCTCACTGTTGGTGGCGGGCGCTCCCAGCTACGACTGTTTCTACCAGCACCTACGGCTACTGGATGGAGCCTTCAAACTGTCTGCTAAAGACCTGCGCTCCCAAGTGGTCCGAGAGGCCTGCATGACTGTGGCGTGAGTGTTGTTCACAGATACGTCATCATCACTGGAGTGAAAGTTTGACAAAATATGCAAAACATTAAAAACGGGTTTACCAAATTTTCCAATGGGTCACATCAAGATTGTGAATGTTTTATTCTATCTTTGAAGTAAACACAATATATGTCAATATTTTAAAAATGTATCACAAGCATCTGTACAGTATATAAAAGTTGTCAATGGTATAAATGTTTTACTGCTGCTTTGGTTGTGTACTGTGTGTATAACGTGTGTGTTTTTATGTCTGTGTATATGTGAAGCCACCTTTCAACGGTGCTCGGGAACAAATTTGACCATGGAGCGGAAGCCATTGTCCCCGTCCTGTTCAACCTCATCCCTAACTGTGCCAAAGTCATGGCCACCTCCGGTGTGTTGGCTATCCGCATCATCATACGGGTGAGATTTGCAAACACGCATTTAAATTAATTCATCAGGTTTTTTTGTGGTCCGTGTGAGTCACATTCTTTGATGTTTTTTTAAATTTCACATCTTTCACTCTCCACCTCCCATCCTCCTCACTGCAGCACACCCACGTCCCGAGGCTCATCCCCCTTATAACCAGTAACTGCACTTCCAAATCTGTGGCTGTTAGAAGGTGAGATTAATAAAGCCACTACAATCATAAAAAAGTTAAAGTCCTAATGAGGAGTTCTTAAATAATTAACAACTATAAAATCAATGCTTGTCATGATGCTGTTGTTGATGCTTGTCATGATTGTGTGTTGTGTGACAATAATGAAAATGTCTAAATATCTGCAGGCGCTGTTATGATTTTTTGGACCTTCTGCTACAGGAATGGCAAACCCACTCTCTAGAGAGGTGAGGACTGAATTCAACATGGTTTTAAGTAAATCTGAGCTCAGCACTGCTTTCAAACCTGATTTTCTCCTCATTCACATTCTTTGCATCTCTGTTTCTTTGCCTCACAGGCACACAACAGTTCTGGTTGAGAGCATCAAGAAAGGAATTCGAGATGCCGACTCAGAGGCCAGAGTAGAGGCCCGCAAGTAAGAAACATGAATACACAAACTCACAGGCTTTTCATAAAATTACATTATGTGAAAGACGAGTATTGTTAAATATCTCACCATTTTCCTTTTCCTACCTTGATTCTTCTCTCTTGCTCCCTCCACCATCTTTCTTCCTCTATCTTCACTCATCCCTTCCCTCTCACTTTTCTTCACCTGTTTCTTTTCATTCTTTGTTTCTGCTTTCTTTCTCTCTGCTATCTCTTCCAGAGCCTACTGGGGTCTGAGGAACCACTTTCCAGGGGAGGCAGACGCTTTGTACAACTCCTTGGAGTCGTCGTACCAGAGGACCCTTCAGTCCTGCCTGAAGAGCTCTGGCAGCGTGGCCTCACTTCCCCAGAGTGACCGCTCCTCATCCTCTTCTCAGGAGAGCCTCAAGTAATCAACTACTATAGTTCACATTTTTACACTCTGAGTGTTTTAAGGCTACCTTTGGGTCTTGAAGATGAAGAAGTAGCTGAAAATTAGCTTAGCAAGACCTGATTCAGGCAATGGTTGTTAGCACTCCTCTGCTGGAAAAGACTAAAATATCCCCAGTTAAATCTATCATATACTAGGCTTTTCTTCTGGTCCGCATCAATTAAGAAAAACATCTAAGGATAACTTAATCAGCAAATGTGGATACTTAACACTGAACAATTAAATTCCGTTCGGGTTATTCAAGGCGTTACATATTATGTATGCAAAGTCTCCAGTATTTTGGTTTTGTTACTTTTTTGCCTCGTCTGCATTATACGTGGCAAAGCAAAATAGATAGATGTGTGTTCCTGCTAAACTACATTTTATTATAGACTTGCTGTCAGTGAATACTGTTCATTTTGAAAGCATGTATTTTGAAGCATGTATTTTGGTGCTCAGGGAATAAGCAGCATTACAGAGCTGGTTACAAAAGCTTATAATAGAAAAAAATCTATTGGATTCAGGAAAGATATTTATCATGATGCATGGTATTTTAAATTTCAAATATAAAAAGAGACCAGACAGTGTCATAAAAGCCTATGTTGGTCAAACTTAACAGTGTAAATACATAGATTATTGATTAGAAGAATTTGGATATTTTAGTTAAATTAGCACTAAAATATATTTCTTCACATACTCTGAATTGCCCAGTTTGTGAATTCCCACAGTTCTTTACTCTTCAGTGTGTATTTATTTACATTCGCTTGGAGTTTTCCTCACACGAAGCACGCAGTGTAATTCAGCTGCTTACTAAACAGAGAAATTATTGAGTTTTTTACATTTGTCATCAAGGGAAAAGAAAGAAATTGTGTTCTTTTTTTCATCGCTTGGCATCACAACATTATCATTTAGAGGTTTTTTTGTGTTTTGTTCTGTTGTATATTGACCTATTTTTCTCCCTCTTCTGTCAGTCGGCCTCTGTCTTCTAAATGGTCAGCAGCTCCAGGGCGAGGTGAGTCAACCACACACGCACAGCGGCAGATACATGCAAAATCTCTCTTTCTCAAAACAAACCCAAACATAATCTCATGCTCACTACAGTGAAAACACATATACAGTGTACACTATGACACACATCGGTTCCCAACAGAGACATTTCCCATCATGCTCATTCACATTTGCCTGTCCGGACCCGTACAGCCACATCCTGTTCTGTTTTTTATGTCCCAACACATGTGCGCATACGTATATGTGTCTGGCCGTTTGTGTATTTCTGTATGGTATCAATATGTGTAGTGTGGTGCCTGCATGTGTTTGTGATGTGTGTGTATATATATATATATCCCTTCATCACCTCCCATCCCTTCTCCGATACATTCCTCCTCCTCCTCCTCCTCCTCTTCCTCCTCCTCTTCCTGTCCCATCAGTCCCTGCGGGTTCAAAAGGTGGGGTGTCATCGGCCTCCCTGCAGCGTTCCCGTAGTGACGTGGATGTAAATGCAGCAGCAGTCGCTAAGCACCGGCATGTCGGACAGGCCAGGGGAGCGGGTCGACTGCCCCCTGGCTCCTACTGCTCACTGGGTAAGGGCGCTGACTGATCAGACAGCATGTGATCAGGCAGAGATGGATGCTCCGTCTGAGGAGTCCTCTCAGATCATCTTAGAGGTTCTTAGGTTTCTCAGCAGAAGTTGGAGGTTAAAGTTGCTCCTTCTCTTGCAAAAAACACACCACTAAAAGTTAGTATGTTAGTATGGATCCACACACACACACACACACTTACACTTCAATGCCTGGACTGGCCTTTCTCCTCTCCTCTCCGTTACTCTCCTGTCCTGATGCCTGCTCATTGCCTGTAAATGTATCCTGAATGTGTTTTGGTGCATGCAGATGAATATCGTCCTGTGTCTGTTCGTCTCCCTCTCTCTCTTTCTCTCTGTTTCAGTATTGACCATCTCTGTTAAACAGATGTTCAGTTACTAATACACACTGTGCTCCTTTCTTCTTTTCTTTCTCTTCTCTCTCTGCTCTTTTTCTTTTCTGTCTTGCATTCAATCTTTTTATGTTTCCTTCTTACTTCCACTTCGTGGTCAACTCTTCTTTAATTCATTTTACCTTCCTCGGTTTCCTTTTGTATCTTTTACTTTCAATCATTGTTTCTATCAATCCTCTTTTTTCTCTTTCCTTTCATTTCTTCCCTTTACTTCCTTTCACTCCCCCCTCTCTCCTTCTCTCTCTCCCTCTCTCTCTTTGCTCCTAAAGATGATGCCTCTGATAAAACGGATGGTAAGATCATCTCACTCTGCTTCACCAGCGACAGCCTACTCATACTTTTCTTTTTTTCTTTCTACTCTTTTCTTTCACCCTCCTCACTTCATCTCCAGTCCATGTTAACTCCCTTTGTTGCAGCGTGTGGCCACAGTGCCCCCTGCTGTCAGTCAGTCACTCATTCCTTATTCACATCACAATCCTACCCATCTCATCATGGATCAAATGATTTACACGTCTAAAATAATCCCCTGCTTTACTCAGGATTAATCTTGTCATCTATAAAGGAATTGACAATCCATCTACACCTGCATTAAACCGTATCAATCAGTTATTTAGGTTTTATATGGATACTCTGAGGGTATTGTATTAATACTATAATACACAGATTAAATGTGATATTTACAACCTGCTCCTTCTTTGTCTGTCTGTAGGGACCAGGTCAGACAATGGTAAGATTGTGGTTAGGTGGATTTGTGTGCACGCATTTTAGGGATGTTTTAGTTGTAGTTTTATTCTAGACATTACCATTTGCCATCAGAGATCTAACATAAAATGTGCAACTGCATCACATCTTTGATTAACATCTGTGAAGTGTGTCGCAATTGGTGGTGAAATACTCATTTGATTCATCAATTTGTCAGTTATTCAGTCGACAGAAAACTAGGCAAACTATTTTATTTATAGATTAATCAGTTAAATTATGTTTAACTGATTAAAAATGCTTGAAATGAATAAAAACACGTTTCTAGCTTCTCAGATGTGATCTTTTTTGCTGCTCTTCATTGCCTTACAATGCAGTTAAATCAGTTCATCTCTGGGTTTTGGACTTTTTTTTTTTTTTTTTACAAAGTCTGAAATTTAAAGACACTATTTTCCTATGTTAAATACCAAATAGTTACACAAGAGAAGTGGGCAGTTTAATCAATAATGCCCTAGTTGCAATAACATTTCACTCACTCACTGACTGATAGTTTCATCAAATCAGTGAAATACTTAGAGATTGATCACTAGTTTTCTCATGACCAGTTTCAGCTCTAAAGGCTGCTGTTACTGAAACTGTTTCTTAATCTACTGAAGCATCCCTGCTGTATATATCTGTGTGTGCAGCTGCCTGAATGTGTTTAGTTCAGTGTTCAGCAGCTTCAGCATTAGTAGCTTTTACGCAGCCGTAGTGCTTTTTAGTTTCTGGGCTTCGTTCAACTGCAAACAGTCTGTGATTAGCTGTGCTCGCCGAGAGAGTACTGTGTGTTTTAGGGTGTGTGCGTTTGTGTGTATTTTTACTGTTGTTCCTCTGAATACACACAGGCCGTGTACGCACCAAGCAGCCCTTGTCCACTGCCAGCAGCGTGTCCAGCCAGGTGGACTCCCGAGGACGCAGCCGCACCAAGATGGTCTCCCAGTCACAACGTATGTACCCACTCACAGACTTAAACCCAGCAGTGAGTGAAGCATTCTGGGTGTCAGGTCCACTTTCCACATCACATACACACTAACAGAGATGGTGTGCGAGCTCCTTGGAGTGTGTTAGGTGTTTGTATTTTCTCAGGCTCTTGTTGTGGAGTTGCTTTACTTGTTGCCGTCACGGTGACAATAAGCTCCATGTACATGTCTTTGTGCCTTCAGGTTCCGACGAATCCGATTGCACACCAGGTATTCTGTGTGTGTGTGTGTGTCAGAGTCAGAGTGTGTGCGTCTCTCTGTTTATCACAGTGGGAATCGTGGCCCACCTGCTATTGCTCTCATTCTGATTAAGGTGTTTTGTGTAAAGAGGAGTGAGTGAGTGAGTGTTATGTGTTTTTTTTTTTTTTCCTCTGCATGCTGTGTCTCATCACTGAGGATGGTGTGGTGGACAGTTTATTTCCGCTACTCTAGCCTGGCTCTGGCTGTCATTCAGGTTTCAGACAAGAAGTGTAACACAAGCTGGTTATAATATTGCAACACATAAAGCAGATGTGTGTGTGTGCACCTGCTCTCTAAAAATAATTACTGCTGCTTGATATGCTGCTTACGGCCGGATGGCTTTGGAGCCCACTTGGAAACAAGTTGAGAAGTTGGACATTGATTGGACCACAGCCCAGTGCACCAATCAGAACTTGACATTTAGATGGACGACCAAATGCAAGCGATTTGATTCAGAGTTCAAAGCCCAAATCTCAGAACGACAGATTAACAGAAAGAGAAGAAATGGCAGCTGAACAGAGGCTTAGAAAGATATCTACGTGTGTGCGTGTGTGAGAGTGTGAGAGTGTGTGAGTGTGAGTGTGGATGTTTTTGACCATATTTACTTTGAGGCTTTGCTTCATACATATGCCCTGCCAGCTGTCCCAACATGCACTGCTTTCCCAGTCTATCATCTGCAGCTGGTTCAGTGTGTGTGTTTTTGTTTTCTCGTTAATAAATGGATTAATTTAGTGCTTTAGCTTCGCCTTCATTCTTATGGTATGGAACACCAGGAAGCGCTCCCATCGTACTCTGTGTTTTAATTCCCATGATGCTTTTTGCGCTAACACCCATAATTCATCTGGTTTAATCTGCTGTTCCTTCCCCCTCGCCTCTGCTTTCCCTCTCCTCCAAACCAATGGGCTTAATGGCTCAGGATCTCAGTCTGCTACCCCTGTTGGTGGTAAGATTATAACGCTATTTCTTTTTACCCGCTGTTTTATCTTAACTGCCTTTCTTCTGTTGCCCTGACTTCCCCCCTTTCCTTCACGTGCACCCAGACTTTTCACGTAAGGCTCCATGCACTGGCTGAGGCATGCTGGGACTTGTAGGCACAGACTGTTAATGCGGCTATTCTATGATCATGCTAAACACACTGCTTCGCGAGCCTCATGTTGCTGCACTTTAATGTGTGCCTGGCAGAAGCCTTAAAGATTGAGAAAGTTGTTGTTTTCCTCTGTAAACATGGGTGGGATTAAATTGTCCAAAACATAAATTGAAAATCCAAATGAATTAAAATGTAAATATTTGTCATTTTCTACGTAGTTCACGATTTGAATCAACATATTTGTAAGGAAATAAAACGCTATGCTATGTGAGATAATGATTTGTACTAACTGGAAATGACAGGATTATCTTTGTGTATCCGTAATGAAAGGGGAGAAAGGAGAGAGGGTTCACTTGAAACAATAACAAAAGAATGACTATCTATCACATAGAGAGTTGAGTGTTCAATACATGCACATTCAAACAATGACCATCTAATGTTTATCAGTTATGTAACATAGCGATCAAGAATCCCTCAAAATATCCGAACAATCCTTCTTTAGATTAGTTTTTTGTCGTTCAGGTGTATTTGATTTAGCTTGTGTCAGTAGTACATAGACGTGGATTTGTTGAGTGTGTGTGTGTGTGTGTGCGCGTGTGTGTGTGTGTGTGCTTTAGTTGAGTTTCTGTGAGTCAATGAGAGAGAGAGAGAGAGAGTTTGAGAGTCTGGTCTGCTCATGTTGAAACCAGTTTATTGGAGCTTGTTTCCCAAAAGTCTGTTCACACACTTTATATTCAGCACAGCAGAACAGCTTCTCCTCAACTGTTTGTCTTCAGGTTGATAGTGTTGTGAGTCATTTTAGAACAAGACACATTGTAGGCTTTGCACTTGGAGACAGGACGTCATGGGGGCAGGAGAAAATGAAGACCTCTGTTATATTTGCTGCCTGTATATATCACACTGTGTCTTCTCCAAATTACAGTAAAGCCAGTCTGTAAAATTGTCATCATGTTGTCATAATGTCACATAATAAACAGGTGTCAAAACTTAAGTTCTATACTGATCATATACTGAAAAATGCTCTTTTCTCGTTAAACACTCCTAGCCCCAAGAATCCTCAGTCCAATTACATCAAACACTGTAAAGTTTGTCATTAAGGTCTGTCTTGTTATCATGTATGTACTCTAGGTTTTAGCTTGGAAAGTGCCATCATGTTAAGGTTGTAGCACCTGTCTCTGTCAATTGTTTATATACAAAACTAGTTACTATTTTTAATAAATACTGTGTGTCTACTGTCTTGACATCAGGAGGTAATTGGTTAACTGTAGAATACACTGTTGAATGATAGCTGTTGTGTGAGGAAAGCTCTGACTTTACTTTCTCTCTTTCTTTGTATCCTGGCCTCTCTCCCTGCATCTACATGAAGCCGGCAGTCGGAGTGGCTCCCCTGGCCGCGTGCTGACGAGTACAGCGCTGAGCACCATGAGCACAGGGGCCCACAGGGTGCTTGCAGGGGCCAGCGGGGACGGACATAGACGAAGCCGCATCCCTCGCAGTCAGGGCTGCTCCAGAGACTCCTCCCCCACCCGGCTGTCTGTTGGTGAGTACAGAAGCAGTGATTCTTGAAGGAGAAGCTAAAACAAACGCACACAAAAGTTCCTTTCTGTGCGTCTGTTAACATCACTTTTAAATCAGATCTGGTCTGTTACAGATGTCCAAATGTATGCATTTAACTCTTACAAGCAGCACACACAACCACACTAAACTGTCAATATACGCTGAAATCTCAACTCTTTTCCCCTCCTGCTCCCTGTTCACCTCTTCCTACTCTGCCCCTCTCCCTGCCTCTGTCCTTTAGCTCCCTCCAGCATTAGCTCCATCTACAATGGCGCAAGCAGAGGAGGTAAGGTTCCGACTTCGACCAGACCATCCTCCAATCGATCTTTCCACATCAATCTATCTGTTACCATCAGCACCTATCTAATCTTGACATCATCCCTCCATCCCTCATTCTGTATCTCTCATCACTGAAAATCTCTCTCACCGTCTCATCCCTCCATCAAGCTGTTGCTCGTTGCCTCAGCTTCCTAGAGTCTCTCTAACCCGTTTATGACTTTCATGGCTGTGTTGTTATGGTGATGAGTGCCCATGATCAGCAGATGTCCACGCATTATGAAAGTACCTCCTCCCTCTCTGAACTAACTTGTTGTCAGTGGCTGCCGAACGAAACCCTCTCAAAGGATCAGCGGTGCTTTATCAGGTCTCTGTAACCCTTAGGTAGACTGTAATTAACCCTGATTGGCTGGGTCGCTGCTGATGCTGATGATAAGAGCAATGAAGGGTTACGTTGATTGTGATGCTACTGGATGAAAACGCAGATCCTTCCCTCACAGACCCCCTTCGATTGCTACATTCGTCTAAAATTCACTTCCTTTTTCTATCCTTTGTCCTTGTGTGTGAGAGAAAGAGGTGCAGGGTGTGTGTGTGTGAATATCAGACGTGAGTGCAGCGATGCCCTGCTCCTTTGGGGTGCATCTCATTTAGCTCATAAACAATTAATCAAACAGAAAATCTGCAATACTTAAGACAAGGATTTAAGGATTTTTAAAGCAATTCACAGGTTACATCTTCTCAAATGTGAATATATTTCTCTATATGTCTTCTTTGACAGTAACCATGATAGTAAACCCAAATATATTTGAGATTTGAACTGTTTGTAGGACAAATTAAACAGTTTGAAGATGTCATCTATGTGAATTAAAAATATTGATGATAACTGTTAAACTCGTAACTGAATAAATCTAACATTTAGTGAAGAACCATTTTTTAGGAGACACTCTCATCAGGACGGCTGCCTCACCCCGTCAGAGATGAACTCACCATGACCTACTCCTCTGAGGTTTGGAGACCACCTAGAATGGCCTGAGGAAAAACTATCATATTATCTTTAAGAGTGAAAATTCCTTCACAATCACCTTTAAGACATTTTTCATATCTTGAGCTCATTTTATGGACCAAAAAGGATTCCTGAAATGAGCCCTGATTGGAGAGCTCTTTTCTTTGCTTAACTGAAAATCAGGAGAAGTGACTAGAGTCTTTTGAGATGCTCCCTCAGGACTGGTAGACCTGTGCTTTCTGTCAGTTTGTCTCTCTTGCCACTACTGTCATATTTATGTCTTTTATTCATGTACTTTCACTTCTCACTTCTCTGTCACTGTTCATGTTTGTCGTCTTTCTTTGTCTTTTTATTGTTTTCTTTATATCCTGACTCCTGTCCTTCACTGTATGTCTTCTCTATTCTCACTGCCACTCTTCTTCCTTTTACTGCTCTTTCTTCCCCTGTTTCCCGTCCTCTGTCCCTCTGCTGCGGTGTGACGTTCTAACCCGGGTGGCGTTAGCTCGGGGCAGTCGTATCCCTCGGCCCAGTATGAGTCAGGGCTGCAGCAGAGAGGCCAGCAGGGAGAGCAGCCGGGACACCAGCCCCGTACGCTCCTTCACACCCCTCGGTGAGTAGCAGTAGCGGACAGACACCCAGGAGGGATGTGTAGTAAAATTTGGATGAGTAAGACATCAAAGAAGAAAAAAGTGTTTCTATATTGAGAGTTTTCTTTTCCACATGGGGTTTTCGCTACTTTTTGCCAAATTAATTCTAAACAAAGAAATAGGCTTTTGTTTTAATCCAGTATTTAATCTGAAATTTATTTAAAATCTCAACAGTTTAAACCATAAAAACTGCTGGAAATAAAGTAAATGTTATGGGGGGTTTTTTGGCCCTTCTTTCTACTCTCAACACCCTGTTGGATCGGTTCGTCTCGTGTGTGTGTGTGTAAGTACGTATGTGTGTGAATGTTAAACTCTGTGTATGTGTGTTTTTTAATCTCGGTTGCAGCAACGCGGAGCTACTCTCGCTCCACCGGAGCTCTCCACACACCTGATGCTTTTGGGGCTGCAGGTGAAGGCTGAGTACATCTATTTCTCTGTACCTCACCCACCCACTTCGCCTTAATTTTTGTTCGCTCCGTTCTCTTTTTGTTCTCTTTCGTGCCACGCATCTTTTCCTGTATTTCGTCAACCTTTTTTTCTTTTCGTGTCCATTGGCCTCTTGTTGTTTTTTTTTTTATTTTTAAACATTCTGTTCCAGGATGTCGAACCTGCCAGTGGAATTGCATGTTTCCGCCCGTTCAGTTGCCAGTTGACAACCATCCTTCCAGTTTCACCCGCGTCCATTTGTTCTTTTTATTTAGCTCTGTCCCTTCTCTGCGGGGACACCCAACGCGTTCTCCTGTGTTTTATGTCAATCATTCATTCTCCCACCAGTGGCACCTGCAATGTCCCCTAACAAGCCATCAATCACATCAACTTACAGGGTTGGCTCATGAGAAATGTAGAGTGTGTGGGCTGAGTGAGTGTTGGATACGAGGATGATGAGGAGAGTGAGGTACCTAAATGGTGGATGGACAGTGGACGAGTGAGAGACTGAGAGTTAAAAAATTTGAGTGTTTTAAAGTTTTTTAACATATTTCTCCTACTTTCCTTCTATCGATCTCTCCTCTTTGTTCTATCTGTTTCTCTGTGTGCAGGAACAGGTTTTGGAATTAGTCAGTCCAGTCGTCTCTCTTCTTCTGTCAGTGCCATGAGGGTCCTCAACACCGGCTCAGATGTAGAAGAGGCTCTCGCAGATGCACTAGTACGAAAACACACACGTACATTCTGCCAAACACAGAAAGAAATATAAAAATTCTGTACTCACTCCACTAAGCTGTGACCACGTGCAGCTCACACCTCCTGGAGTGTGTTTGTGTGTTAACTAACCCCTTGTTCTACTTCTGTTTAACGCTGTCAGCTGTTGGGAGACATGCGGTCCAAGGTCAGCTTTTCTCCCGCTTCATACCTGTGTGTTGTGTTTAGCCGTGTTCTTCAAGAAGATGCATCAGTTCACATTTTCTGCCTTTTCCTCTGTATTACTCAGTTTGTCCGGCTTAATTTCATGCCCATTTCATTTCACCTGCAGAAGAAGCCAGCAAGGCGGCGGTATGAAAACTACAGCATGTACTCTGACGACGATGCCAACAGTGACGCGTCCAGCGCCTGCTCAGAAAGATCCTACAGCTCGAGGAACGGAGGAGCCATCCCGACCTACATGAGACAGACAGAAGACGTAGCTGAGGTTTGTGACAACAACTGTACACAATGACAGGCTTTGACATTGTTTTCCTGTTGAGTCTCTTGCTTTAACTAAGTCTTAACAGTCCTTTGCTGATGTGTGTGTCTGTATTTGTGGCTCTTTCTAGGTGCTGAACCGCTGTGCCAGCGCTAACTGGTCAGAGAGGAAGGAGGGCCTGTTGGGCCTACAGGCGCTGTTGAAGAACCAACGCACCCTCAGGTCAGAAAATAACAGGACAGGCAGGTGTGTTTTCTCAGGTTAAATTGAATTGCATCTAACTGTGGCTGTTTTGTATCTGCAGTCGGGTAGAGTTGAAGAGGCTGTGTGAAATCTTCACCAGGATGTTTGCGGACCCTCACAGTAAGGTATGGATGCATGCAGCAGAAGTGCATACCTGCTCACTAAGTCACACAGCACTCATTTACAAGACCATGGCACATAGTTTCATCATTCACCCACTTTGATTTTACTTTGGTTCCAAATACTTTATTTATCCCACCATCCTTCACTGTACCGGATTCTGCCAAAACAAAGGAAGTGTTCAAAACGATTTGTTAACGCACACAAACACATTTAAACAGTCACAGATGTTAAATATGTCCACTAGACTGCATTGAGACTTACAGACAGGATAAACCAGGGAAAATGTATCCTCTAAAGTACACAAACATAAACACAGGCATGCAGAGCGTGCGACCGTCAGTTTTCTAACAGCATGCCACGCCTGAGTTTGCGTGTGACCTCACACTCTTCGCCGCCCTGTGGGATTGCTCTGTCACTGTTCAGCAGCCAATTTGCTGGCTGTGCTCACTGCATTTACTGCCACCGCCCCTCCTTCCCCTCCCTACCTGCAGTCTGAAGCGCACATTTACACACAAACACACACACACAGAAATATTTGGGCTGCCAGCTCTTCTCTCTGACTAACCAGCTGCGATCCGCCCTCTCTAACTGCTCCACTTTTCTTTCGGCGTTTTGAGTGGCCCCTGTCTCACACATGTCGTAAGGTGTGTGAGTCTCTCCCCTTCCCCTCGTTTGACGATTTGACGATTTGATGAATTTCAGCGAGACTCCGGCAGAGTGTACGGCACGGCAGAATCCGGTATAAGCTCAGCCTCCTTCAAGGTACTGCATCTCACCACAGATCTGTCTCTCCTGCCTTCATCTGTCTGTCACAGATCATTCCTACTTCATTTCTTTTTCTCATCTCCTACATTTTTTTTTCAACGTTTCTCTCAGTTCTCTCCTCAAGTACGCACACAGCATCACTTCACGATTTTCAGATGTTGTCATTGTTACCTGTTTGAAGACCCTCGCATATTTTGCGAATGTTGAGTTGCAATTGTGGATTGAATGCCCAGATTATGAGTGTATATTCAGGTTTACTTGTCGAATGCTAACAGATGTGTCTCTCTCTCCCTCATGCCACCCCACTGTGGAACTCTCTGTAGAGAGTAAGTTTGGTCAAAAAATGTCCTGTATTGAAATGTTGTGTGTGGATTAAAACCTGCTTTGTTAATATGTTCGGATAACCAGTTACCAAGGCAACCGTGTAACACTCACTCACTAACCTACCTAATAATAACCATACAGTCTGATTGGTGGTGTTGTATAATTAATTGTCTAATTGTGGTGGTTTTCTAATATTAATACTGTTGTTTATTTGGGTGATTCAAGTCTAATTGGTGGTTAGGAATGATGATTGGGCTGCTGAAATGATGTCTAAATAACCACTAACTTCAATTAATATTACTCTCACATGATACTACTTCAACAGCATGATCTGTAAATATGCTGTTAATGCTGGGCTGCTGGTATGCATGCATGTGTGCATGAGGAACGAAGTGAGTGAGTGGATGATGAGTGAATGACACGCGTTGTTTGACCCGCATTGTGTGTGTGTATGTTTAGGTGTTCAGCATGTTCCTGGAGACACTCGTAGATTTCATCCTGGTCCATAAGGAAGACCTGCAGGACTGGTTGTTCGTCTTGCTCACGCAGCTGCTGAAGAAGATGGGAGCCGACCTGCTGGGCTCCGTACAGGCCAAAGTTCAGAGAGCACTGGATATCACACGGTGGGTGTCACTTACATTTAGACCCAGTGCATTTACATACTTAATGTGTATTAGTAACCCGACTCCTGAGGCAGAGGATTACAACTTCTCTTCATCTTTTCCTGGATAAAAAAGTCAGTTTCTTTGTCTTGTATACACACGTTTCCTAAACTAAGGAGTCTGTTTGAATTGTTCACCAACATTTTCAATTAAAACATATTTTCTCACAGTAAACTACACTTTTCTGTCTTGCCCATCCTCTCACTAGCCTGACTAACCTCTCACTGCATCATCAACCCAAATTATCCAACATACACACAAAGAAAACAAAAATCTTGTATCCTAAATACATTTAAAATAAATAAGCAGTTGTTCCAAATTCAGGTTGAGATTATGAATTTCTGTACAGTAATATAATTGTTTGTGATCTGTGGATCATTCTCCTCCTCTTCTCATATGGGAATAGTAGATAGTTTTTAAAGGGGAATGATTAATAGCATAAATTATTCTTTTCCTCCAAAAAACAATTATCTTCATTATTACACCTGTGATTTTTTTTACTTTTTATGCAGAGATTCTTTCCCCAATGACCTCCAGTTTACTATTCTCATGAGGTTCACTGTGGACCAGACTCAGACCCCCAACCTCAAGGTAAATGATGATATTATGTTATTGTGTGTGTGTGTGTGTGTGTGTGTGTGTGTGTGTGAAAGAGCAGTGAAGTTGTGTAAAGGATGGATGGGTGGTCAGCTGGTTGGAAGTTCAGGGACTCTGTAGCCATGGTAACTGATGTACTGATATGACCTCATGCCTGCCCGTCCTGGCTCTGCCTGCCAAAACCCCCCACACCACGAATCCTGGGCTGTGATTGGATAGCGACTGACATAACCTGCGGTTAGCCTCTGCAGGCTTTTTGCACTGCTCCAGTGTGGACACTCCCTTCAAGCTCTCCTCCGCTACACCTTTAACTTCTTCATTCATCCTCTTGTACCCCCCCCCCCCCCTTCTCCCCCTCCTCCTCCTCTTCCTCCTCCTCCTCCTCCTCCTCACTAACCCCTCTGATAGAACAACTCACTTCCTCACTCTTTGCACTCTTTCATCCTGCCTCCTCCCACAACCTTTCCTGCCTGATGTTTGACCCCATTCACACAACTTTTTCCTCCTGCTACTCGGGCGACAACAAGATATTTTCAGTGTTACATCTTCATCCTTTTGCCCAAAATATAATTTTACTGAGGGTTATTATAGCTCGTCCATATAGTTTAATTTGACATGGTATAATTTCACCAATATCTTCTACTTTTCACTATATTCAAACCCACTGTCATTTCAAAGGGAGCTTGCCTCATACTGTTTCATATTGTCACCTATATTTTTGCTGTCAGTACTTGTACTTTGAAACTAATGCCAGGTAGTATAAAGTGTTCATAGCATCAGCTCAAAGCTCACACCATAGACTAGGTAGGAAATAACATAATACAGTGTTTCACACTGCCGTATATACTGTCGTGACACAGAGCCAATTTCTTAATCAGGGATGCTGCAATTTGGAAGTCAATTTGGAAAACTTGGATTTACAAGATATTAAAGTGCCAACATTTTTTTAATATGTAGTTTTACTGGATATGCCATCTGGTTGTTTTATCCCTGAATAGTTTCTCAAATCAATTTCCAGAAAAATGCAACGCACAATAAAACTACATACGTTTTAGCTGCATGTGTATGAAAAGATGACATGCAAGATCAACTCGTGCACTTCCCTCACAACCTCATAACCAAAGTGTTGACATTATAAGAATGTAAGCGCGACCCTGTGCAGCGTAACAGTTGTTATCCAGCATATAAACAGCTGCATGAAGGCTCATTAAACTTTCATTTTGTGCTGATTTAGTTAGAAGATATTAAAGCTCTTTGCTGCCATCATGTGGCTTAAAGTTATATTCTATATTGCCAGATTTTTAAGATATGAGATTTCAGATCCGCCCAAACCCACCTACCAGTCTTGTTACTCCTCTTACACTCTCTGCACCCTCCTCTTCCTCCCTTCTTTTCCTCTCTTGTCTCCCCCTACCCCTCCCCTGTCCTCGTCTCCCTGTCTCTCCGTCGATTGACGCGGTGATTTTCCTTTTTCTCTCTGAAGCCTGTACGGAGCTCGTGTTGCGGGCGAGGGCGAGGCAGGGGAGGGTCCACGGTAAAATTGTTCCCCCCCAGAGTGCGGCGCCACGCCTGCTCTCTAGACGAGCAGGCCGCAGCCTGGAGCCAGTCCTCCCAGGTCAGTGCGCTCCGGGGGGAGCAATTATATGGCGCGCACGATGCTGCTAAGTGATTTGGAAGAAGTTCTGGTCCTTGAGGTTCATATGTAGAGAGACGGAGGAGGAGAGAGGGATGGAGAAAGAGAACAATCAGAGCAGGAGTCTGTTGTTGTGGCTTTTCGGAGCCTGCGGTGAATGTTTCATTTATTGGTTTATAAGTTGTTTAGTCATTTGTCATTATTTTATTTATTTATTTATTTTTGTTTGTTTAATTTGGTTTCGTAAAGCATGTCCATGAATGCTATTTGATCTTCGCTCACTGATTCATCGGATCATTTGATTTTCAAACCTGCAAGAGATGCACAATCCGCTGTGGTTGTCCATGCTGACTGTGAACATTGGTGGTCCATTTTTCGTGTGTGTGTGTGTGTGTGTTGTAGTTTTGTTGATACTGTGTGTGTACTGTGTGTGCAGTTATTTCTGTGCTTTCAGCCAAGTTATCTAATGGTTTGTATAAATGTGTGCTTGTTTTCCAGGTGAAGGTGGCCATTCTGAAGTATATCGAGACGCTGACGTTGCAGATGGATGCTCCTGACTTTGTAAACTCTAGTGAGACTCGGCTGGCCGTCTCCCGGATCATCACCTGGACGACTGAACCCAAGAGTTCTGATGTCAGAAAGGTACTGACACACAAATCCAACATGGTTAAAACTTGATTCCCACAATTTATTCTCGAGTTACTGGAAAGATTTGCCATCCTCTTGGGTTCACAGTAGTAAATGATTGGATGATGGATTTTGTTTTACAGGCAGCACAATCCGTGCTAATCTCCCTGTTCCAGCTTAATACACCAGAGTTCACCATGCTGCTGGCAGCCCTGCCCAAAACCTTTCAGGACGGAGCCACCAAGCTGCTTCAAAACCATCTGAAGAACACTGGCAACGTTGCACAGGTAATACACTTGCACAGGTAATACACACAAACTCATAATAGTTCACTTCAGTCAAGAGTATTTAATTTGTCCTACAACAGGTTGTAAATCATTACACTTCTTTGTGCCAACTTTTTTTGGTCACTTCCTCAGGCACCAATGGGAAGCCCTCTGACGCGCCACACCCCCCGCTCTCCGGCCAGCTGGTCCAGCCCAGTCACCTCCCCAACCAACACCTCCCAGAACACCCCCTCACCAAGGTAACACACATATGCCTGCACACACACACACAGTCTTGTCTACATGAACACAGAGTGGCTTTACAACACCACTCAACTGAATTCAGCAGAATGGAAAATCCATCCAACAACCATTGACACATTAGCTAGCACACAGGACAAGATGCACACAGTTAGTTTGAGGCAATGTCCTTCAGCTCCTCCTTTATCTGTCTTTCAAAACTTCTCTCTTTTTTTCTTTTATTTTTAGGGTTGAAAGTTCTCAGGCAATTAGTCATGATCTGTATGCAAAATGCAATGTTTTTTTGGCTTATTATCAAGTCAAGATAGATATGATAAGAAATGCTTTAGTAATACCTCAGGGAGGAAACTGAGGACTACAGGACAGACGACAGGTAGGACAGGAAGAAATAAGCGTAATCATGAATAGTGTAAACATGAATGTATATGTTAGTGTACATATCCATGGCTACAAACATTACCACAATCCTGAGTACAACCAACATCAGATCATTTTAGTCATCATCGACAATGTTCACTAAAAAATTTCACCACAGCAGGTACAAAGGACTTCTCTCAGAAGCACCTGTTAATAACAAACCTGTCACTAAAACAGAACAGCTCTTCAGCTCTCTAAAAATATATAACATTGGACAAACCTCATTTTTCATAACACTGCACTTTCTACCCATTCTGTGCCCCCGATCACTTCTAGCGAGCCAATAGTGGATCCTGCCTCCCTGATTTATTGATTTTGTTCCTGATGTATAGTAAGATCCTAAATGTGTAGTTGATAATGTGTGTGTTGCTATCATGTACATTATATGTGCGTTTACTGTATTAAAGCAGTATAACGATACAAAAGGTGGAATTTAGCACACAAGCATTAGATCAATCATGTTTCGCTATATGATCATGCAACTGTTGCTCACTCTTGATTTTCCTTGTATGTTTGCAGTGCTTTTGACTACGACACAGAGAACATGAACTCGGAGGACATCTACAGCTCACTGAAAGGTGTCACTGAGGCGATTCAGAACTTCAGCGTCCGCAGTCAGGAGGACATGAATGATCCGGTTCAACGACGGGAGGGAGACGAGGTGAGAAGAGTAAAGTTTGCATTGTTTTATTTATGCTTTATATGTATGATGTGTACATGTATGTTTATCACGGCTCATAGAGACGTTGCTGTAAAATATTCTTGTGAAGGATGGGAGGTTTTTTGTAATTATCAACCATATCTGTAGACGCAAGTAAGATTTTAAATAATGGGACATGGTGCCATGACTTTGAATGAGAAAAACAATGAAACATTTACAGATGACTGTGTAAAGCAGGTGTCATCATGAGCATCATGGTGTAGAGGAGTAGGGTTAAAAATTATCAAACTGTTGGGATTTCTTTCATGAAACTCCACAAAACCTGTCATGAAGGAGCTCATTGTTTAAGTCGGACAGTTTGATTTGATGAAACTCTCGCAGAACATTTTATCAAATTTGTGTTGAGAAAAGAGACATTTTTGCTGCATTCATTAGAAACACAATGCACTTTAATTCCCCTTTGTGGATATTATATTGTGCAATAGAGGGTGTTCAGCCAGCCATGTTAAAAGCAGATATTGTTTTAAACTGTACAATATTGGACTTTACACAGTACTTGAGTTTAAGTACGATGAAATACTTTTAATATCTTACTTCAAGACAACAGAATTATAACTCGAATCAAGAAATTTAAAGACCTGCTGGCATATAAGATACATAATTATAATGAGATATATCAGACTATGGACACAAACAGAACATTCTTGTAAGCAGGATAAATTAATTGCTTGTTTGGCTCTGCACATGCTTTATATAGGAAACATTATCTCTGTAAGGTGCAAAGCCAAGCCTAGTCTAGTTTCAGTTTGTTTGTGAAGTCTTGACACATACACAGATATACACACACACACACACATGCACACACTACTTGTACTGTATGTGACCCTGACATCTGATCTGCTCCACCCCCCGTAGCGTGGGAACTGAGAAACATACATTAATTTTAAGTGGAACTGATGACAGAACTTAATCTACCACAAATTAAAATTGTGTGATTTGTTTGTTATGCACTCGTCTGCTGAAAACCACACCCCGAAGATTTTTTGAACAAGACAGCCCTTCTTCAATAATTTCAGAAGTGCTCGCCTTGATAGCGTGCTCGTTCAGTCCAAATTTACACTTAAGACGTCATGCCAGGTCTTATTGCGGCATGGACACGGTGTACTCTAGTGCAGAGGTGAGACCTCTTGACATTTTCCCCATGACATGCATCTGAAATCCAACCAGCCCACATGTCCTCGGCCTGCCAATCACAGCATACCTGACTCGTCAAACTACCACGCAGATATTGGCATTTAGTGGTTTGAGTGTAAATATACACAGAAACAAGAACAGCTTAAACCTGCTAACCCTGCCCAGCTGTAGTTCACCATGGGTCAACTTTCACACTTCCAAACGCTAAGTTGTTGTCATCACATCTACAGAACAACACACAGAAACAAAGAAAGTGAAGCAGACTCTTTATGTTTCTTTTGTTTTGACCAACATCTTTATCTGCTGAATACAAAATAGTCCCCGACTCCCCGAATCACAACTTGTATTCGGTCTATGTCCTTCAGGGTGGCAGCGGGACAGACGTAATGGACGGCGGCCGCATGGCTCTGGACAACAAGACTTCCCTCCTCAACACCCCCCTGCTCTCCTCCAGCCCCCGAGGAGCCCGCGAGCACTTCTCCGACTCGCCCTTCAAGCATAGCCGCAAAGACACCAGCATGGACGACTCTGAACATCTCACCGATGGTACACCAACACATTCCGTCACCTGGAAGAAAAAAAACAGAAAAACACACTGTACAACACTTTTATTCAGTCCCTTTTGTCTTTTTATTAAGCAGATAGCAGCCTGGACCAATCAGAGCTAGTGGCCGAGCTGCTGAAAGAGTTGTCCAATCACAACGAGCGCATTGAGGAGAGGAAGGCGGCGCTGTGTGAGCTGCTAAAGCTGATTCGCGAAAACACTCTGCAGGTGTGGGACGAACATTTCAAGACCATCCTGCTGCTCCTGCTCGAGACAATGGGCGACAGAGAGGTACACACACACTCGCTTTAGGTCTGTGATAAAGCCATGCTAATAGGCTACGCTACGTTCCTTTCCTTTAAACTTGAGTTTTTTTCATCCTTTCAGCATGTCATCCGAACACTGGCGTTGCGGGTGTTGAGAGAGATTCTCAGCAAGCAGCCCTGGAGGTTCAAGAACTACGCAGAGCTCACCATCATGAAGGCACTGGAGTCACACAAAGACCCCCACAAGGAGGTACCCACACACACACTAGTTTATTTAAAGACTGTTTTTTATCATGAGAACATCAGAGAGCAAGAAAGGAAGGTGCAAAGTCATCAAAACTTAAAGCTCAATGTGTATGAAATGGTAACATTCACCGATTTTAAGTACATACTATACATACGAATGAATACAGTTGACAAATGAAGTGCAATCCAGGCCCAAATCATCCTTGTATAGCACGTATGTATTTACATTCATGTTTGTATGTTCTTGCAGGTGGTACGAGCAGCAGAGGAGACAGCAGCCATGTTGGCGTTGTCCATCAGTCCAGACCAGTGTATCAAAGTGTTGTGTCCCATCATCCAGTCAGCTGACTACCCCATTAATTTAGCTGCCATCAAGATGCAGACCAAGGTGATTGAGAGGGTTCCTCGCGAGGGCCTGATGAGCATGCTGCCTGAGATAGTGCCAGGACTCATACAGGTAAGACAGACACACACACACACACACACACACACACACACACACACACACACACACACACACACACACACACACACACACACATATTGTTATTCAATCTTGTGCGGTACAGTGTTACTGTTTAAATAACTCCTCTCAGTTTTTCTATATTCTCTTATTCTCTGCAACTCTAGAGACATGCAGTTTTTCCTTACATAGGATTTGTAAAACTGATGCAACTCCTTCACTCACACACAATCTGCACACATTCTTATGTGTATACTTTTCTCTGACTCCTTTGTTTTGAAAAAAGTGTTCTGCAGGTTTTAATCAGTTTTATCTGGTTGAACAGGGTTATGACAACTCTGAGAGCAGTGTGAGGAAAGCATGTGTGTTCTGCTTGGTGGCCATCTACTCAGTGATAGGAGAGGACCTCAAACCGCACCTCGGCCAACTCACCAGCAGCAAGGTAACCAGACCTGACTTCTAAATTGTTTTCAAAAGCCAGTAAAAAAAAAAAAGTGTTGTCTCTAGTGTGTATTATCACGCAGGATCTTTGTCTTTGCACATCAAGGTCTTGGTATCTTAAAAGATTTAAAATCTGGGATATTAACATAAAGGCGTGTTCCCATTTCAAAAGTATGATTGACACTCTTCCATGATTTATGGGGAGACCTCCATGTCCTGTAACACTTCTTTCTTCATCAAAACTATGTGGTATGTTAAGACATAAAGGTCTTAGGTGCATGATAATATGCTGACTGGCTCTTGATATGGATTTGGCTCTCTTGCAACCTGTAGAGTTTCACATATTGACGTGTGCATCCTCTGTTCTGTTTGTCTTTCTTCACTGGCAGCTGAAGCTGTTGAATCTGTACATCAAGCGTGCCCAGTCCGGCTCCAGCGGCAGTGAACCCCCAACTGAAGGCCTATAGGAGACACAGTGCCCTCCTACAGGGCAACAACAGAACTGCAACTCTGCCCACCAAACAAATATCTGCTCCTGAGCTCACACCCACACAGACCAAGAACAAAACACCCATCCTAACACGCTCTTACAGGAGCAAACTGCATATATATAAATATACATATATATGTACACACAGCCCTCATATTGTACATTTCCCGCCCCCACTGCAAGATGCAAAAGAGAGGAGTTGAAGATGTTGTAGTTCTCTTGACCATCGCTGAGGATCCACCCTGATCTCACTGACACCAAACTGAACTCTTCAAGTTGGTTTAAACATAAACAAACACATACATACAGTCCCAGGTCTGTCACTAATCACTCAAGGATGAAGATGTCCGTCCTCTCCACCTGCTTTATATCCATTGGCCCTCCTCCGAACACAACAGTATCCCCTCTGAACATCTAGATGTAGTGAAGGGGGCTGAGATGAATGAATGGTTGCCGTCTTGTTCCTTTCTTGAACAGTGGGGCCAGGTTAGACAGGAATGTAAATTTACATTGTGTCATAGTTTGGATTTCTTTTACGCCATGAGGTTTTACTGCAGCAGTTTTTAATGTTTGGCAGTTTCTCTGTCACATAAACATAAACACACACACACACGTTCTCTCTTTCAAAAAAGGTGCTGATGAGCCTAAAAGGTACGACCAACCCAGCACAGCACTAACGTGAGTCACAGTGGGTCATGCCTGCTCATAAGATATATAGTACATAGGCAGATTCCAAAGTAAAGGAGGCGTTATGTGCTTGGCTATGCATGAGAACTAAAAATACATTTTTATCGGGGTCCTATTCAAAGTCAGAATAGTGAGACTGAGGTTTTAAATTAATGTGAACAATGTCCGCCCCTTTTAGAAAAATCCACAGTGTACTCCATTTCTCACAGCTCATCTCGGATCAGTCCACTTCTGGGCAACATGGGGTGGAAAATGGGTGCGTGCTGCTTGCTACATGAAGTATGGCAGGACATGGCTTATTATCACATAGTGGATATGTATCTATATATGATATTAAAATGGAATATCCAATAACAGTGTCATTTAGGAGAGTCCCTGTGGGGGGTGCATGCGCGCACCTGTGCCCATCCTTGTTTTTATTTTTTCCTCTCTGTTGCGCGTGAAGTAGTCTCTCTCTTTTATCTCTCTTTCTCTCTCTGTCTCTCTCTGTCTCTCTCTCTCTCTCTCATTTTTTTCTCTGCTGAGAAATTTGTAGAAATGTATTATTTACAGCTCTGAAAAAAAACTGTCATGTCACCCTTTCTCTTCTCCTCTTCATCGTGTCTTTCTTTCCTCCCTCTTGTAACATTCTAGTTTTCACTGTTGTGTTTCCTCTGTGCATTTACAAAGCTGTGCTTACATTAAAATAAAGAACGTGTACAGTTCATGACAAGCCCTGGCTGTTTTTGGTTTTCGCAGTGGGATGGAGTCACATGGTGAAAATATAGTGTCTGATAGTGTCTCCATATCTATTTTCAGCATTTATCTTGTCGCACACATGAAGGTTTAATTTTTTTTAATGTGACTTGCTCCCAACCAGGGAGTTACGAGAGTCACATACAGCAGAAACTGCGTCATGGAAATCTGCAGGAAAGTCTGTACAGTATATGTTTGTTAATAAAAGCGTGCAAATCCATACACCTGCTGTAAAAAAACAAAAAAAAACATTTATGACTTGTGCAACATTGCTATTTGAGAACCCGGTGCTGAATTTTATGTATGCATCTGTTCTGTGGGCTGGAAATGTATGTGCAGCTAAAGAGAGTCCCAGATACTGTACCAATCTGAACTGTAAACCTCCTGGCCTTCAAATACACACCTCCTGCCAAGTCCCTGCATACTATACATATTAATACTGTCCTCAATACAATTATCTAACTTAAGCAAACCTATCACTTACACTGCAGTTGTGGGATGTGACTAGTATATTTACTCAAGTACTGTACCTAAGTATTTATGTTACTTTATATTTATACTCCACTAAAGTTTTTATTGCACTATGTTTCTCTTACAGCTACAGCTACTACTTATTCTGCAATTCCAGTTTTACATGCAAAATATAAAAATATAAGTTTTTAAATACTGTGCATTGTTACAGATGGAACAGCCAGACATGAGCTTCATCTGGAGCAGCTACAACATATTAATGCACCACCACAATAATATATAATATACAGTATGTATATAATAGTATAACTCTGACAAGGGTCGTTCTGCTTTACTTTTGACACTTTAAAGTACATTTTTTGATAATATGTAAGGAAACAGGTGAGTGGTATGACTGTAATGGTAAATTAGTTTTACGTAAAATGTGTTTTTCTTCTGTTGGATGGTTTAATTGTTTGTTTATTCATTTGATTTTGTTTTTTTATGGTAGATTATTTTATAGGATGTCTTGGAGGATCTATAAAGGCACAATATGTAATTTTCTGCCACAAGGGGCCTCTCAATCTAAACACTGTCAGCATTTATCATTCAGGGCATTTTTGTGAGAAGCCAAATTATCTGCAGAGGTCTCCTCCTCTCCTAAACAAAGGACTTGATGATTAAAATTGGTAAAACACTGAATAAAGAAATTACACTTTTAAAATCTGTTTTTCTCAGGCTGTTCAGCTGATACAGGATGTCCAGAGAGCTATGAGCCAGGCTGCTACAAACATGTGTTCAGTTTTTTTCTAATTACTTGAGATCTAAAAAAAAAAAAAGTGTATATTTTAAAAGTATACACACACAATAGTCAAATTATGACTTGTATGTTTTTGGAAAGCGACCACAACCATGACGCATGTGCAGAGGCAACCAAATGAAACCCGGTCCCTAACCCATTACAATTATTAATTTGAACATTTTTGGAAACATTTAGCATAATTTAAGTACGCAACTCAACAAAACATATAGGTCTAGTCCTTTTCAGACATTTTATTGCAGAAAAAGTAACATATTGAGTAAGATATTACTTAGATATAACTATCAAAGGTCATTTGTAAATTAAACGAGATGCATAATTTAATATTTGCCTGGTAGTGTTACTTTTTTAAACTTTTCCAGCTAGATTTTAGGGTATCCTTACTAAACTAAATGTTGACAATGCGTTGATATTTGTGTCCTGAATTGTTGGGAAGTCAGACAGGGGTGGTAGTAGGCTAATTAAGTCATGAGGCGGGTCTTCCCACTCTAAAGCCAAAATAGCTTGCGTGCGCCCTGCTCTGAGAAAAACCCTACCACTCACACACTTGACTGCGCGCCTCGTCCAGGGTCCGCCCGGTGGATAATTATTGACCAGAGAGCGCAGGGGGACACTCAGCAAAGCCCAGCCTGTGTGCGGACTCTTTTCTTAAGCCATGAGCTCCTGCTGGGACCTCCTCGGTACCAGGCTGGGTCGTGTTCATGTGCAGCAGGAGTGAGACTTTTCAATGCAGCGACATGTTGTTCTGGCAGCCTTACACTGAAAACTTCCGAGCCCCCTTACAGAGACACAGCGGCAGCAGTTTCTCACGGTATGACCCTCACACAGCTATTCAATGAAATGTTTATTTAGTTTGGTTTATGACCTCAGAGCTGTCACAGTGTGAGTGTGTTTACAAGAGCTCTTTAATCAGTAGTACTCAGATCGTTTACTTACATGAAAGTTGCCCACTAATACAGTAATGTAAGGATATTCCATTCCAAGTAAAAGTACATAAATATTATGAGCTTGATGTAGTTCAAGTATTACAGTAAAAGTAATGGTTTGGTCCCTCTGACTGATGTATTATTATATTATATCATCATTAGATTATTAATACTGAAGCATCAGTGTTAGAGCAGCATGTTACTGTTGTAGCTGCTGGAGGTGGAGCTAGTTTATACTACTTTATATACAGTTAGTTTAGTCAAGAGGTTCTCAACCTAAGGGTTGGGCCCCTTCAAGGGTCACCAGATAAATCCCAGGGGTCATGAGATGAGAGTTCTAATAGTTTTTGGACTTTTTCTCTAAACTTTGAATTTTGATTAAATATTGGATCATTTGAACATTTATTCAAATTAAAGTTTAGAGGGAAAAGTCACTATTTGGTGGAGCTGTTTGGTGGACCGAAAGACATATCAAAGGCCAAAAAGATTGTAAACCACTGGTTTCATCTTTAACTGTGCGTTGTATTTTAAAAGCTTGTTTTATTATCCATTGTGTCAAATCTTCACCCGAAAAGTAATTAAAGCTGTCAAATAAATATAGTGGCGTAGAAAGTACATATTTCCCTCTGAAATGTAGCGGAGTGAAAGAAGTAGCATCATATGGAAATACTTAATACCTCAAAACTGTACTTAAGTAACATACAGTAAGTGAGTACGGACTACACCTTTTACCAGTCTCTCCATGTTTGTGTACAAGCCTGATAATAATGTACCCAAAATATTAAGGTCGCCTTTTTTCCAGCCCTTTTGATTTTTGTCATAATCGCGTTCTCATTTAAAAGGTTAATCTTTAAATTTTTACAACCAATTTACAACAGGCCAGAATGGGTCGGCTATAAGTGATAGAGAATAATACTACCAATGGCTAAGGTGTGCTACGGGGTGGGACATTGTCGCTTAATAGGTTAATGAATAACTATGTTGGTTATTGTTTCATTTTAATGTTGATAAGCCTGTTATGAGTCTGTCAGTTATGCGAGCTTATGTTGTTTGATTTTTTTTTGTATGAATTCTATCCGTGTGTGTGAAGCAGGGGAGCATGTATGTGTAATAAGTTAGGAGATGTATGATCAGAGTATGTGTGTAATAAGTTAGGAGATGTATTATCAGAGTATGTGTAATAAGTTAGGAGATGTATTATCAGAGTATGTGTAATAAGTTAGGAGATATGTGTGTAATAAGTTAGGAGATGTATGATCAGAGTATGTGTAATAAGTTAGGAGATATGTGTATAATAAGTTAGGAGATGTATGATCAGAGTATGTGTAATAAGTTAGGAGATATGTGTATAATAAGTTAGGAGATGTATGATCAGAGTATAATAAGTTAGGAGATGTATGATCAGAGTTTGTGGAGGCAGGAGCACAACTACAGTTGGACACAATGACGCAAGCTTGGAAGCTGCTGATTGGCTGATCACTGTGCGCTGGTCACAGAAGGCGCCCTCTGATTGGCTGTCCGCCGTCCTGGCAGCACGGAGCGACGGGTCTGTGTCTGAGTGTTGCGGGAGCCATGTTGATGCCTAGTTTTGTGTCAGCCGCTGCTCTCCGGATGGTTAAAGGACTGCGTGTCGAAGACAGGGAGCCTTAGCGGTGTTTCCAGCACCGCGATGAGAAGAGGAAAAAACGCCGTGACGGTACAGCAGAGCCTCGCGTAGCTCACCGGACATCAGTCGATTCAGGAGCAAAGTGATGCTAGTTAGCTTCGTAGCTAGGTAGCAACAGCTGTGCGGGCGCTGCGTGGGATGCGGCGGCGTGTGGACTAAAACAATATCCTCTCTGCTTGTTGCGTTTCGTTGAGCTAACGTTAGCCAGACTGCTGAAAGACTCCAAACGAAGCTGCTGAATTTACGCTAGCTTGCTTAAGATGCATTCGTGAAAGCTCGCTAGCTGTTAGCACGTTAGCATGCTGACAACAAGCTCGCATCTCTCAGTCACGACTAACGATTTGCTCGCTGAGCGGACCCTAACTTGTCGCTACTTTCAGACAGTCTGCCAGCTGTGGAGCGACCCCGAGAGCCCCCCAAAAGTGACTCCGAGTGGAGATAATGGCGATGCATGAAGCCTCTGTGGAAAGCTACCGATTCTCCTGGCCAGCTTGTGAAGGAGCAGCTAACGGGCTAGCAGCGTAACTTTCCTCCTCTCCGCGGTGTCACTCAGCAGCTGCAGAGAGAGCCCACTCTTCTTCTTCCTCCTCCTCCTCCCCCTCACTAGCAGACCTCTCGCGTACCTGGAAGCAAGCTGGCGGCCCCACGAGTAGAAGCAGAGGACAAGGAGCTGGGGCCGATGGCCTGGGTGCTGAAGATGGACGACGCCACCATCGAGTCGGGGCTGGTGCACGACTTCGATGCCAGCCTGTCCGGTATTGGGCAGGAGCTGGGTGCTGGAGCCTACAGCATGAGGTTAGCCCACATGCCAACTCTCCAGCTCCAGTCTTTAGAGAGAACAGCACACATTCTTGTCTGCAAGTGTTAACATTACAGCCCTCCCCCTCTCCTCCCTGTTTGTGTTATTCCCTTTGTACTGGGTGTGATGGCTTTCTCTTTGTTTTGGGATTTGGGCATTCGCTGCAGGGTGCCATGATCAGGGACAAAGATTAATAATTTGACTAAACCCTACATTAAAGACCGCTATATCAGTTCATTCTGTGATTTTTCCATAAGAGAGGTACTACAAAAACTATAGGTACAAGATAACACAGAGGAAGTGTGCAGGAAAGGCCTTGTTTTGGCCCCTAATGCAGGCTTTACAGTCAGTGGAGTGTGGGAACAAAGTGCTGTACATTGTGTTTGAGTTGAAGGGTCAGATGTTAATCTTTTTGATTGGAAAGTCCGCCATAAGAGTTAGTTGACTTGTAGAATTGTGTGCCAGACACTCTTTCAACTCAAGATACACTGGACCATCTATTTGAAGGAGGAAGTTGTGTCCAAGTGTTCTGTTTCACTAATAATATAATAGCTGATAGGTGTTTCATGATTAGACTTATGAACATTCAGTCAGATTGGCTTTGCACCGTTTAGATTTTCCTAACTTTTTATTATTCCACTCACGGTGTCATCGTGGCTATCAGGGCTTAGTATTCAACCTCAACACTCCATGAGTAACGATGTGTCATTAGTGTCTGGTATAAAAGTGTTTTGTAAAAGGAGTTTGCATCGAATGGCTTGTTTATTTATTCTTTGATAAGATTTGTCCTAATATAAATCAGAACACTGTTAAAATTTTAAACAAGATTGTATTTAACAAGATGTTGTTTTTGCTTAGTTTGGCAAATTTTACTTTCCCCAGACAAAACTATATAAAAAGCTATTCTTACGATATCAGTACTGACTGTACAGGTATAGTATTGGCACTGATATCTGTGTAACACTAGTAGCTACACACGTCACTGTGTCCACATTTCAGGAAATACCTGCAACCCAGTACAAATGTTATCTTGAATGTTTACAGTTCACTGTAATGGCACGTGGGTTTTTGCAGCAGTTTTTGTACATGGAGGTCAGTCCAATGTTTCTAGTAGTCAGGACTACTTGTTGATGATCTGTCTGTTGAGGATGAATGAAAGTGTCTTTCATTCATTGCTTTAGAAGGTAGAGAAGGATTCTGTTGACTGTGGCTGGGCAATATGGACAAAATCAAATATCACAATACTTTTGATCAAATACCTCAATTTCTTATTGTGACAGTATGTGGGGATGGCTGTGGGTACTTTCACCAAACATTTACACAATGAGATTTTTGATTAAATAATCAATGTGGATATGATAACTAAGTGGGTAAAGGCAAATAATAGAGCAGCTATTACAGTCTGGTGAGTTCAGGAAATCAAATCACTTTATTTTAATGCAGCCTTTAAAACCAGGGAAGGACTTATTCCATGTCATGATATTACGATATCCAAGATCTGGGATGATACCTAGACTCATATCTTGATATCAATGCACTGCCCAACCCTACTGTTGACATAAAGGTGGTGGTTTATAAACCACTTGTAGCTGTCGGTATGTTTGCCCTGTATTACATAAAAGGTCATGGGAGGTAATGATAACGTGTCACGAAGGCAAGAATCTCCCAGGACATGCATATATCTTATCAGCAGGCCCCTCAGCCATCTGCTTTTAGCACTTTGCATTTATCTGTGTGCCAGTCTCTTATGAGAGTAAGCAAGTTTACTGCCATCCAAGTGATGGGTTGCATGTATGTGAGTTAGTGAGGGCAGTGTGTGTGTGGTGTCAGTGGCTGCAGGGGTGGTGCTGTCTGGGTGGGGGGGTGTGTGGGCATGTTTGGAGTCAGCAGCTGGTAGGAACAGAATGTCTCAGTGTGTTTCTGTGGAACCAGCTCCTCAGATTTCAGGAAGCAGATGTAGTTTTCCTGGGCAGCCGGGGCTAAACGGGGCTGCAGCACCCAGGCTGGCACCGTCCGAGCACCCGCTCTGCAGAGAAAACACACCAGCGAGCGGTCGAGAGAAAATGATTGGAGACTGAATAAATCTTGCAGGCTGCTGTTTGGAAACAGATTTTGGAGGAAGGTGCTCAAGGAATGTCCTGAAATTATCAAGTTGTGTGGGGTTTTTTTGTATGGCTTGAGTTTCGAGACTTACCAAAAAGTTTTGCAGGTAATGAGATGCCATGATCTACATTCCTTTGCATGGATAGCACAGACACTGAGATACACACACACACACACACACACACAGACACATACATACACACATGCACGCCCCTGTTCACTATGCACTCGTTGACACTCCAGCAGCATTTGCCAGGGTGAGCTGAGGACGGGTCGGTTGTCTCGAGTGGCTGCCAAGTGTGAGAGATAGTGTGTGTCAGCAGCTCAGGCTATCTCTGGGTGTTTTTGTTCATTTATCCTGCTGCAGTCTCATACATACATAATAAGAGAGACATTTGATCAATGGAGAGCTTATTCTAAAATAAGCCATTTAATAAATCCACACTCTGAGGAGGTGAAATATAGTCTTGCCAAAAGTGGAGCATGCAACAGTTTGTTAAATTGCATAATCCACTTTGATGTGTTTTCAGAGATAATTGCCAAATGGGAAAACAAGAACATCCAATCTTGAGGAATATTTTCTGGAGGTCATAGTGATTATGTTGCCATCAGCGTGGATCCCACATGGTGTTTGTGATTTAAAAACAGAACATTTAACTTTGGGGAAAAGTCAATTTTAAACTATTGAGAAATGCAGTGCCAAGTAGCTCTGCATGCAAACATTTTTTATGAGGGTTTACTATATTCTTGGTTGTTGTTTTCGCATCATATCCATGCTTACGCTCAGTGTCTCACTCCTCTTTCTCCCCTCTGTCTCTCTCTCTCTCAGTGATGTGCTGGCTTTGCCAATCTTTAAGCAGGAGGACTCCAGCCTTCCTCCTGAAAACGAGACCAAAAATCCCCCATTCCAGTATGTGCTGTGTGCCGCCACCTCGCCTGCTGTCAAGCTGCACGACGAGACGCTCACATACCTAAACCAAGGTGAGACACACAATACGTGCATTCAGGAGAAAGTCTTGCTTGTGCTTTGGTTTTTAACTTGAATGTTTTAAAGTTTACATGAATCATGTCCACATCAAGGCTCAGGTGTTGGATTTTGATCCATAAACAGACGACTTGCTTGTGGTCTGGTGATACACCCACTATCACTTCTACATCAATAAATTATTACCACATTCATTTATCGCACATTAGTATAATTGCTGTAAAATAAAACCTTGCCAAGGTAAATGGCTTCCACTTCTGGCCTCTACTTTGCACTTTAATGTTGTGTGTCACTAGTTTGGCTTTGACTCTGCTACATTCCTTTATGGCACAAACAAATTTACTTAATCTAATAGAACATAAAGGGATTAACAAAAAGGAAGGAACTAGAAACAACAAGAAGAAGCAACATGTGTGAACTGCAAGACAGAAGCTGTCAATTTTTTGAGCACAGTTTTTAGGGAATTACATTTAAAGAGGATTTAATAGAACTCATGCATAAAAATTAGATTTACAGACTTGCTGGTGCTACTAATGTGCAGCAACAACAATCTGAGGTTTGGTTAAGAGGGGAATTTTTTCCTATGATACCATCATTGACTGTTGATCTGTGGTGAGCCATCTGTGAGATGTATTTACATGATAACTTTGATGTCATTTCCACAAAATACAAGGAATGAAATACGTTGCAATCCAAGAAGTTTGTCTCAACATCATCAAATAATGAAAAAAAGCACATTTCCCATAACACCACTCAAGTCTTTGTAGCCACTCAAATGTGACTTTTAAATAATTGTATGATGAGCAATAAAACAACAAAAAGGTGAATGTTGTCCTGTTCCACTACAGGAGCTTCATAGTGACATGTAGAAACTCAGGAACTGATCTGCATTTAACCAGAGGAACCTGCGTCTAAATTAAGTTCCAGCCTGTTAAGAAGTTCCAGCTCCATCGGTAGTTCTTTCCGATGACCCAAGGTTGACTGTGCTGCACCCCGCAGCGTTTTATAACTGCAAGCACTTTATTGTTTCAAGGTTGAAAGAGTCAACAGGTGGACCAACAGGGAGGTTGTAGAATTGATAGTTTTGTCAGAGACTTGAAGGTTTCACCTAAATCACATAACATACAAAGCCAATACTCATCACAGAGACCATTAACATACACAGAATATTAACATTGACTCTGTCATCAGGTTTCTTTCTCTCTATGATCTCTTTCTCTCTCTCTCTCTCTCAGGCCAGTCTTACGAGGTGCGTTTGTTGGACAACAGGAAAACAGGGGAGTTACCAGAGCTCAACAACAAGATGGTGAAGGTGAGAGAATCTGCTCCGTTCAGGAAAGATTTTACTTCTGTCAAGTGAAGAGTTTATACCTACAGGGATGTGTGTTTGTGTGCAGAGCATAGTACGAGTGGTTTTCCATGACCGCCGGCTGCAGTACACAGAGCACCAGCAGCTGGAGGGCTGGAAGTGGAATCGTCCTGGCGACCGTCTCCTTGACATCGGTAATGATGCTTGGCAAGAAATATTTACTTTAACCGTCTCATGTGTATGACTTGGTGTTCAAATATGTGTGTGTGTGTGTTTGTGTGAGACAGATATCCCCATGTCAGTGGGTATAGTGGAGCCGAAGACTCACCCCTCCCAGCTTAACGCTGCAGAGTTCCTCTGGGACTTGAACAAAAGAGCTTCTGTTTTTGTGCAGGTAACACACACACACACACACACACACACACACATACACACATCCTCACTAACACAAACCACATACACACATTCTGTATCAACTCTCTTTTGTGCCATCTGTTGAGCGCGTCACTGAATTTCCACATCAAACACATATTTTGATAACACTTGTCCTCCTGTATCCCCGCTGTCTGCAGGTGCACTGCATCAGCACAGAGTTCACTCCCAGGAAACACGGCGGAGAGAAGGGCGTCCCCTTCAGGATCCAGATTGACACGTTTGCCCAGGGAGACAGTGGAGAGTACGCAGAGCACCTTCACTCAGCCTCCTGCCAAATCAAAGTCTTCAAGGTAAACACTCGTCCTCTGATGTGTGGAAGTTTTTCCACTGAATGAAATTATGTTGACATTGTTTGCCAGCTCATGTGTCAACACTCACAGAAATGAAATCTGTCCCTGTCTGCTTCCTCTCTCTGCTGAGTAGCCAAAGGGGGCAGATCGTAAACAGAAGACAGACAGGGAGAAGATGGAGAAGCGCACACCTCAAGAGAAGGAAAAGTACCAGCCTTCTTATGATACCACTATCCTGTCAGAGGTCAGTATGCAGCTGCTGTCAGGCCTTGTCAGCACATTTCACACTAGTTTTACACTCTTCTGAGCTACATGCTTCAGCACTAACCAAGCTATAGTACTACCAAGCATTCAGGCTCAATTTTCAGTCAGGTGGCTATCATGTTTAAATGTCTCTCCACTACATGGGTAAATATAACGTAGGATGTAGCACCACTCTGTTTTCAAGTCACTTTTAGGTATATGGCCTAAAATCAATACTGCCAAGTGTTTTCTCAGCATATATCAATGCAGTTATCGATAGGACTGCAACTAATAATTATCATTGTGGATTAATCTAATGTCAGAAAATACCCTTCACAGAGTCCAGATAACACCTTTAACATTTTAAATCCAGTGATTTGAAGAATTTTTGCTTCATTATGAACTTAAACTATTGATGAATTTTAAAATCATTCCTGATTAATTTTCCGACATTTTCCCCAATTGATTTTGACATTCAAAACAAAGTTACTCAGCAGGAATAACTTTAATGGAGCTGTGCTTGCTTAGTGTTTGCGTTTTGGGTTTGTTTTATTTTTTTCACTCACAGCGTACAGCTCATGAATTAAATGCTGTTTAGATAATGAGTCACAGATGTTTGATGGCAGAGCCTCTAACAGGCACATCAATAAAATATTGCAGGTTATAAAACTGTCTGCTACACTGCAGTGATTTCAAAATAACCATATTTTGAAAACACAACTTTGATAAAAACATCAAGTAGTCTGATTGCTCAGTGTAAAGGAATAGCTGTCTCAAGCAAGTTTGAAGTCTCTTCATATATATTTTAAGACTGTAGTGACTGTTACAGAGTCAGTTATGTTGTGGAAAACAGATGGCGGTTATAATAAAAAACACCAAACAGGGTTTCTTCATGTAAATTGTTTAGCAGAGATGGTCGGCCACCTAGATCCCAATGATCTTATTATCACTTAAGTGTGTCGATGAAAACCTTAATGATAGCCACACTCTTTTAAATTGAAAAATGCACTTTTTTTCCTGAATGCAAATATTGTGTTTAATAACATTCAGTTAATTTCTATCATGAAATTGTTTTATGTAAGGTAGATATTTCTAATAATGAATGAGCCAAAATGTGCAAAAACACTGGTCCTTAAATTGGTGTTAGTCTTTAGAATTTAATGTGTTTTTAAAGGTTTTGTCACAGTGTTCCCCCAAAAATATACTTTACATTTCATTAGGGCTTAACAATTAATCAATTAATCATTTGGCCAAGAAAAAATCAGATGAATGAGAAGAAATGGTGAAAAAGTGTTATCATTTGTCCCATTAACAGCCCAATCCCTCAAGATATTACATTTACAATAATGTAAGACCAAGAAAAGCAACAAATGATCACATTGAAGAGCCTTGAACCAGTGAACATTTCACATTTTTGCTTAATGAACAATTTTTATGTATCAAAAAAGTTGCCTATTAACTTTCCATTGTGCACCTCTACATCTCACAGTTAGACTCTCCATCAGGTCATTTTTCAGGTGATGGAGTGTGTTCTCGGGGTTGTTGGTTGTGTTTGTATGTTAGTCACTGGCTGGGTAACTTCTACTGTGTGTCTGTATGTAGACGAGGCTTGAGCCCATCATAGAGGATGCGGGTGACCACGAGCTGAAAAAGTCCAGCAAGCGGACACTTCCCGCTGACTGTGGCGACTCCTTGGCCAAGAGAGGCAGTGTAAGCACCCTGCTCTCCTCTCCTCCTCCTTGCCATCACTCCATCCACAATCTGCCCCCCTTTTAGACACCAGTCTGAAGCCCCTCAGCGGCTGAGAACAGGATGTCATAATGCCATTTTTGCATATCATGTCTCTTTGATGTAAGGTGGGATTGAGTGGCACAAAGCTAAATTCCCAGTCCACACTTTTCCCTCAACCCTTAAGCTTCTGTTTCTGGGTAGTTGGACTTCGCCTTAAATAACTTTGTCTTCTTTTTTAGGGCTGTGATAGAATTATTGAGTATTTAGATGTGTGTGTTTCTTTTCAGTGCTCACCCTGGCCAGACACCGCCTACGTCAGCACCAACCAGGCAGCTACTCCCTCGTTCACCTCCACCCCACTGTCCACCTACACAACCTCATCAGTACCGGACAGGTAACTGTGTGTGTGTGTGCACGCGTGTGCAGTTTGGCCTGTAAATTAGGTGTCGGTTGGTCTCACCTCTCTTAATTGTTCTCTTTCTTCTTTTTTTTTTTCAGTGACTCTTCTTCTCCCAATCACCAGGCAGACCCTGGCAGCCATGGCAACACAGAGGTTAGTCTGCAAATACAAACTTATGGACCAGTATGTACCTATGTAGATATAAAGGGCTCATTCTAAGGTAACAAAAATACAACAATTCATAGCTTCAGGTGATAATACATGAATTAAAACACATTTAGCAATATGATATTCTGTTTCTACCAATAGATCCACTCAATCTATTACACTGGTCACACTGTATCACAGTAGGAAAAGCACAGGTGCAAACAAATAAATGAATGATGGCTGAATTTCATTTAAGCTGCTTCAGGGTGCTGCTGTTGTGCATCCTGGCTCACTGTCACACTGTGACAGTCATCATTAATGTTATTAGTAACACCTGTGCTTTTTCACAGCAGCAACATGTAGACTTGTCATAGTAGGAAAATGGCTTTTACACTGCTGAGTCATTTGCACTGCTTCTGTGTCATACAGAGTGTCCACGAAGTCTCTTTACAATTTAAAAAATTCATTACAAAAGCAATTGATGAGATATGTTCATCAGATTTGTTCTATGCACTCAGTAGTTATCAAAGTTTTTAATCCCATTGCATTTGTGTATCGTGTATCGAACAAAGATACGGGACATCAACGACCTGAAGCAAAAGATCACTGATGCCATTGCCACCATTGATGAGGCTATGCTACAGCGAACATGGCAAGAAATCGAGTACCGTCTTGATGTGCTTCGTGCAACTAATGGTCCCCATATAGAGGTGTTTTAAATGATTACATTTCCTCAGATTTGTCTATTCATTTGCTTTTGTAATAAATGTGTTAAATTGTAAATACACTTTATGGACACTGTACTATATATTGACTATACTTAGTGTCCCAATTCAGATTACTTTTAACATGTTGTAAGTCACCTAGCATCACGATCCCTTCCAGTCAGTGTTGTAAAATAGCTTAAAATACTATGCTTGGAATAATTAAAATCCTTAAGAGCACATCTTCTCCTTTTCCCTCCATTAAAAATCCATCTATTAATATGCAAATGTGGCTCATGTGAAAAGACAAAGCAAGTTCAGATTCCAAGGCACCTTTTCATTGAAAGTGCTTTACATAAATTACATAAAGACACAGAACACAAAAAATAGTATTTAAAATGAATTTAAAAAAGAAGATAGATCGATAACATAGAATTAAAAATGGCCATGCACCTAAAGCAAAAGTTTAACTGCTGGACACCAGATGTCTCCCATTTCACTATGCAGTGTCACTGCTTCGTTATATCCAGTTGCATACTGGACCAGGATTAGCTCCTAACTAGTTGTGATGCCACAAATCATGCTCATAGCTACACAGCTTTTTACTCAGATTTTCAGAGAGCAAAGACAATCTTTCCTTGTTCAGCAGATTAATTTGCAAACATCCATCTGGTGTCAAATTCTGAACAAACATCGTTCTGCACAGTGAAGCTCAAACATTCAGGTGAAGGAACGAGAAGAAAAACTATCTGACTGCTGCTGTAGTTACATCCAGTATTGACAAGGTAGTAGACAGGAAATTACTGAACTTCAGAGGTTTATTAGCAGTCGACAAAGTCAGCATTTTTAAGAATCACTTCACTTTCTCTTTTTAACAGTTTGTCATTAAGTATTACACACACAAAAAATGATTAATTACACAATTGGATGGTTTAATCAATCTAGAAAAGAATAACTTGAAGCATGAGTTACATCAGACATTTAATATATGGATGATTCCAGTGAACGTGCATGAAGGTAAAGCTGCGATGCATCTGTGTAAGTGTGTTGTCATCCTGTGTGTCTTCTGCAGCAGTTGAGCCCCACTGCCTCCATACAGGACGCCCAAAAGTGGCTTCTAAAAAACCGCTTCAACTCCTACACACGGCTCTTCTCTCACTTCTCAGGTACACACACATTGTCTGACACACACACACACACACACACACACACACACACACACACACACAAACACAAACACACACACTGAATCATAGATGTAATGTTGTAACATCTGCAGCACAAGTGACTGCTCTTCAATTTTCTTTGCCTAGGTTCTGATTTGTTGAAGTTAACCCGGGACGACCTGGTCCAGATTTGTGGGCCAGCAGATGGGATCAGACTTTTCAATGCACTTAAATCCAGGTGTGTTGCATGTGTGTGGTTGTGAATTCCCATACGAGCATTTTTTAAGCTGTCAGCATTTTTCCAGCTGCTTGAACTGTTTTCTGTGTGTATAGATCTGTGCGTCCAAGGTTGACAGTGTACGTCTGTCAGGAGTCGCCTCGGGAGAGCCCCCTGCTGGAGAGACACAGCAGCAATGAAAATGGAGAGCACAGCATCTCCTCTAGTTTACATGGTAAAGGAACTCAGTGTGTCTGACTGATAACAGTGTGATAATCATCTATGGATTAATGGACAGATGTAGTTTTAAAACCTCTCTCTATCTCTGCTCTGCTCTGTGTTTGTGTGCAGTGTATCACGCTCTGTATCTAGAGGAACTGACAGCAGCAGAACTGATCCGCAAAATGGCATGCGTGTGCAACCTTCCACTGGGAAATATCAACCAGGTGTACAGACAGGGTCCTACAGGCATACACATCCTGCTTAGTGATCAGGTAACAACACACACACACACACACACACACACACACACACACACACACACACACACGTACATGGCTCTTTGCCAAACGGATCCTCTCCATTAGTACTTCAGTGTTTCAAGTATCTCACTCACACCAGTGGAGGGCTCTCACTGTGAAGTGGGAGGGTAGCATTAAAAAGAGTGAAGTATGGGATGCACCGCTCTCCATCATAAGCAGGAAAAAACATCATTATGGATACTAGTGATTACTGTACTCACTCAGTTCTGGGGATATTGCATTAATAAGCTGTCCTGCCCCCTGCTGGTATGGACCCTTGATCTTGTCATATGCCAGCTGTATGTCACACCCTAAGGCCTGAATGCAAATGCCCACCACACACACACGCACACATTTTTCTGGCCTATTGTTCCAGCTATATTTGAATCCTGTTTGATCACTTCCTTGCAGTGCCCACTATTTCCATACTGTCTCATCACTGCTTTTGTTTTACTGTATAAAAGTGTTTCCCTGTCATTGCTGTAGGTCAGCTCACCACCTCAGTGTGCTGACATGCTTCGTTAAACTCACACCTTACAGTAAACTTCTGAGTTGGACTTCTTTTAATTTTTCTTCAACAGCTGAAGAATACAAGTAAAATGAAATTAAAGCTGCTCCAATAAATTAGTTTTATAGTTGCTCACAGCTATGGAGCTCTGAAGCAATTTTCAGCTCACAGTTCACTGCTGTTACTGTTTAGCGGCTCCCAGTTTTAATGTTTTGTAATGTAACCTCACCACTGTCACTACTTATCTGTAGAAGCAGGCAGCTGATTAACCTGCTGTACCCTACCTGCCCAGCACCTAACAACAGACAAAGCTCAGATGAACATAGTTTGTTATTTAGCAGCTAAAGAAAAAGATGTTTCTCTTTCAGGAGTTGGTTTCAATTTCTTGGTTTATTTTCATTTAATTAACAGTGGTGTACTTTAATAAACATTGCTGTAAATGTGCCAGAATTTTTTAATAATAATAAAAAAAACTAACATGTAGAAAAATCATATAAATATTAATAAAAAATGTAATACAGGATATTATACTACAGGGTTAGGTGCTAATTAAACATGCAACACAGACACACATTATACAAGACATGCAAAGCAATGAAAGGGGAAATATGGACTCAATAAAGACAACATTGTGCAGCATTATTAGACTCTAATTGAAATATACAGACAGAAGCACAGAAACAACAAGGACATACAGTGTATAGAATAAAATAAAAAGGAGAGCTACTATTAGCCTCTAAATAAATGCTCATGTTGCACCATGTCTGCTGGACAAAAGAAACTAGCTGCCAGCTTATTAAACCTTCTTCGTAAGGTGATAATATGTCATATGTCATATGTGTGGTGTTTAAAGTTTTTTTACACTGCACACAAGTGGCCTAAACCTTTCCTCTTTTTTTATTTACTTCTATACTTTGTTTGATTTTTGTTTAAAACAGTAAGAGCAAAATGTAGCAACTGCTGACATATTAACAAAACAGCAAGACAGTCCTTCACTGGATGTCCAACTCGTCAGTCTACTTGAAATGTAGAAATTAAGGCTGAGTGGAGAGTAAAGAGTAGATGATTGGAGACTCAATCGCTCCGTAGAGGAAGAAACAAGCAGCGTGTGACTAGTTTGTGTGCTATCTGACCAGGAACAACTGCTCCACTGTCTTCAGCTTCACTTATTTGCATGTCATTTACAGTCTGACACACATACTGTACTGTGGTGTTCCTGCGACAGAGTTACCTTTTTTTTTTTTTCCTTTTCTTTACAAAGTCGCCCCCCTAAACGGGAATATTTGATAAACTGCATCATTGCACTTTGTTTCTCATCTTTTCCAGATGGTTTACAACTTGCCTGACGAGAGCTGTTTTTTGATCAGCACTGTCGAAGGTGAGTTCACACTGTCGCTGTACTTTGGTACAAGTTATTAGTAGATCTTCATTTGATGAGGGTTAATGGGCTTTGTCTCTCCTTACAGATGAACTGGGCGAGGGACTCCATCTAATCCTGAAGTAGTGAGGAGGACAGATGGCGTCACTAATACTCACCCTCTGTTTTGAAGCAGAAGCCTCCCTCTGCCCCTCCCTTCCTGCCTTCCTGCCTGCCTCTCTCTCTCTCTCTCTCTCTCTCTCTCTCTCTCTCTCTCTCTCTCTCTCTCTCTCTTCTCGTCTCTCCTCTCCTCCTCTCTCTCTCTCTCTCTCCTCTCTCTCTCTCTCTCTCTCTCTCTCTCTCTCTCTCTCTCTCTCTCTCTCTCTCCTCTCTCTCTCTCTCTCTCTCTCTCTCTCTCTCTCTCTCTCTCTCTCTCTCTCTCCTCTCTCTCTCTCTCTCTCAATGATTGCCGAATGGAAAGCAGAGAGACTGCGCTAAGCCATGTAAATGTTAGAATCTGACATGGGTGTGTCCACTGTTTCATATTGAAAACACTATTAACGGAGGAGACTAGTTAAAGAGGAGAGACTGGGAGGTGCAGGGGTTTAGGGGAAAGATACAAATGTTCTATGTATTTTGATTTTGTTTTTTTTTGTCTTTTTTATATGGTTCTGTGTGGAGAAGGGAGGGGAGGCTACGGGAGAGAGGGGAAGAGATGTTCTGGCTTGCAGGAGAAGGAGAGAAAGCAGAGTTTACCTTATTGCTCGTTGCCCCTCCTTACACAACGCACACAACCAGCACTAGGCCAGTATTTGATAACCTTTACTGCTGAACAGCATGCAATCTCAACATACTAACCTGCTTAAAATGAGAAACCCAACTTACTCTGCTTGTTTAACATTCTCAAGGGGGTTGTCTTAATTAACCTTTTATTGATCCGCTCAGCTTGGTAACCCCCTGAAAATATCCAGGCTAAATTTGTGGAGGTGGCGTCATTTATTGATGCTGTCTCCGCCATTCAAAATTTTATTTTTTGTTTTCTTTTATTGGAATTTATCAGATGGACAAATTTCATTCACTCGTGTCCCGTAGAATCATCCGATGCGATTTTAGATTTCCAGCCATATCTGTCTGTCCCTCTACATCGACACGATGTCACACACACTCTATTTTAAAGTACGTCCTGTTTGGCCTGCGCTTTTATTTTTTTTTAGTTGATGCTTCTATTTATGGGTGAGCGTTTTCTATTGCTCTCATTGAAATTACTTGTTTTTGGTGCCATATTGGCTTTTTTTTTTTTTTAAAGCTGTTTTAATCACCTTCAGACAAACACAAGGAGCACGCACACGCCTCGTCTTTGACTCCTCTGCTTTCTGTACTTCCTTTGAAACACTGGTTTAAAGGAGTGTGGGATTTTTGCCACGTATGTGCAGAAACACAGCGAGCGAGCTTGTGTTAGAAGACCGACACGCAGAGCAGTAATGCCTATCCAAAAACCTACTATAATGTGGACCAAATGGTTTCCGATTGATAGGCATTTTTAGGGGGAAAAAGCCTTGTTGGCTCTGTACATCTTGGTCATTAGAAGCATTCTGAGAATTGATCAGATGGCAAATTAAATCCTCATCTAGTGGAGTTGCTTGTGCGCCGCATGTACAAAGTCCTGAACCCTCCTATGCCAGAATCTGCTTTATGAGAAACGACGTGACCAGCATGACAGCCTGGTTTCAATTGTCTTATCCTGTAGACTAGAAAATCATGGCAGCTCCACGTCCATCTCCAGAATCTTGTGTTTTAGCCGAACACAGGAAGTACAGATCAAGTGTTTTGAGTGCCCTCACCTTTTGAAAAATGACAGGAAACCTCACACAGGTCCTGGGAGTTGCTGTTAGTTTAGTCGACCCCCCCCCCCCCCACACCTTAATTTTTTGGTACACAGTGTCTGGCAATTTTGAAGTGCACACAGTACGTATGTTTGTGTGCACTGCACGCCCTCCAAGTTTCAGAAAGTGTGTGTATGTGCGTGTGTGTGCATGTGTATCATTTTTCGTTCTTGCAAAGAAGACTTGATTATGTCAGTACTCGTCATGAACTTTTTCCTGTTGGTATGATGAAACTGTGTTTAGCTTGCCATTAAGTAAAGAACATGTGGAAGATGGGGAAGAGAGGGATAATTTGGGTCTTGATGAGTGTAACCCCTCCTTCTTTTTCCAGATGTTAGAGACCAAGCCTGCACTGAAAAATCACAAAACTCAAGCTTGATGTGTAGTCAGTAGTCCTACAGCCACACCCTCTTCTTATCCGCCTATGACAAGGAGAACAAATTTTTAAAAAAAAACTTTAAAAAAAAGAATGTTGAGACTAAAAAGCATCTGTGTGTTTGTCTCACCACACACCAGAGCCGGGACTGTAGCTCTCGTGGTGTTTACAAGGACATGAGTCCCGCAGCACAGTAATCTGTTGGACTCAAAATCTAGTGAGAATAGAGTGGATGTGATGCCAAGTCAGGCGAACTCCAGCAAGCAGTTCTGGTCTCCTGAGGGCCTGACCAATCATCTGTCTTGCTGTGTGACAGAGTGTGTGTAAGCGTGCGTGTGCGTGAGGGAGTGAGCGAGCAGGAGAGGTGACCACTGTTCATGTACAGCCTAATGTCAATGATGATGCTTCTCATGTGCACATGTTGGAGATGTACACAACCACATGTGCAGGGAATAAATGATTTCATAACTTTCTCCGGTGTCCTGCTGCATCATTTCATCATTTGCAAGAAACACATTAGTAAAACTGTTCACATGAAACAAACACTACTTAATCGTAACGTGATTGATTAATAAAATGTATTTCATAATGTCATGATTATACATAATTTGGCTGCATGTATTTTATAATCTTAGTTTATCTAAATCTGAGCAGTACGGCAGGTCTCTAAGAATATTACTGAGTATTTGGGTACAACTTAAAGCAAACCAGAGCCATGTACTGAAAATTATTTTTCATCTCAACTCTTATTATTATGCCTCCATGCTAGGGATGAACTGATGTAGAAGTTAAGATGAACTGTAGGATGAATAGATTTGAATTAGGTAGTCAATGGTTAAGGTCACTGTCACATTTTTGGCCATAACTCAAGAATTCAGTCATTAATAATGACAAAGTTTAGCACAATAGTCTAATTGAATAAAATTGACTAATGACATTTTATGTTCAAAAGGTCAAAGGTTAATCTTACTGTGACAGTATAATATTCTCCAAAAGCACTTTATTCAACACCATAACTCAGGAACAGAATGGGATATGGTCATCGTATTTCACACATGGTCAGATACTGAATTGGTGACAATGATCTTGGGTACCCACCTTACAGTCTATGGTGCCCACCTTGAAACTGAAACCTAACTGGCTGGTAGAGGCATACAACCCCAAGGCTGTGTTATTATTATAAGTAGTAGTAGTAGTAGTAGTAGTAGTAATAATAATAATAGCAGTGGTATTATTAGTATTGTCATCTTACTACCACAACAGTAGCCCACTTGTAGTTTCTCATTCAAACGATACTGCGCCTGCGCGGTGCGCGGCTCCGTCCTCCATGACGTAATTTGACGTTCCACCAGGAAGTGAGTCGCTGGCTGTTGTTTGTGTTCGTTGGTCGCAGATCGAGGTTTCTTCTGATTGAATATATATCGTTTCTTTACGGGCCGAAATGGCGACGTTTATTTCAGTCCCATTAAAAAAGTCCTCCGAGGTGGATCTGGTGAAACCGCTGTCGAAGTTTGTCACAGCCACGTATCCAGCTGGCGAGGAGCAGGCAGAATATATCCGTTCCGTGGAAGAGCTGAACAAGCTCCGCAAGAACGCGCTGGGAAGGCCGCTGGACAAACACGAGAGCTCCTTGGAGGTGTTGCTCAGGTGAAAAAAACATCTTTTATAACACACACGAATCGTCTGCCATGTTAATAACACCCGTGACAACCGTCTTTATATGTGGCGCTGAGTTTGCTCGGTATTTGCCGCACCCAGATGTGTTAGCTTTTAGCTGCTAACATTGGGAGCTACAAGGCATTTCTCATCATCATAACTGACTCATGCTTCATTTATGCAGAGTTTACTTCGGTACATAATCCAAACAGTGCTTGTTAAGTTGTTTAACGTAATTGTCAGGTCTTTATGAGATAAAGTAAGCCATGTTAGACGAGTTATGTATGATCATTAGCCATGGTCATTGAACTGACTCAAAGTTTGTGGTTTAGCTTTTAATTTTAAGTTTCAGCGTCCAATTTAATATGTATCGACTACAGGGGAAACACACATTAAACATAGGCTCACTTAAAACAAACATCCATATTGATTTAAAACCTGGATTAGTCAAGTCAATTGTATTTGTATAGCCCATTACTACAAATCTGTCTCAAGGGGGTTTAATACCCGTACTGCGAAACAACATCCTGTCTTTATTTATTTATCATTGACATCCTGTGTCCTTAGACCCTCAATTTGAATGATCAGGAGGGATCGTTCTCCTAGGACAGACAGAAATTGTGTGTACAGGATAAAAACAAGAAAGGACAATTACAGAAATACAGTATGGAATATTATAACAAAACTATAATGGATTTATAATATGTGTGAAAAATGGGATGAATGAGTCTAACGGTCATCCTCCAGAACCAACAATCAATCAATCAGCACCAGTTTTTTAATGGAAGACTGATCATTGGTTATCTCATCCTGATCCCGAGCTTAATATAATAACATTAATAGGAATTTGTTTTGTATATGCCCAGAATTATCAGCTTAAAAATCTGCTCACAGACTAATTCAGACAGTTACATTACTTATATGTCCACACAGCACAGTGAGAAAGCAGAGTGAGCTCTCCTGTCAGTCAGATTTCACATTCAGGTCTACACACACAGCCGAAGCCTACAGTTCACTGGCAGCCACATGATCTGACATCCAGGGGAAGAGAACCACTGCTTTTCATATCAGAAACCACAGATAACATGATATATGATGACAAGTGTGTGTTTGAGAATCAGAAGCCAGAAAAACACATGGAGATAAAAGCTGAAGAGGAGACCATAATGTAGTCTCTCACCCGATTTTATGTTCAAGGCTGACTGCCCTGGCTGTGTAAAACATTGCTGATTTATTCACATAATGTAAAGAGCTAAAGATTGTCACAGTGCCAGTCACTTTGCATAGAGGAACTGTGATGGAAATGGGATGAAATGAAGTTCCTCTCTGTCCCAAATCCTGTATTTACTCACTCTTATGTAGTTATTCAGCCTTCATTGTCACATAGGCCTGAACTGAGTTAGCCTGCTCTCTATCTGTAAAGTCACTTAAGAAAACCATACCAGTGCTGTGCCACCTATTATTAGCCAGCGTGCTCTCCTCAGAGGTCACATACAGTATACGGGTGGACTTTGCTCACGCTCTCATTTTAGTCTTTGTTCTCAATGACTCATCAGTCATTCAATGCACAGGGATTGTCCAGGTTAAGTGATTGCCAAGTGTGCGTTTGCAGATTTGCTGTTCTCCACTGTGAGCTACTTTCTGTCCACAGTGCAAAGTGGAAGTGTCCTGCAAAGTCTCATTAGACACAAGCTGCTGATAGAGAGGCAGCCAAACATTGAGCAATCAAAGGCATTTGCTTGGCTTTAGCACAATAGATTGACTGTGATGATTTTCCAAAACACACTACCTGTGATAAATGTTGCACGTTAGTGGTTAATAATCACAACTACTGAAACAGGAGACGTCAGATTTTCCCGTTGTCAACAGTTTCAACATTGGACAAAAGTTTAAAAATGACTGAAAACTGAAGATTTCTCTTTGAATCTGAAACATTTGTCTGTTTTTAAATCACTACTTCAGTTCAATTATATTCAAAGTTATTGTCTTACATATTTATAGAGACTAGAGCTGTTTTGTGTAGAATTAGTGCTTGTGGACGCTTGTGATGGTTTAGGAGAGCTGTGAGAGCTAGCATGTCTGTGCAGAATGAGTTGCCAGTGCTAACTCTCACTCCTTGGCTCTCTTCATGTCGCCTGTTAGCCATGTGCCAGGTAGCCAGGGCGACGGGCCCTATCCTTTTCACGGTCGCGCAGACACACAGCTATTGTGTCGCCATGGGAACCATTGTTTTGTTTAGGACATTTAGCCGAAGGCACACCTCATCTCAGCTTTCCTCTGCGTCCTTTGTCCCTCAATGTTAGTTGGTGGTGAACTGTGATATATGAGCGTAGTTTTTCATATGAAGCCAATCTTTGTTTACATGCATGTTTGTACTTCAGTCTTCTGTCACAGGAAAAGCAAGGTTGATGAACTGGTATCAGGGGATTCCCTAACCGGCCCCTTTGCATGTTGTCATTTCTAATAATAGACTTTTCCACATCACTGATAAGGATGAAGAGCTGAGGACTGTGTCTGTGTGTGTGTGTGTGTGTGTGTGTGTGTGTCTGTGTCTGTGTCTGTCTGTCTGTGTGTGTGTGTGTGGCCTGTTTGCTGGCCTGTCCTGATATTTTTTTCCTGACTCATTGTCAAGTGTCTCTGAAATAATAGCTTCCTCAAACCACTGATATGCAGTTATGTCATAATAATCACTACCTCTTAACAGAGTTTCTCAACTATGATTTGCTGTTCAGCCTTTTCTCTTGTTGTTTATTGAACCTATATTAAATAATCTCTGTTGTCAATAAAGATTATGACCTAAACAAACTTTAACCAAACCTTTAAACAATTGGAGCAAGTGTTTTTAGGGTTTGCTCTCATAAGAAAACACAGTTTCAAGCCTGTCAAATCTTTCTTTTTTTCAGATACTACGACCAATTGTGTGCTGTGGAGCCTAAGTTTCCCTTTTCAGAAAACCAGGTAATTGATTGGACAGCACACACGTTTGTGGATTTGACTTAGTTCCTGAACTTAAAGAACTTTAACACAAAGCGTCTCTTTTTTTTTTACACAGCTCTGCCTAACCTTCACATGGAAGGATGCCTTTGATAAAGGATCGCTGTTTGGTGGCTCAGTCAAGCTCGGTAAGTGCAGCATCTTACACACTCTCCTAATAGCTCCCTTTTTTACTTTGTGTCCAGAAACAGGCCTGACGAATTTCATAGCACAAATAGTTTTACTGAGCCACAGCAGAAATGTCAATGGATGAGAGAGAACAAGTATGTGTCATGCTCAGTAAGGTATTAACAGATGTGCTATAAAATGTCTCAAATCCACGTGAAAGAAAAATCAAACTTCTTAAGATTGCTATTAGTGACTGCTTGTTGTGTCTTCACATTCATTCTGTTCACACTTTAACCGTTTGTCCTCTGCGCTGATTTGTGGGAGCTCATGACAGTGCAATTTTTTTCCAGTGTACTCTGGGCGAGAAAAATGTAGCATTAAACAGTAGAAAATGTTGACAGGAGACAAATTCCAACCCCACACAAACAGCTGCATCAACAATGAAAGAAAGCAGGCGATATTCAACATCGTATCCGAGTGGTGAAAGATAGATGTCACTCTGTCCTCTGTACATGCTGCCTTCACTTTCTAGCTGTGGGAAAGAAATTCAAACCAATCTTTAATGCCACAAACTCTGTAATCCTGGGAAAGAGTATTATTCCATAGTTCAAGTTGTCCCTGAAAAGAACCTAAATAGCTCTAAAGTTCAGATCCCTCTCAATAAGATTTTCTTTACCCTTGTGTGTCGTAGCTTTGGCCAGTTTGGGCTACGAGAAGACGTGTGTGTTGTTCAACGCAGCAGCACTGGCCAGTCAGATTGCTTCAGAGCAGAACCTGGACAACGATGAAGGACTGAAGACTTCAGCCAAATACTATCAGGTGGGGGTACTACCTCACAGTCCTGCAGTAACAGCTCAGTCACTACCCTGGATTTCACATCTGTCAAGGTTTAGACATTTTTCAGTGTTGTTTGGAGGTGTTATTCTTCACATATACTGAATACACATGTGCAGCTCATTTATTACTGATGTGACGACAGGTACTTTTAATTGCTTGATTTACTCTACGCAGCTTGCCATCTTATCTTTATTTAGCACCTGTATTACCTGTATTTAGTATTTCACGGAAGGAAAATCATATCATTCATTCTCCTGCATCGCAGACATCAGAGAAACAAACAAACAAGAAAAACTTGTTTGACCAGTAAAAAGTTTTAGACCAGTTTTTCCAGTTTTTATATTCAAGCAGTTCAAGTCTAGTGAATAAATGCTACATAGTTATGTTTAAACTACCAGAGGCCAAAAACTGTTTAGGTTCCCAAAAACTGAAAAATGATTTACAATTTTTGGGCATCAAGTAATGGATTAACAGCCTGTTGCTTTTCTGCAGTAATGGAATTAAACAAAGCTTTAAACATTTCCTATAGGTCCCAAGTTTAGTTGATTCCTTCCAAACCATCTATCTTCATAAAAACAGGGATGACAAAGTATGATGGATCCAGACTTGGTGACTTACACAGAGTGACTGTCACCCTGGACCTAAAAGGCCACCACAGCATTTTACAGAGCCATGCAGTACACTCTGGGTTCATCCTGGAGCAAGATAATGACCCAAAACATCCCTCCAGGCTACTTCAGATTAGAGGTGAACTGGATAGAAGGAAGTGTTGGGAAGAACAACATTTGATTTCCATTGTAGGAAGGCTGTATGTTTAGCTGTTTTATCTAAAAGCTGTATTTAATTTAGTTGAACAAAAGATTCAAGTTATTTTCTTATCTTGTTTTAGACACTACGTACATTTCAATAAAAGCTGGAAAAATCATGGTGGTGTAAAACGTTCGACCAGAGGTTTATGTAAAGATCAAACATGCATCATTAGTATTTTATTTTATTGTCAGTGAAAAGAGGAACTTATATACATTTACAAGCTTCAGCAGGCCTCATAAAGATTGTGGTGCAGAGAAATAGAAAATCCAGTGGACATCGGCTCACCAGTTAGAATAGTAGCGGAAAGTCTCCAGCAGCTAAACTCAGTGGACATTGATGGTCAGGAATGTTCAGTGAGGGCTGGAAAGCTGTTTTCAAATAGTCAAAATTCAGGTTATGTAAAAAAAAAAAATCAATCTCTGTACAAGTGCCTAACGTCTCTTTAACTAACTCTGTCTATCCAGCTGGCCAGCGGAGCATTCGGCCACATCAAGGACACAGTGCTGTCAGCTCTGAACAGAGAGCCCACCATGGACATCTCCCCCGAGACTGTCGGCACCCTGAGCCTCATCATGCTGGCTCAGGCTCAGGAGGTCTTCTTCCTTAAAGCCACCTCAGGTACCGGAGGAAAATCACCCAAACAGTTCAAGTCCAGACTTTTCAGTACACTATCACTATGATTTATCTCTGTTTTATATTTTGTTATGTCTTCACACACACACGGGCTAATTAGTCTTTTGCTCAGTAATGTGTCGGACATGTTTGAGTGTTTTGGGACATTTGGTCTTGCAGATGTAAAGGAAGTAGGTAACTGTACTTAAAATAAACTGACACTTTAATTACACACTCACCTTTGCTGCTAGATTAATTTGTAGTGACGGCAGTTGGCAGTTTTTGATCCAGGTTGCTCGCAGCTGCTGTCCCAGTTCTGTTTTAAGAGTTACTTCTTAAACAAAACAGTACTCATTTAAAAAAAAAAAGTAGACCTATATTTTCTGCTGAGAGAATGACTTTTTTTATTGTAAACCTGTTGTTACACTTAATTAGATGAATCTCTGCTGTTATGTAGCATCTGATGTGTTTGAATATTTGACCAAATGTCAGCAAACTGCAGAAAGCCTGTTCATTTTGTTATGTGTGGTGTGTAAAAACACTACTTCTCATAACTTCTTGTTATTTTGATGTGTATTCTTCGCTTCCTGCATGACTTTGAAAGCGCCTTTTTCACCCAATAGATAAGATGAAAGATGCCGTCATTGCAAAGCTGGCCAATCAGGCAGCAGATTTCTACGGCGACGCCTTCAAGCAGTGCCAGTACAAAGACAACCTTCCCAAGGTATGTGAAGGACACAGCGAGTTACACACTAACCTGAAAACTACTACACAAAACGGCAACAAACACATTCACAGTCAGCCATGTGTCAAGTGTGCTGAAAGATGCATACAGAGTTTGAATTCTGTATGATTTAACGTGTGCGTTTTTGTATGCGTGCAATTGTGGGAAATCGACTTGAAGGTGCTGTTGCTCTGTCATTAGCTTCACTGCAGCTGAAGGTTTTGGGGCGGGTTTAAATCTGTTTCTTCTATAACAAAATCACACCATGTCTTAAACCCAACTGTTGTGTCCTTAGACGCTGAGGTTTAAACTTTGCCTGTGGTCGGTCTGAGCCTAAATGTCCTGTAGAAATCACTTAAGTGTCACTAGAGGTCATCATGATTTAAAGGAAGGTCTGTATTACTCTGTTATACAGCAACAAGTGTAAGTGCAATATTAAATACATGCAACCATCCTGGAAATAATCAAAGCTGAGCAATTTTGACAATCATTTATTTAGAGCTGTCAATATAAAACTATTTCAGAGGCAGCCTAAATTATAAAATGACAGAATGTGGAATTTTTAACAGCATTTAGTTGCCAGACTTGAAGGACCTCGATGTAAAGTATATCTATGGAGGACTTTAAGTAACTTTAAAGCTACCCTGACTTTTGTTACATTTTTACATATTTTTTTGTTTAGGTTAAAATGCTATTAATAAGGTAATGATACTCTAAAATGTTAGAGAGATCCACCAGGCATAGAAACTCATCATTATTCCATTCTAATAATATTCTGTGAAAACTCTGACCAATCATATCATTCAGCCCGAATGATAGTATTGGCCGAGCAACCTGCCTGTTTTCCCCTTCCACATTACGTAATCGCACGCGCACCCCCACCCGGAAGAGAGTCTGTTGTGGATCCACGGCATTATAATACATCCATGATCCACAGAGTTAGCTGTAAACAGACAGTAGTGACTGACAATGACGGCTTCCATCTCCAGCCACTCCCACGGGGGGAAAAGAAAACTATATCTATATAACTATAGTGCAGGGGTGGGTCATAGGAGGGAGGAGGGGTTGTTGCTGTTCAAGTTTTTTATAAGTGCTGTGTAAAATGCAAGAAAGGTAAGAGTCACTTTAATATCTTAAAATGAACTCTACAGGTAGTCAGTGTAATCCAGCTGAAGGGATGGAGGGATGTGACCTTGCTGCTGTATTCTGCAAATCATCGGCTGGTCTGATAATGGACTGTAATAATCAAAGAAAGAGGAGATGAAGGCAAAGATAACAACCTATAACGGGATACACAGCAGAAATATTTTAGCATACTGATTATTGCTACAGAGAACGGGAAACGGAATTTAGGGTAAAACAGATTTATTTCCAGGACAACTCAGGATTGTTTGAGGTTATGGTTATTAAAGTTATGTCACTTTTCAAGTTGCAACAATTAATCGATTAATAGAATTGATGTCAAGGAAGTTCAGTGTCCACAATTGATGCCTACACGTCATACATTTTGGTTAATTTCACAAACTATGATCAAATTATAAAAAGTAAAAATGAGACTTTTTTAATCTACTAACAGAAGTCAGACAGTCACACAGACTATTATGATTGGCCGTGAAGTTTCAGCTTAACTTAAACTGGACCCGTCCTAAACCACAGCTTAGCTTCTCAGACGCTAAGTGACAGACCAACAGCCTGAAGAGTGATGCTCAGGTTGTGAGACTGTCCACATCACAACCTTTCTCTGTCCTCATCGGTCCATTTCCATCCTGTTTTCACTCTGATTGGTTGGTTACTACTTAACTGCAGTTTGACTTTGTTGCATTGTGGTTGGTTTCTTATCATCTAATCATGGGTATCTGAAACACTTACTGATCTGTCTAACATTGTGACACACACACATAGCTTAAGATTAATTAGCAGGAAATAAGTCACTTTAACCTCTGGAGTCAGTTGCACCAGCTGTTTGTAAGTTCAGAGTCATAATGTAAGTGTTCACAAAGGTGAGATTTAAGCATCATTGTATTAAAACGGGTTTCACCAAACAAAGAGTGTCTCTTTTACTAAATATCTGCTAACTGCCTGGTGAGATGTTAGAGGTAATGTGGGATGTAGTTGATACACCTGATCTGGCATGTTGGAAAAAATGCTCTTTAATGATGAAATTTCACAAAAGTATGAATGAATGAACCATGAATATACCTTTTTAAATTTCCAAAAACTATAGACTACATGACAAAATAATTCTTAATAACCTTACTTTCACTTTGATTGAAAACTACATCACCTGCTCTGACACACACATTTCTCCATGGATGCATATCAGAGCTGACAATTAACTGGCTAGTTAACTGACTCAAAGTTCAATAACTATTTAGATTTTTATGGTAAAAACTTTTCTTTTTCCATCTTTGTAAATAAGAGGATTCAGTGCTTTTCTATGAATTAGATCATTCATTTCAATCTCTTTTTTTTTGTCATTTAAATGTTTTGGAAAACATTCCTGCAGGCTCTGAGAAAGTGAGCTTTTTTTCACTGTTTTTTGACATGAATAAATAATAGAAACACCTACTTTTAAGAAGATTTGTCAGGTAGTTTTAATACATGGTATGGCCTCTTGAAATTGTTACTTTTGAAAACTGTAAATATTAGCAACCAAATGACTAAAGTTGAAGAGATTCCTGAAGTTTTAATGGTGCAACCCGACTTAACACACAAACTCTAGGGTTGAATTTATGGATAACTGGTGCAACTCAGTCTTGGTCTCACATTCTCATCATAAATATACACAAGCATCTCCCCACTGATAACAGCTCTACACGGACAAACATCTCTGTGTCATGTTATTACTTGAAATCAAAGTCAAACATAGACATTCACCTTCTCTCTCTCTCTCACACACACACACACACACACACACACACACACACACACACACACACACGGCTGTGGGACGTTTGATGAAGGTGTAGCAGCTTTTTCTGAGAGGTTAAACACTCATGGCCTGTTCTGTTTTCTCTCTCGTTGTCCTCCTTTCTTTCTGCATCCCTCGTCGTGTTGGTGGTGGTATTGGCATTGGTTGTGCGTGTGTATGTGTGTGTGTGCGTGCGCACACTTGTGTTGTTTTTGCACACCTCTGACTGCTTGCGCCTGCACGTGATTTGGCTTTCATGATGTCACCCCTGATTTGACCTCGCTGGTGTGTGTCTGCCATTTTATGGTTTGCCTTGCCATCGTGCGTGTGCGTGTATATATCTGTTTGCGTGTCTGCGTGTTGCTCTGTGGTTGCCTCTCCCTGGTCAGTATTTTTATTTTCAGGAAGTTCTTCCGGTGCTGGCGGCCAAGCACTGCATCATGCAGGCCAACGCCGAGCTCCACCAGAGCGTCCTGGCCAAGCAGAAGAAGCGCTTCGGAGAGGAGATCGCTCGCCTGCAGGTACATGACTTCTGTCCCAAACTGTCAGATAGTAAGAACGATTCATCTATCCCATCTTCAAGTGACGGGGCTACCAATTTATCATCAGTAGAATAAGTACATATCTCTAATGCAAGATGAATTGACTTTCTAACTAACTTTTTTCTTTCTGTTGATCCCTCCAGCATGCAGCAGAGCTGGTGAAGACGGTGGCGTCTCGTTACGATGAGTACGTTAGCGTTAAGGACCTGAGTGACAAGATCAATCGTGCCCTCACTGCAGCTAAAAAAGACAATGACTTTATCTACCACGATCGTGTGCCTGAGGTCAAGGACTTAGAGCATATCGGCAAGGCGGCGCTGGTCAAAGCTACTGTCATCACGCCTCCAATCAGCCAAAAATTCACAGGTACGATACACAGACTCTCAACACAATTTCTGAATGTCAAGACAGTTGGAGACTTTTAAGTCTGCAGTCACATCTCCTGGCTGCTTCACTGATCGCCTAAGAGTACACAGACAGGTTCTCCTCAAAAACATTCATTCATGTCGTACTTGGGTGAACACGCGGAAAGTGACAGTCGTGTGAGGAATGAAAAGAAGAGCTTAAAAGAGACATTCAAAACCTGCATTCTTCAAGACCTGAGCACGTCTAGCCAGTGTTTGCATGCAGTGGGCTTACTTGTCAGATTGTCTTCTTCAGGGTAGTTTTCCAAACTTAAATGTCATGTGATAATTTGTAGTAACATAGTTGCTATTTCTTCAGAAATATTACATAAATGTATAGCTAACAAAACATATGTGCAACAACTTCATCAGTACATTAAATCAATTTTACACACATCTAATACCTAATCTATGTTTTCCTATCATCAGCTGTTGTATGACAAACAACCTTATCATTGTAAAAATGACCTGTGAGCTGAGAACATTGAATGAAAGACAGCAGCCATCCAGTTAATGTCTTCCATTTAAGTTGTTGGTTCTTTTTTTTTTAACGCCATCCCAGAATCACCCATTATTAAACAGTATGACCTAAATATTATTTTTTTTAACAGAATCAGTTACTGTTGATGGGATTTTATCTGTGTTACAAACCAACAAGTCATGTTGTTCTTGTCTCTTCAGACTTGTTTGAGAAGATGGTTCCCATGGCGGTGCAGCAGTCCATGGGCATCTACACACAGAGGAAAACTGAGACAGTTAACAGACTGGTGGGAACGATGAGGGAGGCCACCAATCTCTGCAACGGGTACACTGTTGTGTTTCTATATGCAGCTGTGTAATAGTCTTCCAGTGTGCAGACCATGAGTTCTTGTGTCTCTCTCTGTGGAGAGATCATACTATTAAACAGATGACTTGGTGTTGTATTCAGGGTTTTGGCATCCCTGAACCTGCCAGCTGCTCTGGAGGATCTGTCCGGAGACTCTATCCCACAATCCATTGCTGAGAAGGCCCGATCCGTTGTGCAACTAGGAGGACTGCAGACCATTGAGCAGCTAATCAGAGACCTGCCAGAGCTACTGACCCGCAACAGAGAGATCCTGGATGAGGTCAGTGG